>NC_134278.1:130259476-130859476 GCF_949628215.1 Phalacrocorax aristotelis
GGAGCAGCCGATGCGTTCAGGTCCGGTGCAGCATCTCCATTGGGAACCTCTTGACTGGCCTGAGGTCTGCCCGCTTTTAGGGAGGCAGTGTTCACAAGGCGGCAGCGAGATGGAAATTTGGGTGATTTGCATGCAAACGCATGGACTGGTGAGAGGAAAAGAAAAGGAAAGGAAGGAAAAAAAAGAAAAAGAAAGAAAGAAAAGAAAAATTAAAAAAAAAAAGGGGGGAAAGCTTGCGGCAGGCCTGAGCAGACGGTGGTGTCTCTATGGAAATAGGGAGGGGGAGAGCGGGCGAACATGTCTGAGAGGCAGCCACCCTGCCACCAGCCATCTCACAACTTTATTGGGGAACCCCCTGTGATGGATGCATTTAGGTAGAACTTGCTTTCCCTGAAAATTCACCCAGCCTGGGACTGCATCGCTATATATCTGCTAACAGAGTCGCTGTCCTCAACTTCAGTGACTGACAGCAGAAGTGCTGTTCCCAGCTGTGCCTCCTCCAGTTGCTAACTGGTTTAAACTGGAGCACCGCTAGCACCCTGAGGCAAGCGTGGAGTACCAGCAGGCCCACAGAGATGCACCAAGGGGATCAGGAAGCCTCAGAGCACTCTTGGATGCTTTCTTCTCCATATTAAGGAAATCTGGGCACAAAGCAATATAAAATTCTCAGGAGCCAGGGACTTTGCTGGGATGGTCAGAAAAGAAGCCAGAAATGGGGGAAACCCCCACTCTCTATCTAGAAATTATATTCCTTTTGCAAAATAAAACGGTAGTTCTTAATTTTAGCCAACAAATATAGGGTTTTTTCCCCTCCATATGGGATTCATGAATTGCTGGTTTTTCAAAGAAAATCACTCTCACGATAGAGGACTAACAGCAGAGGCGCTGGCTGATGGGAGAGCAAGGTACCGTGTGCTCCAGAAGCTCAGACCCCCCCAAAGCAACGTGTGCTGGAAGGACAGGAGGAAAACACGTGAAAGCAGCCCTGCTGACGGGCAGCTCCTCTCCCCAGCTCCTCCTCTCGGCCATTCTCCCACCTCCCCTGCAACGAGAAGGACCAAGAGCAATTTGGCAGGGCTGCACACGACTCGCGCTTGATGGGGATGCTGAACTCAAGGCCAAGCATCCTCACTGAAGCTGCTGCCCGGGCTCTGGGAGCAGGCAGGGTTTGCCACGGAGGCCCTGCGCCGCGGGGAGACCCGCCGGGGAGCAGCTCATCCCCCCCAGGAATGCGCCCACCCCCTTCACATGAGAGGGCATCCTTGGAGAGCGAAACAGGGTCCTCACCTTTCCCTCTCCTTTCAGTTCCCTGGGACAAAACATAAATACCTCCAGCCAAGTGCACTCAGTACGTACTTGTTTGCCAAGCCATTATCTACTCCTGGGTTATGAGAAGGCATTTGTGTTTCAACGGGAATCCAATCAATAAATTCCACAGTCTTTCACCCTCTCTTCTTGGCAAACATATCCATCCCACCCCACTACACCAGGTTTTCTCCCTTTGCTGGAGTTAAATATTTGTGGGGCCTCTTGTTAAAACATCGGGAGCACCAGGCTACAGCAGAGGACTCCGGCCGGCGCTGGCTGGGGTTTTCACAAGGAAAGCCTCTCCTCCCTTGGAAAGGGGTGGGTGATGGAGGAGGCAATTGTCCTGCTGTTCTCCCCACCCCAACCAGTGGTTTTGGTCATAGAAAAGGCAAATCAAATGAAAAACCATCCTCCTTCGAGCTGGACTCGACGATCCTTATGGATCCCTTCTAACTTGAGATGTTCTGTGATTCTGTGATCCCTACCACAACCTTTTAGAATACTACCTTGCCCATAATCAGTTGAAGGGATGGACCTTTCTGGTTTCAAAGCAAGAAAACCTCCTAGTTTACCGCATCAAGGATAAATCGGATGCCAAATGGTCCCCTCTGAAGTCCCCTGGGTGCCTCTGAAACTCATCCCTGGTTTGTAGGAGAGACACTGGGAAGGGGCAAGGCTATATCCCAGGTCAGTTTGTCCGGGAAGGGCTTTGGCCCTTCTGAAAGCACCGTGATATAAGGTGACAGCAGCTGTGACAGCAGCCCTTTAGCAGCAGCTGGTGCATCCAAGTGTTCCCTGAACCCGCCCGCACCCGCTCCAGCCTTCTGCTGGCATTGCCTTATCTGAGCGTGTATTGCCAGGGCAAGAAGGTGTTTCCCTCTGGCAGGGTGCAAGGACCTGCCATAACTGCACTCCTAGCACCAGGAAAAGAAAGCATATATTTTATAAGCTTTATTTTAGAGGCAACAGCAAGCTGAAGTTATTGGAGGGTGTTTTCCTGGTACAAAATCCACTCCCCATTCTCTCTCCTGAAGAGGGGAACTGTGTGTCCCAGAAGTGCTCAGCACTAATTGGGAACTTTTATTAGGGACTCACAACCATCTCGCACTGCCTGCAGAGACTGCCGCTCTCAGCCCTGCATTTAATAACCATCCACATCTCTGCTCCCAGATTTCTCTCCGCAACCTCTTTCTGTCTGGAGCAATGGAGTCTGGAAAAGTATGTTTCCAATTAAGATTATCAACCGCGTTATTAAATGAATTCAATGAGCGCTAAGATCTGGAAGTTTTTTCCAGGCCAGATAGGTACCAGACATGCTATGCAGACACTCTTGTGTCTTCTCAACATATGGCCTTGCTTTGTGCGTTCATGATGTGCATCTCCAGTAAGTAACTTAGAGCCTGACCGTCCCATCAAGTCGAGATGCATTAGACCAGTCAGAGGGAAAACTCCCACGGCTGCCAGCAGTGAGAGGGGGTGGGTTTTATACTGCTGCCACCACCACGTGCAAGCAAACCCCTCAGGTACGGACGGGCTTTTGCCCCAAAATGCAGCTCCTACCCAACAGGTAGGGTCCGGCTGCAGAGCTTCCCACCCCGCAGCTGGTAGGCCCACTCCTTCGATCACACCTGGTTAGGAAATTTTGATGCTTTCTTATACCTTATTATATAAGAAAGCCGTGTTGCAACCTCAGACTGAGCCGAGCTCTTTCAAGGCTTTGCTCTGAGTCAGAAGACCTTTGCAAGACCTTCAGTTACGGGCGGATTTGAAGGGACTTTAGGATGCCAGGCTTTCAAACTTTCCTCTTGTGCTTGTCTGTGTTTTCCCTAAGGTGCTAGAGAGCATATCATGCAGTCACAGACTTGAAGAGAGATGCTAAAAGTCCAAGGAAATCAGGTGTATTTCCAGGGAGAGCAACCCTGATGGGCAGCTTTAGCCTACCCTGGTCGTTAAAGGCTCGTAGAGTAGAGCACTGAAGTCAGTGGCGGCAGGGCTTTTGTGGCAGCTGAGAGTCTCAGCTCCTTCCTTGAAATAAAGCATTTGCTCTCCTCATCAGGAATATCTTATGGAAAAGAAAATATGTCACTGGAGCAACGGGGAGTTTCTGACACAAGTAATGGGAGCTGAAAGGTATTGGCCCCGCTGCAAGAATCTCTCAATCAAAAGCCGATATTAAACAGCAAAGGCTGCGGCGAGGAGGGAGGAAATTCGTAGCAGAGGTTGTCAGGGGGGCAGGAGCTGCAGGCACTTGATGGGGAGCTGGGCCGGCGCCAGCTGCCGATCGGGGAGCACCTCGAGCTGGGACATCCCGCAGGCCCCGAGCGGCAGCGGGGAATGGGGGTCGGGGGGGATTTCAGGCCATTTCCCACTGAGACGGGGAAAGGGAAATAAAACAGTCCTTGGATTATTTTCCATTCCTATGTTAGGGGCATCCGCTTGCTAGATGAGGTCAGGGTCATCCCGCTGGCAGGGCAACAAGCCCTCCTCTGCCTGTGCCCCGGGTGGGCGGGAGGGGAGGTGGTGTGCAGGAGGCCAGCCAGCTCCTCCTGGGACGCCGTCGCGTTGGCAGGGCTCGTCCTGCAAAGAGCACAGCCTTGGCCGAGCAGGGTCCGTCTGCACGTACAGGAGCCCAGCCAGGTGCTGGAGCAGGGGGCGGGTTGGGAAGGGAAACCTGTGATTTCCACCCGGTTTTATAGGGTGGTTGCTCAGCTGGGATGCGAATGGACAGAGGAAGAGAAGGAGCGGAGAGGCATCCCATGCTTGCTTTTCTCCCTAAAACCATGTCTCTGAGACCCTGGGGTGGGTAACTGGGCATGGGGGAGCCCTGGATTTGTCCCAGAAGCAGCCTCTCTGCAGTAAGGGATACCTTGCGGCATGCCGTGGTTGCTCCTGCTCGCTCAGTTTACACATAGCCGTGGACACCGAGGTTTGGGCTGACCCCAAACGGAGCACATTATCCAATAGCACATTCCCCCTTGGCTCAGTCTGTAATGAATCGTAGGGAGAGAGGCACCACTGGAGAATGAGGGGCATTGTGGCAGCATCACATGTATCCCAAAAAATGAAATAAAATCAGGCTGTATTATAACAACTGTATTATATCAGGCTGATTTTTAATTAGGGCTATTAGAGGGATAGTCCTGCAGTCATTGAAATAAACGGGAACTATCTTTAAGCCTTAACCTTTTTAATCATCCCCGCATGGCATACCAGAGCTTGTGAATAGGAGCCTTTTGTTCCTCCAAAAACATCCAGCAGACAATTGCATGTGAAGGCATCATCTATATTAAATAGACAACCTGTCAAGAACCAGGCAGCTTGTTACCCTCAAACCACATGCCTAGATAAAGGAGAGGGTATCAGGCCAGATTTTCGAAGGCAACTGTGCTCACAAAGGCAAATTAAAGGCCTTGGGAGCTGTGTTTACTCAGCACCTCTGAAAATGGTGGCCTGGTGGCCACGATCCAGGTGCTATTGAATTCCCTGGAAGGGCTCCACTGGGCGTCAATGGGCGTTGGATCAGGCCCCATGGAGGCAGCGATGTCTCAAGGGAAATGTGACCTGAATTAATACAAATAAATAAATCTCTCTCTCTCTTTAACAGAAACCCAACTGTTTAAACTGTAAATGAACTATTTGGGACTTAATGTGTATTCATGAGTCAGGCAACAGTGTGAAGGCTAACAACTAAACTATGCTGGTAAACCACAAATCCTCTGAATCAATATTGTTCAGTTTACTGTACTAATAACGGCGAGTGGTGCTATATGCAGTGTTACTGGGATGGTGCTACAGCAGATTGGGGTTTTTTTGCCCTTTGCATGTCCACAGTCAAAACAGACATAAAACACACCTTCAAAGTAAGGCGGGGTCCGACAAAAACATTTGAAGCACCATCATGTCCTCCGCAAGAGCACGGAGCTGCCAGCGCCTTGCTGGATGGGTGGTGCATCCCAGCTAGCTCCTGCTTAGGCTCCTTCACTCAGCCTTCTCTCCATCACACCCCTACCAGCGAGCATTTATCCCCCAAAAGTGGGGTGGTCTACCTCTGATAGAAAAGGAGAGGTCGGTGGTCTTCCAGAGGAGTAAGGCTGATCACACGCTTTCTCTGAGCGCTCCTGTTAAACGGTCTGAAACCTTTCTCTTTGCTCTTCCCTTTTCCTGGTGATACAGGGTGCCACAGCCCAAGAAGTGGTGTTTGGGGGTGCTGCCCACAAATTTTCGAGCCCAGAGGGGCAGCTGGAACAGCAGAGGCATTCGCAGAGATAAGCCAGCAGTGAGGCTTACAGGCTCCAGGGATGGAAGACCTTGCTGGCACCAAGGAGAGGGCTTCCATCCAGTATCCAGTTCACACACCCAAAGCACATTTTGGGCACAACAGCTAAAAGGCAGACTGTGAAAGCCATTTAAGTACCTGGAGAGGTGGGCAAACGCTGGAAGAAATTTGGAGGAACAGCAGGCTTTGCAAAAGATCTGGCACCTCATGATGTCCCCGTGGGAGGACGCAGGATTCCGTGTGTGCCATGGTCAGCATCACTCGGCGCTTCCCAGCACCGATGCCTCCGCGCAGGAGGGTCCTGAGGGCTGCACCTGGGGAGGACAGGGATGCTCGGGGTGCGTAAGAAGGAGTCTGGGGCGTGAGTGACAAGGTGTGACTCTGGCGGGGTGTTTCTCATCTTCTCTTATTTTTCCTTCATGTCACTGGGATTTTGAGCCCCCCCAGGGACATGACAGTAAGATTGAGGACCAGCACATAGTTCTGCCTTACCACTAGATAAAACTGAAGCGTATGTTAACATGTGGCTCACCAAAAGTGCTTGGAAAATATTGAAATTATACAAGTTCCCCAGCACAGGAGTCAGTGATTTCCATAGCTCCACCAGGATTTCAGCTGATTTCATTATATCTATGTATATACATTTCATTTACTTGAAAATCAAGGTAACTGTGTTGAGTTATAAACTAAATTAAGGGGAGGCTCCATGATGTGCCTGGAGTTTCCCGCCCAACTGCCTTCCCTGTAGGAAAAGCTCTTCGAAAGGCAAGAAATCAGAGCCCAGAATTAAACAAATCATGCTTCTCTCCGGTTTTAACTTTTAAAAATATTTTTCTTTGGCTTGAGCAAGATCTAGCCACGCTCCCCTAGTCCTCGTTTAAATGCAAACCTATTTCAAACCCGTGTCCCCTGTATCGAATCTTTTGCCATATGCTCCCTCCAGTGGGCAAAGGGCCTCAAAGCAAAGGCAGCAGAAAGGCTCCGACTTTCTGCTCTGGGACCCTATGGCAAACCTTACCTGGCCAAAAGAGCTGAGGCCAGTTTGGCTTTGACACCCAAGGGCCCAGCCGGCTTTTCCCTTCTTGCCCTGCTAAAAATCCACCTGAAAATGTTACTTTAATTGCAGGAGGAAGGATAAGTTTTGCTGGAGCTTGTTTAACCTTGGCCAATCCGGCCCGATGCAAGCTCAGGAGGTCTCAGGCCACTCACTTCTCTGTTTATTCTCCCGGGCTGGTTTTAGGGTACCTTTTTAGGATCCCTTGCCCACCCATCCCCATGATCACCTTCAAAGCCTTAGCCAGGACTTTCACTGCCTAAATAAACCATGACAAACCAGTTCTTCCTTTAAGAGCCAATATTTTATATATATTAAAAAAATCTGATGTGCAATCTTCATACAGCTACAAAATCACCTTGTACCTCCTGCCTCAGCCATAACTAACTTTTCAACACCCACAGCTGCAAAATGGGAACCTTTGGTTAATGAACAATGGGAAACCCATTGTTTGGCAGTTTTAGAGGCTAGGCAGAAAGAATGCACACTGTCAGCGTGGCTCTGGGTCTCAGGGGGAACAGATTAAGAGCACAGTGACCCACAAGCTGCCATCCAAAGCCAGCTTTCCTGTTAAAGCAACACGTGTGCTTGGACCGGTGCTTTTACCCCTCTGGGTTGCTCAGGTTTGTAATTTATGGCGCACTCAGAGCTTGAAATTTGGCTTGCAGAGGTGTCACGGTGCCTAAGGAGACTGAATATAATCCCCAATCAACGTTATATCCTGGAAATGGGGTGCACTTCTGAGATCCCCCCCAGACACAGGTGTGGGGTGGGGAAGAGCACATCACCCTGACCTGCCCATATGTTTGTTTGGCCAAGACATTATCCCATCCTCTTCCAAACTGTTGATGTATTTGACCTCTTCAGCATCCCGTGGCAGCAGATTTCCTAATTCCTCATCGATATTGAAAGCGTATTTTTTCAGCGTTCCCCCCGGTTCGGTGTGGATTTGAAAGGCTCCTTTCTCTGGGCTGCTCTGCCCATGTGGCTAGATGTCTGCAGACAGACGGGTTTAATTGCGGGATCACGGCCTGTGTCATTACTCCTGGCATCCCGCGCTCCCAGGAACAATAGAGCTCCCTCTGCTAAAACAAGCACCTACAGCATTAGTTAAATCAAAGCCCTTTCAAACTGACCAATTCCCCCCAAGAAAATGCAGTTTTCCTATTAAGCCTGAAAGCAATTATCTGGGATTAGCATCAGATCAAAAGGGATTACTTCCAGTATTGTTTTCAAAACCCTCAGGGCTGGCAGAATTATGATACTGCACCGCCGCCGGCGGCGTGCCGAGCTGCAGCACCCCATCCGGCACCCCACCACGGCGGGGGGCTTTGGGTGTCCTGGGACAGCGGCGGGGCGATCCGGGGCACCTCAGCAGGCTCAGCTCTGATCCCTGTCCCCTCCCCTGGCGTCTTTGGCAAAGGATGAATCAGGATTTCTCAGGCATCTCTGCCCGACGGCTTGCCTAGCCTGCCCCCCCCCTTGGAGGGTGTGATAGCAGCAGCAGCTATCGGGTACCCGCTGCGGGTGGGTATCGCTCTCGGTCCAAGCACCCGGGTGTGAAACCCCTGCCCTGAGTCAGACCCCAGAGCTGCCCCCAGCTCTTCTGTCGAACATCTGGGCCCATCATGCTGACTGCCTCAGTTTCCCCACCTGTGAAAGGGTCAGGGGCTGTCGCAATCACCTCTGTGAAGCCCCTTGGGAACACCCACTGAAGCACAGCACGTAAAAGCCAAGTGTTTAACTTGCTGTACCTCAGAAGTGTAATTAAGACACCAGAATGTAATGGAAGGCTTCAGCAAGCAAAGAGGCCAAAGGTACTTTATAACATCTGCATCTCTCCTTAATCCTACCCGCAGCTCCTGGTGGCTGGTTATTGCATTGCCAAAATAACGTAAAAAGCAAGATCTGGGAAGATGTGAAAGCTACAATGAACGCAAGCATTACTTCAGGTAAGGCGCAGAGGGGCAGCGTGATCTCGGGGGCGAGGGGCCTGGACCCCTGGCACCTCGCAGCCCACCGGCCCCGCACCGCAGCTCTCCTGGCTGATGCCCCTCGCTTCTCCTGCACGATTTAGTGGGGCAGGTCCCCGCAGGAGCCGTAGCTCCGCTGCAGGCTCGCTGGCTGGCGCGGGGTAACGTTTCATCCTCCTTTCCCCGCCGCGGAGCAGGAGGCGAGGCTGGCTCGGGGCGATGCGGCGGGAGGGCGACCTGTGAGCGAAGCCCCCCCCGGCAAGGCAGCGCCGCGAAGGAGAGGGTGTTGAGGTGGCACAGTGCGAAGGGTTATTATTAAACCAGCAGTGTCACGGCGCCTGCAGAGGTCTGGAGATAGAAGCCACACAGGCTCTGTGCAGGGAGGGGAATATTTTTTATTGGGCAGTTGGAAGAAAGGCAGGCTTTTGGGCTGGGTGAGCTGGGAAACTCCCGATTTCTCTGTTTGTATCGAGCAGGCTAATGAGATGGCTCAACTCTTAATATTTGGGCGATTTTATTTTTAGAGTTTGTTCCTTCTTTCCAACGTGAACAAACTCCCCTTGGCCGCACAAAGCAAGCCTGCATTTTAAAGGTTTGGGCGATACCACATTTGAAAACAGTTATTTTAGGAGCTTCCTGTGAATGCTATATAATTCAGCATTTTTGAGGCAAGGTTTAGTCTCGTCTTTATTAAACTTCTGGAAGTAAACAGAATACTATTAACCGCTGCAGTACAGCTCCTGCTGCGTGTGCGAACCAGAGGACGCCAGCAGTGTGGGTGTCCGAGCCGCGGTGACGACCGGAGGGAGGACCCGGCGGGTCTTCGTCCCTGAGGCAGTCAGGGGCAATTTTCTAATGCCATGAATCTCGCTCAAGGCAGGCCAGAGCAGTACAGGGCAGGGCTTTAGGCCCCAGGACCCTGGAGGACCATCCAGAGGTTTGCAGCAGCCCAGAAGTCCTGGTGAGGAAGGCAGCCGCTACTCTGTGATGCTTTGGGAGGTGGGAAAGGGCTTTCCTGTGACCCCCCGCTTTCTTCTCTCCTCTGAATCAGCAGATCGGATTTTTTCCTGTTTTTAAGAAGTGTGCTTCTCTAGGAAAAAAGCTTTAAAAAAAAAATACTGCCCTTTGAGGCTCGACAGAGAGAGACTCGAAGGCCCAGGACATGCAGGGCTGCTAAAAGAAAAATAGGGAAATATCACACCTGCTTATAGATGGGTCAGAACTAACCTTTCTGAGTCAGGTTTAACGGCAAGGACGCCGGGTCCTCTTCTCCTATCCCACCCTGCTATTTAGCAGTTCCTAGTTATGTGTGCCGGCACAGTTAGAGATCTCTAATTTTATTTCTCTCACAGAAAAGGAATGGTTCTTCTTTGCCCGGTGCCAGCAAGGTAATGAAAGTCAGTCTAATTTTTGTTTTAGAAAAAGCAATTTTCATAAATGGTGTTCCACTAATGGCTCATGATCACATATAAGCCCCACAGCAAATTACTCTTAATCCAGTTTGTCTGTGTTATGTTACCTGAGGGAAATAATATCAATCCTTTCTCTTTGCTAGCAAACTGTTCGCCGGGACTTCTCCAATATATATTAATCCCATCATTTATCTTTGTCAACTGAGAACAAAAATAATTTGTGGGAGAGTAAACAGAAGAGCATACAAGACAGGAGCTCAGCATTATTAAACAGCGGAAAGCAGGTGTTCACAAAACCGAGCTTATTTTTATTGCAAAAACTTGAGTAATTCTCCTTCTGCATCCGTGCATAGTAAACAAGAGTTGAGGGAGATTCTAATATTTTAGGGGAGACCGAAATTTCATCACTGCAGGAGCAATGTACGAACAACCAAATACTTTGTGCAGCCTTTTTATTCGCCGTGAAATTTTTTCAGGGCGAAGGAACGAGCCGCCTCCTCTCCTGGCACCCTCGCTGGGCATCACTTTTTGGAAGAGATGCCTGGTCCCGATGCGGGGGAGGGCGGGAGGAGCCCCCCAGGTCACAGCAGGGCTCTGAGCAGGGAGTGTTGGTGGTTTGAGTGCTTTTCGGTGCCGGGGGGGTGACGCCTCTGGTTGTCCCACGTGCTGGGAGCACTCCTGAGACAGGGCCCAGGGAATGGACCCCCGCCCTTCTCTGCCCTCCTCCCACAGCTCCTGTTTGGAGGCCGAGCCCATCCCCGGTGCTCTGGTGACAGTGCTGGGTGTCAGCGTGCTCCAACCCCCCCGAGATCTCCCCAGGGACACAAGCTCTTGGCTTCCTCTCCTCCCCCAGCATCTTCCACGTATTAAAGCATCACATCGCTTCTCATTCCCCATCCATCCCCGGCAGGTGCACCGAGGAACCCTGTTTGGGAGCTTTTGTCTTATTTTCTCTGTTTTCTCTGGCACGGTGTCTCTGGATGATTGCTTCCCGTGACTTTGGAGATAACTTGTTCGGGTTTCTGTCATTTTTTGGAGGAGGAAGCCCTGCTGTTAGCAGCACGCCTCTAATTGGGGCCGTTGACCTGCTCCGTGCTGCAGAAAGAGCTATTTTTCGTCTGGCTTAAATGGGGCTTTAAATAGAGTTTCATAATGAGCCTCATTACAGCAGGTACTCCGATGTAGTGGGGATTAAATTACCCGCGGCAGGTATTCCCCCCGGCCGCAGCCTGCCCGTGCGGCTGACGGCTCGCATGCCCGTGCACACCCGGACAGGGAGGACAGCCCAGGCGTCACCCCTCGCCCCATAAAGCATGGGCGAGGAATGAGCTTTCTCACGGGGTTGTCACCGGCAGTGTAGGGGAGCTGAGGGTGCTGTCAGGCCATGGGAGTTATGGGGTGCCGGACAGCAGTGGGTCACACACCCCTCATTCACTGATGGGGACATGCACCCCCTCCCCGAATAAATAAATTAAAAAACCCGTGGCCGTTCCTGGGGCATAAAGGCCGCTTTATTAAGCAGCAGCATCCATCAGCGCGTTTGATTAACTGCATCGGGGAGGGCGACCAAGCTGAGCACGCAGCCAGCAGGGACACGTCTCCGCAGCGCCGTTGGCTCGGGGACGCAGTGGGCATCTCGCACAAGCTGAGATGCCATGAGAAAATCCCAGAGCTCCCCCCTCTGACATGTCTTTTTTTTTTTTTTTTTTTTCCGCCTCTTCCCCGTTACGTTCATCCAAAACCTTGTAAAACAAACCAGAATGCAAAATCAGAATGATCTCTTTCATACCTAGCCGGCTGTTTCATGCAGCTGGAGGTGCAGTGCTCAGCATCGCATATTTCCAGGCTCTTAAATAACAGAGCGAAGAAAGATTTTGAAATGAAAACTCCTTTGCCAAACTTTTATTATCATTTTTTTGCCAAAAGACGGTTTCTCCAGCTGTCCGCTCCCACGCCCCGGCAGCCCGCGCGCTCAGGCCAGGGTGGCTGGAGGCTGAGCTGCCCAGCCCGGGTTCCCCTGCGTGGCTGGGGCAGGGAGCGCGAGGCCGAGATGTCCCCGGGCCACCGGGTGCCACCGGGCTGCAGGTCAGCGCTGGCAGCCCTCGCAGGGGCCGGGTGGCCCCGGGTGCCGGCGCGAAGGGCATCGCCTCTAGGACTGCAGCGCTGAAGCGGAGCGTCCTTGCGTGCCAAGGACAAGGTCTCGAGGGAGACCAGGAGCCCGTCAGCGGTGGCTCTGCCTTCCAGAGCTCACTCCTGGGCCTGGGCTCATCAGGTGGCTGGGATTTAAGGGGGAGCGGGCAGCTGCCGCTCCGCGGGCCGGGCTCTGTTGCCTCGTTGGCTCTGGGAGCACAGGGGGGTCTGGGAGATGCTGTGCTCCCCTCACCTGGGACGAGCAGGCTCATCCAACGTGTGAGCAAAGTGGCCCCTCTGAAAGTGCTGGTCCTTCGTCCTCAGAGTCACTAGGTGGCAACCTAAGGCATCCTTTGTGTTTGGAGAAGTCTTGTGGCAGATGGAAATGCCTCTGCTTCTGCCTCCGATCTGCTCCCCCTCCTTTTCTCTCCTTTTTTTTTTTTTTTAAAATCCTGAATTACTGACAGACACCATAAAAACATCTCTTCCCCGTGCTCCCCAGCGGCCGAGGGTGGAGGATGGTTCTGGATCTGCTTTATCCCAAGATTGCGCCCAGCAACGAGGCAAAGGCAAGCAGGTGACCACATGCTGTGCAAAGCCCAGAAACGATGAGGTTTCTGAGAGGAAAAATGTGACTGAGGGTAGAAAAGGGGGAGAAGAGTCCTTGGCTGGTCTCGCTGGCGAGGTAACAAACAGTGGAAATCCCGGGTTTGGGTCGTGTTGGGGAAGTCTGTGGCCAGCTTAATAGGAATCACTGGTTGGGTACACATTTTCAGTGTGGTTTTGCCTTTATTCCTTGCCCATATTTTATGGGTTCTTTTTCAGGGCCTTTTCATAGAAATATCTGAAAATACTGACCTTTTTTTCTCCCCCCTCTAAAAAAGGATGGGCTTCTCTTCTAAAAAAGGATGTTCTGCCCAGGAGCACAGAGCTCATCACGCATTTGCAGCCTATAAAATGCAGCCAGGATTACAAGGGAGAATGCTTTTCCCCCCAAATTTCCTGTCAGCATTGACATAATTATCTTTCTTATCCCTGTAAGGGACGGTGACTCCTTTTAGTTAACTTGGACATGGAGAAGCCCCTTCCAGCTCAAACAGCAACCACCTCTCCACCCCACCAGCCACCAGCTGTGTCCCCCGAAGGGGAAGCTGCAGCTCCATCGCTCAATAACCCTTTGTTTATCCCACGGCCTGTCACTGCTTAATCCATCCACTCTCATGACTTCCCCCCCGCCCCGTTGCTCTATTTGAAGCTTCAAATTTGTCCTGCCGTCACCTCGTGTGAGGAAAACACACAGAGCTGATCCTTGGTGCTGCGAAAGGCACGTGCTCCTGCATCGCCGCATCCTCCCTTAATCCCCTCCTGGTGCCCTTCTCTTAACTTCTGCTGGACACCGAGTCCTTCTCCCCAAAACACGGAGCCCCTTTGCAGTTCCCAGTCGCACCAGCCTTGATAGTCATGAGCAGAAGGGAAGCATCTCTCTTTGGCCAGGCCAGGTGGGAGGCGGGAGACACGCTGCCCATCCCGGGACCCGCTGGCCAGGGGATGAAATCGCAGTCCCTCGGCAGCACGTCCTTCCTGGGCATCGCCTGCCAGCAGGAGCTGAGCCGCTGCTTCCCTGCGAACCAGGCTGGAAAAACTCCACTGGCTTTACCATTTCTCCAGGCAGAGAAAGGAATCTATTTACACCTTCCTCTTATTTAATTTGGCTCCCAGCAGATCTGTTTTATAGGACTGTCTACTCTGGGAACAGGGATTTTTCAGAGGTTTTATTCTCTCCAGATGTTCTGACTGTCTTTGGTAACCCTGTTCTGGTGTGAATGTTAGGCAGCGTCCTCCCTCTTCACAGGGTGTGATTAGGTAAGACAGCTTGCTCCTGGGTAGAAACGTTAATCGCAAATGAGAGGGAGTTGTGATTCAGCGCGAAAGCTGGGCACAAAGTTTTACGAGACCTCAAACACTTCCCCTGTCCTCTGAACTGCGCTGAGAAGTCAAAATCTCAAAGGAAAAAGTTGGAGGGGACCGACAGCTTGAAAAGATTTTCGGATTCAACCAAAAAAAGGTTTGTTTTGAAGAGTTTCATTTGGCATTCAACCCCTTGAAAATATAATTAGGATGGTCACAATAATTCAGATTTTAGAAGAAAATAGCTTGGGCCGGCTGGTTTCCAACACCCTCGCCATACCTGTACTTAGCAGAAGCCACGCCAGCTATCGAGTATCACCCGAGTTGAGGGGACGGTTGGCTCAGTTACCCTATTGAAGAATAACCATCTTAAGGAAAACAACAACTCAATACTTTTACCCTGGCATGATCTGCTGCTTTTTTTTTTTTATCAGCCTTCATTGCCCAGAGGAGCCGACGCTCCACACAGGTGAGATGAGGTGGTTTGCTCCCGGGCCACGCGATGGCTTGATGGCAGGGCTAGGAGCCCCACCCGGCACGGCTCCAGCTTTCCGTCCCACCGCTTGTCCCACCAGCGCGGTGAAAGCCCGTCTCTCGCTCGTGCCTCCGGTTCATGCCTCAGTGGCCGGTGCTCCTGGCCAAACCCGAGCCCCGGTGTAGACAAGATGAGGCACAACCGGAGCCGAGAGCTCCGGCCAGAGAAAACAGCCTTTGCTGGAGCACGGAGAGAGAATGGCCATTTATGGGTTTCAGGCTACAGAAATATGATCTTTTACTGGGTTTATAATGTGGAAATAGCCCGAAAAGACTGGATCTCTCAGACTGGGCATTTGGCTTTCGGACAAAGAGCCCCACACATCGTTACTTTGGCTTTGATTCCTCCCCCAATACAAAGGGCTGCTTTCTTAGTATGTCTCTTGCTCCAGGATGGCCACCTCAACGTGCCGACCACTGTCCGGTTTCTCACGGTAATTAAGTGTGAGAGCGAAGAGGTTTTGGTCTATTATCAGCCAAATGTCTCTTATGCTTCATTCCTTGGTTGTTTAACTATGGTTCCCTCCCACACAAGCTGGGGAAGAACACAATAAGTAAGACACCCCCATATCCTTTCTGCCTCAGCCTTAGCCCTCGGTCGTGTCTAGCTGGAGTTTCTAAGCCTTGCAGGCTTCGTCCCTGGGTCTTTACTCCCTCCATGCAGTCCAGGTTAGGAAAGGGCATGAAGGACCATGGTGAGATCTTCATCTGCCAAGGGAGTACAGAGTCCCCTGGCCCAACAGAGACAATCCTGCTCCTGGCTGCTGTAGGTGGGAGCTCAGCACCCTGCAGGAACACGTCGATGCTGGAACCCACAGCTCTGCATCCTCACCCAGCACCTTCTCCCAGCTCTCAGACACCTGCAGCTGTGGACCAAGGACTCTGCTCCTCCCTGGTGCTCCCCTGCCCTGTTTAGAGCTCAAATGTTTCGCAAGAGGCACCATCTCTCTGGCACACGTGAGGACCATCAGATTTAGGAGACGAAAGCTGGCAGCAAACAGGATACTGGAAACTGAGTTGAATTTGCCTGGTTTTGGATCAGTTCACTCATTAACAAGCTGGAGCTTGGTTTTGGTGATACTGTATGCTCGCTCGTTCAGTATCACCCAATCTTTCTCCTCCTGCTACAGCACGAATATTTCTGTTTCCCTTCCCTGTACAGACCTGACTCCGTACCTCAAAGGACTATTTATTTTATAGGTTTTTTTCCAGGCAGATCACTGAAAAATATTCCCCAGCAGTTGTGCCAGGTTTCGATCACCAATCCTCAGGCAGAAGCACAGACAGCAGCTGTGGGACAATATAAACGATGTGCCGGAGTCCGGGCACGTCAGACAAAGCCCAGGGTGTGCCGTCCTTGGGACGATGTGATGTCTTTGGGACGATGTGATATCCTTGGGATGATGTGATGTCCAAGTCCCTGGGCTGGACCAGAGCAGGTTTATTGAGCTCAGTGGAGGAACCTCTCCATCTACAAGTAAAAATCTAGTTCGTATGGGCTCTATGCTCGGAAGGCTGTCCTCGCTTCTTTCAACAGTAACGTTAACAGGGGGGTTTCAGCTGTTGGGATGCAAATAGAAAGATTTGCTATTTTCTGAAGATGCTATTTTTTATTAGAAGCACATCACAGGGCAGGCTTCCTACGCAAAGACTTCTCATAACCCTCTTTAGCTTTGGGAAGAGTTGAAGTAATTTGTAGCTGGGTTAATAAAGAGCTGGCCAAGATCTTAAAATGATTCAGTTTTGCTTTATGCACTCATATTTATCTGACCTCAAAATACTGGCACGTGTGTGTATTGCATTGATAATTGTCGAATAGTTGTGTTTACAGAACCGCATAATCCTGGGGCCCCTCTTCTCCTTTCTGCCGATGTGCTGCTTCCACTAGGATCTAGACATGATTGGCTTCGAACAAAGACGTGTACAAAGTATGCTGATTTTCTTTGTGAAACAGCTTCTTATTCTTTTACGTCCTTCGGAGAGTCAGCCAGCTGCTTGCGATGCAGACGAATCCCTTCGCTGAAGCTTTCCTATGGCTAAAATTCATGTCAGATTTTGAAGCCAGCAGCTGCAGGTTAAGTATTTAGAAATACAGGTCTTCAGCACGGCTAAACGGGGGAAGAGCTCAAATATGCACAATGAAGGCGGCAGCCACATTATCAAGCCGCAGTGCACGAGGCAGCACAGCGCACGGGGGGCTGAGAGCCTCACATCCGCTTTATTTGTATTTTTGGCAATTTTATTGCAGCCCATTTGGCTGGTGGGAAGACTGAGAGGGAGTCCAGGAGGAACCACAGAGAGCAGGCGAGATCCAGAAAGCACAACCCGTAAGGAAAGCTCCAACCCATCAGCGACGGTTCCTCAGTGGGCTGAAAAAAGACACGATAAACACGTAAGAAATTAATATGTCTGGTGGGTTCAGGAGCATCGCCCCTTCTCCCATTGCTCCTATGAGGATGGCAACCCGCAGCTGACAGGCAGACCACAGTACTGAGGCAGGGAAATTTTTATCCAGAGCTAAAATAACCCCTCGGGGAGTGCAGAACGTGGGCTGGAGCCCTGGTGCATCGCCTGGGGGCTGCTGCCCGCTGACCCCCCCCAGCCGGCTGCTCCTGGGCGCCTGTGCAGCAGCCCAGCCTCAGCAAGCATTTCAGGGCTCAGGGTTTCATATGAACTTTATTAGCTTCAGACAAGTTTTATTTCCTTTTGAATTTAGGAGACGGAATAAAACGTGATAAGCAGAATACAGGAAACTCTTGCGGCAGGAGGAAAAACTCTGGGAAGAAGCGGAGTTCAGGGTAATGAAACAGCTAGCGGGTGTTAGCACCAGCCCCAAACCAAAACCAGCCCCTTCCCCAGGGCCACGAGCCTGCAGAGGCTTTCCAGAGCGGCTGCTCTCCAGATCGCTCCCACCTGCAGGAAGCTTTCGGGGACGCTCGGTGGGGTTTGGGGTTTGTGGGGAGCCCGCTTTCCCGGGGCGACGTCCTGAGATCCCAGGCTGCCCCGAAGCCCAGCGGGCAGAGGGATGGGGACAGCAGGGTGGCACCTCCATCCTCGTGCCCTTGCCTGGAGAAGGGGGCGGGGGCGAGGCGGGTGGGTGACACCCCTCCCCGCACACTCTCGGGCTGTTTCTCGGGGTAGAGGTATTTTTCAATGTTTTCAGCCTTTCTCAGCTTAATCTCGTTCCCACAAGTTCGCCCAGCCTCTCCTTGAAGCTGCATGAAGCTTCAGCAGCCGTGATGCCCAAGGGTCCCAGGTCCCCAGCCGTCTCTTCAGCTCTGTGTGAAGTTGGGTCACCTCTTTTGTAGCTTCTCTGGTGTCTGGTGCTAGGGCTGAGCTCACGCTGCATGGCTGGACTACCCGTCTTCAGCTCCTCCGAAGCCGCTGGGCACATCATCCGTCTCAGACACCAGCTCCTCTAATTTACTTGCACCAAAAGGTCCGGGAGTTATTTGGGGCAGGGGAATTACAGGAAAGCAGGCAGCGTGATCGCGAAAGCCATGCTTCCTTTGGAGACCCAGCGAGCAAATCTTGGGGTGATGAACTCAGGGTTTCTCTCTACTTCCAAATCTATAGGTATGTGCGCTCTGAATCATATTCCTCAGCACAAAAGTGAAAAAGATGTGTCCTATCTTTGGCCAAAGAGAGAATGAAAATGAAAAAAAAAAAAGAGTCAGTGATGTGCCAGAACTTTTACTTTTTATTAAAAACTTAAGTGCAGATGACGAGGAACCCACCTGTTTTTCATTTTTTTAATAAAAAGTCAAATAATCCCCACAAACAATTCCTTTGCAATGGTTTCAATATCGGAACCATAAAGATGAACTTTAAAGGCGCTTGTAAAAGAAAGAATATTACAATAATTTTAGTGCAAAACTCCAATATCATATTTTCTTTTATTTGAAAGAAAAAGGGGAAAGTACAGAAGATTTCTTTTTTCCTTTCTCAGGATGCAGCAGTTTCAGATAATCTATTTACTTACGAGAAGGGAAAAGAGAGGAGGAGGAGGAGGAGCGGGAAGCCAGGGACGCGGGCAGATGCTGAGTGGCAGGCGTGCTGCCCGCCTCGCATCAGCGGCATCCTCTCCCTCTCCTAAATTAGGAACCGGATCCTCGGCTTCGCTGCGACCATGTGCTGCCTAATAAGGGCTGTGCTCCTTCCTCAGCCTCGCCCTCAGCGAAGGCAGAAGTAGCATCTCCCTTGCCCGCCCACCTCCATGGGCTCACAGGTCTGGAGTGAATCGGTATTTCGAGATGCTCAGGTTCTGAACATGGGGAAAAGGGGCTCGAAATTGCTGGGGGAGGTGGGCAGAGAGAGAGATCACGGGGGCCGTGGTGGCTCACCTCCCTGTCCCGAGCAGGGCAGGCTAGAAAGCTTAACTGCCTGAAATTCCTCCCTAAACTCGAATCAATCCGAAACACAACCCAGCTCCCCATAAAAGCTCACTACTATTGCTTCTTTTTTTTTTTTTAAAAAAAAAGGAAAATAAATTCATAACACTGAGAGAAAACAGCGTTACCCTAATCTGAACTTTTCCTCCCAAAGTGCCAGAAACATCATAAAATTTCTAGGGGATTATTGTGGACGGGGGATGCTCAGACCCCACCACCCACCTGGGATGCCGACAGGCAGCCGGAGACGGGGACAGGCTCTGCCAAGGGCACAGAGCAGGGGCTCGGTGGGGCCAAAGCCCCACGAGGAGCAGCAGGGCTGCCGACGAGGGGCTGCTCGCCCGCAGCATCCTCTGCAGCTCCCTGCCCAGGGCCGCGGGGAGGCGGTTTGCCGGCAGGGCAGTCGGCCTTACTCTGACATCAGAATTTTAAAACATATGAGAAATGATAAAGTAAACTTTAATCTTCTTTAAAATTTATTCCAAACTGAGGAATTAAAGCTGGTGAGGATTAGGAGGTGGTCAAAGGGTGCGTTTCAAAACTGCTGGAAATCCGAGGATTTAAAATATATTAGCAAACAGAAGCAAAGCTTTGGGAAAGCTGCGCGGGAGGGACCAGAGCCGGGAGCAAGCAGCATCCTCGCGCTGGCTGTGCCTGGCGTGAGGGACCACAGGAGGTGCGGGAGATGCTGGGCAGAGGGGCTTTTGCCAGCTCTGGCATGGTGCATAAAGGGAGAAATGAGAATACGGGCTTAACTGGGGCAGAAATTCAGGCAGAAACAGAAAAGTGAGCCTGAACTGAGCGGCATAAGAGATCTAGGCTCGGAGAAAAAATGCAAGGCTGACCAGCAAAACGTGTTTTTGCCAGTGGCGGCAGAGGGTTTCTCTCTGTTTTATTCCCCAGTTCTCTAAATTTCTTTTTCTCTGTCCAAAATTGGTTTACCAGCTCTGATTTCCTGTTTCCATTTTGGCAAAAGAAATACTCACACAAAAATTCCTCTGCCAGGAGTCACGCTGAAAGCATCTTCAGGCAGAGGCTTGCTCAGCTCTCTCTGCTGGGGTGAGCTGGCAGTCGTGCCAGAGCAGCCTTTTTCATCTCCTCTGGAGGCTCCGAGGCCGAACAAGCGATGGTTTATAGACGTGTAAAATCACAGCAGCAGGCCGCCGGGCGCTTTGGGAGCTCGCCGTCCCCAAGCATCGCCGTAGGGCTGCAGAGGGGAGCAGCGCAGCGTGGGCGCACGCACAGCTGGACCTCCGCAGCACAGCCCCTACCTGGGGGACCCCCCGCTCCCTGCTCGTGCCACCCCTGCCCTGGGACCTGCGCTCGGGGCGCTCATAAACCGGTCCTGGAAGCTCAGTCAGTGGGGGAGGACGGGAGCTGGAGGAGGCTACGGGGTGGAGGCAAGAGGAAAGCGCTCTGCAGCCCCCGCACATCAGGAAGGGGCTGGTCAGAAACCTGCCGAGGATGGCTGGGCTGAGGAACAGTTAACAAGTCCTTGCAGTTTGGTCCAATTCCCTCATGTGCTTGAAAATGTGAAGCAATTTGCCTCCAGTGGTTTTGGGGCTATTCTCGTGATGTCCAGCTTTTTCCCAGATTTCCCGCTCCCGGAGTCGTGGGACGATGTGTGAACTCCTGCCTTCAGACACAGCGATGTTTTCCACCCTGTGGGTTGTGCAGGAAATTCTGGAAATAATTGAGGATGACAAGCATAAATTTTGCCAATGTGATTTATGCATATATTTTTTTTTTTAAATCCTCCTGATCTCCAGCCCTCCCAGAAGCGTTTTACTGCCCTGAGGGCACTGGTGGGGATGAAGGCTGCCGCTCCAGCGGTGATGATAACTAACTGCGTGCTCCTTCTTACCCTTTCAACCTGCCCAGGCACCTGCGTTGTCCCGCCAGCAGCGAGCACAGCCATCCCGCCAAAATCATTCAATTAGGGACCCTGTGGAGATGTGTCAGCAAGCGGGGGGAGCCCGGCCCCCCCTTTGGGGGAGCCCGCTGCCAGGGAGGAGCGGGGCTCTTCCCCCCAGCCCCTCTCTGCTCACCACTTGTCCAAATAGTCGTAAATCACCAGCAAATTCCTGGGTCTGCTGCGGGGGTTTGGGCTTCAAAGGCGGTGAGGGGCAAACAGGAACCTTTCATTAACTGTGGGAAAAGCCTTCCTGAGCCTCGGACAGGGTGAAAAGTCCTTGCCAGGTATTTGAAGCAGTGGGAAAAAAGGGGGGGAACATAAAGAAGGGTACCAGCGACACCGTAACCTGCTTGTCTGGAGGTCTCGTCTGGTTTGCACGCCCGATAGTTTGTGGAAGGTGGCAAGGCGAGAGAGACGGGGCTCCACGTTTCTTGTACTGATGTGTTTGCATGTGTGTCATCCAGCTAAGCAGGAAGCTATCCAGCAGCACTTAGCTGCTCTTCATTGTTTTTTCATCCTTGGTTTTCCTCGTTTTGTTTTTATTTTCAATATTAGGCTTTTTAATACTGCAGAGGAAGCACACGTTTTAACAGGAGTCTTAACCTCGAAGGGGCAACGTGGCGTCTTCAGCTGGGATTGTCATTTCCTTCCAGTGTGACCCCGGCCTCAGCTGTTTGACTTTTCAGGAATCAAGGTGAAGAAGAACAAACATGCGCCCAGACCAGGAAAAAAAAAAAAAAAATTTAGAGTGCCTGAACTGTGCGGGTGCTGGAGGCCGATCTCCCTAGCTGCCAGCGAGCTGCTGGGGTTTGGAAAACTCATCAGTGGGCGGTCTGCCGGGGCTAAACCTTGGCGATGGGTGGTCACCAACAAAAAGCAGAGAAAGAGAAAGGAAAATGTCTACAAGCAGATGATTTTCCATGAGGTGATGGGTATCTGTTTTACTACACGGTGTAACCGCCGCCCTCCTGTTGAAAGATTAAATTATAGCGATGTAATGAGGAGCTGGAGGAGGGTCGGCTTTGGCCAGGGGCAGGATGCCTGCAGGTCCTCGATGTGTCCCCAGGCCACGTGCAGCTCAGCTGCAGCGGGCTGCGTGCGTCCAGGAGGCTTTGACATTGTCCCTGTAAAGGAGCGGTGGCACCTCCGTCAGGTGCATCTCCAGCGCCACCCGAAGCAGCTGATCGGTGATGGGGAAGGGCTGGCAGCCACCTGCCTGTGCCCCTGCTCTGCCGTGGCTGTAACACCTCCCGCAACTGCCTGTGCTCCATATATTTACTCCTTATATACATTGTCCTATATATACACCCTGTCTACCCCCAACCCTGCTGCAAGCTGACCCTCTTTTGACCTAAGAAATAAAATCAACAGCCTTGAGGAAACTGAGAAGAAGGAAAACTTAAAAAGGAGAGCAAAATCCAGTGTGTTTCCCAAAATGTTGGGCTTTAAACATGGTGCCTGCTGCCCCCCTGCACGTGTGCGGCAAAGCGACTTCCTTAACCCCCCGGATACACAAACGTTTTGGATGTAGATGGTCTGGAGTTAGCAGAGGGTGCACAACTGCCTGCGATTGCACTGAACAGAGCTTGGAGCAAATTAGCACCTGGAGCTACAAAAGGCATCAAGCACGTTCACGCCTCTGGACTGGGATTAACGTCATCAGCCCCTAAACTCTCAGCCACCTGGAGTTAGTCTGGATTTAGGGAAAGGCCCAGACTCCTCAAACTCTCCTGGGAAAAACCTAGCCTAAGTGTCAGGGAAGGGGTTAATCCTCCCACTCACCACACCTGTGCCTAATTCACCTTGTGCCAGGTTGCCTTGGAGCCTACTTAAACCCTCCCCAAGGTGCTCCCTGCTTGCTGTTGGTCTTAATGCTGGTGGCCATCATCTGTGGAGGCTGGCTGTCCTGCCTTGCGATGCCAGGGCTCGGCTGAACTGCCTCTGCTGCAGCTTTCCTTCGGTGAGGCACGCTAAGAGCTGCAAAGCTGTGAGCGCAGGCTGCTGAAGATGGTGCTGGCTCAGCAGGAGGAAAGGTTTTGAGGGAGATGATCCTGAAGTAGAGCCTGAGCAAAGGTAAGATGTGAAGATACAGGAAAAGGGAGATGCAGGTACAGGGAGGCTGCAAAAGGGCTGGTGGCTAGGCTGCTGCTTGTAGCCAGGCTGGCTGAGAAAGTCTGAGCATGGCTTTCTGGAGAGGCAGTCACTGTGCTGCCTCCATGGGAGCTGGTCTTGCCTCCAAAAAACAGCATTGAAGAGCTGCTGGCTTGATAGTTAAGGGGGCTGCAGCTCCTCTGTGTAAATGTGTGTAGTAGGTGTCAATGCTGGTGTTGCTCTGTGCTGCGAGGAGCTGGGCAGCGTGGTCCTACGGCTCGCAGGGAGGGGAGATGTGTAATAAAGCCACAGTGCTTCAAGTGTTAGTCCAGGTTAGACTAAAGGTGCTGGCCTGCCTTAGCGGGGGTCTCCCCTTCTGCCTTTCCTCCAACAAACAGGCAGTTTTTCACCACAAGCCCCTGACACTTAAGAAAAGCTTCAGGCTCCCGTCTTGCAGATGGTAGAGCTTAAGTCATCTCTTCTTGCTAATGCAGCCCCGTTTGCAAAGTGCTTCAGTACTGAGGGCTTGCTCGTAGTGTCGGGGGGACACTGGGAGTGCGCAGAGGGCGTCTGCGCAGCCCAGCAAGGGGCATCGTGTCTGGATGGAGCACTGAGCTGTGCCGAGGGATGATGCTGCTGAGGCCTTCATCCCCTCGCTGTCACCTCTGCAGGGGATGACCTGGAGGGGCAAGGCCACCACGAGCATCTGGAAATCCTGCTGCACTGTGCGTGGTGCTCCTGGGTTTAGGCTTACTTTTGTTAGCAAGCAATGGTGCTGTGGGTATGCTCGCTATTTTTTGTTTTTCTGGAAATAAGGAACAGCGACTTGCACTGAGTTTTTTGGAAGCTGGCCCAGGGTCTCCAGAGGACCTGGCTCTCAAATGTAGTGTTGTACAGTATAACCGAGTTTATTTTAGCAGACCCTATTCTCTGGGAAGTCTGGAGCCCTGTGCACTTGCACGCATGTGTGTAAGGGCACCGGTTCCTGCAGCTCAGCTGTCTCGCTGCATCATGTTTCTTCCTGGCTCTGGGATTTTTGCCCTTGTTGGGGGGGGGGAGGAAGCATGCTATAGGGTGTAACCTTTCTGCTCTGGCTGCTGAGATTCCCCTTCCTGCCTGATGGATACTGTGGCTCGGCCGCTGCCTGCAGCAGGCACAGGGAAAACACCGCACTTGGGGCAGCAGGACTAAGGAAGCCCTGTTTTGCAGAGATTTTGTGGCTTTGGAGGGACAGGGAGCAGGAATCACAGGCTGCTTTTCCTCTCCCTCCAGCAAACCTGTGTGATATCTCACTGAGTGGGGCATGGGGTGTGCTGGGCTAATGGCCATGGTGTGGATGCTGTCGGCTCTCTGGGATGCGAACTGAGCATCCACCTGGTGCAGGCACGCAGCGTCCCTCCCCTTTTAGTAGGAACACTAATATAGGCTCTCTTCTCTGGACAATGGCTGGTTTGAGTTTTATTCCCCCCTAATTTGTTGAGCTCTAATTCTCTTTTCTGTCTGGCTAGAGCTGAACAGCAGACTGAAAAGCTACGGGGAGAGACTTTGGTTTCGGTGGAGAGATGTACACTTGAGAGATTACACAAACCTCATTTCTTTGGGAAGCCAGGCTGAAAACCCACAATACTTATTTTCTTAGAAAATAAACCACTCCAATACATCAACTGTCTGCGCATAGGCGGGACAATCACTGTTTAGCAAAATAACTATAATTTTCCCTTTTCTGTCCTTCCAAAATGACTCTTGTAGGCTTGGACCTCAAGCAGCCTATAAAATGCAGCTACCAAAAAAGCTCAAGCATATGCAGATGCTGTTTATTACATTACTGCTGAGTGCTTCTGTGTCAGAGCTCCGAGTTCAGGGAAATCGGGCAATTGGGATTTTTATTCCAGATGTGTTTAACGCCAGCTGCGGGGGCTGAGCTGCCTCGGTGGGGGGGTGGGGGGGGTAGGGCAGCGTGGCGGCTCCCTGCCCTCAGGGTTTGCACCCGAGGTGCGGTTAACGTGCAGATATGACACAATCGCTCGGTTCCTGTGGGATTTATTCAGGCGGGAGCGGCGCCATGCAATGTGGCTGCACTGCTGACAGCTCTGCTGACTGTCACGGAGGATCTTCCCTGCCATGTGCAGACCAGGAGCTGCTCAGAGTTATCTTTCTGGGAGAAAGGGGTGGTCCAGGTCAGGAGAAAGTGATTGTCAGGGCTCACAAAATCCTGATGCTGATCCTCTTGTGTGAGAATTAATTTAACTTGCCACTAAGCATGGGTATACTTGCGCAGACTTCTAGTTTCCCATTAAAAACTTGTAGTAAAGGTTAGGAATTCAGTGCAAGGTGTCTTTAAAAAAAACCCAACGACATTTATTACTGGTTTGAATGCAACTGGGAACAACAACTTCTGGCACTTCACTTCAAGTTTGTATTTCTGATTGCTCTCTAGAAAAGAAACGGTGTTTTTGTTAGTTTTTTGTGTCAGTTTTGCATTGCTCTAAAGGCCAGCACAAGGGGTTACCTTGCTCGGGGCGGGGGGGAAGGGTTTCAGACCTGCCAGGTTTGGAGCGGAGCTGAACTCAGCTCTGCCACCTCCTGGCTGCCGAACTTCACCCACAGCCTTGCTTCGAAGTCACGTCGATCAGCAATTTCTGACCCCATTTGTGCAGACCCCGTCCTGTGCCTGATCCAGTGGCGACTGGCTTTGGCTTATTGCTCGCCAGCTCTGTCCTCGGTCACGGCCGCGGCCCGTGTCCCACAGCCCAGGCAAGAGCTGTGCCTGCGGATGCCAGTGGGAGCAAGGCATGTGGAGAGCGTCCCGCTAAGCTCCCCAGGTGCCGTGAAAATCTGTCTTTGGTTTTATTCTAGGCGTCAGGGCCCCCAGATTTAGGTGCTTGAACCCTTATGTACATAAGAAATGGATCTCGCCCCAGATGAGGAAGGTTAAATGGGCTCCTCTGACTTTATGAGCTTGTAATATTCTAGGTTGCTTTCTGGTCCCTGATGACTTAATCGTGTTTTGTATTTGGTTAAGAATTTGCAGGCAGTTAATGTTATTGGCAAAAGAGTAAATAAAAGGTAAATGGTGCCTGTGTTCTAAAAACAAATGCCATGCTGTTCAAAAAAGCACATAGGCACCCCAAAATCTGCGTTTGCCTATGCAGAGGCTGAAGCTTTGCCTGGCCGCCTCCTCTTGAGCTGCGTTTTGTACCTATTCTCATTTGCCCAATTTAACCACAGTTATTCACTAGCCCAGGGGCAGCTGGTTAATGGCAGCGTGAAATCAGACTCTCCCCGCTGTCAGAGGAGGAATGTCTCCAGCGCTGGAGGTGGGATTAGGGTTTGCTATAGTCCTGCCTGGTAGGAAACCTCCTTCCTGGCAGCTCCCACCACCCCGCTCGGCTGCGTTCGTAAAAGTTGTCCCTATTATTTATACCGCTGAGCTTGGGGGGTAGTTGCTGCGCAGGCTGCTGAAGAGACCCAAGAGGCTCCAGTACTTTAAAAAGGGGGGGGGGGGGGGAGGGAAGAGGGGGGTGGGTGGGATGTCATCTAAGAAAGTGCAAGTCTGGCAAGAGATTTGAAAACAAGACAAATAAAAATAAGTGCTACTCCTGGTAAATCTGTCTATTAAAATTTCAATTTACCGGCCTGCATCCTTAGTTAGGGCTAATGGAGAAAACCATCTCAGTCCTTTCTGAGCTCCTTGTTTAGTGCGTATGTAGGCTTTTTTTATTAGGTACCCCCATTGCAGTACTAAAACCTGAATTTTCCATGTGTGGAGGTCCCTTTGTGTTAAGCGTGAGACTGCAGCCTGTTGACGTCAGTAGCCAACTTGCCATTGATCTCAATAAAGCTGGGATTTCACCCAAAACAGCATTCTATACTCTCTGGATTTCGCAAACAGGAACTCATATATATATATATATAGAGAGAGAGAGAGAGTGCGCTTATTAGCTGGCATTGGTGTATTGAAGCCTATCCTTTATTTTTGAGGGCGTTCAGGACGCAGATGAGGTACAGGAATGCAGGCATGCAATCGTGCCCAGCCTCTTCTGCTGCTTAGGCTCGTGTGCTCTGAGCCAGCTCTCCAGCATCAAGCCTGATGGGTGCCACAGTGAGAGCAGCTCAGCTTCTGCTCAAGCAGAATAAATAGGGCTGTAGTCATGCAGTCTGAGGGCTGGAGTGTTTCTAGATGTCCAGAGTTAGGTGGTGACTTCCACTGGGGGCTGAAGGGGGAAGAGGATCTGATCTGCTTGCTGCTCCATCATCCAGCTAGACTTCTGTTCAACCCAAGAGATATTGCTCATATTCACCTTTAGAACCTCATATATCTGAGTAGAAAAAAACCAAACACATTTATGCCTTGCCCAGGATGGGGCGGATCAGGGGTACAGCTTGCAGACCTGGTCCCCGCCTCGGAGACGTGCCCTTCATTTTTATCTCGATTTGAATGCTCGGAGGAGCAGGCTGGGGCTTGAGGTATGCGGTGTGCGTGTGCCTGCAGGAAATCGGTGTCAGAGCTGGGTTATGAAACAAGAGCTGCGTCCCAGCCTAGCGCTTTAACCACAAACCCGCAATCTCCAATAGACTATTTTTTCCCTTGTGTCCAAAACCTATTCAAGTGTCTGGAGCAGCTGAACATCTGGTATCAACTGCTCATCCCAGCACTGGGTTTTGGAAAGAGGCGAAACCACTGGAGTAGTCATATTCCAAACAGATGAGTTTATCCCTCTAACTGACCATTTCGTTCCAGTTTCTTCTACATTTCTCACTCTTTTGCTATCTGTCCTCTTCCAGGACCAGCCAAGCAATGTTTCTGAACAGCTGGGGCTTTGTGCTGGACGAGGGGTAGGAGAGGATCACCGCTGGAGGTATAGTCGTTACGGAGATCAGGTAAGGGTTTCTCTCTCATGTTTTTGCTCCTGTTGTCTTTGTACCATGTTAAAAAAAATAGCTCTGGCTTAGAGCAATGATTGGTTCAGACCAGCCTCCCGTGGCTGATACTGGTTGGTAATAAAAAAATCGGGGACTGTGCATGAGACACATCAGATCCAGGGGCTCTACCTCTCCAGCTCCACACGACGGGCTACAGGGAGGAGCTGCTGCTCCCCTCTACCTCGGGCTGACCACCACAGCCGGCTGGGGTCCAGGAGCGGCGGGAGCTACTGTGGGCGCATGCCTGAGGTGATACCCCCAGCCTCCGAGCGCATCCCCCTGGCCGCCGCTGCTGCAAAGTCTAATGCTTGCAGGCAGGCGTGATCGGCGGGCGGGAGCAGAGCTTCCCGGCGCGCGGGAACAGCAGAGAGGGGTGTCGGAGCTTGTCTGCCCCGGTTTGGGGAGCGCAGCGCAGCGCGGGGCACGTGCCACCAGCGCCCGGCGCTCCGGCCCTGCGCGGAGCCCAAGACCTTCAACAGCTTAAAGGAATGACAGCAAGGCTGGGGCGTTACCGTACAGCCAGCAGCGTCATTTCCACCTGGGGGAAACGTTTGCGTTTTGATGTCTTTCACCCTAGACCGGAGTGGAAAGTCAGGCCACGCTTGTTTGGTGGCACAAGAAGTTCAGAATTATGTATGCTATAGGAAAGTCACCCGGTTTTCTAAACAAAATATTTAGGAGTATTCAAGCCTGAAACACTCGGGCTCCAGGGACGTTTCTAAGTGAAATATTTCATTTTAAAATATCTTCTCATAAAATAAAGATAAAACATGGTTGAAGTTGGGTTTTTCCTGCAGAGATGTTGATTTTGATGGAACTGCCTATTCGTATTTTTTTAAAAAAATGTTTTTCGGCAGAAAATGTCCCACCAATGGGACCGTTAGGAAATGACACTCTGCACTTCTGTGGGCACACGCTGTTTCAGTGCGAAATCGATCTGTATTCTGTATTCAAACATCATCTTACCCAGGCAATGCTGCACGTGGGTTGTGCCTTAGGGAGCTGGAAGGGAGCGTTGCACTGAATTGTAGCTTAACAAGATATAGCAGGGCTGGAACTGTGGCTGGTGGCTGTTACACAAATGCGATTCCGTGTTGTGAATATTATTGTAAGGATGCACAGGGGTGACAGGGATCAAATAAGAATTAAAATTTTTTGCCTTGATTTCTTTTTTTTTTTAATATACCTTGCTTTGAAATAGGCGTCCTCCCATCTTCAGTCAGGGTCTCAGATTTAGGTATCTCCATTCATCGGTTTCAAAGTAAGAAGGTGGGAAAACAGCTCTGCTAAAATCTGCCTTGGGTTTTCTGTGGACTGTTACAGGGTCAGGATTTCGCCCTCTGCTGCGAGGCCACGTGAGCAGGACCCCCAGGGGCAGCTTTTGAGGCGGGAGGTTCATTGCTGCTTTACCTTCACCTTTGTTAGAGCTGAGGCTTGACTGCGTCTCACCCGGAGCTCTCCAAGCCCAGTTTCTTGGTGTCTTCTGCCTGGTGCTTCCTCCTGGCTAAGTTCCACCACCAAACAGCAGAGCGTGGGTGGAAGGAGGCTGCCTGAGGGTTGCACCACTGTCAGGTGGGGTTTTTTTGGGCAGTAGAAGCCACAGCATGGAGCTGCGTGCAGCCCGGCTAGGAGGAGCAGATTTACGCGTGGGGTAATGGGGCGGTATCCTCCTGTCCACATTTAAGGGGTGGGGACCATATGTTGATGTGACTCTTGCAGCCCTTCTACCACGTCCCAGCTGTGCCCAGTGACCCTGAATGAGCAAGCTCAAAGCCAAGAGCAAGTATAGGATTGCATTGCTCTACCTGTGACTCCCTTCTCAGAACAAGGACCAGTCTTAATGCTGATAGACTGGAAGACCTCAAAGACACCAGGAAATAATCCTCCCCACATCAGTGTCCCTGTGCAGATGCTTAAGCCTCTGGGAGGGAGGAGATGAGGCTTTATTTAGAAGTGAATTAAGACCATGGTCTGGGCAGAAAGTGCAGCTGAGAGAATGAAGAGTGATTTGGGAAGCAAGATCCACCGGTGCCTCTCTTGGAAAACAGTTTTTATTTAACTTGAAAAACATGCCAATAACAGAAAGCATAACTCATCTCGTGAAAGTTATGGTTGGCTGTAAAAGAGAATACAGAAAATTTTCCTACTCAAGCTGAAATGTTTTTCTTTTAATTCTTTGGTATTCTCTCTGCAGTACTATAAACTCTAATTCATGTCTTGGCCTGGGCTGTAAGATCTAGCTGTGCTTAGCAGAACGGAGTCCGCTTTCAAAATTTTCAAGATTTCAAGTCACACACCTTCCATAGCATTAAAAACCACCATATGCCGGTTGGGGTTTTTTGCGTTTATGAGGCCTATGGCTTAGGGGAAAGGCAAAGAGGAAGATTGGAAGGTAAATAGCTAACTAAATGGGGTTTAAATGCTGCATGTTCTCTTAAATATCCTTTTTTTTTTAAAAAAAAAACAACTAATATTGTAAACTGAGATGGGTTCCAAGTTCAGGGGATTGCAGATGTCATTTATTTTCTTTCCAGGTAGTTCTCTTAGACCATGTAGTTCCGGCCGTGATTTAACGTCGCGAGGTTAAATGGAACCGTATGCAATTAGCCATTGGGCAATATAATGATGTGGATTTCAAAGCACATGGAGCCTCCCCCAATTTTTGTTAGGAAACGACTTCCTGTGAAGGTCCCTTACGTTTTTTAGGGCTACATAACCCATCCGCCTCATTTCCCCCTGGACCCCTGCCGTATGAAAAAGGAGTCTCTGCAGATCTTGGGCTTTCCTTGCTGGGCAGGGCTTGCTGCTGCGGGGGCCGGGGGGACCTGGGGCCAGGTCTGCTCGCGGAGCTGGATGAGGTGCTGCCCTGCCTTCCCGCCCCAGCCCCCGTGCGCCCCGCCATCTCGGGTTGGACTTGGCACTTCGGACGTGTCACCATCTTGGGCGTTGTTTTCGTTCTGAAATAGTGTGAAACAAATGCTTTGGAGACTTCCAAGAGAGTGAAAATAAATAAATCCCAGTTATGTTTTCATTCTGGTGTCTTGAAACCCACAGCATCATCTTAGATTTTTTTTTTTTTTTGCTTTCTTCAAACCATTGCATATCAGGATATCGCTTCCACTGGAGCATCTACTCCCTTTTGTGAGACACTAATTCCATGAAAAAATTTTTTTCCCTGAAAACAGGCTCTGACCCACACTTTCCAGTCCGCTCCGCATACAATATGTAACGTACTTACTGGGTGTATTGAGTAGAACAGCAGTGCCCTGGACAAATAAACACAGAGCACTAGATGTGGCTCGCTCTAGGTGGATGTTAGTTGCACGTTATTACCGTGCTTGCAAAGTCAAAAGCTTGGACGTTTACTGTACACGGTAACAGGACTTATTCCGCAGACTCATAATAAATCTTTTATAACCACATGTGGCTGAGTTATAAATATCTGCAAAGAGCGGGGGGGGGGGGGGGAAAGGCAGCCAGCATATAGAAAGGTGTCTTCATGACTTTAAGGGCTTGATATTATTTTTAAGCATTTGATAGTGTTTTTGAGATGGGATACTTATTTTAGTGGGAAGGGTATATTTCAGAAGTGAAGGGGAATTACCTCAGAACTGGGAATATTGACAAACAGCTGGAAGAAACAGAAAACTATAGTATATAAGCCTTCAAAACATAAACCCCTTTAGTTCTAGTTATGCGAAGAAACCTCTCTAGGTTTTCTAGCCTCAAAGCCACAAGTTTAAAACCTTGGTGAAGCGCAAGTCTGACGGCCCCAGAGCCCCTTCCTTCCTCCCCCGGTCTGGGGTTTTCTGCCTCCAGCAGCAGGCAGCTGCTGCAAGCCCTTGTCCTGGCTCCAGCGCGGCAAGAGCCGCTCGGCGAGCCCTTAAATGCTTTACTTGTAGATGGGGGAGAGGAACCAACCAAAGCTCAGGGGTGTTGAAGCACTTGGGGAAATTAGAATAACATAAGTAAATATCGAATTTTTTTTCATGGGGCTTGTTCTCAGGCTTCCTTCTCCGGGGTTGGGTGACCCTGGGCGCGTTTCGCATGGCAGCTGTGTCGGGGCAGGGGCAGCACCCGCCTGAGCTGAGCGTTTGGGCGAGCACAAATACGATGCTCTCCGCCTTGCAGGAGCCCCCCCATCCAGGGGAGATATCTGACCATAAGGTTTCCTAGAAGCTTGCCTGGACCCAGACCCTTTTGGGGTATAAAACTGGCATAGTTCTGATTATTTTATTTGTAGTCCTGGCTAAAAATGTGGTCTGTTTGCTTTCAGGAGATAGGCTGCCCTTGCAGACGCTCTCCCGGACGTGCTGCATCTCCGCTGCTGGATGGCCAGACCGTTGTTTTTCCAGCGACAGCTCATAGTTAATAATAACAAAATGAATGCAACAAAGAGCTCTCCTATGAGAAAAAAGAAAGAGCGCAGGCGAATGCTAGACAGGCTAGACAGCTATTCATCTGATGTTCATAATTCATAAAATATAGATCGTTTGCAAAGTAAATGATTTATCATAGAAAAATAAAGCATGGTTTCCTATAGGCTCCTTTTCAGAAACCTTGCATTTATTTACCTTCACAGCATGGCTGTTTGGAAAACGTGTATCTCATGAAATATTAAACACGCTTTCTATTTTTGAAGAACTGTCAAGGTTTTGGGGGAATAGAAATAGAATTAGCTGAAAAGGAATCTGCCAAAGCTGCAAGTGAAGAGGAAAGTTACAGGTTTCTCTGTCTTCTAACAGGGGGAAACATTTTGCAAGTGTCGGTAAAACGTTGTGTGATTTGGCGGTTGTCCCTGATCAGCCACAGTCTAAAAGGCTGAACCGCGTTGGTGCGGGATGGCTTCCTCGAGCTCTCGTGTTAGGACCTTGTGCTGGAGCGGCGTCGGACCAAGGTCCCCGGTTCCTCCCGCGACGGCCGCCGGGTCCGCGGGGCGGCTGGGAACGTGCCGCGGGAGGATTTATGGCCCGCGCTGCCTGCCGGCGTTCGGCTGAGCGTACCTCTTGTTTCAGATGCTAGCTGGACTTATTTTACCCAAAGTATTACAATATTAAAAACACAACAGCGCGTGATACCTTTCATTTGGCAGTGGAGCAGTCGGGGCTTTTAAAAGGCAGAAAAGTTTTGTTTCGGTGAGTTGGGCACTCGCTCGTTTCCAGGTTAACAAAATGCTTTTACAAGGGCCGTTTTTAGCAAAACAGTTACTTAATTACGGAGAAAAGTGGCACCGCGAGCAGGACACAATTTAATTTGGACAAACAGCTGTATGGTTTATTTGGGTTTTTTTTTTTTCCTCACACATACTGAGTTTGTATTTGCACAGTGTTACATACCTAATTGACGAGCCGTAAGGAGCTCAGCGGTGTGAAATAAATACCACACGCTGTTAATGTTTGCCTTCCCGTATGGTCAGAAATGTCCTTTCTGGGCTGTTCGGATAAGCCCCTCTGATTGGAGCTTAATAGCTCCCCATCCTTAATAAATGTTTATTTTTATAATTTTTAAAATTACTTTTTTATGTTTATAACATCTGGAAATGGCACCTCTTGCCGAATACAACAGTCCCCCTCTTTCTGGAGCGCGGGGCTTTCTGCCTCACCAAGGCACGAGCAGCGCTGGCGGATGCAGGAATTTCTTCCAGAACTGGGAATTTCCTGGCAGTGGCTGGTTTAAGCAGTTTTATTCGGTATATAAGTATCGTGGATTTACGTAGTGGAGTGTGGATTTTTTTTTTTCAGTCTCTCAGATAAATGAAAACAGTATCTGATTGCCAAAAGCCTCTGGAAACGTACGGGAGGCTGCATTTGTGTGATGGGGTTTGCATCAGGCAATGCGGTGCCAGGCTGGTAAATCAGAGTTTTGAGACTTCCAGCATAGCCATTAACTTCTTTTATACCCGTTGTATTAAGTGATGCTAATTGCTGTCAGCGTATCTTTGTTCTGCCAACTGCAGGCTGTCAACGGCAAGTGGTTTCAGAGTTTTTAGAGACTTTTCACGTCCGGTTGGATTCAGAATTGCTCAGAGCAGTGTTTTCCAAAGCACCTTCCCGTGGCTTAGTGTGCCTGCCTGCGGATTTAGTTTTTCTCATGAGCATTGTAATACTGTTCTGCTGAAGCCCCAGGTCTTGGAGTCATGTTATCTGAGATTTTTCTCCTTTCAATTTAAAGTAATTTTCTAGTAATTTTGGTTAATAGAAATATGAAAAATGGGGAGGTTGGACAAGCTGAGCCTCTTCTATTTGAAGTTGAGCTGAACCCTTCGGGGGATGATGGATGTGCTGCTGTGGCCGGGAGAGTAACACAACTGCGCTGCCCGACCTGCCTGCCTGAACCAGCACCGCAGGCGACGGGGGCGCATGGAGAGGTTGCCCTGGAGCAGGAGAGTGGTTTCTCCTGGAGGAAGGCTGGTCCTGTATAGCCTTCATCAGGACTGGTGTAGTTTCTAATTACTTTATATTGGGACTGGCACGTCTCCAGTGAGCGAGGGAGCTCAGGCTGGCCAATATCAGGTATTTATTAAGTGCTGGTATTAGGAGCTTGCGTGCCTCGGTCCCCTCCGAAATGGGGGTGGGCTCTGAAATTTGGCAATGGGCTTCCAGATGAAGCTGCCAAAATAATTCCATCGTTTCCCAGTGAATATAACATCCCAAATACCAGTGTGCCCTTCGGCCCGGGAGTCCCTTATGCTCTGTGCGTTATTGCCCAGGATACGACCCAAAAGACCAGTGCCCAATACTCTGTAATCAGTGCTGCCAGTTCATTCCCAGCTGTAACTCTGTGTATGTTTGTTTCTTACAGTGCAAAAACAATGTCTCTGCTGCCTTAATCACTCTTAGATGTGCTGTTACATGCTGAGGAAGAGGAGGGACTGCTAAGCCACTGTAGGAGGGACCGTTGTTGATATTTTTCCTATGCTAATCTTACATCTGGCTTTGCACAGCTTAAAATCCTCAGGAATAGGAAGGGGAAAGATTGAAAAATAAAATGAAATGACTGAAAAGCAGCTTTCCCCCTAAATTGCAGAGAGGATGGTCCGTTCCCAGGGCCTCATTTGTGCGGTTTCCTCAGTGGAACGTGAATGTTTGCCCAGGTCCTCTCTGTGCTGGCCAGCTGTCTGATGGGTTGGTCTATACCGCTCGTCTGCGACTTCTCGGTAATGAACCGTCTGGTCCTCGGGGCAAAGCTTCCCTTAAAGCCGCTGAGAGTCTCTTGGGAGCGTGCCCTGCACATCTCCTTGGGGCTGCCGCAGTCACTGGGCACGACGCGAAGCCGTTTCTGAGCTGTCATAGCTTGGAGCTGGTGCACTGAAGTAAACTGGCTCTGATTTCAGTTTATTTTAAGACTCCAGGCTGCAAACCGAAGCTGTTAAGGTTTAATCTACTGACAGATGTGAATCAACGCCCTAGAAGGCTGGGCTCTGCGCTGGGACAGCTGAGGTATGAGCTCTCTGCTTCCAGGACGTCACCTCTGCCCACAGCGGGGATGGAGCCCTGGCTCCGCCACCCTCGGTGTCCTGCTGAGCACGGGGCTGCAAAAAGATGCCCTGCTGCCAAATCCCCCTCACAGGCAGGGAAAACCTCCCCGTGGGGTGCGAGAAGGGCTGATGAGCCTTTAGCCACCCCAGTTCGTCAGGCCTGAATCCTGTTGCTCCTGGGAAGCGGCTGCTCCAGCCCTGAGTTTGCCATTATGGCACAGGCGGAGGGCTCTGATTTTATTTTAAATGCAATTATTAGCTGGGTACCAATGAGATCTGGATGATGCTTTGGAGAGAAGCTGGTTTCTGTAGGAGCAGGCTTAAGTCACAGCAGCATGCCAGAAGGTCCGGTACTGAATGCACCCACCCGGCCCTGCGGCGGGGGGTGGATGTGCTTAGTCTGTCATGTACAGACATTGCCATGCGTGTCTTCCTACCTAAATTGATTTGTAATATGAAAAAGCAGAGTCAGTGTTTAGCCTTAGAGTTTCTCGTGTGCTGCGTTCAAAGGGATTCACTATGTGAGCCCAAACCTGCGTTTCCTGCACCTTGTGGTCTTTAACTGGTTAAAACCCCTACATGTTAAGTTATTGGTAGTAATAACAAAAAAGTATTCTCCCTCTTCTACCAACGAGCATTCAGCCTGGAAGGTTGTGAGTGTTTCAGTCACCCTTATTGCGTCTGTCAGGCAAAGGCACGAGGCGTGTTTTACAGTCGAGCTGTGCCTGGAAAGAGACGCTGCTCGACACCCATTAGCACATGTAAAGCAGAGGAGATGACACATTTGTCTGCACAAATTTGGATGTTTCCTATGTCTGCGGAGATAAGCATCAAACGGGTAAAGCTCGACCCCTTTGGATAAAGGCAAAATTGCTGAAGTTGGAGGTGACGGACAAGGGGGGGGGCGGAGGTACCTCGGCTGCGTCCGCGGCTTTGTCTTCACGCCTGGAGCACCACCGTGAGCCAAGGCTTCAGCAACGTGCCGCCTCGGCTCCCCGCTCTGGCAAGCAAACAGGGAGCCGTGCTTTATGCAATCTGGAAAGCTGTGCTAATGAAGATCTCTCCGGGCATATGGATCCCATTTGTAAGCAGCGGTGAGAATATCCAGGTCAGCCCGTATATGCTGGGGTGTCTGTCCGTCCATCTGTTTTCACACGACTGGCGAATGATGGAACCCTCCAGACCCAAAGGATCGTAAATCTCCACGACGAGCGTGGCCGCTTTTCCCATCCGTCATAAAACAATGAATTAAATTCATGCCTGTCAAAATACGCCGCTGCGAGCTCGCCTTCTCCTGCGGCTGGAGGAATACAAAGCCCCATCTCATTGCCGTAATTTATGGCCTCCCGGGGAGATTTGGGTGATTAGGGCTTGGCCCACCAACACGCAGAAAAACAGTAGGAACTCCAATAACTCCAAATGGAAATCTTGGGTCAAATTTATCAAACAAATCAGAGAGAAATCTATTTCTGTTTGGAGAAGGAGGAGATATATTACATGTTTAGTAGACGAGTACAGCTCTGGAACATTTGGCTATTCGGTATTTGTGAGTTTTGGAATTTCTAGCTTAAATAGTATCACCAGAGGACATGTGATGTATTAGACATGAGCACATTTTTAGCCAAATAAAATATACAACTGCAAGCAAAGAGGTTTTTCAATGTTAACAACAACATATTTGTGCAAATGATGTAACTGAAAATTTTCTAGGTAGGACTTAAAAAAGCAGAGTTTTTTTTAATACTGGAAAAATACATCGGGGGGGAAGATAAAATATGTTAGAAGTGGATGACAACAAAACCAGAGCTTGGGGGGAGGAGAAGGTGATAAGGTACTGTTATTCCACTTAGAATTATACTGCCGGTTAATATTTGATATTTGGATAGACTCTTTTTTTAGATCAATCCTCTTTTTTTTTTTTTTTTTTTTTTATCCTGAACAAGACCATTAATCTGAAACACGCAGTGGCCGTCCAGCTTGCTGTTAGAGATGTGCTGAAAAACAAACACAGATAAGTGAGGGCGTGTGATGAAAGGCACGCGTGCTCCCACTCCGCCGGGGGCTCTTGGCACCCACCCCGGTGCCGGGGCTCCTTTGCCACCGCCCAAGGATGTTCCTGGCACGTCGAAGCCCCCCCTTTCCCCGTAGGCGGGCAGCACAGTGATGCTCCCGGATGATAAGCTGGTGTGATAGCTGCTGTGCTGCAGCCTTGCTTGTCTGCCAGGCGCAGGGATGTTATTTATATGTGTTTTAATGGCAATGCCTGTGTGCGCCAGCAGCTGGAAGGGGGGAATCTGGTGGTTCCTGCTGTGGTAGGAACGAGTTATGGGGGGGAAACAGCGGAAGGAGAGGGAGCCTGGGGCAGTGCCGAGGCACGGTGTGTGCTGCAGGGACCCGGGGTGCACTGGGGGACACGCCGTGCACACGCATGTGCACGTGTGTATTTGCCTTAAGAAATTATTTAGCTGGTGGGACTGCCTGTCATGAGGCATGCGAGAACCAAGTGAGGTTTTACGGAGGATTTGCTATTCAAAGAGGCTGCAAGGATGTCCGTATCACCAAAAAAAAAAAAATGTTAAGAGGGTTCTGGAAAGATGTTTGTTTGTTAGAGATTTATTGCTCTCTGTTGTGCTGTACCTGGGCTGGTGTCTCTGATCCATAACCAGTTGAAAACGCCCCACTGGGTTTTCTCTAAAGCCCGTGGACCTCAGAGACCGGCACTGCCGCTTCTGTGCGACTCCAGCATCCCCATCAAGGGACTCGCTGGCATAGCCCCTCCGTAACAGGAGGCAGGGCTTGCCCAGCATCTGCAAGGATTGCAAGCACTTCACGGTAACACTCGAGTGCTGGGGCGGGGGATCCCAGTCCTAATTGCACTCCATTAGCCTCTGTAGGAGAAGTAAGCTGTGTAATCTAAAAGCACTGGTTTATTGGTTCACACTTCATAAACTAAGTTGCTGTTAGTTTTATTGCAGCCTGGGCTTTTCTCTTTAATGGGAGGGAAAGGTAGTTCTTTACGTGACAGCCTCCATTACCTGTCCAAACTGCGCACAGGCTCCGCGCTGCAGCCTGCCCAGCTGCTTGTAAGGCTCTCTTAAATAGGAACACATGTTTGGAGGGGGGGAAGATTGCTTTTGCTCTTTCTGCAAGGCTGCTTTTTTTTTTTTCTTTTTGCAAAGGCAGGGGTTATACAAGCTACTGTGCTTGCACCTCAGCAAAACCACAACAGGGGACCCGGGCAGGGCTCTGGGACTTAAGAAACAGCAGGAAAAAAGCTGGATGCATAAAGAAATGCTGCCCTAATGCAGATGGGAGCGTGGGGTAAGGCTACGAACAGCGCGGAGGATGTGCCGGCTCCTGCTGAGTTGCCGGGGCTCAGCCTTTTGGCAATATAGGCTGCTTATTTATATTTTATTTATGCAAGGCAGGAAATGCATTTTTCACTGTAGAAATATTTTATATTAAAAAGTTGTTCTTGTCCCAAACTGGGACAGAAAGTTGATTTCCAAAGAGCTTGCACACCCAAAACTTTTGGAGAGTAATGGGTCTGGGTTATTTCAACTGCTTGGTTTTGATCAGGTTAAAGTGTCTCCCTTCGCCCACCCCACATTATCATTTTTAGCACGTGTAATCGCCTTGCATCTAAAAAGGAAAATCCTTTGAACACCAAATGATGTTTTTGGAAAGTAATGAAATTAATAAGATCAACATTTTTATTTTCAGAAGTTGTTTGTACCGGGGCGGGGGGGGGGAGGAAAAGTGTTGAAACTAACCCTTCGTCCTGAAAAACATGGATTTCAACAAATTGCAGATTCTTCTGAAGTCACGTCTTGTTGGGTGACTTTCCTCGTTCAGGAAGATGGCACAAAAACTATTAGGAAGGGAACAGAAAACCACGCTGCAGAGGTGCAGGTAACCCGGGAAGCAGCGGTTGGCTCTTGGCTGAGATGCTGTACGTATACCCTCTGCCTTCCAGCCCACAAAACTTGCCCCAAACTAGATACTGAACCGATCAGTGCAATGTGCGAGAGGAGAGGCTGAGGTGATGCTGAGCAGATGCCACCAGGTTCTTTCAGGGCCTTTCTATACTCCAGAAAAGCCTCCCTGGGCCCACCCCACTGAGCCCCCGGGTACCCCTTCCCAGGTGGGTGTGTTTTCCATCACAGGGCTTCTGGCTCAGCTGTCGGTCGTTCTGCGCAGCTCGTGGCTCGCTTGCTACAGTCATCACAAAACCGCTTGGTAGGCATCGTTTCTGCATGTGCTTCCACCTTGTTCTCTCCCTCCCATCAGGAGAGGAAGGCAGCCGTGGGAATTTTTTTGCTGGTAGTGAGATGGAGCTTCACAAGCAGGCAGGGGTGATGAAGAAGAGCCCTAGGTTATCTGGGAAGGAGTATTTGCCTAGAGAGCGCTCCCAGTGCCAGTGGGAAAGCGTATTGAGGGGTGGTGGGGAGTGACGTTGCTGCGGAAGACCAATGCAATTAATTTATATGGGAAAAGGAATTATTTGCAGTAGTGAGGAGAGGGAGGAACGGACGGAGAGCCATGCCTCTGATGAAAGAGTAGGTATTAATACAGAAAATAATTACAAGCACTATCAGGAAAGCAGACAGACCTCTGCGTGGCTTGAAATCCTGCTCGGTGTCTCGTGTACCCGTGAGGCGGGGTATCTCGCGGGGCTGCGGCACACGGGAGCACCTGGCAGCTAACCTGCGAATTACGTTACACAAGGCATCGGTTATTTACGACAGGCATCTCCGAAAACGAAGGCAAGGGTCCCACGCCTGGCAGTAATTCCAGTATTTCGGAAATAGTTTAAGTGGATGGTAGCCACGTGGAATCAAAGCTGCCACAAATCATTTCCAGCCGCCCCGAGCAGCAACCTGTGCCGACACCTCCGGCAAAGGTGTCCTGCTTGCGGGCGCCCGCCGGACCCGCCTCGGGGCGTGCGGGGGGTGCGAGCGAGCAGCGCTGGGTGCAGTCCCAGGGGCGTCAAGGTCTGGGTGAAAGCAAACTAAATCTGAAACTGGCATGCTTTGAGTATCTCCCCTCTTTTTTTTTTTTTTTTTTTGACTCAACTAAAGTTCAAGCTGGTGGGAATTGTAGAAGACAAAGTTTTGGGACTGCAAAACGCAACGTGTTCCCTATTTCCGTAGAGTTGTTTGATGTAAATATCTCTTATTCTTCACAACAGCCCACTGAGGGAACCAAAAAGCCCTTTTTAAACAGACGCAGATTTGTTTGTGACCTTTAAATTAATCCTTTAAGGATTTTGGGAAGGCACCAAACAAGGAAAAAGAGGTTCACAGCCTTTGAAGATGCTGAGGCAGTTCTTTAGCACAGATCTATGAGGCGGCGCCCAGCAAACCACCCTGGTGTATCTCAGTTCAGTGCCTGATGCGCCAGCGAACGGGACGAAAGTCCACGATTTAAAAATCATTATCCTGGATGAGAGCTTACAGCCTTTTAGTGATTTTGCTTTGCGCTTGCTTTGTGCACCCACAGTGCAAAATAGGCGAGTGCTGGCTCTGTTTGCGGGTGTCTGGAGTTCCAGGTCCTCCTGGGGGGTGCAGAAGCTCCAGGAGAACCTGCAAGACCCCTGGTGAAACCCCAGCATCTGCAGAGTTTTTCTTTACTGAACAGACCACGTAGCCAGAGGGGCACTGGGGAACCTCTTATCCAACATCTTTGCATTCATATTTGTTTAGATTGTCTTTTTTTTTTTTTTTTCCTGGCAACGGTGTGATTTTAGCATCGCTCGTGCCACCACAACGCTTGCTAACTTTCCCATACTAATGAAGCCACGGTGTAAATGGCTTTCTGAGCCTGCCTCCCATTGGATTTTCAGATCCTTAGCTGGGAGAGAGAGCTTTGCGTAGCTTCCCTTCATGCTTTTTCTATAAATTCAGACAAATATATCTAAGGTCTCCCATGCCAAGGGGGCAACACGGGCCTGTGTTGTCTAGACCTTCCCTGCCCACATAGACAATGTAGATGCTTTAGAGTATCAAGGATGCTTTATGTTCAGGGTAAAGCCCTCTGAAGCCAAGAGAGATAAAAACAAGGCAGCAAGGCTCCCAGAGTTCATTCTGACAGTTATTTTTAAAAATAACTCCTTATATTTACCTTTCTTACGTTAAACCACAGCAGAAAACACTTGTAACTCAATGTAAGACACTTACACTGTTCAGCTTCAGTCATGCAGCTCAGCCATACAAACGAGCTCCAGGTTTTATATGCAGTTCATTCTTCATGTTGCCTTTCTTGGCTTGTTTATGTTAGCTTAGCCTCCATCAAAATGATGTCTTAATTAAATCTGAAAAATGGACATTTGACTTTATTTTAAGTGATGATTTCATTCTGCCATGGGTATAAATTTAAGTTATACATAACAGACATGCACTCTGCACAGCTCATTCCTGTTTTATATATAGTATTTAAACGATATCATTTTTTTTCCCCCCATATTTTTCAACTATTTGTTTGGAGAGAGGGGAAAAAAAAAAAAGGCAAAACCACAGCCAACCACCGCGCTTTCAGCTCACATTGAAAGGAAAATCTGTACGCGATTTCTAGCCCCGTACCTGAGCGAGGAGTCTGTAATATATAATGTAATTCAGTATTTCTTTTGGAGAGTTAATCCTGGGAGTAACGGTACGTGTTCAAGCTGTCTCTGCTTGTGAACCTCAGCTTCTCTTGCGCGGGGCGTTAGCACCAAGGTGCCGGGTCTCACGGGTAACGGGGAGCCCCGAACCACTGGGCCTGAGCTGCCCGTTTGGCTGTGGGTCACCGTCGCGCTCCCCCCGGCCACGAGGCTAATCCTCATACCGGGATTTTCCATGTCCTGCAAAGGAAGGGCACGTCCACGGACCTCGATGAGCGGCTAGGGGAGGAGGAGCAGCCTTGCACCCCTATCGAGGGCTGCCTTTTAGCCCTGGGTTTTGTTTAAAGACCGTGTCATTTCAAAGCAAGCGCCAGGCTACAGGCTTCGCTTTACTGTTGACGGAATTTGTGCATTTATGAGAAAATAAATGTCCCAGCTACAAAGTGCCTCCTCTTTCCTCCCGCAACTATCCAAGTCCTGTTTGTGGGCATTCTGGATTATACATTTCCAGCAACTGTGTCTGCTGTGCCTCTTGAACGATCCCTCCTCCGCCAAATAGAGAACAGAGGCCTTTAAAATGTGGAAAATTAAGAAAATGCAGAACACATCATTAAATCATATACTCAGGAAGCTGTGGCAATCTTTCCTTCCACTCACAGAAGGTCCACTATAAATGAAATCTATATTTTAATGATTTCCAGTTTGGATGCCCCCAATGTGCAATAGAGAACCTCCACTGTTTGCCGTAGAATGAAAGGGAAAATTGGGTGGTAAAAAGAAGAATGCTGCAGCTAATGCGGAACAGTTGCACGTTTATATTCCATATTGCCCTGAGCAAAACTCTTCCTTTTATTTTGGAGAAAAAGCAATTGCTTTCCTCCCTGGGTACAGCGGCTGCACTCACGTTATGTTTACTCATCGGCTCTGACAGGTTTACCCGGAGCGACTTTTTGAACCAGCTGCTCTCCCAACATCCACTGGCCTCGTGACTCTCGTAAGTGGCGGGGCAAAAGCATGTAACGCTCCTCTGGCCTCTCAAGATGCTAAGCAGGCCGGGGGCACCGCCGGCGATTTATTTTTTGCATAGCATTGCCAATTGCAGGGGGCTGGAGTAACTCCGAACCCGGCTTTGCTGAGGTCCGTTGCAGGGTGCAGCATCCCTTAAGCCCTGCCGGCCGCTCCTCGGGCCGGCCCGGGGCAAAGCTGCTGTCCTGCAGGCGCAGCTCTGGCTTCTGTCGAGCAAAAACATCGGCACATCCTACGCTGGGTGTTCAGGGCGAGACGTGGTTTATCGCTTCGTGTATTTACTGCTTCAATGCGTTCGCTAGTCAAGTGCAGCGGGTCTGTGTTATGGGCTTATTGCTGTCAACACTGGTTTTTATTTTTATTTGGCTGGCTAATAGGCTATTTGATTTTCTTCTAGAAGCATCAGATCTCACCAAAGATTTCCCTTGGAAAATTAGGAGCACAAAAAGCTAATTTCTTTATCTGTTTTCAGACAAAAGAATTTGGTAGTCTCGTAACTATATATTTAGGTATATGTACATACACGCATTTCCACGCTCCTTTTCCTAAACAAATGAGCTCACAAACATGTATCTTTTACTAAATTATCAGATATATGGACGCTGTGTCTGACAAGGAATGGGCGTCATGTTGACATGTGCCACTAGCTGAGGAAAGGCTGCCAACAGAAAAAGAATGTAAACTGGAGCACTGAACGTTAAATACTCTTTCACTAAGTTTAAGCATTAACATATATTTAATACAAAAAAGTAAAAATCAAACTGTGGTCACAGGAACATGGTTTATTTGGTTTTTCTCAGTGTTTCAGTGCAAACTGATGGCGGTCTGGCGAAATGGCGTTTCTGGGGTTATTAGCCACGCTAACGGTGGAAACGGGGCGCAGGGGCTCGGAGCCTGGGGAGCAGCCTGTGCCTCCACCCCAAGGGGCAAGGACCTGCCCTCTCCGGGTCCCTCGGCTGCTGCTGGGTGCTGGCACGAGCCAGAGCTCTTCTGCTGAGGGTGTTGGTCACCCACCACGCCGGGCAGGAGCCGGGCTTCTCTGGCTTTGCTCTTTCCCAGCACAAACCACGTGAATTTTACTCGGCCGGTTGTGTCCGTTTTCCTTACTTCCCTGTTACCAGGCGCACAGTTGCAGCTTTCCTCCGCTGGTTCGGGGCTGGCAGGGAAAGGATGCAGAGAGCAGCGAGCGCGGCGCCAGCAGCGCTGCCCATGGGTGTTTCTGCTGTATCTCCGCATCTTTGGGGCAAATCCTTCCCTTTGGGAAGGTACGGTTAGATTTAAGGCTTCCTCACTGCTTTGTGCTCTCCCAGCCTTGAGGACGCAGTCTCGATTTCTAGCCTGCTCCCTAAAAAGAAAATACTAAAAAAGGAAAAGGCAACACTTTTTTTTTTATCGGTGCTGTTATGTCTAAGTCCATTGCGATAACCGTGCTGCGTAACGCGTTTCCAAAGATTTTGTGGGCACACACGCGTCGCATCGCTCTTGGAACATACAATTATCCATCTTGGCCACTATTTCCCTTACTGGAAACACCACGATTCAGCCTCGTCTCTCTGAGCCTGTTGGTTTCCAGCCTCTGGTTTGGGATGGAATCACTCACTTCCCTACAGCCGCGTCATCCTTGTGCTCAGCCCCTCGGGATTATTCCCTGGGTGAAGAGGGTGTAAATGCTGTGTGGGCACGTTCCTGCCCTATTTCTGCAGCTCTGAGCTGGGCTTAGGTGTATGGCTTTGCGGGGAAGGTGTCTCAGGCTTTTCCTTGCTAACCAGTCTCGTATGCAAATTATGGGACTGTGATGCTGCCCTCCCAGGGGGATCCAAGGGGAGGGATCCCACCCCAGGGAGGTTGTTCCCAGTATTTATTATTTGCATTGCAGTAATGCCTCGAAACCTCCTTCATGGCATGTTGGGCTTTGTTTTTCATTCCAGGCAGCTTGGTGAGGGCAAGCACGCTCTGCTGAAAAAATAAGGAGGGGGGCAGGGGGAAAAAAAAGCCAAACAACTCAGCGGTTGGACCTTGACTAGTCAGAATAAATTGATTTATATCAGCTGAATTGCGTTGCTTTGGGTGCTGGGCAGGTGTAAATCAGCCCGGTGCCAGCATGAAGGCATGGCATGGCATGCTCTGGGCTGCATGCGATGGGTCTTGCTGAGCCCTTGGCTTTCTTCCTCCTCTCTATTTCGGTTTCATTCGCTCACATGCAAAATCTGGTGGGAAGCTGAAATGTTCAGAGACTCCAGAAATGTCCAGGAGTAACCTCTTGATGAGCAAAGTACTCCTTAACTCCATAAAGGAAGAAAAAAGAGTTGGGTTTTTGGGACGAGAGGTTACTAAATAGGAGGGAGGAGTGTGGATGTCGTCTTGATTCAGGGGTTTGGATATTTTTTATAGTATTTCTTCTAAAAACCACTCAAGAAATCCAAGTTCTGTCGCACTGTTTGAAACTTCTTGTCTTCTGTTTTCAGGTCGATTGAATTATTTCTTGTTGAGTCCCTAACCTTCCTCTGAAGGGCAAACGGAATAAAGACTCTCTCTTCTGTCCTGTGGAAAATTACACAAAACCCAGAAAATTGATTTTCTGGGGCTTGTGCGGTTTTGTGTAAAAGCCAGACAGTTTTCATTTACCCTGGCCCTCGGCGACTGGAGTTTGGTCCTGAATGACATGATTTAATGCCGATTGCTCAGTAGCATCTCTTCCTCGGCCAGTGGAAATCAGCGATTCCCCACTGGAGTCAGTGGGTTGTGGTTCCACACCAGCTGAAATATGGCCCTTGGAGAGTTCTGTAAGATGGGGGAAAAGACTTTGTAGGTGGTGGGTTGCCATTTGGAGGGGAGGAGAAGACCTCGGCGCTCTCCTGCAATGGGCAGTAGTGGTGGCCCTGGTGGGAGCGAAGCTCCTGTGATGATCCTGAGCCCCCCCGGGGTGGGGTGTCCCCCCAGCGCTGCCGGTGGTCGTAACGGGGAGGCCGTATTACTTCACAGCGGGAATAAGAAAGAAACTGGAGAAAGCATATAGCTTCAGATCTAGGCTCCTGGTCTATTTTCCAGCATGTCTTTGGAATTCCACCAAGTACAGAAAATTTATTCTTCCCCAGCTCACGCAAGGTGTTTGAGGTGGGGACCCGAATTTGCTAGCGATTCTGAAAGTGGGGCTAATTATTTTGGCAAATAGCAGGTGATGCAACACGCATTTTTTAGATCTAGATTAAAAGCAAAGCACCAGTCGTCCTAACTCAGAGTCAACAGACTTGGGGGGCTGGACTTCTGCATTCAGTTGCAAACAAAAATAAAGGTGTCTGTACACAAAGACGCTGTGTTTTGTTCTGTTTGAGGTCTGTAAGAGTCACTGTAGGAAAAAACAGGAGATAAGATTTTGATCGAGGCAGAGCATCTTGGTATTTTCACCTCTCTCTGCTTCTGTCTTCCTTATAAAAAACTACCAGCTGCTCTTTGGCCAGGTAAGCTGCTGGTCTGCGGGTTAGCTCTGCCTGCTGGTGCCTGCTCTTCACCAGGCTTGACCCTGAAAGGTCCTTCCAAACACCAGAGAGTTGTAGCTCTAGAAAAACCACTGGCCTGGGTGTGACCGTTTTAAAAACTGTGATTTTGTTTTTGGGTTTTTTTAGGGGTGGGGTATTTTTTAATTAATTTGAAAAGTGTAGACAAAATTATATCGGTCAGTGACTTAAGTGTAGCACCTCAAATCTCTTTCTTTTTTGTCTGAGTGGTTGCTAGAAAACTTTGGATTTGAAAACAAAACCTTGGTTTAGTGTTATTTCCTCTGCTTTTTTATGACCAAAAAGGGAAACATTCAAAGGAAAGAGAGGGAGAGGAGGCAACGCAGAGAAAAAATTATGTAGCTTTTGTCCATAAGAAAACAGACTTTTTTTTTTCTTTAAAATCACTTTTTTTGTAGCTCAAAGACTTCGGGCTGTGCTGAGGTCCAGAGACATTTGCAGTCGTACTGGTGCGCTGTTCCCTTTTCTGTGGCTGCTCACAGGCAAATCCCCTTAACTGGAAACACAGCAACTAGACAATAATGGGGAACAGAGCCAAAAATTATCCAATGACAAAATATTTAGTAGCAGATAAAAAAACCCAAGGAACACCTCAAAGGAACGCCTCATCTTAAACTTATTTTGGCCCAAATGTCATCCGCTTCATGAAGTCTTTTATGTTGCGGTTGTTTTCTCGTGTCGTTCCTTCTGGCAGATGTAAGAATTTCTCTATTCCATCTCGAGCGTGTTATCTAGCCTGCAAGCTCCGTCCGTGCTCTCTGACATGTCCGCTTCTGCCACGGAACTTCATTGGAGTTGAGTGATGCATTAATTTTGTTGGCCAGATTTTGTTCTTTCCCTTGTAAACCCGTCTCCTCCCGCGCTCGGCACGCGGCGCGGTACCTGCTGAATATCTGAGAGGCTGGGGATAAATCTAGCTTTTGATCTCTCACTTGTCGGAGGGGTATCGTGTGGTTTCTCCAGATTCAAGACAGATCCCTTTGCTTGGCAAACTGCTGTCCTACACGGGGTTAAAAAGATTATAGCACAAATGCACGGACTTGAAGGCGAGGGAGGGCTGACCGCTTGCGTAACCAGAAGGGCAACATGTTCACAGGGATTAAAAAAGTAACCGAGGCGTTTATGACTTGAATTTCGCAGTGTCACCGGGATCTGTTCCCGACTTACTGGTTTAATGTAGGAAAAAGTCTCCGCGCCCTGGCTTGTGACACAGGGTCTCTCAGCTTTGCCTGGGGCAGCTCAATAAATGATTTTCCCCAGCACTCGGTCTCCTCCGCTGCACGGAGCACCTTCCCTGCGCTCCTGGGGCGCGCGGTTCGGCCACGCTGCCTTCAGCAGGCGGAGCTGGTGAGATGCAGAGCGGGGCTGTCTGAGGAGGCGCTGAATTAGCCCAACCTAAAAGTGCCCAGGTCTGAGTAAAGCAAAGCTGCGTGTTTGCCTTGGGTGAGGATTTTCAAGAGCTGCCGCAAGGCGAGGAATTTTCTCCAGCCGATGCCGTGGCTGGAGCGGGCGTATGTTGCGGTGATGGAGAAAGCAGCAATGCCCCCAGGTGTCAGCTTTGGCTGGGATGCTCCTGTCCTGGCACCCACCCCAAAACTTCAGGATGCTGTTATTGTTCCGGGTCTGTATGGAGACAGCAGGGTGTCCTGTAGGGGTATCTCACACCGGTGCTACAAAGTGGGAGCAGCAGGCAGCCAACTTGGTCCCAGCCCCAGCCTTTTCCACCAGGACATCCAACTCTCAGTGCATGAGGCATCTTCCAGTGCAGGCGGCTGCAGCCACGTCCCCCTTTTTGACTAACAATCCTGGAGCACGTAGGCTTATAAGCGAACCACTATACATTGGACTTTGCATGAAGTAGAGAAGAGGAAAACCTCTGATTCCCCAGTCTGGACTTTTCAGAGGTTGGTGGTGTGATAAAAAGGCATGGGCTACTCCCTAACCCAGCCCTGGAAACGACACCCAAAGTGAGGGTGAGGAAGATGGTGACAAATAAGACTGATGCTTTTGTAGAGGTAGTGTAATTTATGGCTTGTCTCCAAGGGTCTGGGTATCTCAGAGGTGTGCAGGATAGTTTGCATCCTGCCTCCTGAGCTCCACAGCAGGGCGAAGGGCTCTGGGAGAATCGCTGCTTGCGAAAACTTTCAGCTCAACAGCTCGGACGGCGTGGACGCCGGGGGACATGAGGTGAGCAACTGCTGGAGCTTTTACCTCCCTGCGTTTTGCTCCGCAATGTCCCGCCATCGTTTGCAACTCTGCTGCCTCTCCAAGTCATTAAGGCTCTTTTAATGGCATTAAGCCTGAGCTGGAAAGGTGTAACCTGGTCCAACAGTAATGCAGTCGGGTGAAACCTGGGTGGAAAGCTGCCACCGAGAGCGCAGCTGTGGAGCAGGGGTGCCAAGCCGTACAGGAGGTTTCCAGCGGCTACCAGGAGAGCAGCCCTCTGCGTTGATGAATATCTGCTCCAAAACACTGTCGGGAAGGCACGTGCCAAGATATTTGCACGTTACTGGGCAGCAGGTGTTGCTTAGAGGAGAGGTGACACTTCAGAGCCAAGAGCAACAGCGGAGGCAGGGAAGAGCCCGTCCTTCCTCAACGCGTGCCAGTGTGTCAGCGACAGACGTGGCGGGGCGTCCCAGCAGCCCACCAGCACCACCTCACCCCCTGTGCTCTGCTAGCTGCGGACACAGACGGACGCGATGCCAAAGAGCTGCGTAACAAACGGCGCTTGCAGGGCAGCCGCTCATTTCCACATTCCTTCCACCTTATTTTTCCGCGCCGTGGTGACCAAGAAGTGCACGATGTGCCATAGCACGTGTTTCGAAGGCTCAGATTTCCGTTTGGTGCTGCAGGTGTAGGAACCAAGACACTGGAGGAGGTTAAGCGGCTTGTCCCAGAGCAAGCCAGGAGGCAAGAACCGACCCCTCGCTTGCTGGGTCCCTGCCTGATGCACCACGCACGAGACCCCGCCGTCACCGCTGTGCTGCAGGTGGAGCTGTGCCCCGCGGAGGCACCTGCAGTAGCATCGTTAACGTTAGTGGTGCTATTTCAGGGGAGTGGACTTAACCAAACCGGTGCAAACCATTGCACTGACCCTATTAAAAATAACCACGCTTAAATACACGCACACAAGCATTCCCGTGCCCGAGTGCTCTTGGGAATGCTGCAGTCCAAGCTTTTGCAACTTTAGAAAGTGCCTTGACAACGTTGGGTGTATTTTTTCTTAAAGCCCTGGTTTTTGAGTCATGTTGTTACACACCACTGTGTTTTTAACAAATGAAAGCCTCCAGGCTTCGTAGCTGTAGAGGAAAGCTTGAAAAGATCTGGAGTCAAAAATGGGAAGGAAAATGAAAAGAGCCCAGGATTTATTATTTTTCTTATTATTATTTGCCTGGTTTCTGAGCTTGTCTTCTATTTTCTTTGGAGCTAGCTCATGATTTTTGAACTCCTGGGGCTGACAGTACTAGAGCTGTGCTCCAGCAAAAGTGCCTGACAGCTGCATTTCTGCTCAAGCAGCTTTTACAGCCTGTGAGCAGGACAAAACAAACACATTTGTATTATTTCTGTTTTACTAGAGGCTGTACAAGGGAGTTGGTTTGTTTCCTCGGGGCTTTCTTTCCTGGTTGTAACACCCATCTTCCATCCCTGCTCCTCCACGTTGAATGCAAGTCTCCTCGTCCCACCGTGACGGAAGCGAGTAAATCCCTTTAAAGCTTTGAGCCTTTTTCCTGCAGGATGCTGAATGTAAGCAGGTAACACTCCCAGAGCTGAGAATTAAACCAGCAGCCCCTAAGCCCAAAAATGAGCTGCAGAGGCGTCATCTTGGGCCGGCGCTGTGGGATGGAGGGAGCTGTAGCCTGAAGCCCTTCCTGGGGGTACCCAAGCACCCCCAGCTGCGATGTGCCCAGCTTTGCATCGTCTGGGCAGGGTCCCGCGGCATGAGTTGGTAGATGAACCTCGTGGCACAGTTCCACCCCGACTGGGGACCTGGCTTGCTCCTTTGCCCATCTATACATCTTGAGATGAACCTATATTTTCCTACACTTAAACATGGTTAACCTGGACCTAAGCCCAAAAGTACATAATGTTACAAAATCTGCCAGTAATGCGGGGGAGAATTAAGCAAATCTACTACTTTCTTCTGGTATTTTTGTTATGAATCATGTTCATTACAGGACTGCTCACTGGAAGGCTTCAGGCTTTTCTTTCTTCTTTTTTGGCCACTTTGTAGGTTTGGCAAACATCAGCGTCTATTGGGAGGGTGGGAGGGTCAGAGAAGACCAGTTGCTGCTCCTGGAGCTGTAGGAGATAAGACGTGATGGAGAAATGCAGCGAGGGCTCAGCTCAGAATTGGCAAAATGATTAAAATCCCAGTTTGTTACCAAAATGACTTTTCAAAGGCCACCTCCCAGCAAGATGGGAGGTGGATGCATTGACTTTCCGGAGGCTGGATAACGGCACCTGGAAACGCAGGGGCTCGGCTGGGTTTGAAGACATCTCTTGCAGTCGTGGGGCTCAGGCAGCTGGCGCTTTCACAAGGACACCAGACAGTCGGAGGTGCTCTGCAGAATTATTTAACGTTGGATGTGTTCGTCTTGGTGTCCTGACTTATGTGCTGAGCACGCGATGCAGGAGATATTGTGGTGTGGGAACTGGTTTGCAGAGGGATGCCTGTGCTTTGGGTCTAGTGAAGTAGTGTGGGGTTTAGAGCAATATTTGGTTTGGCAGCCTCTAGATCCATGTGATCCCTTGGATCCCCATAAGAAACCATCTCAGCTGGCTGCCTGGTCTCATGAAGGGCTGACCCGGGTGCTTTTGGAGCAGCAAAACCCATCTCTAGGTCAGCTTTGTATTATTTCCCTTGTGTGTCAGTATGACAGCTGGCATTTAAACGGAGGAAAAGAACCCAAGTGAGGGCTAAGTGAGAAGTTCATTGATTTTTTTTTTTTTTTTTCTTAAATTCTCCAAGAAAAAGCCTGGAGCTACAGGAGCATCATGCCAGAATGTCTTTTTACCACCTCCAGACCTAGATGTATGCTTGGCCCAGCAAAAGACATATTAAGTGCAATAAAGGAGCCGGCCCTCTACAAAAGACCATTGGAGGGACAGGGGAGGATGCGCCCAAAGGCAGATGCCCAGGGAGGCACAGCAGCGTAATAGTTCATGCTACACCCCTGCGTTTAAGTGTTGCCGGAGTCCGTAGGAGACAATTCTGTGCCTGTGGATCGTATGGTTTGGGGAGTGACGGAGGAAAACGGCGAGCGTGTGATCAGAACTGACAACAGCAATTTAGACCCCAGTGGATGAAGTGGCAAAGCTTGGAGCCCGCTCGCTCCAGCGCCCGGCTCTCGGCTGCGTCGGGCTAATTGAGGCGTCGCGGTTGACAGTGGCACGTATGGAATCAGTTATTGCAGACGCTAAAAATCAATTATTGGGTGTTTTTGCAGCTCTGAGCCTGGCTTGGCGTTGGGATCCTTTCTTTGGACTTTGTCTACACTAATCATTTTTATTGTCACAGCGAGGGAGGAGGAGGAAGAAAAATGAGTCCTTTACTACTGGTGGTGGGGATTTCTTAAAATATTAAGCTGATGCAAAAATGCCAAGCATCACAGCAGTAAAAATGTAAGCCACTAATAAAATAGAGTTAATGTTTCACAGCGCATACGTTTCTCAGGGTTTCCTGCTGATTTCAAGTGACTTTGCTTTGGCCCGTAAATTTAGCCTTAAAGCAACATTCAGCGATTGTGTCATGACGAAGGTATTGGTGTATAACAATAAGCAATATAGTTGTGAGAGTAACTAATATCAATTACTTTGTCAATGCCAGGAGCTTTGCTAAAAGCTCAGAAGCCCTTTGTAGAAGACCCTGATCTCGGGGTGGTTTTGATTGACTCTGGGTGTTGTGATTTGCCTCCAGGGAAATCCACAGGTACCGGCACAGGAGCGGGTCCACTCGCGATGGGTAGAGGCACACTGATGAAATACAGGGCAAAAAAGGCTATTTGCTTATTTTAATCATGTGGTTACCTTAATCTGCCCCTATCTAGGTAATAAGTGTGGAGTTCTCTTTAAGATCATGAAGTATATTCTTATGGCAGGTCCTGAGGTGAATAGTTACCCTCAACATCTATTTTTGCTTCCATTACTGAGATCTTTACCCGTCATTTAATTCGCAGTAGGCTGCAATCTGGCAGCCCAGATGTATTTCTTCTAATAGGGCAGAAAGTTTCTTAAAAAAAATCCTAAGCATGTTCCCTTAGATTTCCAGCTTCTTTCAAGGATTTGAAAACAAAACAAGAAACAACAACAACAACAAAAAAAAAACCTTGTGCCCCTTGTTCATGCAGTAACTGGCTAATTTAATAAATTTGATCCTCCCTCGGGAGGGTTATAATTTTGTATTAATTTTAAGGAGGCTTTATGTGCCGCGGCTACTTCTAATAATATAGTGTCCTGTGAGATGTGGCAGCGGCTGAGCAAGGCGGGGGCTTTGGGGCAGCCTGGAGCAAAAAGAGACCTGAAACTGTATCGTGGGGGGGAAGATGGGGCATCGCCGGCCAGGCGTGACGGCGGGTCCCCGTGCGGCTCCCACCCTGCAGCGGGGGCTGCTCGGAGCATGGAGCTTCAAGGTGGTGTCTCCATCCGGGCTAAGAGAGTTGAGGGCTTGGGGAGGAGCAGAGTGAAAGAAGGAGTTTCCAGCTGATGTGAAATACCGTTTTCTTTCTTTTTATGTTATTTTTTTTTGGTGGGGTTCTTTTTTTGGGACAAGAAGTCAAACCATCGCACCCATTTGCCAAATGGAAACTCTCTTCCTTCCCAAAAGCAGAATTAATTTCGGAAAGACTGAAATGTTTTGCTTCGGCATTTCTGATCACTGTAAAGCGCTCTGACGTCTCCCCGCAGGAGGGGTTTTCTCTTGGATATTTCCCTGATTGCGTTGGGTGGAATTTTCCATCCAGTTCCACAGGATTAAAAAAAAAAAAAAATCAACTTTGGAAAAAAAGCAAGGCTGGCCCCGGGAGCAGCGTCTGGCTGAGGTTGGAGACCCGCTCCCCTGGGGAGGCCCTAGAGAAGGAGCTGGCCCAGGAGGGCAGCAAGGTCCACGAGCCCCATGGGGACACCTCGGCCCAGGGGAAGCCGTGGCAGCTGCCTGCTGCTTCCCAAGCATCCCTATCGTGCGCCTTAAATTCAGAAAATCCTTACATTTTCTGAAGCTTCGTGTTTGCTGTGAGCAGTGGGCGCTGCCAGGCAGTGCCCATCTCTTCCCCTTCTCCGTGGGCTTCCTGTGGAGCGGGATGGGATGGGGTCCTTAGCAGGTGCGAGCAGACGTAGCTTCATTTCACCTTCACAGCTTCTGCCAGCACATCCTTTTTAGTCATTTTGTAAATAAGTAGATACACATCCACAAAATGACTTCATTAAAATCATTACTAGCCCAACTCATTTGTCAGAAGCAATGTGGACGTGCGCTTTTTTTTACTAAGGTAAAATTGCAGGGTCTACCGTTCTCAAAAGGAAAAAAATAGCTTTTTAATTTTTTCTTAAAATAATGCATTCAGAAAAGATCCTCTGGTAATAAGGGTATTTTTTCCACTAAGACTGTATTTTCATTTTGTTTCCTGATCAAATCGTTTAGGAATCTCAATCAGCCCACTTCAAAGCCCTTTCTGCCTCCTTCGGCTGCCCTGGCATATTAATGAATTTGAAGGAAATTGCTAGAGGCTGAGCTTTGTGTGTTATTGCTCTAGATCGGTTAAATTTTTGCTTTATTTGCTACCAACGGAAGAAATAGAAATACCAAATCATGATCAGACTGTAGTTTTAAAACATACCAGGGAGGTGAGAAGGTGTTTAGCTTTCCAGTGCGATGCCAGGCTCCGTCTCTTTTCTTTCCATCGCAGTCGCAGATGGTGAGCTCGGGATGCTTTAAAGCAGCAAGAAGTAAAACATGGTGAATTATCTTTGCAAAAAGCCTGCGGGTGTTGTGTTGGCCACGGCCTTTCAGCTGTGTCCGTCCTGCAGAGGTGGCATCTGGTGCGTGGAGAGGTCGAGCTGAGCGTCCCTGTCCTGTTTAACTGTGCTGCTCTCGCCCAGCTCCATCAGCCCCTCGGCAGGTCCAAGACTGGTCCCTCCAAGGTGATTTGCAAGGTGACCTGCTGGATGCTTTCTCTTGAAACACTGGGCTCTTCAAGAGCTGGCTGTGTTCTCATGTATCCAGCCATTATTTCACGTTACTTGGCATCCGATTAAGAGAAGCAAAACTACAGGGGATAAAAAAAATCCCATTAAGATACAAAAGAAATGTAAAGGAGAAACATTCTGAGCATGTAACTTTATCTGAAATAATGATATGGAGCATCTTCTGTGAAGTCTCGGCTCCTTCTGGACAGGTTTCAGAGGCGAGAGCTGAAAATCATCAAAGAGCTTGAGACAAGTTCCTCTGCGGGGAGCGTGGGACCCTTGGCGTTGTTAACCTGGAAAGGCAGGCGAGTTGTGCAGCAAAAGCACGCTCAGGAGGATTGGTCGGGAGGAAGCATCTCTCATGCTTTTCACGGCGTCTGGGCTCTTTCTCCTTCTGGAGCATCAGTCTGTCTGCCCCGATAGGGTTTGCATCGGGATGTGAAGGCGTACACAGAGGCTTTGGGAAATAGTCCCATGCTGCCAGCATCAGCCCCCTCTGCTGTGCTGTGATTGCTTCCGCAGCACCTCCCTTCACCTTCGCCATCACAGCCCTACCCAACCTACCCCAGGCACGCAAGGAGATATGGTGGGTGGTAAACAGGAGGGAACGAAGCCCATGGATGAATGCCTCTGCTTTCTCTGGGCTCAGCTGAAGTGGGGAATTTCCAGACAAAAGCATCAGGTTTAGGCTTATATAACAAGGTAAAAGGCTGAGTACTTTGGCGAAAATCAGAAAAAGTCCATCAGGGCTGGATTTAAACCAGCTGAGAGCCTCATTTAGCTCCCTCCACTGCAAAAATCACACTCTTGCCTTCTACCATTGCCATGGCTCTAGCTGTAAAAACTCTAATTATTTGGGGGTTGTGGAGCAAATCTAATCCACTAACCTCGAGAGCTGATGTCACGTCCCAGTTGTCCAAAATGTGCATTACTGGGTTGAGCAACACCTCCAGGCACGTTCTGCTGTTCCTTTATCCCTTCTGGCATCTCAAATATTTACTTTCCTTTGCGGGTGGGAGGTAGGGAAGCCTCTGGCTGCACTGGGGGGCAGCGAAGAGGAGGAATAGCGTGTCGGCAAGCTGTGCATTGCAGCTGGTACGGTGGGATGCGGACGTCCAGCGCAAACCACTCTTGGCGCGGCCTTTCCCCAGCGCTGTTCGTGTTTCCATATTATTTTCTGCAGTGGTCAGGCACCGCCGCGTTTTTGTACCTGGAAGGGGTTTGTGCAGCGCTTTGAGCTTCTGGATGTACAAGTCACGTTGCAGATCAGAGCGTGGCACCTCTGCAGTCACGTGTCTGCTCCTCTCATGGTCAACCTTCCTCCAAAAGCTGAGCTGCTCAGAGATAAAATTTAATTTTTCCCTGCAAAATGTTTCTTAAGCGTGCTTTGACATTTTTAGATAAAATCCTGGCTAGGTACTATTTAGAGACACTGGGAAGTTCTGCTCGGATTTACAGTGGTGTCCTTCTGGAGCGACCTGTCTCGAGTTGGGGACAAAATGTGGGTGCTCTCTGCAGGTGTGTGATGCTACCCTGTACTTTGAAAATGCCCAGCCAGAGCTCACCCCATAGCCTGTGGGCTTAGATGAGAAACGCAGTCTCCGTTTCAACAGAGTTTGGATCAGTCCCCAAAACAGCACATTTCTTGTTTGCATTTCACTTCCTCGTTGAAGATTAATCGATATAGTTCCCTGCTCAGCACAGGAATGAGGGTGGAAGGGAGAACTCAACTCAGCTTAACCCCCGGTGTTGAAATCCGTGTGAGGAATGCCTCGTTTTATTTTCCTAGCCTTTCTTATCCTGCTTTGCTCCTCCTGGGAGCTGTTTGCATGAGTGTTTTGGTGTCGTTCTATTTTTGCTAGCCTTCTCCTAATCCACCCAGCTCTGTGGGGTATATGAACATTTAACATAGTTTCATGTCATTTCCATGTTGATCTTGCACACTGGAATTTTATTTTAATGAATTACATGTATATTTTACTCATGAAAGCAGGCAAAATGCAGCTTAAAAGCGAGGAAAAAAACTATCCAAAACTCTAGACAGGCAAAGTGGGCAAAGCCTGCATGGTTTTGAGCACGCCACCATTGCCATCGATATTTTATCACTTACATCGTGGTTACAGTTAAAGGCATCTGCTGAGATCAACCTTTGGACGCATTGAATATGTAGTAATTCCCACATCGAAGAAAAAAAAACTATGGAGGGAACTTGCTCGCGCCATGGTATGTGCTGCCGAAGCGTAGGCGTTTTCAGGCACGGACCAAGACCGGGGCCGATTTATAAGACGTTGTAATACAGTAGAGAATCGATAAAGGAAGGAGAAGAATATAGGTTTCTGTGGTCCCAAACCTATCTGAATAGTGGAAGTCCTCATGCTGACTCCAACCTGGCTGTGAATCAGAGCTACTCACTAACGCCCTCACGGCAGCGCCTACTTGTGGGGGTCTCCTGTCCTCGTGACGAGCAGAACCTCTTTGCAATTGCCCCCGTGTCTGGCGGTCATGGCTGCATTGGAAGCCTACAGTCAGGAGAACAGTCCCCTGGCATGAGATGTTTCGAGTGCGTTCCACTTCTCTTTCCCCCAGATGAGGAAGAGGAGGCATGTGGAAGCGTGGGTAATGTAAGCGGCTCATTTTTAGCTCTTGGGCGGAACATCGTAGCAAGGCATCCGTGCTGCTTGAGGGTTTCGAGTGAAGAGCCCCGCTCCACGTGGGCTTGGCGGTACCATGACAGCATCCGTCCTCGTGATGCGCAGCATCCTTCCTCTGTGCCTGGGTGCCCGCAATGCCTTGTGGGACTCACAGATTATAACATGAGTTATGGATAAAAATACTGGGGGGGGTGTTTCTTGTTGGTCATTTTGACTTTTTATGGCAAATCCAGGACCCCCAAAGTATTCGAGCCTCCTCAGCCTCTCCTCGCTCTTGCATTGTTCAAAAGGGAGATGGCAATGACAGTGCAGTGATCTGTGTTAATGTTAAGTTAATGAGAAAACATCTCCTGTCAAAACTCTTCGCATCCTGTTGTGAAAATCAATTCAACAGGATCACTTAAAGATTTTTTTCAAGCTTGATTGGGGTTTGTCGTTCTGCATTCATGCCTCATTTCCTAATAAAAGTCGCTGTAAAGACAATTTTCAGGAGCTTGTGCATAGTTTGAGCCAATAAACACAACCGGCATGAGCAGAATGGGAAAGTGAAATGCAAATCAAAGAGGGACGGATGGGAAAGAGCATTGTTTTGTTTGCTGGAGACGGGAGAGCTAGGATATTAATTGGAGAGGAATGCTTGGTCCTTGCCTGCTTCCCCTTCTCTGAATTTTGGAGTTTTAGCACTCTGTCTCATTCAAATCAGTAAGGCAGGAGTGGTACGTGATGCTCTAGTACCCCCTGGACAGCATCCATTGCATGTTTGAAGCTATTTCACACACGGCAGCTCTGAGTCTGTGCACTCCTCATGGCCCCAGGCACCTTTGTCTTTCACGCATTTTCCCTCCCAAAAGTCTTGTGGGAAGGGGACATGCTGCCACCCATCTCACGGGCGAGCTGGTACCCGAGCCTAGTACTCCATCCATGGCACCCCTTTTCCTCCTCCACGTGTAAGCAACACACCAGCTGGCCAGGCTTATCCCACATTTCTGCCCTAGAGTCCCTTTTCTGGCCTTAGTAAGAACTCTCTGAGCTTTCCTGCTCTGTTGTCTTGGCAGTGTTGAAGATGCTCACGTTTATCCTTTGCTGCCCTCTTTTGCTTTCCAATAACCCAATACTTCAGCAGATTTATTTGATGTGACCCCTGAAGCACACTTTTCTGGCAGGGTGATAAACAGTGTTTAAAAACAAAAAGAAAAAAAATCGGACACTGGCAGTGCTTTTAATTTAAAATTGCCAGATTACCCTAACGGAGCTGCCTGGGACACCTGCATTACGTTGAGACCTTGAACAAGAGCATCTTCGTTTCAAAATCTGCCCAAACCAGCTTAATGCATTGGTGACACCAATATTGGCGTGTTGCAAATTCTGTGGTCAAAATCTATACCAGTCTCCAGGTACCAAACCCAGCCAGGGCACCTGGGCTCAGGCTCCTCTGCAAGCCCTTGCTTGCCCTGCCAACACACACAGTGTTGGGCTGCTTTGCTGGGGAGGCTTTGAAAAGCATTTATTTCCAATGGTCCAATTATTTTTTGCAAATCATGAATAGCAATGGCGTTTTTGGCTTGTGACTCGACTGTAGCCATGAGAATTTTGGAAGACACCTCACTTGTGCTAAGGCTGCTTACTTGCCTCACTGTCGAACAGGCAATGTGCCTGAAGCCTTCTAAACCTGGTTAGTTTAGTTTTTTTCTTTTTTAATAAATTTGATGTTTGTACCTCCATTGCTTTGTTCTTGGAAAGGGTTTGTCCCTTAATTGAACTGTGAAAACACAAAGTATTCTCAAGAGAAACACAAACAGCCCCAGCGAAGAGAGTTGGGGTTGAACACAGAGGCTCAGAGAAAGGCATTTCAACCGGGTGTAATTACAGTTTCCTCTGGGGCTTGGGAGGGGTGGGTTTGCTGCCGGCCCCTTTGGGTGACCTGGCTCCCAAATTCTCCGCCTGCTACATGGGGACAGTAAGGCTGGAGCTGCTGGGAACCGCTTCCCGGGTGGCAGCTTCTCGTGTCGGCAGCCCTGGCGATGTAACCTTGGGTACCGTCCTGCGGGGATGCAGGCATTTGCTGAAATATTACAGCAATATTAAAACTATTGTGATTTGCACCTCCATACTATAGGAAATTTTGTTTAATGTTTAAAAAAAGGTCATTAAATGGCATCAAAATGCCCTTTTAATGCCTAAGTGGGCGCGCTATCGCTTACCCAGCTCATGAGTCGCTGGTTTTTTGCTGCTCCCTGTTTTGCAGGCTGGATGAAGACATTTGGTACCTGTTGGGGTAATTTACTGTCGCTGTGTTTGCTTTGGGTTCAGGCTGAGGTGACCCATGAAAGGCTGTGGCTCTCTTGGGGCAGTGGAATAATAAAGTACAGCCCTTCCTAAAGCTTTTTTTTTTTTATCATCCAGTTATTTCTCACCATCCAGCACCATCTTGGAGAAGGCAGCTAGTTCTCCTGCATGACGTACTGTGTTTCTCGTCCTCCTTTTTCATTTTTCTTCCCTTTTTCCCATTTGCTGGATGAGTTGCTTCTTCCTCAGGTTTCTCTGACTTTTTATTTGCATTTCCCATCCTCCACAGGCCGTGCTTTTCCCTTGCAATATGGAAGGGCGCTTTGCAATACTGAAGATTTGGGCTGGTTTCTGCAAAAATACACCTGTGTTAAACATAACTGTACACTTGTGAGGACGGGAGGTTGGCTCTGAGGTCATGGATAAGCAGGCAGGTATGTTTTTGCAGCATAAATGCTCAAAAGTGCAAAATAGAATAAGCAACACTTCTTCTGTTGGCATGTGGTAATTTTGGAGGACTCAACAGTGGCTTGCACAGAGCTTTCCAGGGGTTGCGGCCCCAAGGTTGTGAGAAAGGGCAGTGGGGAGAGGCCAACCTCCCCTTCCAGAGGCAGAGACAAGCCTGTGGCATCTGCTTCTGAAAGGCAGCAGCACTCCCAGGTGGAGTAAAATGTTTAAGGTGTTTAAAAAAAACCCAAACAACCATTCACCACCCTGGTTGAAATTAAATCAGCTTTAAGTCAGAGCTTAAGTGTTTAACCTTCGTCCTCTCCACACTACGGCCCCACGAGCAGCTTTGGAAAAAAATCAGGGAAGCTGCACTCTCACATGGAGGCAGGTGTCAGGAGAGTCTTCGTTGCACTGAACGATAAGTTGCTTCATAACATCTAGAAATGGTACAGCAATTTTACTGGTGAGCTCCTACAGATAATTGTAGAAGGGGTCTCCTTGCGGAGGCACATGCTTGAGTTCTGCCCATAAAGCAGAGAGGGATGTTCCTGTCCCTGGACATAACACATGAGGTTTTGTCCGCTGGTGCTCCAGGGAGAGGGATTTTATGGTGTGAAACTCTAAGCAGGGCTCAAATAGTATTTTTAAACCCTTCCATATATTTATTGGAACCATATTTTCCAATATTTCCAATATTTCCAACTGCAGTTGTACCTCTGTAGCAGGAAGCATGTCTTCGTTTGGCCTTTGCAAGTCCTTTTGTTGATGGGGCAGGCTGGATGTTTGTGGGTTGTTTTGTGGGGTTTTGTTTTGTTTGGTTGGGTTTTTTTTGAGAGACCAGATGGGGCGATTCAACAAAGTCGGTGAAGTTGCAACAGCGTCTGAAAATTATGCATCCATCCTACTGAGCAGGCATGGAATGAGCTGCTTTTCTGTTCGCAAGAGAAAACAAAGCCCTTTCTGCATGTTTCTGTTATATTTGCATGGAGCAAAATATGTATTTTTATCTGAGTTTAAAGGCGTCGTGGCAACAAAGGGTGGAACAAGTTTTGAGGTCACCGTGCAATGCTGCAGACCTTGCAACGGGAGCTAACTGTAACATCTTTCAAAGTGTTCTCCTGGGGTCCATATGTGTAGACTGGTAAAGCTGTTAACGTTCCCAATTAGGTTTTAATTTATCTTAGTTTCCTCAGCGTTGCCATTAAAAGTCACACCATACAGCCATTAAACCTTAACATTACAGTCGCAGAGTTTTGTCAGGTGCTGGCCAGCAAGTCTGTCTATAGATGGGCGGCAGAAACTGGACTTTAATTCCAGCTTTAAAAAAAAAAACCTGTTTAAATGGGTCAGGAGAATTTACCCTGGACATCTGTTTGACGTATAATGTGAGGATATTTAAAAGTCTTTTAAGAAAAACAAATAAAGGCTTCCACATTCCCAAGGACAGAAACCATTTAATCTACTTGTACAGTCCTTTCAAGAATTTACCATTTTGGCAGGAGATATATGTCATTAAAGAAACAACCAATAAGATTTATTACGGCTAATTTATGTCTGTAACAGCTAAGACATGGTTTTGGGTAGTAGAGCTCACCACGGGCAGTATTTTCCTTCCTGCACATTCTTATTGTTTTAGTTTATTACAGCAGCACGTCTTGTGAGATCATTTATTGCTTAGCATGATGGTACGACGAAGCCATTTATTACTGGAAGACATCAACACATTGAGTGAGATCACTCCTTTTCCTTGGGGTCAGTGTACTGGAGGTGATGAAATCATGTATTTATCTACAACTTATTAGATGCATTTGATTGACTGGGGATCCGTTTTTGTTTAACCAACTGTGCTGATGAGGAAGTTTCTCGGTGTACCACCACAATGTTTCAAAACAGCCGTTAAAATAATTATCATAATATGGGACCATGGGGCAGCCCTGTAACACATGTTTGCAGCAAGAAGAGGACAGTTCTAGCAACTAAAAATATAAGCCAGATGGAAAACTCATCCAGCTCCAAGGGGGGAAAAAAGCTCAACCTGTTGTAGGTTTTTTTATAAATTGGGAATGGTACAGTAAATGTTTGGGATAACCCAAGTCACCAGTAGGTCTTTCCTGCCATTGCTGAACTTCTGACCTTATTTCCTTGGAGGGCTGTTAAAATGAAGTCAGAGGGCAAGCAGAGTTATTTGCCAGCACCGTTTTCACTTGTGTGGTCTAGAAAGTTAACAGATTTTTCCCCCCCTGCCCCCTTCCAAGAGACAGACGTGGTGATGAGGGGAAAGAAGAGATAGCTTAATTAACCTTGCCAAGTTATTCAGGGAATCGGGAGCAGGGGAGACGAGCCTTTTGCAGCATCCTGTGGGATGCCAGGCTTCTCCGTGATGGTTTCAGCACGCAGGCTGGCTGGGTGACATACGTTACTGGGATGGAAATTGCTGCCTCTGCTGCTTCCCAAACAGTGTTTCCATCCTGCTAAGGAAGTCTTGTTTGTGGGTGGCTGAGGACAGCATTTTATGAGATTTTGGGTCTCCCTGCTGGTGTGACGGTAAATAGTGGCAGAGGGAGAGATTCGCTGCTCTGGTGTTTCAAATAGATGGGGAGAAGTCTGTGGTCAGGAGAGAGTTAATTCCCTTTGTGCTCCCCCTCAACTTGCAGACTGGCCAGGAGGGTGGTTTGCAGGATGCCAAGCATCTCGAGGCAGGAAAAGAGCACCACGAAGGAAACGGTTCCACTTCTGGAGTAAGACCAGAGCTGGCAATATTTTTGACAACTTGGCACTTAAAGTGACCGTTTACTTGGCAGCTGGGCAACGAGTCAAAATAGAGAAAAACAAGTAAATAAGCTGGAGCACATCTCACGATGTCAGAAGATCATCTGAGGGCAAGGTCCTGTGAGCTGGAGCTGGCCTGGAGGCTGCACCAGACGTCGGTGTCTTCACCCCCTTGACCGTACACTGCAACCTCTCCTTACATCTCCTTCCTGCTGATTGCGCTGCAAAGTCTTTTATGTGATCCTGGCATTCCTGGGACCTTGTCTGGAAACAAGCCGTGAGTGTTTCCAGGGTGTCACATTAATAATGATGGCTATCAAACCCTAGTTTATGCTTTTGGTGACTCTTTTGGAAGACGACAGAGCGTGGAGATGGTGTTTCTGTATGGTCTTCTGGAAGGCGACACCTCTGGCGCCTCAATCAAATCCATAACCATCCCGCTCCTTTGCAGGTCGGTGTCTCTGACTCAGCTTCTGGGAAAAATGCCGCCAGCTGCCTTTTTTGCCTTGTTAGCATTACGTGGTGTCTCCCTAGGAAAATAGAGACCAAAGAGCAAGTGTCCGTAGTTCTTCTGTTTTGCAAGTACTCGTTACTCCAGGCTTCTCTAGAAATACAGAGTTGTTCATGGCCATGGGTGAGCTGTGATAGTCTGTACTTGGGTACCGTTCAGTGCATCTGCTGCTGCAGAAAGAATGGGACTTTGTTTCTGGAGGCCAGAGACGTGGGCAGAAGGAAATGAGGCTGAGATCACCCCACACTGGGTTAAGCGGGTACCTTTCCTAGGGTACACTGGGGCAAAGCAATAAAAAGAAGGCAGATACCTACTGATGTCTCCATTCCCATGGCAAACCCAGTGAAGGAGAACACTTGAAGAAGACATCATCAGCCATTAGCTTTCCTTATTCCCTTCGTTCTGCTCTCAAAGCCATGCCCTGGGAGCCAGCTTGGGCTTTTATGTCATTTGGAGGGAACCTGCTGGAAACCCGAACCGCTGCATGCCATGGCTGGCGCCAGGTTCACCTGGGCTTTTTTTTTTACCTCTTCATTTTCTGGCACAGTAGGTTTCCCTGTCAGTGCTCTGATATTCAAAATAATCATTATTAGCCTCTCTCAAACGGACATGCTGCAGTTGCGTGGACCTCTCTGCTTAAACCCTTTTAACAGGAGGGTGTTGCTTTTCCTTTTTAAGAGACTTTTTTTTCCATAGTAAAATTGGATCATAATTAAAGAATCCACATGTGCATACCATTCTGCAGATTGATTCATGAACTGCTACATTAATTGTTTCCTACCAACATCCGAGTTCGTTGCCTTTTCACTGCATCCCAACCTTGCTTTGAGCTCATTCCCCAGGTTACGAGCGTGGGAAGGCGACATTCCCAGGGCCGGAATTACCGCGCCGGCAGTATCAGGCACCCGTCGCTGGGAGGATGCTCACATCCAGCCAGCCCGTGCACAGGTTAATATACTGCTCATCTGCGTCTAATCGCACGCGATGGTGATGAATTAGCATGAAAAGCGGCGGCAGCAGGCAATCCGAAATGGAGCTGAAGGGTAAATAACAGGCAGCATGTTTCATTTTATCGCTGCGCTCCGGCAAACAACAGACATATGTTCCCTGGCATGATACAGCTCCACGGCCCGAGGTAGATCATACGAACCACCAACTACTTTCAGCTGTGCCGGTGCGATGAAATGTTTCAGACATATGGTCCCAGGGCTAATCCGTACATAGACAATGCCTGGAAACAGGGAGAAGGCGTTTGGGAATGAATGGTACATGTAAGCGGATTCCCGGAGTCTGAGGCATGTGGGGGGCGCTGGGTATGGGATTGGGAGGGGGATACTGCTAAGATCCGGGTTCAGCAATTTGGGGGTTCGGTGGCAAGCTTCAGTATTTCCCCCCCAAAAAGATCAAACCAAACAAAAACCCAAAACACCCCAAAAAACTATGCCCTTTGCAAAGGATGAGTTCTCTCCCCCTCTCCCAGTGTTTCAGCCCTGGGTCAATTCCCTTTGGAGTGATGCGATCGAGTGACAGCTCGCCAGGACATGTGAGAAGTCCAAAGGTATCCCAGTGCCTTGCCTCTGGGTGTCACCAAAACATTGCAGTCCCGGTACTGACACCATGCATCGCACCTTCTTCGTGCACATCATTTGCTAGGGATTTGGGGAAAATCCTGGTGATTTGGTGATCTGTTGCATAAAAGGGAAGGCTTTTCCAAGGGTTTGCAGAATTATAATGGAAAGCCCACCCTCTCCATCTGTAGCAACTGGTGTTGGGGTGATTTGATGTCGCAAGGAAATGAAGCAGAGCCAAGGAGTTGGTCTGGAGCGGGAGCCCTCCTGGGCTAGCCCATCTAGGCCAGAGGGCTGGCTTAGGTGGGAGTGGAAGGACCACAGGAGCAACAACCCATTGTGTGAAGGCTTTGGGAAGAGTGTGAAAACTGAGCAAGTAAATAGGATTTTTTTTTTCTCTCTCATGTTTTCCCAGCTTCTAGATAATAAGCTAGTGTATATGTACTCTCCCAGCTGCATCAGACAAAAGGTCCTACTGTAATACTCTAATGGTCCCTTGGGACCTCAAAAATCACTGGTGTTACCTGGTTTGGGGTGGGTGGTTACAAATTTGGCTGTCTGTGTGCAGACCTCTCCTCGTAGCTTTGTAAATCCAAGGGTTTTGTGGCCTGAAGGTCTCAGCCATGCTTTGATGAATCTAATTTCTCATCCAGATGCAGTGATGCTCATGGGTCTGAAGGCAAGTTCTTAAATCAGGGTAGCTCAATATTCCTGGGGCACACTTAAATCAGCTTTAAGTGACTTAATTCAACTCAGGCTGATTCCTTATCGATTTAAATGACTCATTTAATCTAAACTTTAATGTCAATCAATCTTTCTACCTTGCTGCTCTCATCTTCTGAGGCCAGAGAAATGGGATCCAGCTGTTTGTGTTTAGGTCTGTGAATGGCTGCCAAGGCGGAGAAATGTGGGTTTTTTCGGTGTGCAGTTATCCAAACATTCCAGAAGGTTAGTTTCCCGCGCAGGGAGGCGCACGGCATGGCATCCCTGACAAATAGGGCTGGAAGGGGTGTGGAGAGGTCTTCTCATCCAGCCCCACCGCAGAGCGGGCTCAGCGGCACCAAGCCCCTTCCTGGCACCCCAGGGTCTTCTGCCGCCACAAGTGGTGGAGACCCAGGCAAGCTCTTGCTCAGTTTCTCTAACCCTTACAGAAGGTAGCTGCGTATCAAATCCGTATCTTCCTTGCTGCAACTTAAAACCATTATTTTTTTCTCTTGTCCATAGTGACGTGCAGAAGCTTCGTCCGTGCTGTTTCGCCGTAGCCTTTAATGCTTAACTGCTGTCCTGTCTCATCCCGGCTTTCTCTAAGCTGCACACCACCATTTGCTCTTCCCTACCTTCCTTGGGGGTCATGTTTTCCAGACCTCTGAGTGGTGCTGGTACGCTTCACCAGCTGTCTCCAATGGGTCCGTACCTCTCTCGAAGCCCAGGGCTTTGCAGAGCATGCAGTACTAGCCTCACCGTTGGTTTGAAAACTGAGCTGTGCAAAAGGGTAAGGACAAAACCTCCACAAACACAAACGCGAAATGAAGCATTAGGGCTTTTAGTGAAGTATGAAAGCAACATATATCCCCAGAAACTCTTCCCTGGGTGGATTCAGCTGGTTCACAATTCTTTACCTCCAAAGTGTCGATGTCCAACACTAAACACCCGCATCTCAAATGTTTTGGATAGATGGACAACGGTGGGGTCCCTGGCCGGAGGTCAGTGCTCAGCCTAGCAGGCTGTACACCCTTCTCGCTGCTGAATATTGTGGGACAGACAATCGGAAGCTTGTTGAGTATTCCCGTTGGCATCTTGAATCGCGTTACCCACTGGCACAGGTGGCAACTGTTGGAGAATATCCAGAACCCTTCACAGAAACAGCTGATAAACCCATCCCAAAACGGGGACTCAGCTGTGTAGTTCCAATTCCAAGGAAAACAGCAAATGAGGAAATTACCTCCATAACTGGTGTAAAGAATTAGCAACAAGTGGCCGTATACATCATAGCTCAGGAAAAAAAAAGAACCCTAGGGATGAATTCATCCCGGGTCTCGTGTCAGCCAAGAGCTGAACCATTATGTCGGCGTTGCTCCTGGGGGGGTCTGAGAGGGCGTGCTGGAGACCATGGGATGGCACGCATGCCTCCAGCTCTGCACCATCCCGTGTACCTCCCTGAACGGGGCTGTCCTGAAACCTGAGAGCTCCCTTTCTGTTTCTCGGACGTGTGGCAGACCTCCTGAAGCCGGTTTCAATTGTGGTTGCAGCAAGAAGCACGCTTGAGTTGCAGCGCCCTGCCAGCCCAGCTCAGATACTTCTGAGATGGCACTTCTACTATAAATCTTCAACTCCCATCCTCTTTCTCCAGCATCCAGAAATTCCTTCTGAGCTGAAAATTGGCACATATGGTCTTGGCTGGGTAAGAACATTTTTCCACCAAATTTGAAAGGGGAAAAAATATTAGGTTCAGCTGGTTTTAATTTAGGAAATCAGTGGAGGGGGTGTACGTAGGTATTGAAATGTTCAAAATCTCTTGCCTACACACACCTTTTTGTTTGGTTGGTTTTTTTGTCCTCTGGGCCATTGAAACACGAAATATTCCCTTGTTCAGCCCAAGAAAAGAGCCAGGTAAGGTGAATCCACACCATCCCTCTGCATTGTGACTTTGGGGCAATGTAAATCCTCCTGTTGCCCATACAGCTGCTGAAGCATTTCAAGGTGTTATTTTGTTTTTACGCAGGCAGGGCTGTACAGTTCTCCTTAATGGATACGTGGCATTTGTTTGTTAGTGCTGGCTGATTATGCATTTCTTGGGACAAAGGTCGGAATTTTAGTTCCTTGTGCCCTGTAAGAGCGCTTGCCTGTGGTACCAACCTCTGACCAGGTCTCGGGTTTTGTGGCCTCTTGGAAATTTAATTTTGGCTAAAAACCAGGCTGTGGGAAAGTCATCAAAGCACCCCTGTGAGCCGGCACGGTTGGGATGCTCACGGAGCATGAGCAGTTCCTGGATTCAGGGCTTCAGGGTAAATCAGCCATGTCCTGGAGCAATGATCTGGGGGCTATTTCGGGGCATCAGGACCCTAAGGAGAGGGCTGGTGGGGTTTACTGGGGTCATAGCCCCTTCTCCCCACAGGCTATAGATGCCTTCTGGCTGTTGCCAACAGCCTGCTGCTTTCCCATCCCGTCTCCTCCTCATTAAACGATGGAGGCTCACCACCTTCCCCAGCCCACGTCTTCTGTTGCTTCTCCATCCTCAGCTTGCAGTCTCACCTGTGATTTATTGTCCTATCAGCTGTGGACCTAAAAACGGATGGTTGCCTCCCTGTCTGCATCCAGCATTCGCGCTCTGAAGGTTTATTGCCAGGGTCACACTCGGGTTGCTCTTGAAGAAGATCGTTTCTGTCATCGAGCAGGTCGGGGTTTTATGGGCTCGCACTGTTCTCCGTCCGTTCCCTGGTTCTCAGTAGTACATCTCGGACCTCTCCGGTCTCGAGCAGAGCCACATGCCTTGTGTCAGCGCTCTCAGTGATGGATGCAAATGTGATCACCTGGTTTTTTGTGGGTTTTCTTGTTTGTTTTGCTTTGGCTTTAAGCAATAGCAAGGTACAGTCCACCGAGGCTCCGTCAGCTCTTGGATTTGGCTCTTCTGCAGACCTGCCGCTCTGCCAGATGCTTCCCTTCCCAAATTTCTGCAAATGACCTTGAAAAACTGGAGTAATGGATTTAAAAAAATGGCACTTGGTTGGGTCCTTCAGGCCCAGGTGCTGGGTACCGATGCAACGTGCAAGCCTGGCCAGCGGCAGGAGTTTGGCCAAGCTGGAGCTCGGCCAGCGCAGAGGAGTCTTGGCAATTTCATTTTTGGCACGGGCAATTAAAATAGTCTGTGTAATTCTAATAGTTTCCAAGCTATATCGTATTTTATTTGTGAGCTCTTAAAATTTTAGACTCTTTTGTCTCCAGTCCATGTGAAAAGTGGACAGTGCTGTATTTTAAGTATAATTATGTGGATTTGAAAGTTTCCTTTTTCATTCTTTTTACAGTCAGAGCCTTAAACGCTGCATGGGCTATAATCAGCTGCAAAACATATCCATGTGCGATGCACATGGCAAAAGTATTTCTGACTGCATCTCCGTCCTAACAGCACCGCTGCACTCTAGAGCAGCCGGAACTTGGATTTCCGCTCCAGGAGAAATTCTTGCCTTTCACATGTTGTTTGCATGCTCGATCACAAAACAGCGCATTTTTTGTTGGGTTTACTCCTTTCCTCCCACAAAACTATATTATAAAAATTGGATCAGTGAGAGCATTGTTTAGACAAAAAGTGAATCTTTCAAATTTTTGTGTTGGCTTAATTTTTATTTAGATATTTCAAAATGGTTTCCAAGGAGACCATCAAGGCATCCTGCTCTGATACACCCTCTTTCTTCTGGTGTTTTATAACAAACTTTGCAAAGGCAGCCTGGTCTCCTAGAAAGTTTCATTTTTTAACGAAAAGGCAGTCACTAATGGAAAACACTCCATCAAAATAATCTCGACAAACTTTGGCTATATTCTCCCCAATTGCTGCTTCTGGTTTTAGATTACCACTGGTATCATAACTGGTATTTATTTAATAAGGTGCTGTGTTTCTGAATAGCTAGTGGAAGAAAACCCCTGTCTGGGAGAAGAGCGTAGTAAAATAAGAGGAATTATTTGCTTTTTTTTAAAAAAAAAGAATGGGTTAAAATAGAGACATGTGGGTATGTCACTTGGGGAATCCTTATGCTCTAGACACACACGTATGTGTGCTCGGTCTCCCTTGGAAAGAAGGAAGTTCCCAAACTATTTAAAACCTTCCCAACAGACCTCCCACAAATGATAACTTCTTGAAAGCCCAAACATCTCCAAAGATGTACATGGCTTCAAAAGGGAATCCCCTCCAATGATTAGAACCGTACAGGCTCCCATCTGGATTCGAGCTCCAATAATAAGGGTCAGGACCTTGTCCATACATAGTAAAAAAAAATACTGTAAGAAAGCACTTTTTTAGTACTTCCAGATGTAGGGAGAACATTTTTCTTTTTGAAATACAATGAGAAAGCTTTGTCAGGCTTTTTTGGAAACAAATATATAGGCAAGCCCAGCGAAGAAAAACATTTTGCCAAATAGTAAAGACACGTTAGGGCAGGTGAGCTGAGGAGTTGGCAGCATGACGACTTACCAAAGGCCAGCATATTTTTGAACTGTACTGTAAATGGGATTTATTTAAATCAAATGGGGAATCACATTTTAAACATATTCATAGATTTTTCAGGCCAGAAGGGATCATTAAATTTTCTAGGCTTTTCTCCAGTCTAACCTAACCCATTGAATTTCCCCCCTCAGTTATTCCTGAGGGAAAAAAAAGAATAAGGAAAGGAAAAACCCCAACAACTTGCATTTGGATGACATGTTGGAAGACCTGCTTTAATCAGGCTTGGTATCATGGCATCACAACTTCAAAAGCTGCAAGGTCCGCCACTCCAGCCATCGTTCAGGTGGTACGTCCCCACGTGCTTTGTTCCACGTTTGGGTTTGCCTGGTTTTAGCCTTCAGCCATTACTACTTTTCATCCCTTTTTCTTCATGCTAAACAAAAAGACCCAACCCAACCCTTTAAGCACACGGTATTTTTATTTCACAAAGGTATTTATCCACCGTAATCAAATCGCAGCCTGATCTTCTTTTTGATAAATGAAACAGCTTATGTTCCTTGAATCTCTCTGGTTTTAACTTAAGCCCTTGAATAATTCTTCTGGCTGTCCCACAAACTAAACCATTCAGGCGTGATCTGAAGCTCAGGTATGACTTCCTTTCAAAATGTGCCATGAGGAACACAATTAAATGAAAAGGGCACTTTCTGGAGAAAAAAGAACGTACGTGTGTGTGTGTGTCTGCGGACAAGACAACATTGCATGTATTCGCAATTTCAAACGTGGATAACTGGATGCACATGGAAAATAATTCCATTTTCTAGAAAAATTAAAATAAGCAAAAAATTTTTCTACACATTTGGAATTTGTCCTTGATTTTTTTTCAAAGCAGCTGAAGTAGAAGCATTTCTCTTTTTTGAGTTTCATTTTTATGAGGTTTTATATTTCATTATATACCACATGTTTTGCTTGGATTTTTTTGGTTCATGGGGTTTCCCTCTGCCTTTTTTCCTTTATTCCTATTTCAAGAATAGGAAAAGGAAAGGAAAGAAGAAAAGGAAATATTTTGTGCATTTTTAAGGGAAAGAAAAAGGACTTTATGCCTCTTTAAAAAAAAAAAAAAGGCACTGGTTTCTTTAAAAGCTGTTTTGGTTGAAGAAGAAAGAGCATCTTAAGGGATTTTTTAAAATTTCCCCCGTTGTGGCTCCCCTCATCATACTGTGAAGCCCAGCAGCAGGGTGGCAGGCTTGCTGGGGTTTGATCATCACACCGGCAGGACAAGAGGGCTGGTCCCTGCGGAGGGATGCCATTCATCTTTCCCCTTCGGTCACCTTGCCTGGAGCATCCTTTTGCCCTTAATACCAAGCTGGAGCCAGAACACGGGAGATTTTGTCTGATGTGGGCTGGTTAAGGTCGTGGAAAGTTTCATGTGAGCTGAGTTCTACCACTTTTGCTCCCCTGGAGCGTAGCTCTGGGGCCGGACCGTGTTTGCAGAGTTGAGGTGGGACCGGGATGGCACATCACCAGGAGCACACCCCAGCAGCACCACCCAGCTCCATCCCCTGCTTCACAGGAGGAAACAAAGCTGGGATGCTGCAGCAGCTGGAGCCAAAGGGAGCACCACGGTTGGTGCTGATCACATGGTTGGTAGAACTCCTGCAGGTCAAAATATCCCCAGCTTTATCCAATTTTTTTGGCCTGGGAATTAGGATGGAGGCTTTATGCATGCGATTATCAGTTCACGTATGTCCAGGGCAGTAATAATTCCTGAAAGGGCTGCGAATCTGGAAAACTCGAGTATATACACAACACAAGGGTGCTGAAGAAGGATGACGTGTACTCTACAGGCAAATCTAGGTCAATTTGCTTAGCTCTGGAATTCAATTGCTCGCTTCGATGTCATCGATGTGATCAGCTCTGCCTGCTGGCTCTGGGAGCTTTGTGCCCTATTGCCGCAGGTGGGGATTTGTCGTGACAGCTGGTGGGGCGCAGTCGTGAAGGTGAGACGAGAAAATGTTGTTGCAACTGCTGAAGGACAGGTTAAAAATGCTTATTTTTCATGAGTGTAGTTAACCTCTCTCTCTTTATAAGGCAAGAGCAACAGGAGTGAAAGGGCCCGCCAGGTCACGGTGTGTTTATGAAAGCTCAATTTCCTGGAAGCGTGGGACCTTATGAGACTTTTGGTTTTCATTTGTAAAAACACCGTGTTTCTAGCCCGCGTGACGGCCGAGCAAAGCTCGACAATATCATCTCTGTGGATTAGTGAGGCTCAAAAGACATTGGGGAGTGAAAAGAGGAGCCTTTCAGGTGCCTTTGCTCTGCAGCCGATTCCACAAATGTTTGGGTCTTGACTCACCATTTTGAATGTTTTTAGACTTGGCAGTGCACATCTAGTAAGCGCCTTGTGGGATCCAATTCTTTCAGAGACGGTCTAGACTTTGCTGGTGTTTTGCTTGGTTTTGGTTGGATTGCTTTTTTTCAGTTGAATTTCTCTTCCCCCCACCCTCACCCCCCCCGTTTTTTTTTAACTGAAATGATCCTTGAAGATTCCTTGCTGTCGTCAGCCAAATACTGTCTTGGATACTGACAAGTACTAGCAGAATATCTAAAGGAATATCAAAACTGATGGGTGCCTTTTGCAGCCTAGAATGAGGAGTGGTAACCTGCAGTGGATAGTCCAAGAGTTTATTGCAAATGGTTCATTTGTCTTGCCTGTTCCAGATTGAATGGTGTTCAGGAAAAAAACTGTAATTAGTGATGTATAGCTACTTGCATTTAACAGAAAACGTGCCTGAAAAATTAGTGTGCCGTTTAAAGGTACAATTCCCCTTACCTGAGATCTTCTCTGCCCCTGCCCATCCTGGGCTGGGAGAAGAATCACAGAATCCCAGACTGGTGGGGTTTGGAAGGGCCCTCTGGAGCTCACCCCGTCCCACCCCTGCTGGAGCAGGCACCCCCAGAGCAGGGGCGCAGGGCCGCGTCCAGGCGGGGTGTGAATGTCTCCAGGGAAGGGACCCCACAGCCTCTCTGGGCAGCCTGTGCCCCTGCTCTGGCACCCGCACAGGGAAGGGGTTTGTCCTCATGTTCAGGGGGAACTTCCCGTGTTCCAGCTTGTGCCCGTGGCCCCTTGGCCTGGCGTTGGGCACCGCTGAAAAGAGCCCGGCCCCATCCCCTGACACCCGCCCTTCAGGTATTTATAGGCACTGATGAGATCCCCCCTCAGCCTTCTCTTCTCCAGGCTGAACAGACCCAGGTCTCTCAGCCTTTCCTCCCAGGGGAGATGCTCCAGCCCCTGATCACCTTGGCAGCTCTGCGCTGGCCTTGCTCCAGCAGCTCCCTGCCCTTCTTGGGCTGGGGGGCCCAGACCTGGCCGCAGCCCCCCAGATGTGGCCTCATCCATCGCTTTCTGTGCAACTGCTAAGGGGAAGCACACTGCGGGACCCCGAGGCTCCCCGCCCGCGCCAAGGTGCTGCAGTGCCCCAAACCCTGCAGCCTCTTGCTGTGCAGGGATATTTTTATATAAAAAAAAGTCTGTACCACTTCCTGGCCTTTTTCTTCATCACAGTCCTGCCGATTCTGCTATAACCCACATGCTAGTTTACTTAGTTTTGCTCTATCTTGGTTATCTGGGACAGTTTTATGCTGATTTTTAAAAAATAGCTTTTTAAATAATTAGCTTTTTTTTAATTGTGAGGGTTTTAGCTTTTCTTTACCTTTTCTGTTACCTTGAAGAGGAATTCTGAACTACCAATTCTGTAGATATTTTTAAATTTATACCCGTGCGTTGTATATGGTCTATATAGTCTTTAAAATTTGTACCTTATCCCAGGTCTTAAAATCAATTTTAGTTTAGTTTCCAGATGGAAACCAATGCAACCATGTTAGCGCCATATCAATTCATAATATAAACTATTGCACACCAGTTATACATGCATGTGATACAGCGTGCATGCGTGTACACACGTGACCATTTAGAGCGTATCTCAAAAATGCGATTCGGTGTAGGAACGTGAGCAGCTTCCCCAGGAGAGGGGGGTTACCGCTTCCCCTCGGCCGCCTTCTCCACGGGGCAGAGTTCCTTCCGCAGTAACCGGGCCCCTGAGCAGAGCTCTCGCCGCTGTTGGGCTGCAGGCGGTAAAGGAGGCAGCGATGGGAGAGCAACAACTGGCACGGTGTCGCAGTCACCGTCCTTCCCTGCTTCGCTGAGATAAAAGGGTCAGGGCGCCAGCCGCCACACCTGCCCGAGCTGCAGCTCCTTCAGGCAATGCCCACTTCTGCCTGGGTCTCCTCATCTGCATCGAAACCTTGCAAGTCCTGCCTGCCCTGCCTTGCACCGCAGCCAGCCCTCCTTGCTTATCCAGGGAATTAACCCTCCCACCCAGGCTACCCACATCATGCGCCTCGGTGACCGCAGCATCTTTCCCCCTCGGATGAGCCCAGGCTTCCCTGCCTGCCTCCCTTCCCCAGCCCCATCCCTCTGCACTCCTGCGGCTGCCTTCTCCCTCACGTCCAAAGTCTTGGTGACGGTGAGGCTCTTTTCCTGGCCTTCCCCCATCCGCTCCCTCCTCTCCTGTTCAGGGTCAGGTGGACTCGTGCACCATCGCTTCCCGATTACCTTTTGTGCTTTCTCTTCGCCCTTGGAGGGGTTGGTTCCTACAAACAAGCACCAAGCTACCCTGCTACAACCTTCTGAGACCCTCCTTAAAACACACTGCGATACCTGCAGGGCACTTAGCGTGTTGTACAGCTTTTTAAAATGCAGTTAGAGCTGGTCTCAGATGCTCCTTTATTGCTTTTTATGTTATTTAGGAGAGCAAGAAAGGAAACAAAGACCTAGCTGTGTAGATTCGCATTGCACTTGCAGTGTGGCTTTTGAGCTGGGAATTTGGTCTGCTGAGTCCAAAAGGTAAAATACCACACAGAAATAGTTTATACCCGCATTGTTGCATCTAATATTTAATTACGGAGTAGTTATGTTTGCTAAAAGCTCAAACCGTGCATCAGACAAGACCACACTGGCTAAGAAATGGAAAGGTGTGTTGTCTAGTGATGAATCCATGGAAGAGGCAGCATTTGCACACCCAGCTGTGGCAGCAGGTGCCATGGGAAGAGGCCACCAGTCCCGTAGCCCCCACCACTGGCCATGGAGGCTGTCTGCTGCTCCAGTCTGGCACCACAACTGCTCTTTGGAGGCTGGATCAGCTCAATAGCTCTAGATTGCCGTAAGACCTCGTGAGTTGTGCCTTTACCAAAGAGATCTGCTTGGAGTAACCAGGAGGAGCTACGGTGGTGGATCTCAGGGGGCAGCAGCTACGTTAGCTACGGATTAACCTTGGCAAAACCACCCCAGCTCCCATGAAACACATCAGCCTGACTTTGCCTGGTAGGGAGGCCCCATCTCCAGCAAGTAACTCTCCAAATAGACTAAATGTCACTCAATGCAAGGAATTGACAGCAAATTTGCCTCTTCTAGCAGCAGTAACGGCTGTGAGCATTTGGAATGGTCCTTACCCAGACTCTGTCCAGACCTAAACCAAACACATGCGGTTCAGTGGGAAGTGCTCGCCTCTTCTCTTCATGCTTTCTGACCTCTATTGCTGTCAGTCCCTATTACTGGAAAGGCCCTTACCTCCCCAGAAGCAGCTAATTTAGCTCAAACTCCTCGCTCAGAGGTAGCTGTAAAGCAGTAGAGGTTTTTTAGCGTAGCCTTTCACCACGAATACCATGGCTTATTTTTCTGAAGCCTCCCAAGCCTCCATGAATCAGCAGCTTTGCAATGCAGAGGGCAGATAATTGCAAAGGAAGTGTGTTTTTTCTATACCCATGCTGCTGTTTTGCATGCACGGAGCTGAGGTTTTAAAGCAAATGGTGGAGATGCAGTTGTTTCATCAACAAGTAGCTTGATTCTGCAAGAGTTAAAAGAAATACCCAGATTTTCTGCATTCCACTTCTTCAGCTTGATTTCAGCCTGTCTGGTTGCCTAGTCATGGATGGATTTCAAACTTTTGATTGAAATATGGACGGTATGTGATTTAATCGGTACTTGTTTTATCTGCAATGCTCCGTTTGAACTCTTTGTAGCATGCTGTATCTTGGCATGTTCAGACATGCTTCAAATTTGCCATCTGGTTTTGGAACCGAGTACCTGTTTCTTTTATGGTTGCAATCCATATCCCTCGGGGGGGTCTGTTTGTTTGCTTTACTGTTTTTTGATTTGGGATTCCGCTAAGGACAGAGCCCTCCTCTATCGCACCCGGGGAAACAGCACAAGGGCAGCAAAGAGCTGCACGCAGTCCGACGGGCAAAACTCAAAACCTTTTTGAAGCGTGGTTCGGATCTGTGTCCAAAAGTTTGGGACGCTTTTCTGAAACTCATCCAAACATATCTGAGACTCTTTGCATTAGGAATTGGGTTAAAACCCAGGAGAATAGTCACTTTTTATTTTCTAATCCCCTCTCCAGAGTTGCTGTACTTACTGATTCTTGCAAAGCCCAGACTCCAGTGAAAAATCGTAATTCATGGGGGAGCTCAATAACTCTCCCTCCGCTCTTGGAAGAAGTTGAGGTGGCCAGATGTATGCAGCCATTGTGGATGGGAGAATAGGGTGAAGTTAGGCCAACAGTCTTCCCCCACCATCTGGACTGTAAGTGGGACCTAAGCCACGGCAGTAGGACACAGAGATGTCACCCAACATAAGCCATCATCTCCTCTGTCTCTGCAAGCTGTGTGTTTTCTTTTGGTGTTTTACCACCAATAAGTCACTCTCCTCTAGTTACGTCATATATGCACACACGTGCGCAGGCCTTAGATCTGCCCTGACACCTGCAGATCATCCAACCTGGTGATGTGGAGGTCCTCCACCCCTGGGGTTGCCCCTCCACACCTTGTTGGAGGAACGTGTTTCTCAAACACGAGCGGCGTGATGCTTCATGGAGGAAACCTGCTGGCCTGCCCCGAGGTCCCCAGTGCCACCGGCAGGCTCGGAGCTCAGCAGGACCTGCACCATCCGATCTGCAAACCTCAAAACCTTTGCCTGCCCTGGCTAAAAAGAAGCATAACTTGGAGCCGAACCACACAGCCAAACCCAGAAATTAAATCAGGTAGGAAACAAGCTGTAATTTTCTCCAATACTATGACCCAACGAGCATCTGTGCGATGCTAAAATTTTATACTAAATCCTATGGTACTGATATATTAGCCTACGGTACTGAAATATTAGCCCCAGGCAGCGTAAATCAGAGCTGCGTTGCCAAAGCTCCCCGAGCCCTGCTGATTTACCCCATTATTGCCCGGCACGCTGACCTGCCCGAGGGTTTTAATCAGGTCTGAAGCAGCTGAAGTATATAGCCAATAAATTACCGTGTGTTCTTTGATAGTGTGGCAAAGGTTTCCTGGTCGAAGAGGTAGAATAGCTGAAATCAAACCATCAAAATACAGCCTCGCCGGCATTTTACCCCTTCAGCCTCAGTTCATCAAAAAGCCAGTAAAAGCCTCTGTGGATACTGCCTGGCTGCTACTTATTCTCCTCCTAATGAATGTGGAAATATCTATGGCACGTGGAATTTATGGATGAAGGAATTCCAGTTACCATCATTTCATCTCCGCTGTAATAAGGTGGGTTGCGGCTGACAGCCCTGTAAAATACTGCCAGCTCGCCAAAAAAACCATGAAAAAGGGTCGTCGGAGCCCGTCCAGCCTGCGTCCAGGGGGGGAAACCACCTTTAAACCTCCAGAAGATGTTTATAACATAGTACAGCTCCTGTTCCTCCACAGGCCTCTTCTGGAAGCCAAATGAAGGCGAACCAAATACTTTATTGAGTGGGCTCTGATGACCTTCGCTTATTTCTTTTTTTTTTTTTTTTTAAATGAGCAGATCTGTTTAAGGAAAAAAAAAGTATATGAAAAACACAAACTAACTTCAGATGGTGAGTTTAACCTCCAGTGGTCTCATAGATTAAAAAACATTAAATCTTTTTATCTAAATTCTAATAAAAATCATGTCTCCCATGGTTTTAGTGACTGCTTCCAACTACACTTAAAAGCTTATTATTTTCAGGTCAGGTAGTGTGCGCTGCAAAACTTTTTGTACTCTTTTTTTTTTTTTCCGTATTTTAAACTATTAATTTAAGGTTTGCTCTTACTATAAACAAATACTTTGTTAAATATTCTTGCTTGTCACAATTCTACCCAGGAAAATCTTCATGTTTAAAACGAAGCAACATCAAGTTTTAACTAAGAGAGGAGAAAATTTTAATGGCAAATCAAATCCATTGCACATTTACTTACTTTCTTTTGTACAGTGTTATAAATTGACCATATTTTAATGTATTAGCTGAGAAAAACGATTTTTTAAAAAAAAAAATCTTCTAAAATTAATAAAGTATGGAAAGGGTCGAGGCAGCTTGACTTCATCCTCAGGTAGAAGCGTCCCCAGGGGTGATGCCGAGTTGTTGATTTCACCGGCTGGAAATGTCTCCGGAGCCGAAGGAAAACACACGCGTTCTCCAATAAAGGGAAATTCTGAAGGTTTTAGGGGAATTAACTGCAGATCCTGGCAAAGCTGAGATGGGCACAACTCGCTGGCTGAGTAGGCTTATTTTCAGATGAAAACCTGAAAGTTTCAGGTGACCACAGCTATTCATTAATTTGGTCTGGATTCAGCACAGCCTGATGGAAAAGGGGGTAAAATGAGAAAGGCAGTTTCAAGTTGTCAGTTTGGGGTGGGGGGTTTTGACTTTTTTTTTTTTTTTTAATATGTTTTGAAACACATATTGGTATCTTGAATTGTAATTCCAAAATGATGTTTTGAGTGAAAATGTAGTTAAAGTGAACGTTTTTGTTTGCTTGATTGTTTGCTTTTAGCATGCAAATGGGGAAAAACAATCCCCAATACAAAATTACTTTGTTTCATTTGGGGTGAAACAAGGCATTTAATCCAATTTAAACTCAAATGTTGCTTTTCTCCTTTTTTTCTTCTTTTTTTTTTTTTTTAAACCCACCGCTTTTTTTGCTTCTGGTTGGTGCAAAATAATTTCGGGTATGCCTGAGGTTTCATTTATTATTGTTCTCCTGGTTTGCCCACTCAACCGAAAATGCGATTATTCCTGTGGCTTTGTCGGGCGCAGTTTCGGGATGCAGGTGGGAGGGAGCAGCATCGCTCAGGAGAGCTGCGCTTGAGCCTGCCAGGGTGGGAGCCTGGTGGAGTTAAAAAAAACCCCCAATGCTGCTGGGTGGGGGAGGAAATCCATCCAGCTCTCTGTGCCAGCAAATCCCACGCGCCTCGGCCAGGGTCTCTGGTGGGTCCCTTAACCCCTCTTGGCCTTGTCCGTTCCTCCCCTCGGCTAGCGGCGATGCTCTGGCGCTACGTCGAAATCATCATTAGGAGCTGGAGTGGCTCCGCAGCCGGCTCCTTCCACACCGCTGCTCCCCAGTTAGCCTACTGGTTGTGCAACGCTGCGTTGGAGCAGCCCCCGCCCAGCGCCCCGGCCTGGGATGGAAAGCCTTCCATCGCCATCCCCTGCCCTGACCGTATTTTCTGGCCATTGCCAAAAGGCAAAAGGAAACGTCTCTTCTCGCTCTCCCCCGGTTCTACATTATTATTGACAATTTTCAACTGAACGGAACAGCCCAATTAATGGATTTAGATTCGTTCCCCACCTACTTCAAAAAATGCCTTTTTAATGGCCGTAGCCCCACTGGACAGGGGATTTTCCTTGAGTCCTGCTTATCAGGTTGGTTTTGTACAGTCCTGAGAGTGCTGATGTACCTCGCTTACATGCATTGCTTCTCCCTTTTTCTTTTGCGGTAGCTAAAATCAGAACGTAACGAGGGGCGGCAAGAAGCCACGCGGTGCGCCGAGCTGTGTTTGACCTCCATCAAATACGTGATCCCCGTGTGGGTTATACGGAAAATACAGTATCAGATCCATAATACTAGCAAGTGTTATTCGGCTGATAAATCTGGAGCTATCTGAACATCGCCAGAGGTGTTCACCTAACGGGGCCACGCCAGCGTAAGCCGCGTGGTGCGTCTCGGAGCAGCCCGCGGTCGGGGCAGGAGCAGGTTACGGTGACACCTCCCGCCCTCCCTTCACAGCAGGGTGTCCCCAGACCTCTTGAAATCCTCTGGGCTCCATAAAACAAGAGCTAAATCAGGCTGTTTGGAGCCTCTCTTTACTTGAAAGGAAGCAAAAGTTAGCAGGAATAATGAAAATCTTAAAATAATTGGGTAAAAACACCAGCTGAGGTCCAGACCCCCTCTTTGGTGCAAATTCTGACCATTTTAGGAACCCATATTTCCCTCTTTAAACATCGCTATTCCAACAACTAAACAACCCTTGCACTCAACAGAGGCATTTTACTGCCAGAAATATTGGGTAAAAAATTCTGACTTTCCATTCACGAGAGCATTTAAACAACACTTTACATCAAAGCCCTTTCATTCCCCGGCCGGAGGAATTATAAATGGGGCTCGGAGCAATCGGTACGGCTCCTGCCGCGGGACAGAGTGCTTCAAGCGCCTCGTGCTTTCAAATGCCACAACATTAATATCCACCATCCTGGAAGTTAAAAGAATATTTATACACGTACACATCACATTAATAATGCATCGATTGACTGCTCTTATATTTAGAAACTAATATATTAAAATAAATTACCAAGTGACAAAACTTTCTTGACAGGGGATGAAATATGTTGGTCTGCTTTATTGTACATTATATATATTATTTGAAATCAAGTAAATTCTTCCCATACTGGGACTTTTTAAAATAAAGCCTTCGTGTCTGATTCTCATTTATGCCCTGAGCTCTGTATACTCCCCTGTTCGTGTGAAGTGGCAACAGGACAGATAAGAGCGATGTCTTTCAAAACTGAAGACTTTAAATCTCCTTATTTAGGATGTACTTGATGGGAGAAAATAACCTTCCGCCCTGCTTGTAGCCATGGTGAGGGCTGGATAGAAACGCTAAGATTTCAGGACCCCAATACTAAAATTTTGAAAGGTCTTTAGCGTAATCCTTTAATCTGTTTACTGTTAGATACAAGAGAAAATGCTTATTTACAAGAGTAAACATCTACTTCCATTTCAAATAGGAGTTTAATCTGTTTAGAGAAAGGCTTGGGAGGAAATAATTCAAAGTGCTTTAAAGATTAAGGTTATCATCTTTTTTTTTTTTTTCCCTTCAAAGGAGATCACAGGCAACCTTCAGAGGAACCTGTATTCGTTGAAATTAGCCTGAAAGTGTTTAAAATGCTCAATTATTTAACCTCGTCGCAGTAAACCTAAATGCGAGGTGGGCCAATTTCTGCCTATTTCAGAGCGCCCGTAAGGGAGGCTGTGAAGCGTGTGGCCCCGCGGCGGGTGGGGTTTCCAGCCTGCAAACGTGTGCACGGTTCCAGCTGGTCACTTAAGCTTTATGGGCGGCTCTAACAGCCTAATTTTCAGAAGACTGCATGACTATGATATTATATTCCATTTTCAGTCCTGTATTTCAGTCATTAATATGTTCTGCAGCAAACATTAGTGATGCTTTTGAAAGGGCTTAGTGCTTAAATGCTTGGTTTTCTTTTGAGTCTTTATTTAAATATACTTTTGATTAAAACCACCTGTCCTACCTGACAGCCCTTCCTCGCACCGCACATCGATTTCCATGCAACACCTTCACCTGAGGACAGAATAAATCGACTCCCATTTACTGTAAATCTGCTTACCCTGATGAAAACTGGGATAAAACCTATTTTTAAAAGCAAAGGTGGGTGCGGAGCTCCCAGCGGCTCGGCAGGGGACCGGGACGGTGCGAAGCAGAGCTGCAGCGCCGGCTGGGTGGGAAGGATTTGGGCATAACGTAGCCGCTTTCCTGCCCAGCCTTCTTCAAGGAGGCAGAGGGAGTAAGTGGCCAGCTCCAGAAATTTCTTACCAGATGTGCCGGCACCTCCTGCCCTTGAGCTGCTGGAGCACTTGAGCACAGGCTTAACGTTTGGCTTTGGTGGGCCCGCTCACGCGCCCGCGGCCAAGCGCGTGCTTTCGCCACCTCCGCAAGACTGAATCCTCGCAGAGCTAAACTCAAGCTCTCAAAGTCCGGGTTGGTGTTTCCTCCTTTCCATCCCCACCTAAGGGAATTTTACCTTCTCCTGAAAGGTCCTCCAGAAATGATCCTTTCAGGCTTAAGGGGTGTTGTCCCTCAGGCCCCAGGGCTCAGGCTGGGTGGTGAAGGCTGCCCGCTGCCTATGAAGGGGCTTTTCACTACCCAGGAAGGTCTCTGAAGTTTTGGAGTGAGAAGGCTTGGTAACTCTGTGGGACTGAAACACAAAGCTTGCTCCTCTTCTCCAAAACACCATGTCGGTAACGTGAAACATCAGCAGTGGGAACGTCACCATCTCCCACAGGAAAGCGGTATCGCATCAAGTGGCAAGGCTCAGAATTAAACCACCCGTGAGAAAGGGTTTAGAGGCTGCGATAACGTGAGTTGTCTCCCGTATTGACCAGCATCACATACATTTTGCATGCATATTCTAAGCGATTCCCTTTAACCCTACTCACCGTGGGAGATACAGCAGCGTGGACAAGCGCCTGCCCATGGAGGTTCCGCAACCTTTTGTTACGACCCTTCTCTCATGCAGTTCAGATATTGTCCTCAGGCTTCTTAACCCTGTTGAAGCCGACAGCAAAACTGTCAGGAGTCTTAGCAGAACCAAGCGTTTATCAGGATCTCGGCAGCAGTGGCCACGTTATGATCTCATGGACCTACATTCAGCGGAAGCAGTCGCGTCCCTTTGCATTACGTCTGAATTTATCCCTGAATTTGCAGTCCTCGAGGTGCAAGTAGAGCGCTCCTGCCTCTTGGGTAGCTCCCTGCTCTCTGTGCTCCACGGAAGCGCCTCATCCCACAGCAAAACTCAGGGAGCTTTAAAGAAAAAATCAGGTTTTTCCCCACACACACTTCCTTTAGGTCAAAAAATTGGTGGTTATAAAAACAAACAGGGAGCACTGATGACGAAGCATCCCAGATATATCAGTTATCTCCCAGCTTGCTCCTCTTGGCAAACCCAAAGATCAGGGCAGTCTTCCTCCAAGAGCCTTTGGGAGGAGGACACGGGCAGTTATGCGGATGTGGTGTTCACTGTTGATGCAGAGACACCCGCTGTGTCAGGTTTCGGGCTTTTGTGATGGACGAACACCTGTGTTTTTCTGGGCCAGTTGTAAAGCAGAAAGAATGAAACCCGGTCTGATCTCCATCCTTAAAAAAGTGATTTCCTTTCCTTTTTTCTTCAGGGGAGGTAAGATTGGAATGGGGGGGACACCAGAAAACATACTCAATAAAACGTTCAATAAAGAATGTTTTGATTTGTTTGATTGAATTTTTATAGGCATGGGAGGTAACAGCTTTGTTTTATTTGGTGTATGAAATGCCTTTTGATTTCTGCTCTGAATGGAGTGTTGTTCCTCCCCCTGCAGAGAGAGGCCTTTGAGCACCACCAAGGGAAAACCACGGCCGAGGATGGGACCGTCAGGTGGACTTCCCTCCCTTCAGGTAAGCGTGGCTTTCTCCTCAATGCCAGCATTTCTCGATGTATGTGTTGCACCTAAGGATGGCTCACGGTGTTTACCTTCCCACGAGCCTTGGATGCGGTAATCCTGCAGCTTTCATTATTTTACTCCCATTGTAGTTACCCTGCACTTGTAACGGGAGTCAGCACCGCGCAGAGATGGGAAACCCTGAGGAACAGCGGTAAATTCTTGGTAGAATCAGACAGTTTTATCTATTCCCACCCTGAACATGGACAACAAAAATAACCAGTGGAAGCAATGTCAAAAGCAAAATGAAACTCAGACAAAGTTTGATATTAGTTTGACAAGAATGAAATTCAACATATTGCTACCAACGCCGCTGAAATTACAAAAGCATTTTGAACCGCTTCCCTGCCAGTCTGGGCTAAGGAGGGAATCTGGGCTGGGCAGGTAGAGCAGAGGTGCGCCAGGTCTGGCACCCCTGCGGATGCTTCACCCGTGCACCTCGCCCGTCTTCCCTGCGCGCCCCGCAACTCACCCTCAGCTTTTACAGACACGGCAAGGAAGCACAGCGTTTTTAAGCAAGAAATTTCGGTGAACAGAGTTAGGTGAACAATTGAGAAACATCTGAAAATTCCAGCTGGGTATAACCACGGAGAGTTTTCACCATACGAACCTGGGAAATGCAGTACATGGAACAAACGTGTGAGGTTTGGTGGTACCATTTTTGCAAAATGCCCCCAATTTCAGCTTTCCTTTTTGATGGAAATTTCAATAATTCATGCCCGTGTCAAAGAAGTGCAGTCCTCACTTTCCAACTGTGAAGATTTCCCCCGCTGAAGTGTGATCTAGCTCTTCCAGACTAAGTGATGGAGTCAGCAAGGTGAAAGTTAATTTCTTTGTAGTGAGGGTATAATTTAGAATCATTATGGCTATACTGAAGAAGCGGTGTCCTCCATTATTTACTTACAACATGCACATTAACATGCTTAACTAGAGCTCAACTTTATTAAACCAAGCTGCAGCACCAGCATATTCTTCAGTAAGTTTTGCAGTCTCCTCAGAGAGGCTGAAATGATCCCACTTTATATTTTTTTTAACGCAGACCCCAAAGTCACACTGATGTCAGTGAGGGATTTCTTACAAGGCAGCGAGTGAAGCTGTTATTCGCGCTCTTATCTGGGCCTAAAATCAGAGCAGAGCAGCAACGCACTTTTAAAATGTGCGAATATGGAATATTCACATGTAAGAAAGCATGGCCGGGAGCATGTGCCAGGTTTCATTTTGGTTTTGGAGTCAAATAGGAGCAATTACAGGGTGTGTGGTATTGTGGAACACGTCCAGATTTTTTTTAAGAGGGGCTGCTGATGCTTTTTTAAGACACATTCCTGCCCTGTGAAACGAGCGCCTTTCTTCACCACCTCTCCTGTAAAGCAAAGGGCTTCATCTCTGGACAGTGCCAGCAACAGGGCAGCGGGGTCTGGCCTCAGCTCCCTTTACCAGAAGAAATGAAACACGAGCCTTCATAAGACTTTAACATTTGGGGACAGGCTGAAGGAATGTTAACCATTTTAGATAAGTTTGTGTTGAAGAGCATCCTCAGTTTTATCAAGGAAAGTAAAGTGCCCTGGAACAGCCTTACAGTCCCAAAACACAGGATCCTGGAAGAGCATTCGGCATGCTATTTTTGGCTGATTTTTCCTTTCTCCCCATTACAAAACACGGCCCTGAGCGTTCACCCTTCCAGCCTCACGGCAAGCAATGGTGAGATCATGAAACTCACCCTGTGCCCCCCCCATAGCGAGTACAGGAGGCTCAGGAGGGGGCAAGGTCCCCCCCGTGGGAATCACTGCAGAAAGCGGGCCAGGTTTTCTCTTGGAGTTTGGCTTTAATCTCGTCGCTCCAAACACTGAGGTTATTTCCAACATCGTAATGAGCACTACAGGCAAAGCACGCAGGCTTACCTCTTATCTACCTGGGGAATGGATATGCGGGTTTCTATCACACTCACCCTCCTTTTGTGGTAGCTTAATTAACATGCAAGGCAAAAGCCTGTACCTCTGCTCTGCAGAAATGATTTTTCAGCGAGCACAAATCGGTGGCTTGTGACAACCACGAGGGACAGGTGGCATTGCAGGCAACGAGAAGGGGCGCAGGTGGGTTTGCGTGTGGCGGGGTATGGGGTCAACGGTACCCTCAACATATGGAAAAGCCCATGTGGCGTGAAGTCCAGCGTTCCTTACTGCAGCTTCCAGATGAAGTCGGGCCGGGGCTGCAGCTTGTCCGGCGGCTGGGCAGCAGCATGCAGGAGGTGCTGATGCACAGCTGAGAAGCCCAAGGCGCCCATCCTGCCCACAGGGACGGGGCTGCCTGGCAGGTACGGGAACAGGTTTTCCACCGTGGATGGGAAGAGGAGAAACCAATTACAGCAAGAACAGTTCCTACTGGAAACGAGTAGCAGCTTGCCAACAGCAGTGGAGAGGGGCACGTACGGAAGCTGTGACATTTCCAGCTAACCATTCAGTTAGTCCTTGAGGGTTGTTAAGCCCTATCGGGAATGACAAAGGGTATAGCTGGTCCTGGTTTGCAGCTGAGGGATAAACCCCCTGGTTTCTGGATGCCTTCTGGCATGCCACCGCCGCAGGGAATGCGGCACATAGGGGGAGTTCAAGTGGTGCCTCTTGGCTTCTGCAGCGCCGCCTTGGCATGCTTAGGACACTTGGTGATTCTGCATAATATAAAGACCCTGTAAAAAGTCAGATTCTGCAGGGAGTCCACCTGTCCTAACGGGAGCAAAGCATACTGTAAAATAGCAAGATTCCCATGAGCCTCCGGCTCTCACCCCAGCCAAGGAGTTAATTCTCTGCGTCCTTCAGACCTACGCTCCTTCTACCCAGGCTCACTGCCTGCTTACTGAGGGCTAACTCAGAATCTCAGACCTTGGTATCTCAAAAGTGTTTCTTCAGCAGTGGCTGGAGCACAGGAAACCTGTGCTTGGTCCGCCTGGGTTTTTCCCCAACGTTTGACAAAGTGCATTTGTGGCCTTGCATTAGTCGCAGAATTAATCACGCCTGACAGGCCAAGCGCAGCCCCGTGCAAAAGGGCAGAGCTCCAGCGAGGCCAGCGGCTCCTGCCAGCTCTGCCCCGGCCTCGTCCATCTGAAGCCATTCTTTGCAAACTCTAATTTATTTTCTAGGCAGAGCGGGGGGACTCATTTTTGGTGTGTCCCCTGGGCAGGTTTTTCATTTTTTTAATCTGACTGGCAGGGTCAAGTGACAGAAATGCTTTTCTTTGGTGATGGACAGCAGAGAAAGGAAGCCTTTGTCAGCATGGAGCTGCCACTCTGTTTTGGTGACACCTTTCTTCCAGGCCTGCCAGCGAGGGTGAAAATGGCAGTGATTTGTTTGGTAACTCCTTATGGACATGCCTGTATTTCCACCAGGCAGGCCTATTTATAACCTGAGTTTATAACCCTCAGTTAGCCCCCAGCTGTACATAGCCTACCTATGCCTTTAGGCTTGGAAAGGGTTGCAGCAATAGTTGTTGGATTTTTATTTTTTTTTTAATTTGGCTGAAATTTTAACAGTGCCAGTACAGTGTTGTTATTCTTTCTCTCCTTATTTGAATTGCGTAACTCCCATTCCCTGTGTGCGTGTATCTGGTTTCACTTGCCTGCCCAGAAGCCCGCAAGGTGGACAGGCTTTGCCGCAACAACGTCCTGCAGCAAGAGCAGCTTGGACCATGCTCTTCTTTCTTCCCTGCTCCCTGAAATGGGACCCGTGCAGTCCTGGAGCCTGCGTCCTGCAGCGGCTGCCACAAGCCCCAGCATCCGCCGGCTCTGACGCCCTGCGTGCCCCCAGGCCTGCCCTCCTGGCTTCCCTCTCCAGGGAATGCCTGCATCAAATCAGGGGTTTCCAAACGTCTAAAAACCCAGCGATAAGAATTACTTCTTCCATGATCATGGGCTTTGATCAGAGTTGGGATGGTGGGTCTGGTGGGTTGGGTTTGCTGAGCAGATGTGGAGGACTTCTGCAAGAGCTGGCTCTGGAGTGGTCTACCAAACTGGCTCTCCTGGCCACCAGGAATGGCCAGAGGTGTCACGCTGCTCGCATGCAAAGGCTCAGTGCATGGTTCTTGTGTTTAACTTGAAATTACAGGGCTTTAAGTGCACACCCCTGGCAAAGCGTGTGTTAAAGCTGAGAAAGGATCATGACAGAAGCAATGCCTCAAGTGCATAATCCATTCCTTCAGCTCAATTTTCCCTGAAATAAAACTTTCTTCAAGAAAAAATGGAACCTCTCTCACCTTCTGTGCAACAGGGAGCGTGATTTTTCTCACATGCCAAACATCAATAAAACCGAGAAGTCTTAGGAAAAACACCCTCTGAGTTCTCTGTAAATGTCCTCCCTTCAAGTGTGCCTGCCTTTTTTAAATGCCTGCTAAACCCACCTCCCTGCTTTTCTTCATCACGCTCCCAGTCCCTTTCCTTCTCCAGAAATAAATCTGAATGTCTCTTGAACTCATTTATACTGCTCGGTTGCCTTCCCCAGCCTAACTCGTTCCATATGGCTATTGCTCTTTGCGCGGAGCAGTTCTGCCTGGGTTCCCTCGTTTACTTCCAAGATTCTTAATTTTATGAACAATTTCCTAACAATCAGATCAATTAGAATGTGGAAAAGTCCTCCAAGGGAAGCGGTAGGATCCCTGTCACTGGTATAATGCAAATTTGGGCCAGACAAAGCAATTCCGCCCGTCCTCTGCGGAACAATCCCTTGGATGGGCTGATCTAATAAAGCAGATATTTTCCATCTTTGCATTCCTGGGGCCTGATCCTGCTCCCAGTGACACCAGTGGCCACGCTTTCCCGGCTGTCCGGGGGAGAGGCTGGGTTCCCTCTGCCCATCACTCCAGGGCTTTGCCTTCCGCGCGCAGCTCTGCCTTTTTCCAGAGCGAGGGCCATGTGACGTGAAATCACTTTGGGTTATTTAGGCTTGCTTTCACAATTATAGCTGCTGCTGCTTTGCCATTCCTGGGGTTTTTTTTTTCCTTATTTATTCTGAGTAATGCCTGACACATGCTTATTTCATGCTTCGTACCGATATATTTCAACGAAAGGCAAACATAAAGAATGAAACCAATACAGTTTTAATGGATCAAATACCATCTTACTAAAAACCACAATTTTCGAATCAACGTTTTTATTGAAACAGACTTTCATTTAGAGCAAAGCATCCTACTGAAACCCAACATTTTTTCAAACTCGTGTCCAACAGTCTCTTTTATTTTCCCATCTCAAACAGGTAATTTTCGAATCAGACCTATTATACCAAATCAATTTACATTTACCAAAAATATATAATTACAAGAATTAGCCCAAACCAACGTATTTTTTTAATCCTTCGCCTGTTAACGCAAACCACATATATCTGCAAGTAGGCATTCTTTCAGAGACCAGTGGAAATGTATTCCAAACAATGCATTCTTATTCAAATTCTTATACATTTTAATCAAAAAAATCTTGTATTATCTGCAACCAATATCTTCGAAGTCAGCCCATTTTATTTTGTTTAAGTCAGACCACTTTTACTAACCCCCTCGTTTATATGGAATTAATATAGTATGCGTATTGAATGTGATGCCTAATGACTTTGATATAATAACACAAGCAAGTTATTTTCAGTATATACATAACGAATGGCTCTATTGATGATATTTACCAAACCAAAACACATTTTTATTGAAGCCAGGAGGGATACCCAGCTTTTTTCCTGGCCTTGCATGGCCGAAGGGGATCGGGGTGGAAGACCAAGGGGCAGTGCTCGGGAAAGCCTATTCCCACCCTCCAAATGTCTGTGGTCTCAAGTAGCGCACAGGAGCACAGGGCGGTGATAGCGTATTTGCGCTGGAGACTCCCACGCGGTGTTACACCTTCCATAACCTCCAAAAAACCCACAGATGTGGGAGTTTTTGTGGCCACAGCTTGTACAGGAAAATTCTTATAGGACCACCTCCATGGATGGTTGGGAGCTGTCTTCCAGCTGTGGGCCAGCAGAGATCGAGGCACTGGCCTCGCTGGACCTTCTCCATCCCTGAGATGTGGTGGTTGACAGGAGCTATATCTGCTCTCACCTTTCACTTCTTCTGGCTAAGAGACAGCCTATCCTTTCTCCAGGGTATCTTGGAGCTCTTCTCTGTCCCGGCTCCAGCTCCAGCTGAGCTTCCTTGCACGTGGATGACCAAATGCCTAAATTCTCTATTAAAGAAGGGCTCAACAGAGTCTTATAAAGCGCCATAAAATCTTCGTGTCCCGGGTAGGTTTGCGCCACATGATCTGTCCCCTCAGCTGTCTGCCTTTTGCTGCCTACGGCTGAAATTCAAGCCGTCACTTCCCATGACCAGACTGATCTCACCTAGCCTTGGCAGCCGTCTCAGAGTGAAATATTGGGTCTCACCTAGCACAGGAAGGACAGGCGCCTCCACAGGACAGGTCTTCTGATCTTACCGTGGCTTGGGTCACCCTCGGGAGATGCTGGTCCTCCTCTAGGATGGCGAGAGGGAGCGGGCAGCAAGAGGTGCCTGCAGCTGGGTGGGCGACCGCGCACCACGGCACCCGGGGGTGAGCCGGCCCCTGGCTAGCTGGCACACGGGTGGTCCCAGCCACGCGGTACCCGGGGAGGGGGCGAGGGGCAGGCGGCTTCACGGCACCGGCAAGGCCCGGTCTCCATCCCTGCCGTGGCTTTTCCCAGTGGCTGATGTGGGTCTTGACCTGGGGCTGGCGTTTCGGTCCCGGCCAGGCAGCGGGGAGGCTGGGAAGCTGGCCTGGCTAAATTCATTTACTCCTCTGCTTACTCCTTTATTATTTGAGGGGCTGAGCAGGCTTGGCAGTATTCTGGTATTTCAGCAAAATTAGATATTAATTTTCTCCTAAATGCTCTATAATTTTATTTTATTAAAACTTTTACAAGGAGAGAGAGAGAGTTTTCTTGCGCCATCCCAAATGGGTGCCAATAAAATCTTTATACCCTACCGCAGTCTCAGGTACTCCACGTTTGCAAAGAAAAATACGCTATGCAGAGAAATTATTTTTTTTTAAATATATATTAGAGAAAGGATATAAAACTTTATTGGTGCTATATTTCCTATCCCTCTACTTCAGAAAGCCAACCTTCTCAAGTATTACACACCAAGTGTACAGTCCTGAAAGGGAGGAAAAGGGAAATAAACCTTTAGGTGAATGTGGGGATCTCTGAGAGCACTTCCAATAATTTTTACTGTGAAAATAATACCCTGATTTTAAGGTCTGGTGCCTTAGGAACCGAGACGGGTTGAAAGGAGAGCAGCCTAGGCATCTGCCCCTGCTTTGAGGGCTGGGAAGACCGTGCTGGGAAGGCAGCACCACTTGGAAGGTGATGGGACTTTCCAAAGTACCTGCGCAAGCAGCAGGATTTTCCTCCTGCTTTTTAATCCCAGAGCTTTTGACACTGCTTAGGACAAACTGTCCCTTTCCCGTCGCTTCTTTCAGACCGCGGGGCGGTTTTGCACAAAAAGGCTAATTCCCAGCTTGGATAGAGCTGGATGGTGGCGCTTGACTGAAACTAGCCAAGAATCTGGTCCTGCTTTCTAGTCTTTATTGGGAAAATTTGTTTACAGCTATATACAGGGTAAAGGAAGCTTGTGCAGCTCTTCTACAGCAGTTATTCACACAAAGCTTTAATATTTGATAATGTTATTTAATAAAATCTGTTACAAGGTTCTTAAATAACTCTTTATGACCCTTTTATGATTTATGTCATGACACATAACCTCGGGTGTATATATTTTATGTTATTACAGATGTGTAAACCGATATTAATTGTAGACATTTTCCCCTGAAGTATAAGAACTTTTTTTTTTCCTCTTTTTCCCTTGGCCATATAACTAGACATATAATAATTTCTACAGAAGGTAAAACCAGCACATATAGTAAAAAATGGATGAAAAATGTTTGTGCAGCTCTGCCTTTCATTTTAAATGAATATAAATGTTCGTATATGTCATAAATTTAAGCTGCAAGTAAATTACTGCCAAGTTCTGAGCCCATCTCATGTTTGAATCCTGGAGTAAAATAGAAAACATTTGTTGAATCAGTCTGCTGAAAGCAGCAAGGAAATGATGTAATGTTTATGAAATATGCAGTTTTGATACAATCCAATTAGCACTCCTGGTTGCTCTCTAGCAGGCTTGCGGCAGGTTTGCTGGGGGGACTGACCCCGCAGTCCCGTGCGACAGGGACGGCGCAGCATCCCCTCTCTCCAGGGGCTTTTACGGAGCGAACCCAGGAAGCTCACCTGGCGTGGCCATGCCCGGCAAAACAGGGTCGGGACACGCGATAACGCCCCAGAGTAGAACTACAGCATCAGGAGCTGCACCCCGGCTTTCTGAACCTACAGGATTTCCCATCCCGAAATCCTCTCTGCAAATGATAACCCCAGCTGAGGAAGCCACAGCATCAAAAAGAAGGAGAATAAAGCCAAGATACCTTTCTCTTCAAATGCGATTTACAAAACATTTCAGCATCTGGAACAAGGGACATTAGTTTTGATTATTTCCTTATGATATTTATTCAATTTGTTATACTTAAAGCTATTATTGTTTTCTATTCTATCTCTCCCTCACTCTGTTCTTCTCTTTCATCCCCATATTTCTGTTCATTTGTCAAGCATAGCTAAAGGGAAAAAAAAATCAGCGGCAGGGAAAAACAAAAATCAAAATATGTCATCATTGTGGCCTTTTTTGGTTTATGGCATTAAATGAAGTGCCTGTCCAGGCATAAAAAATAAAGCAAGTATTTGAAGTTTGACATTATAACGACCAAAGGCAAAGCATGAAAGTGAGCCAGTAATCAAATAGTCGGGTAGAGCATTTACCCAAACCTCTGCTAATGACGGTGTAATACCGCTGACGGATGCACTCGCGTGGCTGCCGTGCCATGGGCTGCACGCTGATGTGACGATAACCTGAACTCACGCTAAATATTGAATAAAAAGCAGCCGTGCTCGGATGGCACCAGGAGATGAGCCTCACTGGGAGCTTCATAAACCAAATCTGCTGAAATCAGCCTGATGCTGGCAGATGTGCTCAGCAGCTGGGTCCGGTGGCCACCAGCCACCTTGCTCTCCGCCCTGCATGAGTTCTACTGCATTGTCCCATCGGCCAAGAGGGCTCCTTTTGCCCTTCAGCGTGCCCGTCCTGAGGAAGGAGTGTCAGGGGTCCTTCCCCACCAGGGAGTCTGCGGAAAAGCTCCTCAACAACCTGGGCCCATAATGGATTTTTCTGGCTCCCTGGCCAAACCAGACCAAAAACAAAAAAAAGAATTTAAAAAGCACATGTTGAATATCAGCTTTTGGGGGAAAAATATAAAACCCAAAACGTGTCATGTTGGGTCAACCTGAATCATCATCTTTGATTCAAATCCGAAGCACTTTGTTTTGCTTTGCTGAGTTATTTAACTCTTTTGTTCTAACTTTTGTCTCTTAATTTGGGTCAGTTCGGAAATAAACAAATGCTGTTTGGAAACAAAAGGCCTAAAGGTTTTGCTTGGGAAATGTCAAATGTTTTAGCAAGTCTAAAGTGAAATGTTTTGACATTTTACAAAAGAAAAAGAAAGATACGTGCTCTTTTTTCAAGCTGAAATCAATAGTTGAATTTGACTTGAAAGTGCGACTAGTTTCTCTTTTCTTCTAAAACTCCATTTTTAAATTAAATTACTTTCAGTGGCAAAAAAAAAAAAAAACCAACCCACCCAAAAACCTCTGCTCAAGTGTAGTTCTTTTCTCCTGTTGCAAGGGAAGCCTCCAGAAAGCCCGTGCTCTCCTGCTCAGGTGCCCGAGCTGGACGCATGCTTCCCGCAGGACCAGGGCACTTACGGATCTTCCTTGTCCATCCAACAGCTCTTCAGACCTAACAAAAAAACCCATCTCTCAATAACCGCACGGGAGATGGCTCTTCTTTTTGGAGTACGGACCTTGGCCGACACATCACCTGCAAATCACTGCAAATCCCTTCTTTCTCCTCCCGCGTGCCCTTGTTAACCCCTGCTCTCGTTAGACGGCCAGATGTTTTGTCCAGGGAATAGCCAAGGTCTGCTAAGGTCGGTGCTGATTCTGGTGGCGTTTGCTACCTAAATGCATCTCGAATGTGCTCCTCTCTTTGCTGTTTTCTCCTCTTCAACGCCTGCACTTAGTACAAGTTGGCCGGCTGCTCCATCCTGAGCGAGCAGAGTTTATTCAAGTCGGTTTACAGTGGCATGGGATACAGCTGGGTGTTACAGCACACACTTAATAAATTACCAGCTGGTAAGAAATGTGTTTGGACAATGGGGAGAGACAAAAGCTGAGATAAAAAAGAGTAAAAGTCATGCACGCTTTGGGGAAAGCAAACACAGTGCTGCCAGCATCCATCCCATGCGGGTCTAGGCTTGTGTTTTCTGCATCTCCTGCTCCTGGTCCAGCTAACCCTTTCTCTGGGCATTACTGTGGCAGAACAGGCCGAGAACATGTGAGAAACCCCTCTCAGGGTCAGGCCAGTCCCTGTTGCTATACAAATGCAGAAGAAAAGTCCAGCCGGGCTGGCACAGGTGGCCATCAGCCTACCTAGTCCCATGGGACCACACATCTCTCCAACCTCACCTGGTGCAACGCAGCGAGAGTTGGTTTTTACGGCCCCAGGTGGGATTTGTAGTGAAAGAGCAGCAAAACTGTTGCAAACTAGTTTTGCAATGACTGCAAGTTAAGTCTGGCACCATGAAACACCGGTGCTGGTGCTCCGTCTCACCCTCCGGGTTAGCCCAGGTGCTGCAACGGGCTCTGGAGCTCTTTCATGCCTGCTGAAGCCATGCGTGAGGCTTCTTTGCTCCCCACCCAGGCAGAAGTGCAATTCCTCAGCTCCCGGCCGCTGGGAAAGTTTACTGTGGAAACTGATACCCTCCTAAAAGTCCTCCTTCGCCCCGGTGTCACTGCAGGTAGGGCTGGGTCAGAGGATTACTCTGGGGCTGGCCGCCACGCTCATTGTCCTCCGAAACATGATTGAATGGGGTAATTTAACCCCGAGGAGATAACAAACCATTGCGTCTGTACCAACAGCCATTATTAGCATTTCCCATGAAGCTGCCGGGTGTTGGTTTAAAGGGTCTTTTAACAAATTATCAGGATATCTGGCTCCTTCCAGGTGCTGAGTGTCCCTGTGACTTGGCTTCTCTCTGGTCATCGACTAAGAACAGGCAGGAAAGCTTTCATTTACACACCTGTCGGGCATTTGGAGGAGGGCTGGCGGGTGGTGGGTACCACGTCTTGCACTCCAACGCACGTGGTCCATCCTGCTGGAGCAATTTTGCTCCTCAGATAATAGCTGCACTCAGAGAGCTTTATGAAGCATTTCTCCACCTTTCTGGGTACGTGCCAATGTTTTTCCTTCGAAGTGGGATTTAAATAGGTAGTAATTGCACTGGTTAAGGCTAATATTGATCATGCTGTACCAATCCATACCAAGAATTATGAAAAATACATCAGTCTAAGATTATACCTGTTAGCTCAGCTGGAAGTCAGTCATCCCCTTTGCCAACTTTTATAGGTGGATGTCTTCCACAAGCAGCTGGGCACATTAATCCGGGCTGCCTGATTATGATACGCCAGCAAATTTCCCAGCTGATGATAAGAAAGAGGCTAGCTGGAACTCCTTGACGGGTTAGCTGCAAAGTTATTTGCTCCTTATGCAAAACATGAGCATCAGCATCACACCCTCACTCTCTCTCATTTACTGCATCTGCCCAATCTTCCTTGACTGCCACCACTCCGGAGCGGAAAAGAACCAGCCGTGGCTAGACGGGATGGGGGCTCAGCCCCCCTGAGCTCACCAGCAGCAGCGGTGGGCTTTGGGTCTCACTCTGCAGTGGAATAACTGGGTTTGGTGGGCAGCTTTTGGCCACCTGAAATAGCAGAGCTATTACAGCAGTACCCACCTGTTCTCCCTCTCATTTCGGGAGGGCACCTACTCATGGCTCGAGCAGTCGCAGTGCAGCAGGTCTTTTTTGGGCTTTCATGAAGGCAGCTTTCTTTTTTCCCATGGATGGGTCTCCGTTGTGTAATTTCCCCAGGAATAACAGCCTCACCTTTTCTGCCTTCATAGCTGTGTCATTTTTGCGCATGTCCAGGAGAGGCTGGGTGCAACTGGTGGCGTGAAACGTGCAGGCTGTGACTGCCCTATACGGCCACTTATCCTAAAGGGCAGCATCGCCTATGCCCCGGGGCTCCGTACCCAGGCAAGACACCTGGCAGCAGGCACGGAGCGCTGGATACTTCGTTTCTCTGGAGGCAGAGGATTCAGCGGTCCAGCACATATCTTCACAAAAGCCTGCAGACCTTAGATCAGAATTTTAATTTTGGCTCGCCTCAGATTCCCCAGCAGAAGAAATGCATTCTCCTCTGGGCAGCCATGGACCAGTGCAAATGTCCAGCATAAAACAGCATATCAGTATTATTAAGCAGGATGCTAGGCAACTTAATGGCCTGCTTTAATTAGGTAGAATTCATCCAGCTTAAGTATTTTTCCATCTTCTGCTCAACCCATTTTATGATTTATCAATTACCTATTTCACGTATATCATGGGTTTCACTTTTTCACTCTGTAAATCATATTCCTGGCTGAAGAAATGGGTTGGGTTTTTTTGCAATTGAAATTTAAAAAAAAAAACCAGCTCGTCTCTCTATATAGAAGGCAAAACACTGTCTGTGAAATATTAAAAACATCATTTACTATAGATGCAATTCAGCAATGAGTCAAGATCTGCAGGATGTCCGTGAGGTTATAGTGACCTTTCAAGGATAAACTGTATTAGGTATTAATCTTTCCTACAAATAGACCTGATTTCCATCAATAGGCAGTTCTTTTTCTTTTTCCCCTGCTAAGTATGCCACCCCTTTTGGAGAGAGCCTCTCCCCGTGGCATCGCTGGTGTCTCATGGGTTGAGAGGAGCTGCCCTCCCATTCAAACACGGAGATGACTTTTCATTGACGATGGGAGGTTTCTGGGTGTCTCCCCCCGAGCCTTATTTTGTAAAGCACTTACTGAAACGCTGCCTGAAAAAACAAACACGGAGCTTAAATCCCTCGCCCGCATCCCGAGGGGACATCTCTATTCACTCCGGAGGGCACCGGCCCAGACTCCTGCTGTGCAAAGGCACGGCAACATAATTGCAATAGGCCCTGCAACAGCACTGCCAAATTAAAATTAAAATTTTGTCATTCTTTTCTTCTAATCGTCCATTGTATCCGATCCTGACCGAAGGCTTTAAAAAAAACCAGACCGCTGGGTAAAATCCTGGCTTCACGGAGGTCAACGGCAGAAAACGGAAGAAGCGGCCTAATGAGGTCACGGGCTCTCCCCATGTCTGTCACGGCATTATTTATGTTGTGGTTTAATGAGTGATTGTCTAATGCAGATGTGTAAATGACGCCAAATGAGACCGAGATCCCTGCGGTGATTGGTGCTGTATGGAAATGTGGTATTCGGCTGCCTCTGTCCCAAAGACCTGGGCTTTAAGAGAAAAGATAGGGAGAAAATACAATGACTCACGCATGAATTTTGAGCCAGGTGGTAAATTTTGCCAGTTTTCTGGTGCCACTCCTCTGGCTCGAACCCACCGCATCGGCGGGCAAAAGGGAATTATTACTTTGCAGAAATACCCCAAAACCAACAACGTTGCACAAGAACCCTGCACCAGAAGAGGCTAAAGGCTGAAGCCCACCGCAAAAGCGCTCTACGTGGTGATTACAGCTCCATTTTATGGTCAGCAGGGTTATTGATCCATCAGCATCTAATCAATAGGGACCAATTTAATGAACTGGTGTGATAATTAGGTGGGGCTTTATGGGTTCAGTCTGGAACGTGACCGCTGGCGAAAATGATTTTGACTCGAGGTTTTAAGACGGAGAATAAACCTTTCACAAGAACAGAATCGCCCATTAAAGTTGCTGATATTGTGAAAAATGTTCATCCCATCCTCAGAAATGTACGTCCTTTACGTTTTAAAGAAGAATAACAGAAAACATTATCAAGAGCATTAGGGGGGCATTCTCTGCCAGGAACCAGCCGATTGCAAACACTTTCAAGTGGAAACAACTCAGAAATTTCAAAAATGTTTGCAAAAAAAGACATTTTCACTTTTCAACCAACTCTGTTATTGATTTTCCTGGCTGAATGAGGAATGCTTGTTGAATTTTATGGAAACTGATAGTGGGACTATATGAAACTGGCCATAAAAGATAACAGATTTTGTTTTAAAGTCAGATAAAAGTTATAGTCCCATGTTATTTGGCATATGAATTTCCTATGATACCAATAAAAATGTTAGTTATAAAGCATTTCCTGAGGAATGGTTGTAACCCCAAATGATCATGGTTATTTGCTGAGGAAAATAGGTTTTATTCCGAACAATAAACCTATGCAGATTTATTAACCTGGGAAACACACGGCCATTTCATGTACCAATCCGGTTCGAGCTGATGGAATTAATAACACTGATATAATGAAAAATATCTTTTACACTCCAAAACCATTGCCTGCATAATGTCACACATAAAAGAGTTTACTTAGCAGCCCTTTAGCTCTATTTTCCCATTCTTCAGAGAAGTCTTCATTCACAATGGATTGGTGATATTTGCTGTGTATCAGATTACTGCAGCGCTATTCCCTGCAGATGAATGAAAGCCGAGCATGAACTAACAAGAAAAATACTCAGAAGATGAAAATTTGAAACAACCAAAAATGCCTTTCATGCTTTCGAGGTGACGGCAAGCGAGCCCGATGGGTGCTCATGGTACCTCCAAACCCTCCCCGGCGTGCGGGTGGCGAGTGCCTCAGCCCGCCCCTGCTGCAAGCGTAAATAGCCTGAGCCCCCCTGGAGCCCAACTCAGAAAATAGCTGGGGAGGAGATTGCAAGAAGAGTTAAGCCGTGCTTGTGCTGCAGCTCTGCGCTCACCTGGGAACCCGCCCGCTGGCTCGGCAGAGGGCTGGAGCGGGGCTGCGAGAAATCTGTGGAGGCCGAGCCCTGATGGTAGGCGTCAGGAGCAGCGCGGCGGGTCTCTCCTGCTAAGATCTGTATTTTCCCTCCCCTATGAGACCGCAGCCCTGACTGCAAAGCATAACTCTATTAATAAAGCAGCGCCGGAGGACGCACAGCCATAAAAGCTTCAGCCATCAGCTTCATCTCTTCTGATTAGCAGGCAGTAGGACTAGCTCCTGTCCTCCCGCGGGTTTGGGTGGCTGTGCTATAAAGCGCTCCCAAGGCGCCTACGAAGGCTCGCCTTTGCCTGCCACCGGCTGCCTCCTGCCAGGGTTGCTCAGCATCGCCCGCCCCAGCACGGGCAGCTCCGTTCTCTACAGCGACGTGTGGGTCCCAGGCAGCGGCCGAGCAAACTTCCCGCTGTGTGGGGACAGAGGTCCCCGAGTTGTTCTCCTGAGCCAATGAAGTCTTGCACGTTATCATGCAATTTTATCTTTTTTTAAAAATATGTAGGAATAGCTGTCTTAAACTAAGAGACACTGCAAACAGGCTTGCCCACTCAGTGGCTATCAGCTGATGGCAGGGGGATATTTTTGGAGGGCAAAACCTAAAGCTAGGATGAGGACCCCCCCTTTGGGAAAGGGGCGATGGGTAAATCCTGAAATGGCCAGCTGAACGTAAGGCTTGCTGTAATTGGGCATTAAAGCCAGTGCAAAGATAAGAGTCAATTGGAAGAATAAGGCATTTTTTTCCCCAACAGCGCTTCTTTTAATTTTCCTTTGTTTCACCCTGAAACCGGCTACCACTGTTTAATTCATTCCACATTTCCCAAGGTTGAAGGCTGCCATCCCGAGCAGCAGCGTGCTCCACAAATGTTATTTCTTTCAGAGCACAGAACAGTAAGTGTTTTATCCCATCCTCAGGACGGTTGGAAGCGGTGTCAGTGGGATGGCAGAGAGCAGTTTTTTCCCCTGGGTTATCTCTCTTTTCAGAATAATTCACCTTAAAAACACCTCTGAAGCCACCACTGGAAAATCAGGTGGGAAACTCTGTTTTACCTGATTTTCATACCTCCTTTCAGAACCCATCAGCTCTACTGAAGGCTGTGTTTACAGCGATCGGCGTTTTCTCCACGCAATTAGCTGAGCAGCCTTTAAAGCAGGGCTGCCCCGTGTGCAGGCAGAGCACTGACGCTCTCATCCCATGGACCTGGGGCGGGTAGGAGGACGCGTGGGGCACAGCTCCCGCCTGGCCCCATGGCCCAGCCCAGCTGAGGTCCTCTGATGCAGCAGGCACCTCCGCAGCCGGAGCCAACACACAGCATCACCTAACACCCCCCAAAAAATACTATAGTCTCACCTGCCACGTGATGCCGGCAAACGGGAGGGAGAGGGTTAACAGAGGAATTTGGGTTTTGTACAAATCAGCACGGTCTGCTTTTAAAAATGTATCTATATATAAAGAAAGGGGTGATCATGCTGGCTAAATTTCGCCTTTTTATAAAGCAGAGCCTAAGTCTATAGGCCACGTATTAAGCCAAACAACATGTTTTCAGGTAATTAGTGTTTATAATCAGTTTGTAAAGCTAAAGTGACTCCAGATCACAATGCAGTCAAGAAAAAAACATGTAGAAAAGATTTTTTTTCTTTGCACATGCATGCAAATGCCAAATTAACATCTGCATACAATATATGCTCTGGTCAGACCCAAAATATTGTTGTGGTTATGGCCAATTCACTTAAAAGCCTATATGTTTAAAACCTCACATTAGTATGGATGAAATGTTTTCTGTTCCTTTAACTTTTTTAGGGTTGGGGTTTTTTTTAAGTTAAAGTTTCACATTAATGGTACTTATAAACCACAGCTGTTTCACTGTACTGTATAACAATAGTGTTTTGTATCTGAGCAAGTTTGGAAATCTTCATGCTTACTCAATTCTTCCAAAACCAAAAGCAACCCCACTTGTTCCTTGAAATGGAAGAGGTATCTGTAGTGTTTGCAAAACAATTAGATTCTTGACAAGTTTTCATAAAGGCGATGTTTTGTTATTGCTTTGGAGATGAGATGAAATTCAATCTCAGAGTCAGATGAAATTTGACAATTTTGGCTCTGGGACCTTTTTTTATTTCTTGTTATTGCTGCGGAGGAGGGAAGGCTGCGAGGGCTACTTCACTTGCACTGGAGGGTCTCTCCAGGGACGGAGGCACACCTCAGGTGCTGCAGAAAGGTGAGCAGTGACCCTGTCCTCGCCGGGGAGTGCAGCCGAGCCGCAGCCTGTTGGCTCATCCTGTACTGATTATAGCACCTACGTGTATTTTCACAGCGAAAGCATGAATCCTAGGAGCTCAAGCCCTGGGTGAAGCCATCAGGTGAACTGCCTGCAGGTCCCCTCTGAGGAGCTTTAGCAGCAGGGACGAAAGGTCTGCAAAGACGCAGTGACTAATGGGTTTGTAATGCAAGGGTTTTTCCTGCATGGTCATCCTCACGAATGTGGTTTTTGGATGAGGGCTTGGAAGAGCACTTTGCCCTCCCAGGCTGTTTCCATTACGCTGTGTTTACTTTTCCCTGTCCTCTCGTGCCCCTGGCTGGCCTGTTTGCATTGCCCGAGCTAGCATAGCAGGGTCTGCACGGAGTTACCCTCTGTCCTGCCAGGCCACTGTGCTGCTGCCCGTCTCCAGCAGCGGGAGATGTGCGTGCACACCCGCGTGCGACCCTGACCCATCCATCTACCCCATTTATCCTGCGGGTAACCTCCAGCTTGGCTACTGGCCGTGGGTAGCCCTCGGCAAGGTCCAGCTTTGGCCAGCAAAGGTGGCTCATTTCTTCCTTGCGGTGAAACGTTCATGCTAGGAGCAGCGAAGGGGACTTTAATGAGGTGGGGAAGCTGCTGGTGGCGCAAAAACAAATGTCTGTGCCAAGCGCCGCAAAAGCATCTTGGGAACGACCCAGCAGTAAAATGGCAGATGAAATTCATCAAACCTCTGCTAAGACCATCCTTAGGTGGGCACACAGGCAGCTACGGTTAGCATAGCAGTTTCCTATCGTCATGCCCAGACTTGCTGGTGACCTCTAGGCCACCCTGTAAGACCCACCCAGGACCCAGGTTGGGAAGGCCTTGTGTACGTACTGCTAAACCCTAAGTGCCTTTGCAAGCCCATGCAGCTACGGGACTCTTTGCTGCAGATTCTGGGTGTAGAGCTTGGCTTTGAGAGGCGTTGCTTGTGCTCGGCGGCCTTGGAGGTCTCTGGTTGACTCCACTGGTGACCACGGAAAGCGACAGGCATGCGTGAGGATGCATGCAGACAGGACACGTGCCACTCTTCTGCCAAAAACAGGGAGCAGATGAAGCTCCTGACAGAGGGTATTTTATTCTCACTTTCAAGGAGATTATAAAGCAGTTTGTTGGGTGGTTGGTTTTGGTTTGTTTTTTTCCCCAGCACATTTCATCTCTTTCTTCAAACCTCCAGTTTTCTGGGAGAGGTTTTGAAGTGGCCTCATTTGTAATCTGACCTCGCTTCTTGTCATATTTGCGTCATCGGCTCTGGGGGCCGTGCTAGGATGCTGACAAGTATTTCTAACTTTAAAATATGACTCTTTGGCAACCCAAAGAAGAAAAAAAGAAAAATACCCCGCTGTCTGCCGAGTGTTTGTGCAGAAAAGGGATGGGGGTTCATGGCACAACACAACTGTGACCAAGATTGTCCAAAGTTGCCTGGATCTCACCCTGGTTTATTCTTATTGCGGGCCCAGTTATTTTCTCCCATGGGCGAGCCCCTAGGGGCCAGCAGAAACTGCATCCCAGGAAATGTGAGGAGCTGGTGTTGCCGCTTGCTGCACAGGGAGCCGTGGGTCTGAACCCTGCGCATCTCCACAAGCCTCCAGTCTTCTTCTGGGCGTCAAGTGGGACGAGAAAAAGGCTACAGTCCTCTCCCAGCAGGTACCACCCCGCAGGACACGGGTGCAATCGGACCCTGTGGATGGCCCCACAGTCCTGCTGGGTCACGGCTGGCCCTTGGGTGTTGCAAATCCCAGGAGCAGCCCTGGGGCTTTATGTAAATGCATGAGGTTTAGGCAGGTCCAGCCAAGGCCACCGCAGCTGGGATCTGCTGGCCAGACCTCCTTTTTGGCAAAGGGAGGTCTTCCCTGTGGGAAGGGGCACAGAAACAGCGCTGGGTCAGAGCGGAGGCAATTACAGCTCCTAAGAAATAAGCAGGGACTATTTTAAGGCCACTTCCCATGGCTTAAAAAACCAACCCTGCCCATCCATCCCTCCCACCTCCCCTTCCTCGTGCAAATACCTTCTGGCCATCACAGCCCATGTGCCTGAGCAAGTGGTCTCAGAGAGGTCTCCTTTTCCATCTCTCATGAAAACCAGCTGCCCGATGGCTGGGACTGACCCAAATTAGCATCACCAAGGACACAGGCAGGCAGGGCTCGGCCACTGTGCGCCGCGCTCAGCAACAGCACGTAGCCCTGCCTTGGCTTTACAGGAGGAGAGCAGACAGGGACCAGCACAGCTCTTAAGGGCATATAATAGCAATCAGACACACAGGGTGGTCCTTTGATCTTCTCACGTGCTCACCTGTGAGCACTGCCCAGGTGGGGCTGCTTTCTGACCTGCCAAAGCCATAGCAGGCCTGTCTTGTAGCTTGCAGCCACCACAGAGCTTTGTGTTTATCTTCCCCTCAAGACTATATGAAATTTTACATGATAAGTAACACTTCCTTGTAGTTTTCTCAACCATGAAGGGAAATCTGTTAGGGTTTTGTCAGAAACATTCTTTGTAATAAAGTTGAAATACCTGACGTTAGATCTCGTGCTCATAAGAAGGGATGCATCCTCACTGACTCAGTGGAGCTACGTGGATTTCTGTAGTCTTGATGATTAAAAAAAAATCAGTCCTATGTAAATTTACAAGTAATCTCTATTAATCCCTCTGTTCTTCAAGAGCCTCTTCACGAGCTGAGGGCTTTACATGCATGTAAGCATCTGCAAGGTTGAAACCAAAAGATGTTTCAGCCAGCCCCAAAATGAAAAACGTAAATATGGAATATTAAAAACAGATCTGCTCTAGAGAAGAACTTTGACATTGCCACAAATCTGAAGAAGAAAGGGAAAACTCTGGCATATAAATTCAGGATGACATCACTTTCTGAGAACCTGCTGCCAAAACAGTGCTATCTCTGGGAGAGCTTCAGTGAAAGCTTTTGTCGTCTTTGCCAGGTGAATATAACTTTGAGATAAAAAGGATAATAAGCTTTCATATTTAAACTGCAGGATGGGGGGCAGGGGGAGGGGGTATTACATTCATATCTGTAGCATCAAGTCAAGGAACAGAAGACTTGCCATCTTTGCACAAGTCATTGACCTTCCTTCCCCAACTTGCTCCAAAATCCGTTGACACACGATGCTTCTAAAAGGAGACCGAAAACCACAGCACTCCTTGGTGGCTGAGTAACACCATACTTAGGGTTCAGCAAATTTTTCACTTCAATTTATCATCACCAACTTTCTACAAATTACTGAGAGGAGCCTTTTGTCAAAACTCTGACACTGCTGCTCTGCTTTAGTTCTTTCCCTGCATCAAGCAGCTTGGGAAGGGGGTGTCCAAAAAGGTAGAATGAAATGCAAAATTTCATTCTTTGCTGGAAAAGACCTTCTTATCGCATGCAATCTTCGTAACTCGCTTCCTGCGGGAACCCTGCCTCAGCCCTGAGGGTGTTCCCTTGCAGCACTCTCCGTCCTCAGGAGCAAGTGGTCCGAGGTCCGTCGTGAGCCACTGCGGTTGCCTCCAGCCCGGCGCAGCGAGCTGGCGGGGCAAGGCAGCCCCGGGGTCACCGCTGGGAGCACGCCCCTGCTGCAACAAGGTCTGAGGCTTGTATGTTGGGAGAGTCACGGAGAAAACAGCGGCTCACCTCTTTACCCTGGAATCCAGGGAGGAAACTGGGTTTTCTCTAGTTGTCCGCAGTGGACAAAGCTCGCACGTGTGCACAGTCTATACGCAGTCCCAGAGAACCCGAAGCAAAGGAAAGGAAAGCTACAAAAAGCTTATGGATCCCCTAACGACAGCATTCAAATAAAGGCTAATGCACGTGGTGGATTTGCAGCCACGCTCGGTTCAATCCTGGGCTGTTTTCTGTGACTACCTTTGCTGACCTCCACACACCACAGACCGATTCCTGATGGTGGTAGTTCCTTTCCCTCCAAAGCTTCAGATTATAAACATCTCTCAGCACCTCCAGGAAATAAAAACCTGTTCTCCAGCCTCTCACTGTCAGAGCGGACGTCTTGGATACCAAGCAAGCAACATAAATATTGCAGCTGTACTAAGTGCTGATGTTAGCGGGGGCTCACATGGGCAGAATTACAACAGCAGAGATTATCACGGTCACCCTTGGGACTCTCTGGGTAACACATCTGGTCCAGCAACATGCTTTTCTCTCCGTGTAGGGGCTATATCAGCAGGGCTGCAGGCTCCAGGGATTTCTGTCCTAGAGCTGTCCCGCAGAGCTCAGCAGGGAGACACCAGGTGAAAGCTCTCCTGGGGTGACATGCAGCACCACGGTCATCTCTTTCTTGGGAAACTCTGGGTCTGCTCAATCTAATGCCAAAATTCCTGTTGGTGTCCAAGGGGGCTAGGTTTTCACCCAGAGCTCTCTTCTCCTCTGAGATCTTGCTCAGGAGTGGTGAGGAGGCTGGGTTTTGGCTGCTCCAAGGAGATGAAGATTTAAGGTGTCAGCCAGCGTATTGCTGTCATGCAGAGCTCCGACGGAGAGCCAGGGGATCGGGCTGGTCCTGCTGCTGAGAGCAGGGGTTGCCGGAGCAATGGTAGCAGGGAACAGACGGGAGGTTAAATCCACTGTACGCAGCAGCAGATGCCGCTTTACAACCAGCCCCTACACGCAGGTATTGGTGGTGCTTCTTGTCACGGGCCAGCAGCAAAACCAGAGAGGACTTTGCAGAGCAGCTTTTGGAGAAACCGCTATGGGCGCTGTAAAGCTTTGGATGGAAAAGCCATCCAAGATATCTGCCCAAGACAAATCCCCCATCAGAAACAACAACCTCGGGAACGCTGAAGCAGGGATGCCAAAGGTGGATTGCCTGAAGTGAGGCAGAGATCCTGCTCGCTGTGCAAATGCGTTCGCTTTCTGGCAGAGCGCAGCCGGCCCAGGCACACGGGAGGAGGGTTTGTAACCAGAGCTGCCAGGGAGATGGACAGCCCAGGCAAGAGGGACCCAAGAGCAGGGGCCAGGTTTCAGAGGCATGAGCTTTCATGGGCTGTAGCCCAGCCTGGATAGTGTAAAGCTCGTCCTTGACTATCAGTGCTTTTAGCAATGCTTGTCTGAGGCACGTTTAGGTTTCATCACCTCACATGTTTGGATTCTCCCCCTGTCAAATATATTTGCTGTTCATTAAGGCAATTCAAATGAGGCTGGGTGACTGTCAGGGCAGGGATACGCTGGGATAGCCCCCAGCGTGGGAGACACATCTGCCGTAGTCGCGTTACTGAAGAAGTGAAAACCTGACGAGTGGAAAGCTCTGGAGGCTGCAAGGCATGGCTACGTGTGCCAGCAGGGCTTTACCTGTGGTCTGGCTGCAATCTAGCTGAGCTCACAAATCAAAGGGGTGAGAGGGAACTGCCTGGGAGGAGGATGAAAATTGCAGGCATACGGGTTTCTGGGGGAGGAAAAAATGATTTATTCATTTGGTTCGGGTCTCGAGTACAGGCTTCCCATGATGCAATCATTTTAAAGTCCATATTATTTTATTTACACTGCTGAGCTCCCACTCTGGAGCGCCCAAGCTCTGCCCAGAGATCTACCAGACCTGGGTGCAGCCTAAGAGTTAACCACTAGACTGGTGGCTCCTAACCTCAATACTCTCTCAATGTAGAATCATAGCATCATAGAATTGTTAAGGTTGGAAAAGACCTCTAAGATCATCAAGACCAACTGTCAACCCAGCTCCTGCAGGCTTCCTAAACCATGCCCTGAAGTGCCACATCTACACTTCTTTTAAATACCCCCAGGGATTGCGACTCCCCCACCTCTCCAGGCGGTTTGTGCCGGTGCCTGGCTGCTCTGTCAGTGAAGACATTTTTCCTAGTTTCCTATATATATATCTCAATGGATCTTCTAGAAGACTGATTTGGCTTGGAACAGTTATTAGGCATCTGAAGCTGTGTAAAATGAGGAGCTGAGCTGGGATTTTTCCCTTTGGCCATGGGCTGTGAGCAGCAAGGAAGGGTTATGGGGAAGGTCTCCACGGCAGTCGGCACCAGTGGAAACCTGCTGTTGGTCTAGGCTGGGTCCAGTCCAGTCCCCCATCTAAACCAAGCGAGCCAACTGCCTGAAGGGCTATTTATTAAGAGGAAATGTTACAAAGTGCCTGAGTGATCTGGGAATCAAAGTCCCATTTTCAAAAATGACTTAAGCAATTGTGGGAAGGTTTATAAATTCACAAATAATGGTTTGGTTTATAACTTCTGTCGAGAGCCAGTGAGAGCTGGGCACGTATTCTGTGTGTTCGCCTGGAAATGCTCCTCTAGGAGGATGAGGATTTAGTTACAAAGAACGCAAAGCATTTGAACCAATCTGATTTTGAAAATAGTATGTAGGCTCTTTTCAAGCATAAGTAGCATTTACTGAAAACTGACCCCGGTTTGAGGGCCAGCATGATCTCTGACGGTGCTGCTCAGCCAGGTGTCCATGGCCGTCCCCGGTGAGTTGCTAACATAGCCGTACAAAGAAAAAAAAAGCTGCTGCAGGGAAGGTGCCTACAAAACCTCTCATAAAGAGAAAAGGTTACAGTCTAGAAAATAACAGTTCTAGCAAATCTATATCATCAGGCTAAAGCTTCTCTCCTTTGGTTATTTTCCAAGACCATCTGTATTTTCCTGTTGGTGCAATAGGATGACCATAAGCGCATGGAGGCAAACACAGGGATTGTCACAAGTTGCATAGGCAGGGACTGGATCTGTGTGCATAAGTATCTGTATATATGCGTGTATATACACATACATATGTGTGTATGTAAATGTATGTGTACATGTCCAAGTATTTGCAGATGTAGATGTATGTGTATGTATATATATGCACATATATATTTGCATATGTATATATGTGTATATGTATCTATATATGTATGGATATAAGCATATCTGTGTGCATGTATGCGTGTATGTTGTATTTATACACTTCTCTAAGCACCTGCCACTGCTGCGGTTGGAGCCCGAGCAGGGAAGCAGCTGGATCTTGGAGCACATCAACCCCTGGCTCTTAACAATGAGCAAAACTCTGACTGTCACCTGCTGCTGGTGACCTGGGCTCGCCAGCCCGGACCTGGGACACCTGGGGTTATGAAGGGAAGGGGGTCCTGTTCTTTCCTGGCGTAATATCAGCACCGCTTGATCTCCGAGGGCACCGCCTCTCCGCCAGGCAGGAGGGCGACGGGGAGGCAGACCTTGCGAGAGCGGCCGCGGCCTGTACATATGCCAAACATCTGCTAGCCCCACTTCCACGGCACGGCTTCTTTCCAACCAGAGTGATGTTTTTAAATCTTTACAATTCTTAACATGCTAAAAAGAAAATAAATATGTGGTCCACCAGTGAGTCTCCAGTAACAAAGTACAGGTCTTTGAACGAGGTCTGTAACGTTCTCCATCCTGCTCCGCGCTCTCAAAAGAAACAGTGCTAAAGATATATGGGGCAGGTATAGCTGGTGGAAACAGTTTCAACCTCATTTTTTTTTCCCATCAGAAAATGCCATTTCCTCAAAATTGACATGTTCTGAGGCATGGTATCGATTTTGACAAAACCGTCGCTGAAAAAGTGTCAGCACGGATTGTTTCCACCCTCTCGCTTTGTTCGGATAAATTCAAAAAGTTCTGCTCCGATCAAGTCCAATTTTCTCTGGATTATGTCAGTCTGCCTGCTGCAGAGAGGAATTTGCTGTGAGGCCGGATTGCAGAGAGGCAGAGCAGGACTTCATGTTGCCCTGCTTGAGAGACTGATTTTATTTTGGGATTTGTCTGGGGTCTTTGCTCCCAGCTTATTTGTGGTGGGGAACGGATCAGCTGAGGTGTGTGGAGTGGACACTGAGCTCTCCCAGTTCCCCTGGAGACTCTCCACGTGGCCGCTGGCCTCAAGGCAGGACTCCACCAAAACACAGAATAACATCTTGCTGTTGGCAGTCTTGCAGCCAAACCCTGCGAATTCGCCAAAAGAGGAGTGATCCCAATTCGCTGCTGGCTCGGGGAGCCAGGCAGCAGCTGGCCAGCAACAGGCTGCCTGTGCAGCATGTATGCAGCACGTCCAGCCCGTCTACCATGCATTAGGCACGTTGGAGGTTGCACTTTCACTAGAGTGTATGTACAGAGGCTGGTTTGCAGCCTGAAGCCAGGCAAAGCCGCTGCAGACGGGTGGCCACAACCTTCCTTTGCCATTCAAAAATGCCGTCTTCTTCCCTTTTCTTTTTCTGGAGCAAGCTAGGCAACGAGCCATCCTCCCAACTTTGGTAGGACATAGTCCTTGCAAGAGAAATTATCTATGATCTATAGCCCGGGGGGCGGTTTCAAGGTATGAATTATCCACCTCGCAGCAACTTCCAGTCCCTCCACCCCTCAGAGTCCCTGTAAGTCCCACCCAGTCCCTCTAAGTTCCCCTTTCGTGCCATCTGTGTTCGGACCAGCCTGATTCCCCTCTGGACACAAGAAGGAAAGGCTGAGCGCTGGGTGGGGGTGGCTTTCCCCTCCTCAGTTTCGATGTCCAGACCAGGCTTTGAACCCTGAACATCCTGGAGTTCCAACTTGAGACAGCCATGCCCAGCTCCAAGGAATCTTCAGTGGCAATGATTATCATCATTACCACTATCAACATGGGCAAAACGATGTATTTTTTTCCTCATTTTCTCAGAACTCAGTGATCTACTGCAGCTGAAGCTCATTTTCCTTCCTTGTCACACTGTTTTTCTCCACTGCTAAAGCATCAGCCTTAGGAAAGTGCTTGTTGTGGCAAATTTCCCCTGAAATAATGTATCATCCATTACATTTCCAGCTGGAAATACCTAAATTTCTAACTGGGAGTACCTGGTAATCTCAGTAGCACCTCTTGCTGCCAGAGCCATCAGCGCTCGTGTCCTGCTGCCAGCAGCAGCACCAGGACCCCCATTTTGCTCTGATAAATGCATCGGTGATTCAGAGACCTCTGCTCAGACCAGGTGCAGCTGTCCCCCCTCGGCTGGGCTGGGCTGAGCCGGGTGCTGCTGTTTATATAGCCGACAAGACGCAGCCTGTGCCGCAAGGCTCGCCTCCCTGCGGCAGCGCAAGGCAGGAGTGTGGGGCTTGCTCCTGGGGGGACACAGCAGGTACCAAGAGCATTTTCCCACCCAACAAGGTTTCTCCTTAACCCTCCTCGCTGGGGACACCAAGCCATGGTGTCCTTGACCTGCCGCAACAGGCACCAGCAGATCTGTATGGGGACTGGCCACTCGGTTGTGCTTTTCGATTACTCCACCAGCACCACAGATTCTGCCTGGCAGGGAGATGGGGCGACAGGCTTCAGGGTGAGCTGCTGCAGGTCTGTACATGTATGCGGACAGCTGGTCCCAAACAGAGCCCGTCCAGCAATAGCATCAGTCAGGATGGCAAACTGATCCACTGCTTCCCTGTGAAAGCTCCTCTCTCACAGCAAAGCAGGGGGAGAAAAGGAAGACAGCTACCAGCTTTCAAAGACCTGAGTTAAATTCAATGGCCGAAACAATCCTCCCAAAAGTTGGGGTTTTTTTAATGAGAAAGTCCCTTCCCTAATCATAATTGTTAAAATTGCGTTTTTAATAAAGGCTACCGACAGTCAAACAGTCAAGAAAAGAACAGAAACCAGAAGCTTGGCTGCACGAAAGCCACTCCGCTGTTACCTGGCATGCTTCGCTCTGCTCCCCCGCCTGCCTGTCTTTGAGCAGCATCCCATGGATTGGTAAAGCACCTCTTCACAGCACCTCAGCCCTAAACACCTGCAGAAGAGCAGGTTTCTGCTGTGGCTGGGAATACAATCTGCACGTCCCTCTGTTCCCGGCTGGAAAAGCGGCAGCTTCCCCGCCGGCTGCAGCAGGCTGCTGTTACGTGTTTGTGGAACAATAGGGTCTCCCTCTGGTGGCAAATTCCACCCGAGGTGAGCTGACATCGCAGGCAGGGATGGGGCTGCAGGACAGCAGAGCAGGCTTGCAGCCGGCTGCCCAGCTAGCGTGCGGCTGCGCAGCCCCGGCTCTCCAGCTGTGGGGTCAAAGGGGCTCATGGCCCCACTTGCCACCGGGTTCTGCCTGGGAACAGAGTGCCCAGGACGCCCCGGGCAACACCACTGGCACGAGCTTCCTGCAGAAGCCTCTGGAGGACCCGGCACATGATGCATCACATCACACGATGCATGCCATCACATGATGCATGCCATCACCGCACAGAAGGAGCCCAACCAGTCTCAGCCCCAGCTCCCTGCCCATACGCAGCGCTCCTTCGGCTGCCCGCGCCAGGCAAGTGCTTGCAAAGGGATGCGTTTGCCTTGGGGCTGCGGCGGATGCTAAGCATCAAGTTGTTGTTCGGGTTTTTGGCAGGTTCATGACAGCCTTGGAAGGGAATAACTCGGGCACTCGCACACCATCCCAGCAGTACACTAATTAAAAGGATCGGACTCTGCGCTGCATCTGTGTCTGACTCCAGCACTCATGTCTTGCTCACCCCAGACGTCCGTCCAACCCCCCGGTCCCATCTCCATGGGGTGCGGGAGCACTGCCCCAACCTGCAGGGCCTGGGAGAGATGAGGGCTCACAGCTGGGTCCCCACACAACAGGGTGCTGTGAACAGAGCTAATACCAACGTGAGCATGGGGCGCTGGCAGGCAGGGGGGTTAGGGTGCATCCAGCCCTGAAGCACCCCAAGGATCTGGGCTGCAGGAGCCAGAAAGCGCTGCAGGGCTAGACACGGCTGGCAGAACAGAACAGACACCTATGGGACACGACACAGAATTTTCAGGCTATTTCAGCCTTTTTACGACATGCTGTCACCACAGTGGTGGGCATTCCCACTTACCCAGACCCCTCCGCAGCGCGGGAGCTCAGCACGGGTAAGCAGCTTCTCCCAGCTCCCCAGCAGAAGGGCTTTTTGGCAGCCCTATACAGATGATACACTAGTTTCTTCAGGCTTGTGAGCAGTAAGGTTTCAGCGCTGGGGATGTGAAGGGATCCTCTGACCTCCCAGACCAGCAGAGTCCGAGAGAGACAAGGCTTGGGCAGTCCCCATGTTCCCCTCTTCCCTGGGAGGGGTTGTATTTCCCCAGCTGCCACGGCGTTGGAGTGGACAGAGAGGCCGTGCGTGCTGTGTTCCAGCTTTAAGGGAGTTGCTGTCAGTCATCTTTTCCAAAGCTGCTCTGCCACATACTCGTATGTAGGATAAACCTGGCAGGGGACTAGCCAGAGCTGCGTGTCATCTGTTTCAGGTGACTTGTCCATCCTCGCATCCTCTAAAATGTAGTCAGTGACGGTTTGGTGGCAGATCTTGCCCTGGGACAGTACTCTCGCCTACTTAAAATTCCCTCCTTTTCCCCCGTGCTTTGTAGTCGGTTGCAAAGACCAGCTCTAGCTGGAGACTTTGCAGCAGCAGAGGCAAAACTGAATTTTGCCACCCCGAGGTTGAAGGCAAAATAATTTCCTGGGGTGGGATGTCAAATTTGGCATCCTGCTCACTCCCTCCCTCCCTCCCTCCCACAAAGACACACTCTGCGGAAAGCCAGGCGTGTATTCTCCTGCCAGGATATTTTCTCCCTGCCCTGCTGTAGGACCTTCCCCTTCTCCAGACAATGAAGGGACCGAAGCCAATGGCAGCGGCTGGTGGAGCCAGGGAATGCAAAAGCCCAGTGGAGCCCATCCTGAACGCGCCCCAGCCAGCTGGACAGGAGGGGGATAACGAACCCCGGTGTGTGGGCTGCGAGGGCCAGCCCTGCCGCTGGCCCCCTGCTCGCCCACGGCCAGGTGAGGCAGGTGGGAGCTGGCCCAGGGCTGGGAGGCAGCCACCAACCTCCCCTCCTGCACCCAGAGCCAGCATCAGGAGTGACCCAGCGGGGCCGCAGCATCCCCAGTGCAGGAGAACCCCAAATCTGCACATGCAATTAGGCATGGGGACAGGGCCCCCGGGCGGGTGGGTGCACAAATCCAGACCCTGACAGGTCTCTGCTGCTCACAGGCAACGGGCAGATGCCATCTGAGGCGGGGGGACACCAGGTGAAGCAGCGGTGCTCAGACGGCCCCCAAAGGGAAGGAGGTCGGCAGCATGTGCCCACGGTAGTCACTTTTTATTAAGGTTTGTTATTATAAAAATATATCATAAAACGTTGTGGCAAATTTGTCCGTTTCCACTGTGGGGCAGAGGCACTGGAAGGCTTGGACGGAGCAGGCTCCATCACACGGCTGCTCTGGCTGCGGCGTGGGGAAGCCAGAAACCACTCCCTGGGGAAAACGTGCTCCCTTGGGCTGGGACAGAGCTGAGGACGCTCCGAGCAATGGCTGGGGACGAGAGGCATTTGCTGCCCTGCATCCAACGGTCTTCGGGGACATGGGAAGGAGAAAGAAAAACTGAAAGCAAGGGGGAAAAAAAGGACAAAATAAAGAAGGAACGCTGAGTCTCTTCTGTCGCCCCTTTCCGATACGATGGAGGTAAAGCATCCCTCCGGGCAGCGTGCGTGAACGTCCCGACCGCGCTCCCCTGCGCAGGGATTTGCCGTGGGAGGCTGTCACCTCTCACCGCCCGCACTGACTCCTCGTCCCGCAGGCACCTGCCGGAGGCGGCCGCGCTTCGGGTACAGTTCGGAGGCACTTCGGGCTTCGGTTACAGTTTGCAGGTGCTTATTCCAAGAGTCACTGCCTCTGGACTGCTACTCCGCGGCTCTAGGAAGAGGAGGCTGGGATAGAGAGTCCATGGATGGCGTTTAGAGGGTCTGGAGATTTCCCCACAGGGCTGGCAGGCTTTCTGTCCACGGCTGCAAGATGGGTAGAGGGGGAGAAAAAACACCAGCAAGGCAGTGAATTTGTGGACTCGAAGCACGCCGCTGCAGCTAGGCATGTCCCACGTGTGCACACACAGATCTTCCTCCGACAGCCCCCCAACAGGCCCCCCCGTCCGCCTGCCCCCAGGAAAGCCACCCCTTCAGAAAGGGGCTGCCAGGCTCAGCATATTTGTCCCCTCCAGGGGAAACGGAGAGGAAAGGGGGGATGCGTTCCCTGAGCGAGAGGGACCACAGTGGTGACAGACACCCTCTGCAATCACCAGGGATCCGGGTCCGCCTGGGGAGGCGACCCGGCCCCATCCCAGCCGCACAGAGATCACGTCCCATGCCTGTGGTTGGGGTGCCCTGGGAGAGGGCTGTGCCGCGAAGGGGAAGGGCTCTGCGCAGCTCTAGGTGAATTCCTGTTGAGCTTCTCCCCCAGCCCCAGCTCATCCCAGGCACAGCCTGGCCCGGGGAGCATCGGGGTGCAGGGCCCCAGGCCGGGCCAGGCTCCGTGTGAGCCCGCACCTCCCACGCACCGGCCTCCGTGGGGAGGGGCTGCCAAGTGTCCCGGGGCGGCTCTGGGAGATTTTTCTGGGGAAATAACGGCTGTGAAATCGGGAAAAGATATGAACCGGCGGGCGGAACTGCCCGGCCGAGGTCGTCCTTTTTTCCCTCTATTTCTTTCTTTCTTTGCTTCTCTCTCTTCCTCTCGCTTTCTTCTCTCTCTCCCCCCTCCCCCCCCCCCCCACCCCCCTCCGCCGTCTCCCCGGCGATGAGGGGCCCGGAAAGCGGCGAACCCCGGCCGGAGCAGTGCGGGAGGGGTGCGGGGCCGCCCCCCGGCTCCGCCGCTCCCCCCGCGCCGGGTGACCGCCCGCCTCCCCCTGCTCCCCCAGCCCCCCCCGCTCCGGGCGGGGAGCGGGGGTCGCTTCGCCGGATAGTCCGATATTTGGTTTGTCCCTGATAAGAAGCGGCATCAGAAAACCGGTCCGAACGAAATGAAAAAGAAAAAAAGCTTTTAAAGGAAACAAAACAAAACAAAAAACCAAACCAAAACAAACAAGCAACAAAAAAACCAGAAAAACCCTGAATCAAACCCAAAAAAACTCGGAGACGTTTAAAGAAAGTCTGTGGGCCTTTCGGCAGAGGCAGCTTGAAAATTGGCAAGCCAGAAAACTCACACTCCAAGTCACTTAAAATACCTGGAAAAATGTACTAATTACGCGCAGGTCATCTTTTCTCCTTCCTTCGTTTTCTTTCCTTCCTTCTCTCTCTCTTTCCTTTTCCTTTCCTGCCTCTACCTCGCTTTCTCGCGCTCCGTTTCTCTATTTTTTCTAAACAACTGGTTTACAATTATCAATTTTCACCCATGGATACTCGCAACAACTCATTCCCGAGACAGCTGACGTTATAACACGCAGCAGGTTGTCGTCGTTAGATAGAAACGGTGACGGGTCGTATTGAAAAAAAAAAAAAACACCAAACAAAAAACCAAATTTTAAAAAAAGGAAAAAAACCCAAAACCAACAATAACGGGATTGACTAATAAGTGGGAAATTAATTGCAAATGCGAAAAAGAATAGAAAGTCTAATACCACGGAAAAGGAGAAACATATCGGCGGGGATTTTATATCCAGAAAAGAGCTGGGATTTTTAAAACGAAACTGCCTATCAAGGAAATAAAGCTTCCGTCAACGAAGGGGAACAATTAGCAGGCCGTAAAAGCAACGGCCCAATTAAGAGCCTCCAGCGCACACGTTCAGCTCGAACCCGGGCCGTTCGCGCAGGGAGTTCATCGTTAAACGCTCCCCACGGCGGGAGATTTTTAATGTTAATAATTCCTAGTCGGGGCTTCTGCCTCCCTGCGAGGCTCCTCGGGGAGATGGATGCCCGTAGTGCCTCCTTTTATCGGTGTGAATATTCGGAGGACCTGGGAAGACCCGCGGGTCCTGCCCTGTCCCCCCGCACCCCGCAAATTCCGCCGAGAAACCCCTCTCTGTCGGGGGGGGGGGAGGGCGGTGAAAAGCGGAGGATTCGCCGTAAATCGTCGCCTTTCTCTGGCATTTTCCAGCCAGTACGAGCGCAAACGACGAGGGAAAAATTTATTTCCAGTTTATAAACCCGATGTGCTGGGGGGGGGCCTGGACAGGGACCCACCGAATACTGCGGCGGGGAGCTCCTAGGGAGGACCGAGGGGTGGGCGAACCCGGGCCGGGGGTGGGAGGAATTATGGATATTTAAAATATTCAGCGAGGTAACCTCTGCCCGCCAAGACCCAGGGGAGGGAGTGGAGGGGATCCGCAGCCGCCCCCCGCCCCGCTCCGGGGGTGCCCCCTGCTATCCCGCCCCCCCGTCTCGTCTCACCTTCCCTCCCGGGCTGCTTGAACGCCATCGCCGTGGCCAGGTCGCCGCCGTGCATCGCCACGCCGGGCCCGTGGTGGGCCAGGGGGCTCCCCTGGGGCGGCCAGGGGTGGCCCGGGGGGATGTAGCCGCCGGCAGGGCCGCCGTAGACGCCGTGCTGGTTGGAGGGGGGGTAGGCACAGGCCGGGAGAAAGGTGCCCACCGAGGAGAGCCCCGGGGCGGGCTGGGGGGACAGGCACAAAGAGACATGGAGGGTACGCGGGGAAATATCGCTCTGCGGGGACGGGGCATCGCCCAGCTGCGGGGGTGGGGGTCCGAACAACCCGCCCGGCTCTGGGGGCCCGCGTTGTGACCCCTCGGGGGGGGCGGCTAGCCCGGAGGGGGAATGGGGAGCAGCGAGAAATCGCACCACCACCCGCCCCGCCTTGTCCTCCCCGTCCCCCTCCCTCGTCTCTTCCTGCCCCCCCCCCAGCGCGCCCCCTCCCCGTCCCCTCCTGCCCCCCCCCCAGCAGTTACCTGCGGGTATTTGATATCTCCTTCCATGGCAGCCTTGTCGATGCCGTTGACTGCCTGGGCCGGGGGGAAGGCCGTTCTGTTCACGCTGGGCCAGTCTTCCATTTTGGGGGGGTAGGCAGACCCCTCTGTGCCAGCCAGAGCCCCTGGGGGGGGAAAGCCGGCCCCTCCGTTAGCATTAGCCCTCGCCCCCCCTCCTTGGACCCAGCCGCGGCCCGAGCAGGTTTCCTATCCCGGAGAGGGAATTGGGGTGAAACGGGGGGAAAAGCCGGGGTTTGCAAGTCCCTGTTAGTATAAACAAAAGTTGGGGGTGTGGGATGGGGGCATACAGATCCGCCAGCATCCCGGGGACACAGCCCTCACACCCCCACCCCGAGGCGACCCGGGAAAGTCTCTGTCCTGACCTCCGAAATTAACTGTACCCCGGTTGGTACCGCACCGGGGGGAGAGGCTGCCCCCCCCGCCCAAAGCCGGGCCCCCTGCCCGCCTTTCTACGCCCCCCGTCATTTCCATGCTCCCGATAATTTAGGAGGCCCAATTTCTCTTCGGACGAAGGAGATTTATAAAAGTGACATCGGAATTTTAAAGATAAGTGATTGCACGGAGGGGAAACGCATGCGGTTGATTTACTTGGGAGTTTTGAAGGATAAAAGGACTCGCCCCCCCCTCGCCGCGTCCCGTCCGTCCCCCCCTCGGGGGCCGGCGCTCCCTTTGGCCCCCGCGGCCGCAGCCCGGCCGCCCTGCGCCTCTCCGCTCCTCCTGTCCTCCTAGGCTCGCTTTTTAAGAAAACTGGGGCGATTTCTCGGGGGGAGCTGTGTCCTTTTCCCGAGGTGGCTTCCTGCCTGCCTCCTTTCTTCTTTTTTGCCCCTTTTGCTTCTTCCCTGGATTGTTTTCTCCCCTTTTTAACCCCCTGCCATAATTTTTTCTCCTTTCGCAAAGGGAAAGTCAGGGCTCCGAATTTGCGGTCGGCAATCTATCATCCCTACGAAAATATTTTCCACATTTTTCATAAAAAGTTCAAGATGTCTGAGCCTCGCCGCATCTGGCCCCACCGCCCCGTCCTGCCGAAGCGGGGTGCGGCGAGCAAAAAGAAAAATCCAAACAAAAAGCCCCTACCTAATAAAGCAAAAAACGCGCCCCAAAACCCGGGTGGGGCGGGGAGAGAGCTGCTCGGCGGGAGGGCAAGGGGCCATCCCCCCCGCCCGGGTTTCGGGGGGCGCGGGTTTGGGCGCGGGGCCGGGGCGCGGTACCCACCCGTCTGCTCCACGAAGGTGCGGATGCCCAGGATGTTGGTGACGGAATGCGCCGAGGGCCAGGAGCGGGGCAGGCTGACGTGGGCCGCCGCCACGGGGGCAGCGGGGTGGCCCCCCACCTTGGCGGCCGGCGGGGCCATGGGGCCGGGATAGGGGTACTGGTAGATGTGGTTGTAGGGCAGGGCGGGCTGGGGGGGCGGCTGCTTGCCGCTGTCGTAGGGGCCGGGCTGGGAGAGGCTGCCGATTTTGTTGCGCAGGATCCTGCTGATGGAGCTGACCGAGGGCACGTTGTACTTGTCGCAGACGCCGTCCGCCAGCAGCCGGTCGCGGATCTCCCAGGCGAAGATGCCGGGGTCGCCCTGTTTGTAGTCTCGGATGTGCTTGACCACGTTGGGGGTGGTGACCCGCGGCTTGCTGCCGCCGATGGCCCCGGGCAGGATGGAGCCCGTCTCGTTGTACCGGGCCAGGATCTTGCTGACGCAGCCGTGGGAGACGCGGAGCTGGCGGCTGATGTCGCAGGGCCGGATGCCGAGCTGCGCCAGCTCCACGATCCGCAGCCGGATGGCGTTGGGCAGCGGCCGCCCGTTGACGAAGACGCCGCCCAGCTGGTTCACCTCCCCGTACGTGTGCTCTGCGGCGGGCCGGCGGGGCCGTTACCGGCCGGCGGCCCGCGGGGCGGCGGCGGAGGGATGCAGGGGTGGCGGGATGCAGGGGTAGCGGGATGGAGGGATGGAGGGGTGGCGGGATGGACGGACGGAGGGATGGAGGGGTGGCGGGATGGAGGGATGGGGACGCGCTGCCGCGCAAGTCGTGGCCCCCGCGGGCAGCCCGGCCGGTGAGCGGGCGTGGGACAGAGACGGGGCTGTGGTGGGGAGGGGAAAGGGAAAGGAGAAGGAAAAGGGGGAGAAGGAGTGAAAAAGAAAGGGGAAGAGAAAGGGGAAGAGAAAGGGGAAGAAGGAGTGAAAAAAAAGAGAAAGGGGAAGAGAAAGGGGAAAAGAAAGGGGAAAAGAAAGGGGAAAAGAAAGGGGAAGAGAAAGGGGAAGAGAAAGGGGAAGAGAAAGGGGAAGAGAAAGGGGAAGAGAAAGGGGAAGAGAAAGGAAGATCAGGACGAGAGAGAAAGGAGAAAGACAAAACAGAAAAAGGGAGAAAGAAAGAAAGCAATAAAAGAGAAAGAAAAGGAGAAAGAAAGAAAACGCAAAAGGCAGAAAGAAAAAAGGAGAAACAAAGGGAAAAAAGAAGAGTTGGGAAAGAGAGCAACAACGAGAAGGGAAGAAAGAACCGAAAGAAGTTCCTCGCACAACAACGAAGAGGGACAGCAGCGGCGAGGAATGGGGGAGCCGAGAGCCTTCCCAGCCGGGCACGTCGTGCCGGACCCCCGCCCGCCGCCACCCCCGCCCGGAGGGCCGCGCCGCCGCCGGGCCGCTCGCCGGGGCCGGGTCGGGGTGTCGGGGCCCCGGCGGGCGGGGACGGGGGAGTTCGGCCCGGCAGCCCCCCCCCCCCTCCCCGGGTCGGTCGCCCCCCCCCAGCCCCCCCACCCCCCCCCACCCCTCTGCGAAGCGACCCGGCGGAGCCCGTCCCGCAGCCCACCCCGCGGCCGCCCGCGCTTACCCATCGCCCGGCGCCGGGGGAGCGCCGCTCCGCCCGGGGAGGGGGCACCGCCTGCCCGCCGCGCCGCAGCCCCAGCCCCGGCCCCGGCCCCGGCCGCCGCCGGCCCGGCATAGAGGGCCCGGGGAGCGGCGGAGGGCGGGCCGGCTGGGCGGGAGCCGGCGGCGGGGCGGCGGGGGTGTCCTGGCGGCGCCGGGCCGGTTCCCCGCTCGCGGGGAGCCCCCGCCGCTACTTGGGATCAATTTGACGTGGGAAACACGTCAATCTCGGCCGTCACGGTGGAGCCGCCGCCGCGGGCCGCCCATTGGCTCCCGCGCCGCTCCTAAATGGCCGCGGCCGCCGCTCCCCGCTGCGGAGGGAGGGGGGGGGATCGGAGGGGAGGGGGGGGACATAGCACCCTCCTCCCGCCCCCGCGGGGCCGGCGTCCCGCCACGGCCGGGGCTGCCCGCACCGTCCCCACGGGACCCACACACACACACCCACGGGCCCGTTTTAGGGATGCGGGAAGGCGGAGCGGGATCGGCCGAGGGGGTCCCCACGCCCCCTTCCCCCCCTCCTTGAGATGGCAAGGTGTGTCCCCCCCAGACCCCCTCTCCCCGCGCTCGGTCCCACGCAAGACGCGGACACGCGGGCCGGAACGCTTCACGGGCACCTGCCCCGCCTCCAGCCCCGACGGCAGCCGCGGGGCCGGGACCCACGGGCGGGGGGATAGCGCCGGGGGCTCCGGGGGAGGGGAGGTTGTGCTTTCGGGGGGAGCGGGCGGCTGCCGGTTGGCCCGGCGGCGAGGGACTGCTCCGGGCCGGGGCCGGACACCTTCCCCTGCAAACCTCCTGCCGCCCACCCGGCATCGAAATCCACGCATTTCTCACCCGAATAAGAACGCACGAAGGCAGCCTCGTAAAACGTGGATGGGGCGAGTGTTTGGGGGTTTTCCGTGTGGTCCCCTCCCCCCCAAGAAAGGTCGATGGGAAGATCGTGAGTGTTTCTCTGCAAACGACTGAAAGGTGGCGGGGGGCGGGCGGGGGGAGAGGGGACAACCACCGCGCAGCCGGGCGCGGGCATCGCCTTTGCACCCGCATCGAAAAGTCGCTCCTCCTCGGGTTTTAAGTTGGGAGTGCGGGGGGGAGAGACGGGCAGCGGCGGCGGGCAGCGGCGGGCGGGCAGCGCCCATCGCCCCGGCGTCCGGCCTCCCCGTCGGCAGCGCGGGCAGCGGCGGGCAGGAGAGGCAAACGGCGTCTCCTGCCAGGGCAGGGCATCCGTGGGGGGGCGGGCACAGGGAGAAGCCCCCACGCCGTGCCCACCCGGCCGCCCCATCCTCTCCTCTCGCACTCCCGCCCACCCCCGAGACCTGGGACCCCGCCGGGGTCGGGGCAGACGGCACCGTCTGAGCGTAGGAAATTGGTCATTGGGAAAAGAGAGGATCGATTAAAAAGCACCTGAGAATGGCAAAGGGGTGGGTGCCTCGCGTTTGCCTTCCACCCCCACCCCCCGCCCGGTCCCCCCGGCTCCAGCCCCCTGGGGAGCGCCGTGGCAATGAGTTTGCCGTCCTCAGCCTCCGGCGGAGCGGGGCGGGAGCGGCTGCCGGCAGCCTGCGGGAAGGAGGCGATCGAAAGGCGGCCGAGGAAACCACATCTCCTTCTCCCTGCTTTGGCAATCCAACGGGACGATTTTTTCGGGGCGTTTGGAGATCCCCCTCACGCCCGCGGATGAGCGTTTTTCCCCCGGGGGCCGTGCCCAGCCAGCAGCCGGGCTCGCCCGCCGCCGCCCCCCACCCGCGGCCTGGGGAGCTGCCCCCGCCGGGGTGAGGAGGAGGCCTGCCGGGGCACGGCGGGACTGGGGCTCCTGTAGCCCCCCGGTCCCCCCCACCGCCCCTGCTTGCTGCTCGGGGGAGGCCCGGCGCAGCGGCAGCGTCCCCGGGCGACCCGACGGCGCGGCGGGGCCAGTAGCCCGTGGGCCTCCCGGGGACCCCCAGCCCGGACCCCCCACCCCAAGCCCACCCGCCCCTCCTCGGCCGAGCTAATCTTTTGTCTCCCTCTGTTGGAAAGCGCGGAGGAATCCGCCGGCTGCGGCTGGGCCCGCGGTGAGGGGCGGAGGGAGGGCAGGAGCGGCGGGAGCCGTGGAAGCCGTGGGAGCCCTCGGGAAAAGCCGCGGGACGAGCCCGGGCCGTGGGGGGCTCCGGCGCTGAGCTGCCCACCGCGCCCGCAGTGATTAACGAACGCGCGTGGCTGCGCCGGCTGAAGCCACGCGCGCTCGGCCCCACGGCCCCGTGCACACGCCGTGTCCGGGTGGGTTTGCGCGCGCTCCTTCTCCTCCCGAGGGCCTCTCACCGTGATGCGCACACGCACATCCGTGACCACAGCCAGCTCGCAGCCCTGCTCCGTGGGGATGGGGTGCTGGGGGTGGGGGCTTTCCCTAGGTGTTTAAAAAAAAAAATACACCCACGCGGCAGCAGAAGCCGCCCCTCCGGCGGGCACCTGCTGCGGGAGAGCACCGCCCGGCGTGCGGCTCCCGCTCCTAGCCGCATCCCCTCGTGGCTCTTCCCCGCTCCCTTGGGCCGCGGGGAGGGGGTCAGGAGCTGCCCCGGTGGCCTTCGGCTCCGCAGGCTTCGAGCCGGGAAGACCAAGAGGATTTCGGCTTCGTTAGAGGGGTCGGGAGACGTGGCGGCGGGGCTGCATAGTCCCGGCGGGAGGGTGTCCCCCCGGGCCGGCCGGGTGCGGGCGGGCGGGCGTGGAAACAGCGGGGAGGGAGAGGAGAGAGGGGAAAACGAGGAAGGAAAAGGAGAATAAAATGAAGAGGGGAAAATAGAGAAGAAAACGAAGAAGAAGGAAAAGAAGAATCAAAAGAAAACGAAGAAGGAAAAGAAGAAGAAGGAAGAGAAGAGGTAGAAGAAGAAGGGAAAGAAAGAAAAAAGAGACTAAAATAAAGAAAGAAAAAGGAAAAAGAAAGAAAAAAGAAGATAAACAGAAAAAGTAAGAAGAAAAGGGAAAAGAAAAAGAAAAGGAAAAACGAAAAGGAAAAAAGTAATAGGAAAAGGAACGAAGGAAGGGCAGGGGCTGGGGGAGCAGGGCCGGGCGGGGGCGGCGGAGCAGCCGGCGGGCAGGGATGCGGGCGGGGGGGGTTTCTCTTCTCCCCCTCGCAGAGGGAAGGGGAAGGAGCCCCCACGAGCCACGGGCGGGCGGGCCCCATGTTCAGCCTAGCTGAGCCGAGCCGAGCCGAGCCGGGCCCGCGGCGGGGCCGGCAGCCCCGGGGAGCCGCTCTCCCGCTGCTGATGCAGACCCGGCCCCGCAACGCTCCGCAGAGTCATTCCCAATATGCCCCAAATGCCCTTCGCGGTGCTCAGCGCCCTGCGGGCAGACGGGGTCCCCCAGCCCTCCCCGCCCGCCCCCCGACCTTGCTCCGAGATGGTTTTAATTTGCTCCGGCTTCTTTTTTCCCCTTGCACCCCCTCGCCCTCCACTCCTCTTTCGGCCCTCTCGCTCTATCGGCGTTCCCTCCCGCCTCCGGTCTGCATTTAGCGCCGAGAGCTCCTGGAAAATATTAGGCTGGGGGTAAAGCCCTGGGTGGGGGGGAGTCCCCGTCCCCCGCGGAGCGGGGGCAGCAGCCCCGGGAGCCCCCAGCTCGGGAGGGTGGGCTGCCGCGATCCTCCGCCAGCACCTCGCTCCTCGGCTCACAAACACATCAGCACCCGTTTGGTTTTTTTAAAAATAATTTTATTTGCTCGCTGCTGCTGTGACGAAAAGCTCCGAAAAATCCCCTTATTCTAACCCTATTTGCAAAAGCCACTGGACATTTCTGTTTATTTTTATGCTGTGCCTTCCAAGGGGCTGAGCTTCGTCTGACAGATGCACGAGTTTGCATCGTTGGTTTTGCTGGATAAAAATACGTATCAGCAGCGGAGCAGGTAGCTCCGAAAGCTTTTTTTCTTTTAACTTCAAATAGAAATATTAAGGATTATCGCTCTACTGCGGCAGCTGGCAATTAGTACAGTTAAAGGTAGAGGTTGCCGTGCATTTCCCCATTATTTATTCCGCGCTCACTAATGAATCAGAAATGCCGCGGCTCTTAGAGGGGATATTCAGTTTAGTCATGGTTATGGAGCTCATTTTCTGTCACGAGCAATCAAAAGTGGAAAATCCTATTGCAGCGGGTTCAAAACGAGCGCCTGTTCACAAAAGGCACGCTGCAGAGCATAATGTTTCTCCCTCGCAAAGTGCAGTGCAATATTATCTGGGAGGCTGTGCGTGTGCTTTTTGTGTCAGAAGGATCACAAAATTACTTCTGACAATTTTTTTTTTTCTCGAGCCTTTTGGCGTTGGCTAAATATAGGGAGTTGAACAATCCCGCTGTCACGACAAAAAATGCTTTCTGTTTTCTGAAGGGAAGGCTTTGAGAGCTCAAAAAATAAAATAATTCTTCAAAGCTTAATGTGCTGTCTGAGCCATTTTGTTTAATCATGTATTTCAGTTTGGGAAAGGCCACAGGTTGAGTAATTAACAATTACTTGGTTTCATTTGTCAAAAGCAATTTAGCTGTGGAAAATATACTCTGCTGCAAGCCAGAAGGCTCCTCAATTCCACGTGGGGAGAAAAAAAAATACCAAACCCCATGGATTTTTAGCTTTGGATTTTTTTTCCTAAAGACCAGATTTTTGATCACAGATTCTTAATGCGAAAATGAGAGCAGGGTCCTGGATCCTTCATAAAGTCTGTCCAGTTCTTGTGTAAAACATTGTTGGTCTGAGGACAACACAGATCATTTAGAATGACTGCCATCGCTTAAATAAATAGCAGTGGATATACCCCACCTTTTTTTACTGACAGTATCATTATTTTCTTCTCCTTTTCTGCCCGTAAACCATTTCAGATCACTTGAAAGTCACTGCATGTGGATTTGAAATCTTCTAATGCCCTGAGAAGCACGTAGGCAGTGGGAAGATTTTTTTCAGCTACAGTCTGAATCCGCCTGTCTCCCGTCGGCTGTAGAGGTGCACAGTTGCAGGCCATCACCTTAGCTTGCTAGGTATTGAAATTCTAAAAATACAAAGCGATTTGAGAACCATATTAAACAACTCTCAAGGTCAGCGGCGTGCAGAGGTCTCGCTGGAGGGGAGGTTGGAGGGCTGTCAGTAGAAGCGAGCAAGTGGGATGGGGGCTGCCGGCTCTGGCTGTGTCTCAAAGAAGGGAGCAAACTGAACCCTCTTCCTTGCAAAGGCTTAATACTGCAAAACAGACATCTGTCAGACGTATGCGAGGGGGACTGGCTCGCAGGAACGGCTTCATTAAACGGCAGGGTCGGTATTGAAATTCAGTTCAGCTGCCTGGGGATGGACCGGGCTGGACTGCCCCGGCTGCTCGCTGCGGGGAAGGGAGGATGCAGCGGAGGGTCTCCGAGGACAGGAGCAAAGCACCACCGCATCGCAGCCTGGCAGCTCTGGGCTGTCTTCCCAGCAGAGGAGTGTGGGGAGGATGAAAGTGTGCACCCGTCCTTTAAAAAGCAGGTGCGAAACCCCTGATTCTGCACAGGACGGTGCTGCCTTCCCCACGCTCACACAGTCTCACACTGCCGGCCACAGTGGCATGGCGTGAGGGGCAAAAATCCCAAGCCCAACAGCTGAGCATCTCTCTTTTCTGCCTTTGTTAAGGCTTAGATTCAAACCGTTGTGGAAGCCACGCTCTGGCACGTAACATTGTTGCGCAGGCTCTGGGCAGGTGCCGTATCTGCTCGCAAGCAGTGGAGTTTGTCCCCGGGTCCTTGTCATGTATGGCAGCACCTGCCCTGCTTCCGTGGGTAGGAAAGGAGGTCTTGCTCCACAGCCACGCTGGCTGCAGGCCAGGAGGCTGTCCTTTTGTGTTATACAGCCGTCACGGGGGAATTCAGAGCTGAGGGTGTCACTCGGCTTCTTAATTTCCTCGGTGTGCTGAGCCCGTCATAAAAAGGCACCTTTCAACTTCTGCATTCCGGCCCTTTCTTCCCATCTTGTCTTTAGGACATACTGAAGACGTCGTCTGCACAGCCCCCTCCTGTGCTCTTCCTGGGGCAAGAGCAAACCTCCATCCCTCTTCTGCAAATGCTCATCCAGCCCCAGCACCACTCTGTGCTGAGAACCCACAATCCTTGTGACTTGGGTGGGACCTGTAGGTGCTGTGAGAGACAACCAGCACCTCTCAGATGAAGTCCTTGTCTCCTGGCTGGTCCCAACACCCCTGGAGCTGGCATCTGTCTCTGTTCACTTTGGTAAATATTTCTTTGGTCCCACAGTGCACTGAAAGAGAAACAAACAAACAAAAAAAAACCTAACCAAAACCCCAAATATCTTCCTTCAGATTAAGCTCTTGCTTAAAGTTAAGCCCCTATGGAAGACTTTGCCTGAGCGTAAATCTCTGCAATATCAGCTTATTAGCTTATGCCCAGCTTTGCAAACAAACACTGCACATGCTCGCTGACAGAGGGGATGAAGGGCTGCTAAACCTATTCCTTTGTTTTCTTATTGAAATGGTTTTCTCATGACCATAATGAAGTGGGAAGGCCGCACACTTGGCAAAGAGATGGATGTTAAGTTGTGCTGGTGGAAAAACACATCGAGTAGGCTGAAATAGCACCGGGTTGGCTTGTTGCATTTGGCACCGCGCGTACGGAGAGCGGCTGCACGCTGAAAGGCGCGCACGTGGCCCTGGGGGAAGAGGGGGGAATCTCCTCCTCGTGGAAAATATTTCAGATGAGGTTCAGATACCTTTACTCACGCTTAAGTCAGCCAGGCTTTATGGCATGTGTCCTTCCAGCACATCACCCCTGGCTCTCAGAGATGGTCCTCCATCAGTTTTGTGCGGGAGCTTCTCATCCCTAGGGAGCCCTGGAGAAGGACCACAGTAGGAAAAGGAGGGGATGTACATCAGGATGACCCAAGCTAATGGTTTGGAAGAAAGGCAGGATAAATAATCCATCCAGACCCTACAGAGGAATAACATGCCCTGCCTTTCAGGCAGCAATGTGCTCCACAAACCTGAAGACGAGGTCTCACCTGGTAGCCAGGCTCTCCTCCTGGTGCAAGAGTCTGTGTCCGTCTGAGGGGCAGCAAACACCAGCGGGACAGCTTCAGGGGGCAATCCTGGCACCTACCTCTCATGTCACCTCCTCTGCCGGCTGCAAAGACGAGCCTCAGGCCACTCGCTGGCAGCTGGGGCACAAGAAGGCGCCCTCCAGGTTAGTTTGCCTCCTGCGGCTTGCTCAATGTCTGGCTTGGCGTTAGGGGTGGTGAAGGATGCAAAAGGTTAAATTTTGTACTGCTGGGCTATGAAAATAACATATCTTCTGCAGCTCTTTATGACCTGGTGCCACATTTAATAGCTCTTAACAAGGGCGCTGTATGAGGCATGCACTCAGCGTGTTGTTCCAGCAAGCCAAGAGCTGTGTTTCACGGTGTTGTACCAAAGCGTTTCACAGAGTTCAGAGCCATTTAGTGGCAGGTAAACTCTTTTCAGGGATCATTTCACAGCAGAAACTTGTATCAATATGAAAACGCGCCGAGGTAGCAGGGCAAGAGCGAGGTGAGCGGCAGAGAACATTATAACCATCATAAAGACTCTGAGTAATCATCACAAAACTCTGTTTATTTCTCCCTGTATGTGGCAAGGGGGATATAAAATGGGATTTACGGCACGTAAAGCTGTGAAGAGCTGCCTTGTCCATTCTAGCGGACTCCTTCAGCCCTGAAGCACCTCTGTGGGAACCGCTCCGGTGATGCTCCTTCTCCTCCTCCTCCCATGGGTGCAGCAGCTAAATCCTGCAGGCAGCATTTCACCCAACAGAGCCACGGGGATGATGCGCTCACTGACCTGTAGTATTCATTTCACACATCCCTAATGAAATACTGCCAGCTCCTAGAGCTGATTTGCCAGGTTTGCCCGTATTCTCCCTCCCTGCCGCTGGCCACAGCCACGCACCATGACCTGGGCACAAAGCTCCTGGGGGCAGCAGGATTTTTCTCCAGGTTTCATCTCAGCCAGGAACTCTGCATTGGGTTGCTCAGTGCAGCTCCAACACGGCACGGCTGGAGGGATGAGCTGCAGGTGGTAGGAGGGAAACCCAAACCCTCTGGCAGGAGGAAGGACCATCAGCTCCTCCCATCCCCTTTGCTCCGAGGGACATATTGTACATCGCGGTCCTTGGCCACGCAAAGGTGGGGCTGGTGGCACAACCGTGGTCCTCTTCCCTGCCACAGAAAAGAGGGGAAGCCTGTGAAGAGTGATGATGCAGCTTCGGAGGAACTACTTTGAATGAGACTGGCAACAGCTGGAGCCCGATATGAGGAGATGAGCCTGTGTAAGACAATTTCCTACCCTTCCTGGTGACGCCAGCGTTTGTCCCAGTCTGATACACTGGGTTTATGCCCTGCTCCCTTAACAAAAGCACCCACAGATAGTGGCGGGTGCTGCACGGCTCTGGTACCAAACAGGGTCTCACTTAGGCATTAATTATTTTGGAATAGAAGCAATTTCTCAGTTCTCCTTGTCTCCCTAACTCTACAGGGCTGGCAAGAGATGATAAAAATAACCCCCCCAAAAAAATAGGGATTTATGTCCCTATGAATTGTTTTCATTGAAGTCCTTCTCCAGGGGAAAAAAAATACTTTGAGCAAAATGGGTCTTTTTGCAGGGTGTGGCTTTGAGTAGGAATGTTTTGAGATGCAAAAGATGGTTTTCTGACTGTGGGTTTTGGTTTTTTTTTTTACAGATGAGATAAGAGAAAATTACTAGTCCTGTATGGCTGGGAAAATTTTCTTTTAATTTCAGGGAAAAGCCAAAATATTTTTTGATCTCCCTGGTTTGGGTTTGATGGGGGGTGCTCAGTTAGTTTGCTCTGAAAGAGGGAAAAAATCCTCCTAGCTTGTTTCATTTCAAAATGTCCTGGAAAACAGACACAACATTTTGCAGTAAGCTCTTATAAAAACTATATTTGTGGCACCGGTCTGCAGCTGTGAGGGCATATGGAGTGGGAGAAGAGCTACTGAATAACATGATAGTGTTTTCACAGCCACTTCTTCAAACCACGATCTCACCTTCAATCATGTCCTGAAACGTTCCATCTCCTCCTGGCCCCTCTTCACCTCTGCCTCAGCTTTCATCCCTGCCAGGCAGAACCCAACCTCAGAGCTGGTTTCACTGGAAAATCTTGGAATATGATAAATACAGATATAATTTGAAATCAGATGTTGCGTGAGACTGGTTGCATCAGGTCAGATAAAAGGTGCTTAGCTCCCTGTCCCCAGAAATGGGCATAAAAAGACCCTTTCTCACTCTCTACCCTCCCAAGCAAGCTCCAGAATAGAGGGACTTGCTGATCTTTCTTGCATAACGCACCAATGGTTTTAACCTACATAAATTTGTCTAATCCTATGAGCACCGGCGGCAGGAGGGGAGCTGGGAGATGAAAGCAGACCCGACCAGGAGCTGACTGGGACTTGCCGTAATTTCATCGTGCAGGAAGCCAGGAACCTTCCAGGGAGCCTGCAATGACCTGGCGGCTCCCTCTTTCTGTTGAGCCCACGCCTGTGATACCAGCTCCTAAAGATTTCAAATGAAACTTATTGTACATTACGCAAATGCTGCCGCTGCTCTCTGGTAACTTTCCTGGAACGGCGGCAGCGGGAAGGAGCGGCGGGCGTTGGAACAGGAACTTCTGCATCGCTGGCTGCCATCGTCGGGATGGGGACCGCGGGCCGCAAAGAAAGAGCGGCTCCGTTCTGGAATCCCCCCTCTAAATCAAACACTGCTCCTGTAGGGAAAGCATACAGGTTGAGTTATGGTGTGTTATTGGACATACGCAATGCCAGAAGGAACAACAGCGTAGCCATTTGCTGTTCCCTGATCTAACCTGGACAGCTCTGCTCTCCATGTTAAGGTTTACTTGCATGGTACATATGGTCCCATCTTCTGGCACAAACCTTATTTCCCTCCGCTCTCCCTCTGCCTTTGCTCAATCCTCCTTCCCCAACAAAGCTTTAGGGGGTTAGCAGCAGCCCAGCCTCGCTGGCCCCATCACCACCGGGACAGGCAGCTGCTGGCTCGGGCAAAGCCACCCCCTGGCCCCCATGATGCGCCGAGTGCCAAACCCTGCCCTCTCCTCCCCACCCGAGGAAGCCGGCATCGCTATTGCAGAGCGGGGCTCCCCCTCAGCCCGGGCCAGCGAGATCCTCGTGGACAGCCGGGCCAGTGATTTGGATAAAATGTGAATGAAACAATGTAAGAAGAAAATATAAATACAATTTGTAAAGGCTGCACACAAACAATGCTTCCTGCTATTAATTCAAAGGCATCAATAGCTGAGTGCTTTCAGGGCACAGTATCTATTCTGTTTCCCATTTATATGCTAGAATTGTGGTAGATGTCAGGAGAATTTAATACACATGATGTAGGCATATGAATAAGCTGGATCCTTTTCTGGGAACAAGTATTCATAAGTCTCCATGTGGTTCCACATCTACAAAGACATGGGTATTTATTTCATGAGATCTGGACTCCATTTCAGGCAAGAAAAATCCCACTGAAGCCAATGGGGAATCTTTCTGTTCACGTCAATGGATCTCAGAGCCCTGATTCAGGAATGCACTTAAAACACATGCTTAACTTTAAAGCCAGGCTTAAGTCTCACTGAAGTCCATTAGATGTAAGCGTATGCTTTTGCTGAAAGATGAGGAATTTAACCAATCATTTATGTGCTTACCTGAATCAGAGCTTGGCTCGTGCTCACAGCAGAGCAAAGCTGAGGCTCGTAAAAGAAATATTACAGAAATAGCACACATTTGAAGTTTTACGGGTCCAGGTTGTCGGTCTGTGTTATCCGGCCAGCCAGCATTGGGGGAAAGGCTCTTTCACAGACGAAGGCAGGGTTCGACACGCATTTGCATCTGCTCCGATTTCCCTGAATTGCGTGGGTAAACACTGCCGATTTGCATGGCCAGCAGTGAGCCTCTCGGTGCATGGCCCCGTGCCCGAGCCAGCAGCCCAGCCCGTTTCTGGGGAGGCTGCCTTGCCCTGCCCTTCCCCTCTCGGCCATCGTTTCCCCCACGTAAGTGAAGCCCAGTGGGTGATTTTCAGCACTCCCACCACAGCTCCCAGTTGCCCTTGTGTTGCCTTTAGGGTTTGGCCATGCTTTTTCACCAGAAAAAAGGCAATTTGCCCAAATGGTAGCACTTCCCCACAAACTAATGGGGTTTTTTGGGACGGAGAAGGCCCTGCTGCGCAGGCTCCCACCCCACCAGCAGCTCGTGCCTCCCCACCACGTGGCCACTCCACACTTGCACCGGCTCTGCCCCACCACTTCAGGGAGTAAGACACCTCTGCCTTCCACCAACAAGCACCCAGGTGTCGCAGGTTCACTCCTTGTTGGTGCGAAAGCACCAGTTCCTCCCCAAAACCCTTCCTCCAAAGCCAGCTGGCTTTGCCTGGGGAGCTGAGGGAAGCCCCAGCAGGTGTCACAGCCCCCCAGGGTAACAGTCTGGAGCAAGTTATTGCCCCCCTCCCCCCCTCCCCCCCATGCACACAATATAATTTTGGGTGCACAAATGCAAGTCCAACCGGAGCCCGATGGCTTTGCCACCCCACCTTGGGTGCAAGCTGCTGCCAGCCAGGTTGCAGAGAAAGGGTGCATGATTGGTAGCAAATAACAACTGCAGGTCAAAAAAACAAGTCTCCAGCTCAGGCAGGGTGAGGAGGGGATTCCCTGGGCTGGCTGCGGGGTTGGACAGAGGGACTGGGAGAGCACAGGAGGGGAAACTCTCCGCAGAGATGGACATCACCTTGACCACTTCTGCTGTGTATATATTTTCCCTCTCCCAAGCCCTCACTCTGCCTTTTAGCAGCCCGCAGCTGACTGAGTGACCTGCTCTGGGCTCCAAGATTCAACATCTGCAGTGATTAATTTCCTCAGGATTAAGTTCCTCTGATTTAAAACAACAGATAATGGCTAATAAGGGGAAACATCCCTATCATAAACACTGCTTTGGCATTTACCATTTGAAATAATTTATATTCTCTGGTCTAGTGGGTTTGTATCACCAGACTTAATGACTGTTTCTGTTTAATTTTCAGATGCTTAATTGCAGTAGAACACTTCAACACCATTAAATTAAAACAAGCTACCAGCTTTTCCTTGCCTATGCTGCTGGCCTGGCTCCAAGTGACATTTAAAGCGATCTCAGATGTTTTATTCCTGCCACACAGGCTGCTCGCTTACGAACAAAAAGTGTGTGCGCGCATCGGGGCGGGGGGGTGCATAAAGCCACCAACATGGGACCATTAAAAACAATGTCCAGGCAGAAGAGAATTGGGATGAGGCTTGGTAGCCACAACTGCTGCCTCTTCTATTGAGTGGACCTGCGGTACCTGGCCATGCTGATGGACAAGCTGCCACCGGGCAAAGGGTTTGGGGGCACGGAAGGACCCCAAAATGGGAGCAGACCCCAGAAAGGAGCCATCAGCCCCCAGCCTTGGCAGACCCCCCCTCTTTGGCCTGATACAAGCCCTACTAGGACTTTGCTGGAAAAGATCCTCTTAAGGGGCTTTATCTCGGGCAATTTCACATCTTTGAGCAAATTTTCCAATGTGGAAGTACTTTGGGTTTCAGGTACCTATTAAAAAGGAGTAAGAGGAAATGGAGTTCCTCTATAAGTTAATATTCTTCGGTAATGGATGTTTAGAGTTAGTATGTGTCTTTACAACATCATTCATAGGGGTATTGTTTGCTTCTGACAGTTTTTCTTTTAAGATTAATGTGCTTATGAAAACCTTGTGCACTGCTCTATGAGGCAAGCTTGAAATCCATCAGCAATACCATCGCCATGACACAATGCTGGGAGAGCAAAGCAAATGACAAACAGAATCTGGTTTTTCAGAAACCAGTGTGTGTTGAAGAGAAATGATCTGAGGCAAAATTTGGCCTCTCTCCAGCCACCCTTCCTGTTCTGCTGTTGGCACTACCAGAGAAAAGGGAGAGAGTAAAAATACATGCGAGGGAGTGAAAGAAAACAAAATTAATTGGGGGGAAAAAATAACTCAAACCTGCTAGTGTTTGGTCTCTTTTTAGCAAACAAGCATATGGAAAATTCATATAAAGTTTAAAGACTATTTCAGTCAAACATGCTTGTTACACACATAAATAATTTCATCAGAGATCAGCGGAAACAATGCAATTAGAGGCGAGTTGCATTTAGCATGTTGGGATCGCATCCAGTTGACGCGCATCCTTGTGAAAATTCAAACATCATGGACCAGACCCTGAGCTACTACAATTGCCAAAGCTGTGTTGATTTCTTTTTTTTTTTTTTTTGGCTGGGTTTTTAAATATTTGCTCACCCGACCCTGATTAGATGAGACAAGAGCCTGGCCTCACTGCTGCAGGAGACAAAGCGGTGGTCAGCACGAACACGCTGCGTTACATGTTACATGCTGTAGTTGGATGCAGGGAAGCTGAAAGCCTCACAGGAGGTATGAAACCATCACTGGTAGGCAATGGTGGGACTCAGCCTGCCTAGCAGGGAACCGCAGGAGGAGGACATGCCAATGTGTTGCTCTGTGGGGCCAAGTCCTTCCCATGCCCCCCACAACCATTCAGAGGCCTTGGGTGAAAATAGGTGAGTTAAGAAGAAAGTTAAATGTTGCTCTTACTTGGGCAAATGTGGCCTTGTATTCACACCTGTGTCCTGGTCATTTGTAGGAAGGAGACGACCATCCATGTCCCAGACAACCAGGGGCCTAGGTGAAGGCAGCACCCTCTGCTCAGACCTCTCAGGGCTGGGAGAGACAGAAAAAGCCTTAAAATATTATTTGTGCCAGGTTACCTGATCCCAGCACTGGGTTGAATGTAAGAACAGCCTGGATTCAGCCTCTCGCACTCCTGTTTTCATCATTACCTCAAGAGGAGACAGAATACTCTCTTCTTCTTTCTATTACAGCTATCTGAAAAATAACACTTAAAAGTAATTTCATTCTCCCGTATCCTTTAGCAGAGCAACAAGTGAACACAGGAGGCGCAGATCTTGTCGTGTGCAGCCTCTCACAATGAATCTGCTTTCCTGATGAAGACTTGTGACACTGTATTTAATAAAGCCTCTAATAAACCCAAAAGTGATTAATTTTCCTCAGAAAGCCCAACAGTTGAAATCACCTGGGATCACCTCCTCATCTCCTCTAGGAACCTGAGCAGCTCTTCCAGCTTTCCAAGGGAAGGAGACTAGCAGGGGTAGGCCATCCATCCATCCCTCCCCTCTGTCTTTGTGATCCCCCACCGCTCAGTGCTCACCCACACACTTCACCATCTACTGGCAAACATCAGCAGCAGCCTCAAAAATACTCATTTTTCTACCAGTGAGATGCAGGGGCTGGGGGAAACCCTGAGCTGTGCCCCCAGCCTGAGAAAGGGGCTCCCCCGAGCAGCGATGAGGACAGGGGAAAAGCCCCCAGAACTGCTTCTTACTGCTCTGTCCACAGTAATTTTCATCAGACCAGGTTCACAGCTCCTGGCTGTGGGTGCCATCCACAGCCCTACCAAGGAGGAGGCTCCGCGGCAGACAGCTTGCCCTGGTCAGCCAAAGAGGGAAGATGAGCAGAGAACCAAAAGCCCAGGAAGGGTGAACAAGTGCCCCAGGGTTGTTTATTAGACCAAAAAAAAAAAAAAAAACTGGGAAAACTCCCTTTCCACCAGCCCGTTTTTTTTCTCCATGGTCAGCTGCTACTACCTTGCACAGCACCAACACCATTGTCTCTTATTTAGGATGCTTGAGTCCCCAAACACAATCTGGTGCAGTCACAATGCCTGGTTCCCAGGGTAGATCAGTTGTGTGAGGGCTCTGGCTTCTGTTCTTCATGAGCCGCTCTGACCCTTCTCACTGTCCCCATCATCACTACTAGGATGGACGTTTGGAAAGCCGGACTGGCGCAGGCAGGGGGAGCACTGGATGAGAGCCACCACATCCACGCCTCCAGCTTCTGCTAAAAAATAACAGCAAGCAAATGCTGATTTGGTAGGAAAGGGACTCCTGAAGGGGATATCTTTCACCTTTTTGTGACTTCTTCCACAAATACGTCGTCCTTCAACACCTTTTTGTTGGCAAAAATCTCTGTCAATATAGCCTGAACTTCAAACTTGATACCATCGCCGTAGCAAGAGGAACCGGTTGCGCCAGAAGTGCCGTTGTAAGAGGTGTCTGTGTGGAAATCCAGCCTCCTGCCCCCAGCCCTGAGAGTGGGGCTTGGCTTGTGCTTTGCTTGGCGGAAGGGCATCTCTTATTGCATACATGCGCAGATTCAGCCCGCTTGGGTGCAGGGTGGCCACGGTTCTCACAAGTGGCAGGTGATGTTGTGTTGCTCCATGAGGGGATTTCTAACATGAAATGCCTTTAAAGTACCCTGTTTCTGCCATATAGCAGAGCACAGAGAATTAGCCCATGGCTATGAAGATCCTATTGCCATGAAGGTGCTTTCTAGGGCCCTGGGACAGATGCCTAACCCACCAACAGCATCTGTAGCCTTCCTTTCAAAAAGCAGGAGCCGGCAGCAAGTTCAAATGCATCCATGTAAAGAAGGAGGCAGCAGAAAGCTTATCCAGGGAAGTGCAGCCCTCAGTACACCAAACATTACAATACACTAAAAAACAGGCTCTAACATGCTGCTTAAGTCCATTCTGGAACAAAAATACCTGTATGCTTTAGTCGTTGGGCAAATCTGGGCAGCCTGAAGGGAGCCACAACCCAGACCATACCTACAGGAGCCCAGAAAGCCACGGCTGGTAACAGCTGTGTGCTACACATCCAAAGTCTTGCACTGGCCTCAGTGCACACCACGGCCACATAACCATGAAGGAGCTTTTTGTCCAACAAAGCACATCTCTATGCTGGATCCCAGCCTGTTTAGTCCAGCGGTACAGGGGAAACCTTGCTAACCACCTAGTGACAAGGTCAGACAATGGCTGGACACCACAGCGAGCCCTCGAGGGACAAGAGCAATGCCAGGGGAAAAAGTCCAATGAGCAGAAAAAATGTTGTTCATTTCTTTAAACACTCACTCAAAAAGCTGCTGAAAAAAAAAGTATATAGATTTGCATTATAGCTTTTTTCATTTTGGTAATGTTACTGGACTTAAGGGGAAATGAAAAGCAGAGATGAAGGAGGTACCTTTATCTTATCAGCCATCATTTTTAGAAATGCAAAGGTCTGAAGTTTGAAAACAGAGATAAAGTTCAGCAGGGTTTCTTTGGCAAAAATTAGAAACATTTATGGATTGTCAGCACTACCCCCCACATGTGTATTTTCAGCAAAGATTTACATTTTTAAAATAAAGGAAAAAAGGATTTTTTCACCAAAAAATATATTTTGTCAGATGAAAAAAAGCTTGAGGATGGAGTTTTGGGTCTTTTTGTTGTTTGGGGGAGTGTCTTTGGGATGGTTACCAGCCCTGTGAGCCAGGCTTTCTCCCCACACAAACCTTCGGAGCAGGTCAGGGCACGTCGAGCCGGTTGTCAGAATCGACCGGAAAGTCTTGAAAGTCTTCTGAACTGGGAAAAGAGGTAAAAAAGAAAGGGCAGAAGCGTGCTGACAGCCTGGCCCGGGGCTGCGGTGCGGAGGGGCCGGCTGCGGCTCCCTCTAGCGCCGCTCCCCGAGAGGTGCCGGCCGGGCGCTGGGTACCAGGGGATGCTCTGAGCTGGCATCTTGGAGCAGGAAAGCTTCCTTTGCAGGGAACAATAAGCAGAGCTCACCCCAAGGAGCGTGCAGATGCGATTGCTATGCCCTGATGGCAGTCTGCTCACGTCCACCCCTCAAAAACTCTGTTTCATTGACCCATTTGCAACGTTGTGCAAGAAGATCAGCCGGACTAGACCCTGCAGGGCAGCCAGGGCCTTCTCCAGCTCCTCCTGAGGACCCTGAGAGGTGATGGGCGGCACAGTTCTCATCCAACACCCACTCCCTGCCATGGTCTTTCTGTAGCGATTCCAAGAAAGGGTTAAAAACCATAGGAAATGAGAAGTCCAGGCCTCAGTTTACATACCTTATTATATACCTGTGTACTTGCCAACACACACAGAAGTGCTACATATCAAATATTTGCCCAGGGAATCCGATTCCATTCATCTGCAAAAAGGAACTGAAATAAACGAGAGGGGCTCATGTGTGCAGTCAGTCCGAACCACAATCAACGCCTGCACCAAAACGAATGCAACTCTGCTGGTTTACTTCTGCCAGACTCAAACCCAGCAAAATCAAACCAGGCTGCTTTGCTCTGCTCCACATGCAGCCTCTTCAGCCCCATCAACATCCCCTCCAAGGGAGAATTTTACAGCCACTGAGACCATCATCTTGGAGCAAGGGATGGTGTCAGGTGCTAAAGCACAAGTCCTCATGGGCAAAGCATTTGTCCAGCAGGTCGGAGACTGCCCCAGGCCTTAAATCTCCTTCCTGGTGAGCAGCAGCCCCAGCCCACCGTCGCCTGGCTGGCGCTCACACGACAAGGGCTGCCCGAAGGCCAGAGCTCACAGAGCATGCAGAGCTGCCTTGTTACAGGATCAGCCTCCCTACACGGTGCCATCTCTACCCCTCCCCACACACACCCTGTACCACACAGCTCTCCAGGACAGGAGCTGGTCACAGGTTTAAGTGAGGGATGAAACAGAGAGGTCCTTGCAACAAGCTGCCACCCTTCCCCACTCCCAAAAGCACTCCTGACCTCTCCCACTGAGCCCGGCTGGCATCCGCCTACACAGGAGCAGAAAAGCTCAGGGGCAGAAGATGAAGCCAAGATGAGAAATGATGGGCATCAAGAGAGCTCCTCACATCCCAGAGAGGAGCTGAGATAAACACAGCCACGTGTGGCAGGTGGGGATAAAACACAGGAGAGGGACACCGAGGCCTCCCGGACCGCGGGGTGGGGAAGGTGGGTGCCCCTGTGGGACCTGGGCCCTGTGAGGGTGCTTCGCCTGCCAGCGATGCCGCAGCAGCACCGTGCAGCTTCGCAGCGTGCCGGGAGATGGCAATCTTCATCTTCCCTCCCCCTCCACCCAGGAAGGGAGCTGCAGGCCTGCTACAGAAACACGCAGGGAATAAAGCTATTAAACTCAATAGCCTTGCAGATAAGTCCTGCACAGAGAAACACCTCTTAAACATTTTTAAATGAATGGGGATTTATTTTTGTATTTAAAGCAATAACGTGTATTTGCCCTGCAGTGCATTATCTTCCTCTATATTCTCAAATAAACTACAGAAAATTAGAGTGTCTCTGTTATCTGTTTGCTATCTGCGGTAGGATTAGAGGCGTCATGAACTAAGCTTTGAATCAACAATGTTTTATTGGTTCATGTCACTAAAGGCTGGTTACAACCGAGCTAAATAAGACATCAAGCCTCCCTCCCACCTGCAGCCCGGGCTAAAGCACTGTGGACCCTTGTGCAGGCAGTTGTGGCTCCTCTTATTGGGTAGGGGAGAGGAAAAAGAGGTTTGCAACACGTTTTCCAGCATTCCCTCCCTTCCACGGGGGCAGGAAGGGCAGATGGCTTTTCCCCTCCAGGGGAAGAAGGGGATGGCCCAGCACGCTTGCAACTGCCATGGCCAGGCTGAAAAAGCTTTAGTTTAATCACTGCTTCTCTGTCATGTTTCTAAAAATACTTAAATACAAAAAAGAAAGAAGCAACCTGGCAATCTGTACCCTGCCTTTTGGAGCCCCCCCCAACACCACGGGTCCCTCTTACCTCTGGAGGGTGGAGGAGAGGGATAGGTTGCAGACACAACCACTCCACAAGTAAATGTTTGAGTCACAGCAAAACAGGAGGGCAAAGGTATGGGTTTGTAACCTCTGGAGATCTCTCTGACCATTGGCAGGCATCAGGACCAGCAGGAGTAGGTCTGCCAAAGCCCAGGGCCATTGTCAAGCTGACCTCCTTACCCTGCTCACCTCAGAGCAAGCTTTGGGCATATTAAAAATATGGTGAAAGGGTCATCCTTTTACCAGGCAACACCAGGCACCAGCCCCGACCTGCCTTCAGCAGCCACGGCTCCTGAGCAGGCTCCTTTTTGCCCCATAGCAAACTCATGTCTGGTTATTTCCAACCACTCAGAAACAGGGAGATGGCCCAAAAAGGGCAGCTGGGTCTGGGGCCAGGATGAAGATCTCCAGCAGCACCAGCGCTGCACGGACCTCGTGGTCCAGAAGCAGGGAAGTGATAAGCAGCGTGTTTGATTTATTCATCCCTGTTTGAGCAGCTTCCTGGCTTGGCTGCATGCCCCCCTGCCCCACTCTCCTGAGTTTCCAAGGAGAAAAGAAATATGGAGATTTAACTATTTTCACCTCCAGCTATTGAGTTGACTTCTCTTCTAGAAAGAGAGATGAGCAAAAAGCATCTTAATGGGAAAAAAAAATTGGCAAATAAGCTGACTGCTATAGATTTTCCAGAATTATAAAGCAAAAGCACAAGTTTTTTAAAAAGGAAACAACATCTCTGCAAGGGAGCCCTGAATTCCTCCCCCAGCTGGACTGCCAGGGATGCTGATTACTATAATGCTCTAAAAGAAATCTGATTTGCAGCTCCGATGGATACAGCCCACCTCTGCGCTCACGTGAGAACACCCAGTGATGTGTTTGGTACCAGCTCTACTTTCCAGTCCCATTTCTCCCAGCAGCTCCCAGAGCTGATGGCTGCAGCGCAGCAGGAAAGTCACTGAGGACATTTGGGAAAGGAAACAGATCATGACAAAAAGAAGGGGGAGAAGGAAAATGAAGAGAGAGGAGAGACATGCCCGACAAGCCTGGCAGAGCTGCCATCGTTTTGGTGCCGATCCCAGCTGGAGGTGCCCTTCCTCCCTCCTGTGCCACCCTGGTCCCATTTTCAGGCCCAACGAGGACAAACGATGCTTCATGCACAGCACAACACCCACCTCGGTGAGACCCCAGCTCCCCCCTGCCTGTCCCCATGCCCAGCCAGGGCAGCCCCTCGCTTCCCCACGTCCAAGCCCCAGGAGGAGTTTGGTAACCCACTGCCTTGCAACCAGAGCATCCCCCTCCCAGCAAAATGAGGCTCGCGGTGGTTGCAAATATAAGTTGTACATCTTCCTCACCTGGCTGGCGAGGGGAAAGGGGACACTTATTCCCAAAAACCTGGTCCCAAACACGTTGGTGGGGTTGTCCTTTCCTCCTTCCTACTAATTTTTTTTTCTTTTAATTGCATAAATGCCACCCCATGACCCCATAAGCCACCCAGAAAACCAAGTCAGCTGACCCGTGACGATTATGCACAAGAACCACAGTACTACTGTTCGGTATTTGGGCTCGGTGCATCACTCTAGATAGTGAGTTTTCCTTCGCACTAAATAACCTTTGGTTCTGTGCGTATAAGAAATGCAGCTGGGCTGTTTCCTCAATAAGATGTCCTTACTTAGTTTTTCTATTACTGTTATCAGAGAGCATCAAAACAGACAGATGCATTTACTGTTTTCCATCAAAAGATAATAAAAAGAAACAGTTTATAAAATCAGATTATATGAAAAATTGCCTAATGATTATAATTTCTAAACCCACTGCTGAATAATGATGTATTCAAGAGTTGTCATCGAATGATGAAAGAAACCTAATATGAAAGATTTTCTCTATGAAGAATGACTACAGATGAATTGCACAGAGATACAATCCTCTGATAAAGGACAATAAGAGCCTCTAGAACACTTAATAATAGACTACTCAGGATGAATTGAGTATTGCAATAAAAGCCCATAAATTAAAAAGTTTCAAAATGATTTCTGATAAAAGACATGCCAAGGTGAAATAAAAAAAATTCCTTGAAATCAACAGATATACTGGCTACAGCACATTAGGTAACAGAAAATGCACTCTATAAACTGAGAATAATTGATTTTAAAGAGAATGCTATCATACTCTATACACAGCAAGCTTTTCCTCGCCAAAATCTTATGTAAGTCAAATCAGGGTTCAACATACGTGCGCTGGCTGCCTGGGGGGTGGCTGCTCCCGTGGGTGGGAGTGGATGCATTTCCACGTGCTTCTGAGCGCCCTGCATGAGCTGGTGCCGAGCTGGGAGCTCCAGGGCTCTGCGAGGAAGAGCCCGAGGGTGAGGGTTAGATCTGCAAACAAGGAGGAAAGCGGGGTTTAGGCATCCGAGAGTCCCTTCTCAGCGCAGGGCCCCCAGCACAGCTCCAACCTATGCTTAGATCGCTGGAGCCCATTAGGCTTCTCTGGCTTTTAACACCAAAGGTCTTCCCAGCTTCCTGAAGCTTTCCAGCATCACCTCAGGCAGCAGCCGGGCATGGCAGGGCTCCCCCAGGTCATGGTGTGCCCCAGCACTGGCAAAAAGCCAAACGCAGCTGCATCCATGACCCCTGCACCGGTGATGGACCCTCCTGGCAGTGATGGCCAGGGAAAGGCCAGCACCAGGCGAGGAGGCAGAGCCAGGAGCCCGTGCTCTTCGTTCTCAGAGGCAAAGAAACCCAAAAAATGGGATTGAAGGTCTGCCCTTCCCTTGGACATCTCCTGCTAGGCTGATGGGCTGATCCCAGCACGGCAGAGGTCTGGAGGCACCTGGCTGCAACCCAGCTCGAGTGCCATGCTTGGAGCTGGTAGGCCTGCCAGGAGGAAGGTAGAGAACAGTTTTAGGATGTTAGACATGGTCTGTAATGCAGATGGCTGTACTTAAAATAGCCCTGCTCACTCGCTGTTGCACAGGGAACCGAGATGATTTATTATAAGCTGTGCCAGCATATATTATTCGTGTTGGAAGCAAGGAAAGGTCTTTGATATGTATCTGAAAAAGCTTCAAATCCATAAAAGAGATAAACTTGTATGAATAGTGTCACCCAGAGTATAGATGAAACTCTCAGACACATCTTCATATCACATAACGGAGTGTAGGACTACTATACTTATACAATCTGTGCATTAATTTCACTTAGAAGAGAAATTCATTACCATATCTCTACTGAGGAAGAGCTGACCCAGCTGGGGCTTTCCAGGCATGTTATTAAGGCTTTGTTTGCTTTTGATGTGCACCACAGCCCATGCTGGTGTGGACACCCTGGGAGCCGTGCTTACTGCAAATTTCCCTTTCAAACCCACTGGTTTTGGCTCAAAACGACATCAGGCCGCCCCAAATCCCACATCGTTTAGGTAGTGAGTGAAGGAATGACAGGATCTGTCAAGGACCCCCTTGCTCCAGACTGAGCAGTTACATCCCCGCAGGTCTCCTGCCAGCACTGGGATTAGACTGTGACTAATTACGGCTTTATTTCCTTTAATAAAGAGACACCCAAGTGTTCAGCACAATTGCAGCAGAAAACAATAATCAAAGTCTCCCACTAAATGTCTGCAATTAGAGCATTCACTATTAATCGCGCTAATTAACCTCGCATGCTGGCGGAGCGGGCGCCGGGAGAAGTGGCTCCGGGGAGTTCCCCCGGCTGGCGGGAGCATGGTGCGCCGGGGCCGGCGGCATCGCGGAGCAAAGCTCCTTAAAGCATCCCGCTGCCACGCAGGACCAAAGCAGCCCCCGGAGAGCGATGGCAGCATCTTCCCCAGATTCCCCAAGCTGCACAAACAATAAAGTTATGGCCGGGTGATTTTGCCGTCACTGGTTGCATGGGGAAAGTGATCGCTTGCCCATGACCATTCGATTAAAAGCAATTATTTGTGGAGACAAACTCAGGCCTACGATACCTGAAAATGGGCTGGAGACCTTACAGAAACCAAACCCCAGAGGAAACGGAGCAGGTCAGTTCATCTCCGGCCAGCACACGCCCATGTCAGACACCCTACATCTTCAGCTCTACCTTCCTAGCTTGGATCTTGTTCAATTTTGGTTTGCTTGAGTTTTTTTTAATTTCTCTCAAATTATTTCTATTTTTAACTTACTAAACTCCAGGGAAAAAAATCCTTTAACTTTCCTGTAGGCTCTCCAATTCTCACAGTTCATTCCCAGAGTATACAACACAATAAAAAAAGAGGACAAACGAAAGTCGGGGAGACCAAGAGCCCGAGCATATCTCAGTAAAGCAGCCATTGTGCTTCAAGTAAGAGCACAGCCCGGCTTCATCTGGCAGCCAGGGACAGAATTAGAGAAGGAAATGTTTTCCAATTTCTCCTGTCTCCAGAAGAATCTAGCTTTATGTCAGCTCGTTATTGCTCCTGCACTAACTGCTACCAAACCCCACTGAGTTGTAAGCAGGCAGCAGAACAACACGGAAAGGGGACAGGAGAGCCCAGAACATTCTCATCCCAAACTTTCTGCACTAGCTTGCCTTAGTTCACTCACAGCACACGGCCACAGGATTTGCTCCAGCCAAACACTCTTAATCCACGGGTGCCCAAGACACAGATACCCCGGCACCCCCCAGCCGGTTGGGAAAGACACTCTGCAAAAAGTGCTGGACACAGATTTCAGCTTTCCAGCCTGCACTGACTCCACCACATCCCTCCCGAGACCCCAGTGCTCAGGGAGAGGGGCTGCCTCAGCTCTCCAGCTTTGGACCAGTCTTGGAGCCATTTCTGGGAGAGGTTCAGTCCCTTTCTGCTTGGCTTTCTTAGGCAGAATATTCATATTTTCCCATCTGTGCCCTATTTTAAAGCCCTTTCTCTCCCTTCCTTCCTTTTTGACAGCAAATGTGAGGCTTTTGTTCCCATTCATTCTCTGGCCCTGATCCTGTGAAAAAAAAAAAAAATGCCACAGCATCTGAAGTGGCTGCACAGTGGGTAAAATCCTGGCTCCCTTGAAACCGAGAGTAAAACACCCATTCATTCCCCTCCGCCGTAGCGCTCACCCCGTGACTTCAATGGGACAAACTCACAGGGCATAAAGTTGTTTGTTGTCCCTTAAATGGCTCCATTGTCTATTGTTGGGGCTCTTTCCTGAGCTCTAAATCTTCCTTTAGCTCTGCTCTCCGCCTGTCCGAGGGCCCTAAGAGGAGAGGCACCCTCCAAACACAGCAAGTGCCTTCGCAGGGTCCTGGCGTTGCTCTGAGCAAGATGATATTTGTTTCCCTAAATACATTTTCTGCCCCCTCTGTGAGGGCCGTGAAAGGCCTTCCTCCCTTTATTAATGGTTTTGTGTTGTAGCAATAACAACGTTTTTTTTCTTCGCCCCCCCACCCCCCCCCCACCCCGGAAGAATAGGGGCTATTTCAGCAGCCGGCTCAGCGACTCCCCACCGTCCTTGCTGCCCCCAGCCCTGCCATCCACCTGCAAGGCAGGGCAGGCTGGCTGCAGCAGGGCTGGCAGAGAATTGCTCTGCTCCTCGAGCCCCAAAACAGGCAGAGCTGAGCTTTACAGTGCCAAATCCTTGTGGCTGGAAGGGACTAAGGAAAAAGAGCTTTTACTAAGAGTACATGTAGTTGAATACATTAGGCATGGTTCCTCTCCAGAGCCTCGTGCCTGACGAAATCAGAGATAAAAGGTCCCAGTCCTTCAGAAATCAGCTTGCTTTCAAGAATGTGGCACTTGTGATAATTGCAAGAAGGGGGAAATAAAAATATCCCGGATCAGCTGGGCTGATCCAGGCAGGTCTTTCTGGGAAATGCCTGAATCCGATTCGTTTCGAGGCACTCGGGAAGCTGGCAGAGTTGGTGTCAGCAGAGCCGCAGGGGAGCGGGAGGAAGGGGCGCGCAGCCCCCGCAGCCCGCACCGCACGCCCTGCGCCCTTCCCGGCGCCCAACGACACTCGCCTGCGCCCAGAAGGTGTTTGGAGAGGATTCGGGGGAGGGGGGTTAAATGCCCGTTGTTGGGCGGCTGCAGCTGCCGGGCGGAGATGCGGGGACCTGCCACACGGTGTCAGCGGAGATCGCCGCATCGCCGGCCCCGCATCGGGCCCGCACCGGCCCTCCTCACCCACAGCCTGGGCGACGCCATCGGCGGGTGCAAGAGGGGTTTTGCTGTTTCCGTGCTCCCGATGAGCTTCCCGGCCCCACCTGCTGCGTCTCTTCTCTGACATCCCTTCGGCTTCGCTCAGCTGCCCTGAAAATCCAGGGGTCCCACCGATCTCCTTCGCCGGGGTGCGGAGGCAGAGGCTTCCGGCAGCTTCCCAGTGTCTGGTCCTGCCCCAGGCAGTCCCAAAATGGAAAGGGTAAGGGACCAGCAAGGCTGTCCCAGACGGAGCTTTTCGGCCCCAGGCTATGCAGCACCAGTGACCCAAACCAGGTAACAAGCACTTGGCAATGCACAGGTAACCTCTGCCAGTGCTGCCTCCTCTCTGGTGTTTCCCCCTCACCCCTTTCCCTTTTTCTGCCCACTTCTTTCTATTCATTCCTTCTCCTCCGTACTTCTTGTCCCACCCATCTTCCGCTGCCAGCATCCCAGAGCATCCCCAGCCTGGCCTTGCCCCCATGCTCCAAAAGGCTCCTTAGCACAGGGACACAGCCCAGGCAGCACAGCACAGCCGGGGCTGCTCTAGTTGCTGGGCAGTCTTAATTCAGTGCTTCTATTTTAATTCTTGCGTACTTACGTTTTTAGCTGACTGGTCAGTTAGATTGAGCCAAACAATTTTAATGGTGCTACAGCGGCATTAGGAGTGCTAAAGATGTAGCCCTCTGTGTAAAATAAACCATTATTGATTTACTCCAGGACTGTGTGGAAATACAGGTTTGAAACATAGCTTCCCAGTATTTCTTCTTGCCAACCTCACATTGAGAAACTGTAAGAGACGTTACCAAACAGACAGACCTTTTCAAGCAAAGTGTTGCTTTATACACTGGCTTTATCCTGGCACCACCAAGGCAGCGCTAAGAGAAAAGGTCAGAATGGTACCATGACACTTTTTTCTATACAGAAGGGACTACAGAGCTGGCAGCATGGGTTTCACCAGGTATTTTCCTTAAATGAGATTTTTAGTAGCACTGAGCATTCACTACCACAAGCACTGACTCAAAGCAGCCCATAGGAAAGCTCTCCTGATGCCTACAGGAGTGCAGGCAGGACAATGTCAACATCCAAAAATTCATACCCAGTTTGAGCCTGGCTGCGCTGCCAGCGAGGTCTGAATCCCACAGCCCAGTACGCTCACCAAGACAGGCCAGGCTGCCAGCGAGGTCTGACGCCTGTGGTCCCACACCCTCACCCAAGCGGGTCACGCTCGCTGCCGAGCGCTGGGAGCATCCATCTCAGCCAAGGAGACCACACCATCAAGGGATTTCCCCTCGGCAGCCACAAAGGGCTCCTCCCCAGGCTCCTGCTTTGCATCCTGCACCACGACTGAAGCCACATCCAAAATCAGCCCCACGTATTGCCCTGACCTGCTGAAGCGACCAGAGCTGTTCCTGATACGTGGAGAGGAGGCGGCTGAGCCCCGACCCATGCGGGCGCCTGCACTGCCTGTGCTTTCACACCACTCCAGCTTCATCCCTCACCAGACACCTCATCCTGCACTGGCCTCCAGTGAGCGGTGAACAGCCAGGTCCCACCCTCTGCTGTCATGGGAGATGCTCAGAGAAGCCCCACGGCAGATGAGGGTGGGCTGCATTCACAGCCTCCTGTGGCTTTGCGCAGCCAGGGCTTGCCACAGGCCAGGCAGTGCCTGCCTCTTCCATCTCACTCTTGTCCAAACAAGTAATAGAAAGCCCTGAAAAATAATGAGTTCTGCTGCAAACATAACACAGTTTTTAAAATGCAGTAGGTTTCTCTACACTCATCTTCAGGTGTCCATGCCCTTTGAATGCACCTACTTCAGCTTTCCACTACAGGCAGAGCTAGCAATTTCTCTCCCCTGTTAAACCAGAGCAGAGATCACACAAGAATATAATAGCAAAAATCCAACAAATGAGGCTCTAAAACTAGATGTGTATTCTGCGGTTTCCAATAAAAGGGATTAATAAGCCCCAGGTATTATTTTTATGGCCTTCAGGAATATGGAACTGGTTGAGCTGGGGCATCTGAACAGACACTTTGCCATCATAGAGACACAATGACTAAGAACAATTTCAGAGATTAAGTAAAGGCTAGAACTGCACCACCTCCAGCACAGTGAGGTCCCAGTTCATACCTTGATTCCCAAGTATTGAAAAATACAAAAGCCGTTAGAGCAAACACGGTGACAAACAGCAATCAGCAGCATAACCCCACGCCTGGCTATAATGAAGCAGCACACATTTATGTCGGGTAGGAGTGTCTGGTGAACTTGTTTTGGAAGTTTGGAGTTTTTCTTCCATCCAAACTCCCCTTTGCTTTCCTGCCTCTGCCTTCCTTTCTCTGCCAGCTGCCTTCCCCTGCACCCCCGTTGTTTTCAGAGTCTGGTATTGGCCAAAACTCTGTTTTCCTGTAAAAGGGACCTGAGCTGCTCCAGGGAGAGTGAAATGCTGAGATCTCAGCCCACCCTTCCTCTGCCTGGGAGAGGCCAGGGCACTAAAGGCACTTAAAAAGAGCTGGGCACAAAATGCGCCGTATCACAGACTCCATCAGCTCTTCCCCCTGCGTTACTGCTGTCCAAACAGCCCCCTGGGGAACAAACCAAGATCCATGACACAACCACCAAACACAGAGGTGGGCTGCGTCAGCATTTCCCTCCCGGCTATGTTATTGCTGATGGCTCAGGGCGCAGGTGGGTTAGGAGGGATGGGAGAGCATGGCCGTGCAGGGCCCAGGGGAGCCACACCGGGCAGCGGCTCTGGCTGCCAAGGGCTCCCCACCTGAGTGTGGAGGGAAAGGGGACCGGCTGGCTTTGAAACATTCACTAGAAACTGAAAGAAAAAAGCCTGCATCTCTTTCCAGAGCAAAGAGCGGACGTTTTGCAGCAAACCAATTCTGTTTGGTTTCAACAAGAATGTATATATACTTTTGGTTGGAAAAGTTCTCCCCACGCAGAATCTCAGTGGGCTAAATTGGAATTTTCACCTTGGGGCAGGCGAGCAGTTGGGATGGTGTGAAACGCTGCAAAGGGAGACGGGTGGAAAACCAGGCTAAGCCATGGCAGAATAATCTTTTGGCGTATCCACTGGGACTCTTCTCTCCGACGCCAGCATAAACACACTCCACATAATGCTATTCTCAGCCAGATTATTATCGGTGCACTCGCGCAGGCATAAAGAGGTCTGCTCCACAACGAGACACCTTGAACAAACAGCGCGCTGAACCCTAACCTCCGCCAGCACAGCACGCCGAGGGCAGGTCAGCATCGCTCCCCTGCCACCGGCACTGCTCCAACACAGAAGTTACAGCTCTGGCTTGTTACTGAGCCAGCCAGCAGGAAAACATTTACACCAGTGAGCGTGAAAACGAGCTGCACCTGTTTGAGGCAGGCCAGTGTGATAGGAGTTAGGTTATTGTGGCCTTTTCGGTTAAAAAGAAGTGCTCTCCAAATCAAAATTGTTATAGCACTACAAAAACAACATCCAGAACATATACCTGTTTATAGGGGGCAAGAATTAAATCAAAGTGTGCTGCCTTTGCCTTGCAGAAAGCTGTTGAGATGCTGGAATTAAATCCAAACAATCTCCCAGACAGTAAAACAGTATCTTCAGTTATTAAGAAAGATTATAGCGTTACAAAGCCTATATTGTACAATGGGGCACTGGGGCTGGGTGATGGTCAGAGCTGACGGCAGGAGAGTCGTGCCATCTGACGGACCCTGTATAGCTTCTTACGGAGCAGTTACACACCTACTAGGGGAAAAAAATTTAATGTGCAGTGATTAACAGGCAGCAGGACTGCTATCAGTTTCCTTCTGCCTAAACGAGCGGGCTTCTGGTCACATGCCATCCCTCCTCTTCCTCCCACCGCCAGCCCATGCCTGAGCCCCCCACTGCCCCCCCCTTTCCCCACCACCTTCCCAGCAGCGGTGACTTACAGGGAATGTGTCAAAGCACATTTCAGAGTAATATGGCTGGAGAGCCGCATTCAGATCGGCATGTTGTAATGTGTCTGACAACATTATATTCTGATCCAGCTCTTCACATAACCTTCAATTTATTTCTAAGCCCCTGTGTTTATTTAACCGAATCTGTCTTCCGTCGTTTGGAGCAGTAGCACTCAACCTTTAAACAGCCCAAGAGCCACTTCAGCCTCGAACAGATGCAGAGAGCTCCTGAGTCAGGGAGTCACAAAAGAGCCCGGCGCATTGTGCCGCAGGCGCCGAGGCACACCGAGCCCCGTATTATTCATCACGCCAGCGCTGGCACCTCAGCAGAGGTTGCGAATCACACGGCTTTGCTCAGGGCCAGGAAGGGAGTGGGCGTTTCAAGGCTGGACCGTGTCAGCAAAGCAGCAGGCGAGGGTGGGCTCCAGCACAACAGCAGCCAGGTAGCGAGGTGCAGGACCTCTGCAGCTGGAGGGCTGTAAGGCTGGGGCTTCGATGCGGTGCCATGGATCTCTCCTGCAGCCTTGGAGAGCCAGACCTTGGTGTTTGGGCATGCTAACCCATCCTTCACACGGTTACAGCTCCGGTCCCACCAAGGCACCCTCAGTGGCTGCCAGCCCCGGTGTGCCAACACCAACCCACAGGCAGCTTTTGCGGAGGTGAGCTGCAGTATCACCGTCTCTAACAGCAGGGAAGAAGATTGCTCAATTATCTGTGAGCATCATCACATCCTTGCAACACATTCGTCTCAGGAAAGGCCCCCTTTCCCCAAGCTTCTCGTTCTGCTACGCAATACTTCCCAGCTACAAGAGGAACCCAAGACATACGCTGGACTGGTCTCAAGCGTGGTGCCATGGCCTCACTGATGCCCTGACATCCAGCAGTCCTCCCACGCCGCTGAGGCACCCCACCTGCCAGCAGCTACCTCCTAAGGATCATCCACATCCATGTGGCACAATCCATCAGGATTTTGGTCATTTGCTGCTGCGTTCCCTGAGAGGAGAGTCCCAAAAAGCTGGGAACCCTCCCCAGGTGCTTTCCAAAGCCAGGGCCTTTGGGAACCAGGATCAGCCCTTCCTTTGGCAGGGGCTGGGGAAGGGAAAGGAAAACTTCAGCTGTGACAAATCCACCTGCCCGTGTCTGTGCACTTGCCACCCAGAGAACAAAACCCCAATGATTTCCTATTGCTTCCTCTTTCAATTCACCAGGGTTTTGTGCTGGCTTTGGGTTCACCATGTATCGTTTAGAAACCTAATGCAATTTATAGGAAAGAACCTTGGCTTGCTTTTCTGTTTACTGTTCCCAAGCATAATGAAAATGTTAAAATGCTAAGTCACTTGACACCTGCCACCCCGGTAATGCACTTGCTTTACTTTTTTTGTAGTTACAAGAGTTTGTGAATATATTTAAAGCTCTTCAATTCACTTAAGTCGAGAAAGACATGCTGCATATTCAATGAAATGCCACAGTTGTGACATGTTCCATATCCTCCGCTGTGTTAAGTCTCTTCATTTATTCTTTTACAGACAGTCACAGAATTTATTCTGTTATGAATAAAATTATCTCTGATGTCCTTCAGAAAATAATGTAGGGCTTTTGACTGAATGCAGGTAGTTCAAGGAAAATATTCCAGGTGTCCAGGACATGAAGAACAAGTCATTGAACCTCTTTCATTGAGTCGTCATCTCTTCCTCTGCCTTGCACGCTGCACCCCCAGTTCCAGACAGGCTTCTGCCTTGGTGAATAATGATTAACAGCACCAAAGCCTCTAGTCTGCTGAATGCCAGTCCCATGCACCGGAGTGATGTGGGCTGCTGCTTAAAAAAATGATGCCTGTGGTCCAAAATCTCCTCCACTACCCCTGAAGCAAGCTGCCCAGTGAAACCACAGGGATCTGTAAGGACGAAGGAACAGCCTCTGTTGCCCCGCTGCACACGGCAGCTAATGTTTTCATGCTCTGGGTTGGCTCATTTCTTCTAAACCTTTCTAAGAGGCAGCCTGAGCTTCCTGGCCCCGGGTGGGAGTCAGCCGGGTTGCAGCTTTACCCGTCATACTGCATATCTCTAGCTTTGGTTTGGGTTTAGTGCTGGCGCAATATGAAGTACCCCGGGAACCAGAGACGGGGGAGGCATCCCGCGGTGGGGAGCAAACCCCCAGGAAGAGGAGCGAGTGGGAGCTGGGTAGCTAGGGGAAGGCTGCCAGCTCAGCACACCACACTAATTACTGTTCAGCTGGCCAGGCAGAGCACATCAGGTGAGCAATTTGCTGCTGACTCATGCAAGTCTGTCTCTCCAGGGTAGCAGAGACCACAGCACATAATGAGGTACCCACCTGGGGAGCCTGGGATGCAGGGATAGGGTGGGAAGCAAAGGGCCAGGCTCCCCAAGGACTACAGCTGCCCAGCTGTAAGCGCGGTCACCCGAGATGTAGGTATTGCAGGAGGGAGGAGGCCAAAGTTGTGCAGTTTTGCTTCAGTCAGCAGCTCTGAGCCCTACAAGCACAAGCAACTCAAGGCAAGCCTTGCCTGGTGACTCTGCAGAGGGTGAGGGAAGTGATGCCTTTCCTTTGGTTTCTTGGGGTCTTGGTGGGCTTTTTTAATTTGATTTTTAGATATATTTTTTAAAGTAAGGATCCTGAACCTGTTTATGAGTTCAGTGGCAGCCAGGAGGGTAGAGTAACCCCCCGAACAAGCACCTACCTCCCCCCAGGGTGCCCCCACTAGGGATGCGCTGGATAAAACAGTGTCTAAATGCCTTTAATCTTGGACCAGCTTTATAACCAGGAAAAGCAACACTTCCAAGTACATTTACACTGATGCCTGAAGACTTCCCTCCACCCTCAGCTTCAGTTGCAGCTGCCAGCAGCTCCAGCCTCCTGGAAGTCAGAGCAAGAGTGGCTGGAGAAATGGGGACCAATGAGCCTGATTTTCAGACCTGGGCTTTAGAAACACCAGCCATTTTTTGCTGCTGCCTGAAGCATCCCCCTCTCCCAGGCTGCCTCTGCTTTACACACTTGAAATCATGTGCTCTCCTACCTGAGGTCACAAGTCCCACGGTGCTTCCAATTATTTAATGTGACTAGGTACTTCTGTCTTTTGTAAGAATCTGAGCAAAAATAGCCCAAAAGTTGATCATTGTATTAATTTGGAGTACGGATACATAGATGCTCTCTGAACAGCAGAATAAAAATGGGATATGGACTCATTTTTCTGTACCTCACAATGTATTTTTTTCCTCTATTGTCAGCATCATTGTTGATCCTGAAATTATAGTGTCTGAGGAGTTATTCAACAGGAGACGTTCAACATGAAAAAAGAGCCTCAGAAAATAACTGCAACGAGAACATTTAAATAAACCCAGAGATTACAGAGGCAAAATACAAAAGTGACTCCAAGAAGCTCACTGGGTTTCATTCCACTATATTTGAGTGTTATCTGAGAGTGGGAGGAAAAAAATCCCAGATTGGTTAGGTACGATGAGAAAAAGCCCAGGCATCTCTCTCCCTACATCACAGCCTATTAATTACCCTCAGATTATAATGTGGGTCAGGCATTCAGCATTCAACTAAACCACTAGTCAAAAGCTTTATCAGCTTGCCTGCATCTCTGCTGCATGGAAGAGCTTGGCTTTTGTGGAGGACTAGAGTAGAATTGCTCTTGTGTAGCTGACAGAGTGATGGTGGATGGTTGGGTTTTTTTTTTCTCCCCCCTTTTTTAGTTAATCTCCTCATTTTTAAGGTTGCCTGCTGATTTTCTTTGCACACGTAGCAGTAGAAGTAGGACACAATTCCCAGTTTCCCCCTACACCCCCAAACAGTTGCAGCAAACGGATTCAGTAAGCCAAGCCCTGGAGATGAAGCCAGGCTTGCCAATGCCACGCTCCGCCCAGCAAAGCCAAGCAACCAGCACCTCCGCACACCCAGCAAGGAGCGTTTTAAAGGCACCCAGTTTTCTGAAGAACCCCTAAGCCAAAGTCCCCAGTCTGGTGAATTTCTACCCAACAGCAGTTTCCCTCCTCTCTGCCTGTCACTTGAATCAGGGTTTTTTGAGACCACAGAATACCTTCCAGTCTGCCATGGGGGAGGAAATCCAACTACTGTTGGTGTGAATAATATTTTGTGATAAGTAAATCTTTTAGGTTTACTTCCAATTATTTTTTTTAAACATCAGGCTTTTATCTTAAAAAGAATCAACATTTCTCTGCCTTTGAAGAGCAGAACCCTCCTGATACTCATTACTTGACTCAGCTGTTCACTCAGGTCTTTTTCTTTGATGAAAAACTTTGGTTTACAGACAGTATTTAGCATCCTGATTAGTACATAATGTGACCTACTATTGGAATAAATGGGCTATGTAGCACTATCTCATAAGCAAAAGAGTTTGCTTAGCTGTACTAAGAGGGAAAAAAAAAACCCTTGAGAATCGTTATTGAACATAACTACTTTAAAAAAAGGGTGGGGGTAAAACCAACCAAAAACGGCATTTTCTCGTTCCCACCTTGCTTCAAAGAAAAGGAGGATCAGATCACAACTTAGCACCTGCCCAAGACCTGCCAGCCTGTGGCTTGTCCTACTTCTTCCTGGGCTTGAAGTCCCAGCTACTTAAGTCTTAGCAGGGGGGAAAAAGTGCAAATCAATAAAGGCATCTCTACAGGAAGAAAGTCAGAGTTACACCAAGGAGAAGGACCAATCAATATATCTTTCAATTATCACTGTGGCAAGGCTATGGTTAGCAATAGCTACAGCAACACTATTAGTTTCAATGTGTGTGTAAACAAGAACCGCACAGCACCTTGAGCCTGAGCATCCCAAGGAAGCAGCACAAGCTCACCACACCACTCAACTCCAGCAGCTCTATGTTTGCAGTTCCCCCCGAAACGTGACCCCCACGGACCAGGCAGCAGCAGCCACGATATCTCAGGCAGCCCCACCAAGCAGGCAGGGGACACACTAGGGTCTTGTCAGCCAGGTTTTAGCAGGAAAAGAGACTTGGTATAAGTTGACTTTGGTGCAAAAGCTCCCCCGGGTTGCTTTATGCCTACAAGGAAGCATTTTGGGGCACTAGAAAAATATTCATCCATAAAGATGAAGAACATCAAATAGTCTCGCTAGCACATGCCACCTACCTCCACAGGCACAGCCCCCACCTCACTGAGCCACCCTAGCTACTGGGACATCCTCGTGGAAGGGAGCAGCAAATATCTGGGATTACACATTAGCCAGAGCAGCCGCACCAAGGTCCCCAGTAATAGGAACGGTTACGAGACAGAAGGAAAAAGCAGTCGGTCACACTGTTAATGTGTAACATCTGTGCCACCTTTACCTTGCCTTCTGCTCGCCTGCTTTTGGGTGTCAGCACTTGTCAGAAACCCCAGGGAGACAGGAGCTCAGGGAACAAAGCCTGAGCAAGTTCCGAGGCAGGGCTTATGTACATCTCGGGCATGTGGGTGGGCAGAGGGCAGGTGGCGAGGGAGGGGTGGGCAGCCTCATTTGGCACCTGGTCGTGCCCTGCGTGCAAGGAGGACCCTTCCCCTGGGCTCAGGAGAGCCCTTGATAAGGGACACCTGGTGAAGTTTGCTCTCATGGAAGGTCCTTCTAATGCTCTTCTCAAGATGGTCCTGAGTCTGCAAACTCCTGCCAGGGCTGTCATAGACCTCAGAACCCCCTCTCTCCCTCTTTCCCCTGTTTGCAGACCCTTCTGCTCCCCACCCCCTCCCCAGATCAGCTCTCCTAGTGTTGGGCTTCAAGGTGCCGAGCTGTAGGGAACAGGGTTTGTCCATCCCCCCATCAAGGCAGCCCCTGCAAGAGCTGCACTGTTCCACCGGGCACAGAGCTCAACTTTTCTTATCACTAGATTTGTATCCCGTTTCCATGGAAACAAAAGAAACCAGGCAGTAAGCCCCCTCCCAGCCCAACTTTGAACAACCCTTGCAGTATTCTCTGTCACATTGTTGCTTTGGATGTGTCACGTTTTTCCCAGGGAGGTCCTTGAAGCCCATGGCACTGTGGACCTGCTCCGGCCAGGGTTTCACTGCTGCCCGCCAGCATGCCGAGCACTGGACATGCGCAGGAGGGTCGGCAGTCGGTGCTTCCACTGTCACTGAGGTTTTGCTAAGGGAAGCCCAGGAAACGTCATTAGTGATGGGCAAGTTCAGCTGAAAAGTGATGAGAACAGATCAAAAATGAGCTAAGCAGCACTTTATTTCAGCTCCCAGATCCCTCAGAGTAGCCCTGTAGCCAGCCAGTCCCACCTCCACCAGCATTTTGGGGATATTAGGTCAAATCCTCCCTGGACACTTCCTGGGAAGCCACTGAAATGGATGATGCCACTCCCATCTTACCAGCCACTCCTGCAATTTCTCCTTTGATGCCAGCCAGCACCCATGTCAGCAGCATTCCCACCAACAGCCTCCCTGATCCCTACTGACAGTGATGCCGCAGCCACGCTCCCATCCGCTCCTGCCGCGCCGGGGTCCGGGCGCCTGGAGATGGACGAGTGATTGATGGGGCGCCCGCGATACGCCACGGTGCGCTCCTTATCTGTGGCTTCCTGGTTGGTTCCCATGTCGCTCACGGAGTTTATGGCATCAATGTCATTTTCTTTCCCTTGGCTTTCTTTTTTTTAAACCTGTTTTTGTTCTTTCACGCCTATTCACGCACCTTGGTGAATCTATTTCATCTTCAGGATTAGTAAAATTGGACAAACTATTCTGGGCAAGACCCATCTTTCCCAACTGTCCAGGGGAACCAGGTGAGTTTGAAGAGATGGGTGCCTATTTTTCATGGCGGGTCTGCTGAGATCTAAATCTACCTAAAGCGTCTTCCATAGGAATTTTTAGTCAAAAGTTGCAATGGCAAGTGTCATCCAAAAACTTGGGTGCACATAGAAGGACCAAGGTTAGCTATGGACAAAGAGAAGCGGATGGACGGGCTTTGTTAAGAGGGGAGTAGAAATTCAGTCTGGGTGGGAATATGATGGGCATCACCGTGAGATCCCTCCCTCTCCCCCTTTTTGAGCTGACAGCTCCTCCTCGCCATGGACATGGACCTTCACTTGAAAATACTGGGAGCCTTCCCCCGGTATGTGCTATGAGCAGCACTGGCTTTGCCAGGCAGGTGGGACCACCAGGACAAGCCAGCAGCATCCCCAGGGAGTCCCCAGTGCCTGTGCAAAGCTGCTGATGCTACAGAACCCCCTCCGCTTCCCACCAGCCCCCCAGCACACCATATCCGATCACCAAGGGCTGGTGTGTGAGCACAGAGGTCGTGACTTGAGGCTGCTATGTCCCCATCAGTCCCCCCAGCACCAGCCTCTGCATCCCACCAGCTCCCACCAACACTTGCTCCTGCTCCTCCCCATTGCAACCCCCAGGAAAAAATAATATAAGAAAACAAAGGATGGATGCCCACTTCCAAACCAGACTTGGCCAAAAAGGGCAATTCACATCTACCTGTCCATAGGCTTCATTTTTCCCCTCCCCTCTTCCATCCAGCCAAGACACTATGAAAAAGAGCCAGAGTGACCCCCCGTCCCAGAGCGCAGGCTCTGCTGCTGCCAGATTGCGCTGTGTGCTCAAACCCGCAGGGACAGCCCGCAGCCATCTGTTAATCCCAGGTGTGTACACGCCGTGGCTCTGCTGGCAGAGATAGTCTGCTGGCTCCTCAAACATACCGGTCGCCCGACTCGGCATGTGTGGGGGTTGTTAAAGCGGCGTGTGGATGTGCTGCCCTCTCCCATCTCCTCCATCACTGTCCCTGGCATCAAAGGCTTGGGTGGTGAACATGTTGTCTTTTTTATTCATTACAAAAAAACCAGGCTGGAACAAGGGACAACTCAGACCAGACTCAACAGAAACTGCTCCTGTTCTTCACCAAAACCCGGCATGTCCCGACACACAGTGCCATATGAGCACTGAGCTCTCGTCCTCTCCAGGAGAGAACGTCCTTCTGGTCTTTTTGAATTCCTTCACATTTGTGAAAGGAGTGTGTGTGTGTACCAAAAGTGGAAATACATTCCTCCAGCCAGGGAAGCCAGGTTTATTTTAGCCTGAGCATCCCAAGCCCAGGCACCAACACTTTGATTTGCAAGAAAAGATTTGTCCCCACATTTAGGGACCTCTCAGGAATGCTTGGGCTCACATCTGACCCAGCCTGTGCAGCCACCCCCGTCTCCAAATATGGTCTTAACTGGCACAGATGCCCACACTCTCCAGGGACCACAGCCCAAAGTTCAGCTCCTGAGAAGGGGTCCCCCGGAGCCCGTGGTTGCATGACAGCAGCCCACATGTCTTTAGGTCCCTTGGCTATACCCGAGGCTTCCTCTCCATGAGACCATCCTCTGTCCAGAGACCAGCCTCTGGCCAGGCCAAAGCAATATGGGCTGGCTCAGAAACGCTGGGGATGGGCCCGCAGGAGCACACGCCCACCCTGCGTGTTGTGCCGGTGCCATGCACTGACTGCTTCAACCCAGCCTCCAGACATTGCTTCCCAGGGGCGCTGGGGATCAGGCACATGAAATGCTGGAAAGGTGTTATTAACAGGGCCAAGGTAGCCTGAAGTGGCTCAAAATCAGCACCAGCAGTAGCCAAGGGTTGTCACCTTACCCTTTGAGCAATGAGCAGGAGGAGGGCAGGCGGCCCCGCCACCCCTGCGGCTGGATGAGCCTGCTGAGAAGTTGGCTAAGCCTTGAAACGGGAGAAGGCCTTTCCCCTCCCCTGGGGCACACAGAGACGCGCAACTCACAGCCCACCCAGAGCTAGGGGCACAAGGAGGTGCTGGTGAACTCTGCACAAGAGAAGTTGAGGCCTTCGCTGTAGATACTTGGAAATAACCATCCTGGAACAAGGTGGAGCCCGTCCCAACCTCTCCAAACTGGGGCCAGGCCGTCCACCTCTCCGAGAGACTCTGCACAGGATATTTTAGGAGCAGGGTTTTCCACTCTTGCCTCCTTGAAATGGGCAGTGCATTGGGTGCGGGGAGGCAGGGCGATGGGAATGGGTGGAGGAAGCAGACGACTGCTCTCCAACGGAGCTGCTGAAGGAGGAGGGGTTGGGGAGGGCTGAGCAGCAGCTTATCACTGGTTCACTGCCGTTTATTCTCTCCCTGGAGCTGGAAGGGATCTGGCACCTCTTCCCAATGCATCCTCATGATTTGAGAGTCCAGCCTTCTCCAAAAAAACCGTTACAGTTGTTGGAGCTGTTTAAGGAAAAGAACAATCCCACATAGAAAAGGTATCCTGGCCTCTGCTCTTCCACTTTTTTCCTGAAGCAACATTTCTTGACAATCCTACAACCAAATAAATATCTAAAAAGCTTCCCCTACCTGTGAAACATACCCTCCGACAAAACCTCCCGGCCTGTTTTCACTCACCAATAAAGACTTAATTCCCACGATTGAGCAAAACGAGGCCCTGTGGGTTTGGTGTGGAAATCTCCATCGGTTTGGCTTTCAGCAGTCCTAGAGGACGGCGGGACACACACATCAGGTGCCAAAAAGCCCTCCAAAAAGGTTAACTTTCAGTAACGAACACAAAATTATTTTATTAACAAACCAGTGACTGTATGTTTTACAGTACCATCGGAGCAACAACTTGTCACTGTCAGCAGGGACATCTGTGGGGCCCAGACCCCCGCACTCCGTTGGGCGCTGCTTTGCCACTGGAACACCATCAGTAGGCAGGTGCAGAGTCACCAGCATCGCTGGGGCTGAGAGCCATACCTTGCCAGGAGGTTTGCCATCAGTGACCGGGCAGGGGCAGCAGCCTGAAGCCCAGGCTCGAATCAGGGTCCTGAAGGTGCAGCTTGCTGCTCCTGTAGCTATGTACCATCCTTCTCCCCCATCTCCCCATCCAGCTGCTCCCAGCCTCATTCTCCCTCCCTCCTCAGGTCCCAGTTTGCTCCCCTTTGACCCTCCCTCACCTGCCTCAAATCCAGCTGTTGCACCCTTGCCTGTTTCCCACGCTCCTCCTCCTGCTGCTGTATGTGTGGTGCCGGGGAGGCAGGAGCTGCAGCTGGGGAGGCGGTGGGACCCGCTTCCCAGCCCGGGGCACAGCAGGCTCTGCCGCAGGGGACCTGCACGCCCCGTGCCTCTGCAAGCTCACACCTCTTACGCAGATTTATAACCAAACATATAGCAGTGCAAGCTCAGATCCCTCTGCGCAGCTTTACCTGGGGATGTAGTGAGACACGTCCTGGACATCCGGGCTGAATTTCTTGTTATGAAACCTGAAGACTTTGCAGGTATGTAAATGAAGAAGTAGTTATTTACATTTGTATTTTTATGTGGGCAACAGGATTTCCTCCCCCCCCCCCGCAGTTTCCCTCCCTCAGTCAGCAATCCGGGCACTTCTTTATCCAAGCAAAACAAGCTTGGCAAAGTTATTAATTGCTCTGAACAAGATCTGTATTGATTAGTGTAAGGATCAATCACTTTATCTGTGGGCAGCTCTGTTAGAGCTGCCTGTGACTGGGGTATTTAGCTGAGAGATATCTGCCCTGGGCCCTGGGGAGTTTCACAGAGGAGTCCAAGGTCTATCCAGTGCTTTTAAAAATACGGCAGGTGGTGGAGAGAATTCAGATGAGGTGAGATGGAGAAGGGCCCCCATGACCTTTCCTCTACCCCCAGCAGTCACCAGCGATGCCCCTTCAAGAGGACTTCGCACGTCGCCCTGGAGAGATGCGGGGAGCTTTCCTGAAAATGGAAAGCCGCAAGGGTTACGCCATTTGCAGACCCCCGGGGTTAAAATGAGGCAGCACAACCTTTTGGTGCATGGGGTTTGACTCCCGAGGAGCTGTGCTGGCTTTGCCCAGGCCCGGTGCAATGGATGGCTCCTGGGGGTGAGCAGCGGCCGCAGGGCTCACCTTGCAGCAGGGCTGCACTGGTGGCGTTTACCCCAGGCACAGCCTTTGGAAGGGAGATGGACTGCCAGGCTCGGATGCCCAGAAAGCCCTTCCAGCCAGCTGTAACCTCTTTGCATTCATGGGGGGTCATACCTTTCACAGAAGCCTCTTGCAGCCAGGTACCACTTTTCATCCCCAGCTTCAGGAAAGTCGGACAGCGCCGCCCCGCCCCCCCCCCCCCCCCCGGCAGCTGAATCGCCCCCCCTTTAAAAAAAACCAGACACGTAAATAAATAAAATTACAATTTAAAAAAATGAAAACCAAAAAGGGGCAGCGGAGGGGGGCTGCAGCTGGAGCTGTCTCTGGCAACCCAGCTCTAATCTCTCGCAAACCCCCGCTATCAAAGCTTGGATCAGCATATCTAATGTAAACGAGCTTTCACACATAAATAACGTGCCACATCTGGCTATTTGGGTTTTATAGCGTCTTAGCTACCGAGCGATTTATAGAGGGCGAGCTTGTTAAAGAGCAGCCCGGGCTGGGCCGGGGGAAGTTGCGGGCTGCCCGAGGCAGTGCGGGGCGGGAGGTGTGAAGGAGCGAGGTGGGAGCGGTGGCCGAGTGAGGATTTGGGCAGCGCACGCAGAAAGCGGCTTCTCCGCATCTTTGGGGAAGGGAGGGGGGGCGGGAGGAGGGCTCTGCCCCCCGGGGGAAGAGGGGCCGGCTCAGCGGCAGGGCCGGGGCAGGCTTAAAAGAGCCATCCAGGAACCGGCGTGTTTGCGCTTATAACCAATTTATTACCGCTGAACATATGGCCAGTATTTCGCCTGGCGTCACCCGCCGGGGAGGAAAGCAAACAGACCGCGCGATGTAAAGCCGGAGGAAGGAGCGGCCGCCCTGCACACGGCGGAGACAATGCGAGCGGCGGGGAGCGCCCAGCCCCCGCCCGCCTAGGGACCCCCGGCCCCCAGGTGAGCCCCGCCGCGGGGGGCAGGGGGGCGCCGCGCCCTCGCAGCCTAGGGGGTGGCGGGAGGACCCGCGGGAGAGCCGGGGCTCGGGAGCAGCAGGTGTGAAGGGGCTTGCGCGGGGGCGGGGGGGGGGGTGTCCGTGGGGTACGTGTGTCGAGCGGCGGCGCAGGTAGAAGTTGGTGCTGAGCGGCCGCCCGAGGAGCGGGGAAGGGCGGGGGGGACACATGGGGACGCGTCCCCCTGCCCCGACGGCGGGGTCCGCCGGCCCGGCCCGCCCACGCCCCCGGCCCCGGCCGGGCGCGCGGCCCCGCCGGGGCGCTCCGCCCGCCTGGCCCGGGGAGGGGGGAGCCGGGGGCGCTCCCCCCGCCGCCCCGGCGGCGGGACACTTCTCGGCTGCGACGGCAGAGTACGCCAGAGGACCGGGAATGGCCCCGGCCCCCGGCCCCCGCCGGCCCCGGCTCTGCCCGCCGCCCCGCTCCCTCCTCCGTGACTCCTTCTCTTCGCTTCCCCGGCGTTGCCCACGCCGCGCGTGTGCGCCACGACTCGGGCCCGAGCACCTGGGTCGGCTCCCCCGGGTGGACCCTTCCCCAACCCTCTCCCGAAAAGGGCCTGACACACACCACCCCCCTTCCCCCCGGTGCGGGCACCGGAGCATTCTTCGGAGGCTTCACACTAACCGCCGGCCCCCCCACTCGCGACGCACACCCACCAGCTACCTGCGCGCACGGCCGGGCTCCTCGCTAAGCCCTCCATGTTGTGCGTGCGGGTGCGAGAAGTAAATTCAGATAAGAAAGTGCTCCCGAGCACTAAATCCGCCGCATTCCCACCGCCCGCGGCGCCCGGGCCGGGCTTCCCCTCCCGAGGAGGAACGTCCCTGACAAAGCTTAATCTCGTTGGGACCCGCTTAATCATTAGAGAGACGAGAACGAATGCAGCCGGGGGGCTCCGGGGGGGTGGGGGGGAGCGAAACGTTTGCCCGTCAAATAAAACAGTTTATAATAGCCTGGAAAGGGAAGGGAGGCCCCGGGCCGGGCTTACAGCTTTCCCCGGGGGCGAGTTGGGGTGGGGGGAGGAATATAATGAGACAAATACCTGGGTCGGGGGGCTGCGAGATGCGGGGGGCTCCCGGCTTTGTGCTCGCACGCATGGCCTTAACAAACTGCCTCCGCCACTATTGGCAATATTTTCAAAGATCTCATTAAAGTGCATTTATCAAAGCCCTAACATGTGCCCTCCGGCTCTGACATAACCCCGCTAGCCCCCAGGGAGGAGGGGGAAAAATCCCAATTTCTATTACAATTCGCCACCTCGGGAGGTTGGTTGGAGGGCAGGCTAGATCTAGATCTACAAATTTATAAGTAATATCGGTGAATTGGAAGGATTTCTCCGCCTTTGAAGCTTCGGGGAGAAGGAGATAGAGTAATCGTGAGAATAGGAAAGCTCATTTAGATTCCTATGTCCTGGAGAAGATTTAATTGTCTGTGGGAGAAAGGCAGGCCGGCGCCGGGATTTTGGGGGGTGGCAGGAGCTTTCTCCTGAGCCTCGATGGGAAGGCTGGGGCCGGCTCCCTTTCTGCGTCCGGGGGAATCTTCTCCCCCCTTTTTTTCCCCCCTTCTTTTTTTCTCTTTTCCCCCAAAACATCCTTAACGCCTTTGTCAATGCCATTTTTCCAGACATGAAAAGAGCCGGGAATTTCACCCCGCAGAAACTCCGAGCCCCGCACGTTACAATTAAGTTCTTGAAAGCGACGGAGGATTCAGAAGGCCCTGATTCCCCCTGATTTCAAGGAATAGGATTTTTTTTTCCCCTCCCCACTCCCTCCCTCCCGCGGCCGGGACGCCGGAACGCAGGGCAACCGGTCGGCGTGGGTCCCCGCTCCCTTTCCCACGGCCTGGCGTGGACGCGGCCCCGCCGAGCTGGCGGCATCTCCGCGGAGCTGCCGCTTTATCGCTGGGGGGGGGGGGGGGGGGGGGCGAAGGCAATTAAAAACCCTTCGTGCGGGGTTCTCGGAGGGTATATTTAGAAGCGAGAGTTCTATTTTGATTTTGGCGTTTCTGGTTGTTTTTTTAAATTATTTTTTATTTCATCACGACCCAAAGCCGCCGCTGTAAGGACGCGGCTCTCCTTTCCCCCGCCACACTTTAAAACAAAGAGGGTGTTGCTTACAGGAGATGCTCCTGGGGTGAATCTCCTAATAACAATTACCAGGAGCGACATCGGCTGCGCTTCCCTTTCCCTATTTATTTCAAGTGTAGCTCACGCTAAGAGATAAAATAAACCTGTCCCCCTAACAAAGGCTTTGTGTGGGCTTCGCTAATCCGTACCAAGCGGCAAGGTGCCGTCCTTTCTGTTTGTTTATTTGTGGTCTGGAGTGAAGGAAAACAATAGCTCGCACCTTTGGTCTAATCAAACAATAAACTAATCCACTTGACGGCTGTTATCGGAGATGGGATGCGGGGATGGCTTCGGGGTCAGAGCGGGGAGGGGCGGGATCGCGGAAGACTCCGGTTTATATATCCCCCCCAGTTATGTATTATTATATAGAACACACGTATAGCAGAGGGAGCGCCGGCGGGAGCGGCAGCCAGCGGGACGAAGGAGAAAGGCGGCGAAGCAAGCCAAGGCACCTCGCCGCTTAAAAACGCGACCCGGGTCCCGCCCGTGGCGTGGGGAGGCCCCGCACCGCCGGCCCGCCCGGCGCCCCGCACACGCCGCTGCCTCCCCGGGCCCCGCACTGCGGGGAGCCGCTCCCACGGGCTCTTCGCCCTCACCGGGCGTCTCATCCCCGGTCTTCAAACAGAAAAATCAAACCACCAATAAGCCTGAATGCCGTTGGGATGAACACCCGCCGCCCGCGGGGGGGGGAGGGGGGGCGCTCCCCACGCAGCTCGGGGCGTGGGGGGGCAAACAGCGGGAGAGAGCGGGGGGCGAACGGCAGGTGTTTGAGCTACCTGCGAAAGTAAACAGTTAAACACCCCTCCGCTGGCGGCGGCACTCGGCTTCAAGTGCAGCCACTCGGGCTGCCTACACGCACCGCGCCGCGGCCTCCCGTGGGCTTGTGCAAACAACCCTGCCGCCTGCGGCCCCCGCGGAACGGGGCTGGGGGGGACCCCCGGCAGTCTCTGCGGGCCCCCCCCGCCCGGCCACTCCCTCCGCGACGTGGCGCTGGAGCATCGCCCACGCACACACACACACACCCGGCTGGTCCCGCGCGTGGGGAGGGCCGGGCAGGGCGGCCGGTGGGCTTCCAGCGGGGTGCCGGGAGGGGGACACGGCGGGGGAAGACACGAAGGTGGCAGGGGTGGACTGTCGCGATAGCCGCTGGGCTGCCGTCTGGTGTTCCCACACACACACCCCACGCAGCGCGGCCCCGGGCACGACCGGCGTGGGGCTGCGTCCCGGCCCCGCGACCCCTCCTGACGTCAAAGGCCCCGAGCGGCCCTCACGTCAACCCCCCCGCCGGTGACGTCACGGCGTCCCGGGCCGCGGAGGGGCTAGTGGCCTCGTCCCGTGGCGTTACCCGCGCGTGGGACCCCCCACATCCCCACCACCACCGGGCGGCGCGGAGCCGAGGGAAGGGGGGCCGCGGCCTCCGGGGCTTTGTGGGCCCACAAGGGACCATTGTTCCCCGCGGGTTAGTGGGTGGCTGAACGGCCCGGCATCCTCCCGTGGGCACCCCCCGATCCCGCCGCCGTCGGGCCCCACGTCGCGAGGGGTTCGCAGGGCGCTGTGCCCTCGGCGTGACATTTCCGCGCTTGCCGCGACATTTCCGCGCCTGCCGCGGCTTGCGTGGGGTCCTTTTCAGTTACTTTTTAAAAATTATTATTTATTACATTTATTATTATTATTACTACTCTTATTATTATTATTATTCCTGTTAAAGTCCGGCTGCTCAGCGCGGCCCAGGAGCGGAGCGGGCCGCCAGCCCCGCCGCCCCCGGGGACGCTCTGCCCGCCCCTCCGGCCTTGCCTTAGGCCGGGGTTCTTTAATTCGGGACTTTGTATCGTCGCTCTGTCGCCGTCGCGACTGTCACAGTTACGGCGGCTATTTCCCCCCCACACACACCCCCCACGCCCCCCGTCCCCTCGCCGGCCAAGAAGGAATTAAAGCCCCATCCGAACGAAACGCCGCCACCCCCTCTCTACGGGGTGGCGGTGGGGGCTAAATCCATCGATAAGCGCGAGATTTGCTGGAAACTAAAGCGATATGCCTGGTGCGCGCCCCAAGCCCCTCCCCCGGGAAAGGGGAGCGGGGGGGGGAGCGCCCGCCCGAAGGGGTTCCCTCGATGTGGAGGAAGAACTCCGAAATGGATGAAGAGATAGCCATTGAGTGCGGTTGAATACCATGACAACTAGGAACAACCTCAGATTTATTCCCAACAGTTAGGACACATTGAAAGAGGGCGTCAATCACGTATTATTTCCCCACTGAAATAAATGCAAAAACTGCGCCGAGACAAAGGGTTCCAACAGAAGCCGGACATTTGTCTACATTGCGGACATTGTTTCCAGCTTAGCCATAGGGTTGTATTTGTGTTTGCGCGGGGCCGACCACCCAGGATGTGCTCAGGGGCTCGCTTAAAAAAAAAGGGGGGGGGAGAGAAAAAAAATCCCTGGGCATTGTCAGCCACATCACATACTTTATGGGAGGCAGGCTGGGGGCTGGGGACGGGAAGATGGGGGGAGCGGGGAGGGAGAAGAGGAGAAGGTGAGAATACATTGACGGGCGAACGGGAGGATCTCTGAGGGACCGTGTTCCTCCTCTTCCCACCGCCGGCAGCCCCAGTCCCGCTCCCTCCTCCTCGAAAGGAAAGTCTGTCAACTTTTCTTTCCCAGAAATAAAGGCGGTGGTGAGAAACCCCTTCCCAGACCTTAGACCACCCCCCTCTTCCTCCCCGCCCCGCACACCACCAGCATCCCCACGCACAAGCCCGTCCCGGGCCGGGTTCCGGCTGTGGGGCAGTTCGGGGAAGGGGAAAAGAAGGGCAAAGGGAAAAGGGAAGGGAAAAATGGAAAAGGAAGGGGGAAGGGGAATGGGAAAAGGGGAGAGGGGAGAGCGGAGAGGGGAAAAGGGAAAGGGGAAAAGGGAAAGGGGAAAGGGGAAAGGGGAAAGGGGAAAGGGGAAAAGGGAAAGGGGAAAAGGGGAAAGGGGAAAGGGGAAAAGGGAAAGGGGAAAGGGGAAAAGGGAAAGGGGAAAAGGGAAAAGCGAAAGGGGAAAAGCGAAAGGGGAAAAGCGAAAGGGGAAAAGGGAAAGGGAAAGGTAAAAGGTCATCAGCCGGCGCAGGAAAGGGGAGGAAAAGGAAAATGAAAATAAAAGTTGATGGCAGACAGATAGAGAGGGAAGAAGTTGAGGAGGGGGTGCCTGCAGCCCCGCGCCGGGCAGGGGGAGCCTCCGCGGCCGCGCAGCGCTGCTCCACTCCGCGCCGCTCGCCGGGACCCGCGGCCGGGGATGCTCCGGGGTTCCGCGGCTGCCGACGCCGTGGGTGCGGGAACCTGGAGATCCGGCCTGCCAAAAGGCCCTTTTGGGAGGCAGACCCTCCTTTATCCCCCTCCTTCCCCAGGTCCTGAAAAAGAGAGGAAAAAAAAGAAAAGGAGAAAAATGAATTCGGTTGTATTTGAAAGTCCGTTGGGCTCCAGCCCCTTAAATTAACCAAACAGGCTGGGTTTTATTCCCCTGGAAAAAGGAGACAAAATCAATGAGACCTCTTCAAATAAAGCCCCCACCCCCAGGTAATCACCTCCCGGATCTCTCCGGGTCGTGACTGACGATCGCATTTTGCCAGTTCGGTTAATTTCGGAGCAAACTAGAATCAATTACTCGCTGTTTAATTTCCAGCGTTCATCCTTAAGCCTCAACCAAAATATTGACCTAGGCGGTTTAGATAAGTTGGTCTCTTGCCATCTGAGCCGCCTCTCGTTTCGGTCCCGCGCGGGGCTTTGAGCGCGTCCCCGCGCAAAAAACCCGCTGCCCTCGGGGTTTGCGAGGGCGCGCAGGCTGCGCGGGAGGGGTGGGAAACCGCGCAAGCAGCCTCCCTTGCTCCTTATCACCCCCCACCCCCCATATATTTTTTTTTCCACCTCCCTGCTTTTTAAGGCAATCGCTGGAAAACACACTTTGGAGTGTGCGGAATACCGGGCTGGTGTGCGAGGCTCTTTGTATGTAAATACCGTGGTTAAAAAAAAAGGAGAATCGCACCCTCCCTCTCCCGCCGGCACACACACACACACACACACCCGCGGAAGGGCCCTCCCCACGCCGGTAATTAACTGACACGTTATACCACTCATCACCAATGGTGGAAGCTCGGAGCTCGCCCAAAACCCGCAATTTCACATCTGCAAACACTGTCTTCATCCACTTGACTTCCAAGACCCGCCCACACGTGGCCAACCTTTCGCGGGTTTAATGTATTTTTTTTTCTCCCTCCTCTCGGCAGGTTCATGTGTGGGGACCAGCCTTATATGGACTCTTCGCTCCAGCAATGGCTCGGTGGTTTCAAGCGGCAGGCACGGGTTCGGGGTGTTTAAACAAGATCCAGAAGTGATCTTTTTTTCTTTTCTTTTTTTTTTTCAATTTTTTTCCTTTTTTTTTTTTTTTTTTCTTTGGCGTGTCTTTCCCCCTTTCCCCTGGAGTTACAAACTATTTCCGAAGCCAGCTGCTTCTCCCGCTCTCTGAATTTCCCCCGTGGCAGAACAAGCCCCTGAAAACCACCACCGCAGACATCCACCGCGGTGGCCGGCGCTCCGCTTTTTTTTTTTTTTTTCTGGCACAAACCGCTTCGGTTATTTTCCAACATACCTTTATTATTTTTTTTTGTTTGTTTTGTTTTCCCCGCTCCACGCGTGCCGCCGCCCCGCAGCCTCCTCCCCCGGCTGCCGTGTGCGTGCGCGGCGTTACTGCCACCGCCGTTCCGCGTGTGCGCCCGTGACACGGCGGATCGGCGAAACTGCTCCTCCAAGGTCCCCCCTGTAAATTTGGCCGGAACATGTCTCTGACCAACACAAAGACGGGCTTTTCGGTGAAGGACATTCTGGACCTCCCCGACACCAACGATGAGGACGGCTCCGCCGCAGAGGGCGGCGAGGAGGAGAGCGAGGCGCCGGAGCCGCCCAAGAAAGCGGGAGTTTTGGGACAAACCCCCTTGGACACTGTTCAGACGCTGCCTTTGAAGAACCCTTTCTATGATAATAGCGATAATCCCTACACGCGCTGGCTGGCGAGCGCCGAGGGCATCCAATACTCCCGTGAGTACCGCGCAGCCCCGCGGACACGGCGAGCGGGCAGCCCCGCGCCCACCGCCCCACGCGGGCTGCCCGGCGTAGGGAGGGGGGGGTCCCGCTGGCCACGGCTGGCTGAGCCCCGGCCGGAGCCCCCCGCACCCACCCACACCCCACGGGGGGGGAGGGAGGGAGCGGGGCTGCCCCGCGGGGCCGGGCGGCGGGGGGGCGGCGGGAGGGGGGGAGCGCAGCTCCGGCCCCCTCCCCACGCTGACCGGGGGCTCTCGGCCGGGCTCTCCGCAGTGCACGGACTGACGGCCGGTGCCGGCGGCCAGGACCCCTCCGCCAAATCGCCGGAACCGTCGGCTGACGAGTCTCCCGACAACGAGAAGGAGGCGGCGGGCGGCGGGGACGCGGGGAAGAAGAGGAAGAGGAGGGTGCTCTTCTCCAAGGCGCAGACCTACGAGCTGGAGCGGCGGTTCCGGCAGCAGCGGTACCTGTCGGCGCCGGAGCGGGAGCACCTGGCCAGCCTGATCCGCCTCACCCCCACCCAGGTGAAGATCTGGTTCCAGAACCACCGCTACAAGATGAAGCGGGCCCGGGCCGAGAAAGGTATGGAAGTGACTCCTCTTCCCTCCCCGCGGCGGGTGGCCGTGCCGGTCTTAGTCAGGGACGGCAAGCCCTGCCACACGCTCAAAGCTCAGGACTTGGCAGCCGCGACTTTCCAGACGGGAATCCCCTTCTCCGCCTATAGCGCCCAGTCTCTACAGCATATGCAATACAACGCCCAGTACAGCGCTACCAGCAACCCCCAGTACCCCACAGCACACCATTTGGTACAAGCTCAGCAATGGACTTGGTGAACGCTGGAGGGGAGCGCGCACGCACGCACACACGGCCCCCGCACACCCACGCAGATAAAAAAGGAGGAAAAACAAAAATAATACAAAAAAGAGAGAGAGAGAGAAAGAGACAGACTGATGCTCCAAAAATAAAATCAAAACTGCGGGGGGGAAGGAATGGAGAGGGAAACGCTATTATTATTATTATTATTATTGCTATTATTATTATTATTATGGTTTTTTTTCCCTCTCCCGTTTCTTTTCCCCTCCTTTTTTTTTTTTTGGGGGGGGGGCTCGGTTTAATTTCGGAGGGAGGCGGGGGGAAGGGAGGGGAGGTGTTTTTGTGCGTCATTGTTTACAGAAATTTTTGCGCCATTCAGAGTGGTCCTGTCTACCTACAACTAAAATAAAAGGCGGGGGGGAGGGGTGGGGGGGAATCGTCACAATTACAAAAAAAAAAATAAAGAATAAAACCCCCCCGCTGCTCCTGTGGTTTTGTGAGGAACGTGCGTGCGCCCGGAGTGCGGCCCCGCAACGCCGCGCAGGGCACCCCGACACCGCCGCCGCTCCCCTCCCGGGGCGATTTGCGGCGCCCCGGAACCCCCGACAGCTATTAGCGGGCCTATTTTTGTATCTCGTTGTGCTTATTGCTGCCGCCAGCAGCAGCCAGGGCTTTTATTTTGGTTTCTGGTTGGGGTTTTTTTTCCTTATTTGGGGTTTGCGCGCAACTATTCCCGAGTAACCACGAGCAGAGGAAAAAGAATCGCAGATTAAACCCTCCCCGCTCACCGCCGCGGGAAAGCGGGCTCATTGTGCGGGCTTTCCTAAGAATTTGAATTTTTTTTTAAAGCTGCGTTTCACTGAAAAAAAAAAAAAAAGAAAAGCGAAGGTACCGCTAACAACGACGAACCGGTTTTGTTCGATTCCTCGGCAGGGCCGGCGCCCGCGGCCGCCTCCCCGCATCCCCCGGCGGCGTTTCGGCGGGGCTCAGCCCGGCGTGCGGCTGGGGGGGCCCGCGGGCAGACACGGCCGAGCAGGGCCCCACGGACACCCACACCCGCCGCCCCCCGCAACTTCTTTTTTTTCTCGAGGGAAAACGGCTTTTTTTTTTTTTCGGGGCAGCCGGGTTGAGCGAAGAACGGGGCGGAGGGGGGCGGAAGTATTTTATATCTGTGATTGTGCTTTTATACACCCCAGCGCCCCCCGGTGTAGCTGGACCCCTCCGGCTGCGGAGTTTGGGGTACCACCTCACCACGATGCCCCCCTCCCCGGGCCGGGGGCCGTTTGCGCGGGGTTAGCCATGGGGGACGCGCCGACGGCTAAGGAAAGTCGTGGGAAAGGGTTAACACCTGGGGCACCCCAAAAAAAAACCGGGGGAAGGGGGGGGATAAGGGAGAAGAAAGGGGTGGGCCGGGGTGAGGCGGGGACCCAGCCCGGCCCGGATGAAGTTAAGACCGGGTTCAGGCAGGCGCAGCCCCCGGCTCGGAGCGGGGTTAGGCAGAGCCGGGACAGCTGTGCGCTCCCTCGCCCCGCCCTCCCCTGCCATTTTAGGGTGGGAAAGGTGCTTAAAAAGACCAAAGAAAAACAAAAAACAACGGGGGGCTTGTCCGGTGTGATGGGGCCGGGGCCGAGGCGACCGTGGCCGGTTCGGTTCAACACCCGGAGCAAAGCCTCGGCCGGTACCGGCCGCCCGCACCCCGCCTCGCTGCAGCCTCCGCCGGCCACAAAGCCCGGGCCCAGCCTCCGCGCTCGGGATGGTTTGTTTTGTTGTGTTTTTTTTTTTAATTCTTCCTTTTCCTCTTTTTTGTTTGTTTGTTTCCCCCATCCCGCCTCCCGCTCCTGCTCCCCGCCGGGTGAGCCCGCATCCGAACGGGCCGGGCCCGGGCAGCTGCTGAGCTCCGCGGCAGGGGCGGCGCCGGCAGCTCGGCTGCGCACCGGCGGAGCGCCCGCGGCTCCTGCCCGGGCCGGGCCCGCCGAGCAAGCCCGGGGGCAGCCTTTCCATGCCCCAGCCGCGGGCTACGCGGACGTGCGCAGGTTTTCCCCTCTCCAGCCCCGGCGTGCGAGCCAGGAGCGGGAGAGGGGGAAAAATGTCACCAACCCCCTTTTTTTTTTTTCTCCCCAGGCTCTGCTAAGTCTATAAAACCAGTTGTGTGGCCCTAACCTCCGTGGCCTTATATCTCCCATGCTGCCGGGCCAGCTCCGGGCAGTCTATCTTTGCACAATATACAGTAGACTTCACAAAACAGCACAATGGGGGAGGCAGGGAGGTGAGCATGTTAGAGGCGTGCATATTAAAGAGACGGAGGCAAAGGCAGCCAGGGCTGGGCCGGGCCGGGAGAGGAGAAAAAAAAAAAGGAGAGACACTTTGGGGGGGATGGACCCCTTCCCTGTGCCTCCTCCGCCTCGTTTTAGGGCTATTCAATTCATTTACGGGAGGCAGTCCATCTCGGAGTCAGGGAGCAGTGTCCTTTGCGTTTTGTTAGGGCTGTCACTCGTGCTCATTGTTAGGCATGTTCTACATGTTGTATCCCATATGGCCAGCTGGGCCGGGGGACCCCTCACAAAACCCAAATTGTGCCCAGCTTTCAAAACCAGCATTGTTGTCTGTGAAAGGAAGACGAATTAAAAATTCGTGCTATATCTATTCTGGAAAAAAAACGGGGCGGGGGAGACACAGGGAAAAAGAATCCCTCTCTCTTTCTCTCCCTCTCTCCTCTCTCCCTCTCTCTCTTTGAAGACTAACAGAGGCCCTCCTCTTCTCCCAGTTCCCGCTGACAAGTTTCTCTCTGATTTCACAGGAAATTAGCGTCCCCCCCGCCCCCAAAGGCCCAAGCGCGTCTCCCCCCGTAAAACACCAGGCGATGCCCGCTCCTGCGCCTCCGGCCCGCCGGCGGAGCTCCGCTGCCCGCCCTGCCCGCAATGCCCGCCCTGCCTACCCTGCCCGCGGTGCCCGCCCTGCCTGCGCTGCGTGCGCTGCCCGCGGGCTGCGGCGGGCAGCAGAACAAGGCTGCATTCAGGGCCGGTAATGTCATGCAGAGGCTGCCTCCCTGCGCGGCCCGGCCGTACCGCGCGGCGGGCTGGCACGTCCCGCTTCGCCCCCGGAGAAACGGCTCTTTCTTGTCGTAGCTCCTCGTTGTGCAAGGCAGGCCGTCGGGGGGGAGGGAGGGGGGGACGGACAGAGAGAAAGAGAGGCCAAAAGAGAAAAAAACCTAAAAAAAAAGAAAAGGAAAAGAGAAGAAAGAAAGAAGAAAGAAGAAAGAAAAAGAAAAAGGAAAAGATAAAGGAAAATAAAAAGAAAAAAAAGTAAAAAGAAAAAAGCAAGAAAGGAAAAGAAAGAAGAAAGAACAAAAGAAAGAAAGAAAAAGAAGAGAAGAAAAAGACAAAGGATGAAAAAGAAATTTTAAAAAAGAAAAAAAAAGGAAAAAAAAATACAAAAAAAGAAAGAAAAAGAGAACGAAAAAAGATAAAAAGAAAAAGAGAAAAAGAGAAAAGAAAAAGAAGAACTATAAAGAAAGAAAAAAGAGGAAAAAATAAAAAGAAAAAAAAAAGGAAAAAGGGGGACACCGCCCCCCAGCCCGAGCCTCCCCGGCGGGTTCAGCAGCTCGGGCAGAGGCGGGGGGATGCGCGGCGCTGCGCGGGGACCTTGGCGGCACCTGCAGTTGATCTGCTGTCGGAGCGGGCCCGCAGCGCAGGGACGAGGCTTCGCCTGGGGGTCCGGCGCCTCGCCCGCCCCCTCCCCTCCCCGGGCGCCGCCAGAGCCGCCCGCGGGTTCGGATCGCGCTGCGAGGCACAGCCAACCTTTGGAGCTATTTCCCACCACCCTCCGCTCCCTGCCCTTCTTTTTCCCCCATTTTTTCCCCCCTTTTCTCCTTCCTCCACCCTCTTGTAGGGAAGAAACTATTTAGGCGCCTCAGATAACCTGATAATGAGCTGGAAGCCCCCTTAAGCCCTGGAAATAACTTACTTTCGTCACCTATTGACTGTTTGGCTTAGTTTGGAACCGGTGTGGATTTTTCGGGTCTTTTCAAGAGAGCCGGTCAATGAAAAGCTAATCCAATATTTACAAAGTATAAGGGCAATTCTCGGCGGTGTTTATTAAGGGGCCGGTGGGGAAGGGCTGCGGGGGAACACGGAGGGGGAGGGGGCTTCCCCCCCCTTCCCCGGTGCGGCTGGAGAGGCGAGATAGGGCCCTGGGCGGCGATTTCAGGAAATCCGCACTTGTGGCTTCAGGAGCGCGATGGATGCTCTCCCCGCATCGCCTCCCGTTATCCCGCATCTGCAAACAACCCCCGCACCGCCCCCGCCAAGCGGCCCGCCGCTATCTCACCGAAAAGGAGAGCGTTTAAGGATTTATTGCTTTCCGCAGGGGGAGGGATTTATTTGATATTGGGTGTCCGTCCGTCCCCCTGCTCCTTCCCGCCGCGGTGCGGTGCGGTGCGGGGCCGGCGGCCGCGGGGAGGCAGCAGAGCCCCGCGCAGCCCGGCGGAGGGGTAGGGGGTGGGGGACCCACCGCCCCTCCGCGCTCCCCCCCCCCGGGGCCGGGGGTGTGGGTGGGTGGGGAACCCGGGGGAGGCGAAGCGATGTGCACTGGCCCCCCTCCTTCCCGCCGGGGCCGCAGGAGGGCGCTGCCGGATAAGGGACGCGCCGTGGGGCCCCCCCACCCCCGAGGGGTCCCACCCGTGGCCCGGAGCCCGCTCACAGCGTCACCCCGGACGAAAGGCCCCTCCCACCACCCCCCGGTGGCACGGCGGCGGTACGGGGAATACGGACGGACACGGAGCAGCCCAGGGTTTGAGGGGGAACATCCCGCCAGCACCCCACCTCTCCCCACGGCACAGGGGGAGCATCACTCTGAGGGGCCCCAAGCCATGGCTTGGAAATACAGCGCAGAGCTCAAGGTGCGAAATCACAAGGTGAAAATATGCATCCTGTAATCCTTATGTGGGGCAAGAGAGCACAAGGTGGGGACCCCTGCCCCACACGGTGGTGGTACTGCTGCCCCTTCTGCCCCCACTGGCCCCAGGGGTCACGCAGACCCTCGAGACCCAGGAACCCATCTTTTTGGCAAACACTGTGTCTGCAAGTCCTAGGCAGGGTTTGGTGCAAAGCATTCACCACACCAGAAGAGCAAACAAGCCCACGAGGGGTAGCACAGTGTTTCAGAGAGCTGAAGATGAAGTGATGGTGCAGACACAGTTTCCTCCCAGCACTCCTGTCTCTTCTCACCCCTGCATGAAGACAGAGCGTGGGCAGTGCCAGGGACAGCGGCAGCTGCCTTGCTGCTTTTGAGCGCACCGGGGGCACCTGTGGCTCGCACGCTCAAAGAGAGAGTGGCACCTAAGCATGGCAGGTAGGTGCTTAAGGACAGCCCCTTTTATTTGAACGATCCAACTCAAAAGTGCTTTGGGAAAGGCCTAGTAAACAGTAGCCACTGGCTCGCCTTGCTGTGCCTTTAGCAAGTCTCCCCGCCACCAGCAGGTAGCCCGCTGCACTGTGCAATAGCCACAGGGATGCTCAGCTGTGATTTTTTCCTCCCTGTGCTACTTGGCTCATTGCGTTAGCCAAAACAAGCTTTAAAAGAGCATCAATACTCACGTTTTGTGTCAAAAAACAGGAGTCCAAGATATGGTTTTGTCCCTGCTTCTGTCCGAGCAGCAGGTTAAAAGCTCATAGCAAGCAAGTTCTGACACCTTCATAAGAAAAAAAATCCAGTCCTGGGAAAGTGTCAACTCTCATTCCCACCAGCAGCGTTGTGTGCTCACTCCTCCTTACAGTGACCTCCCCAGTAGGAAATGCTTCAGGAGAAACAGATACAGCCCTCAAATAAAGTGCCGGGGCACGGGTTGGCACTGCTCCCCTCCATGCTACAGCCTCACTGAGGCATGGCCAGGGTTGCTCCACCATTCTCTCTGGGGCGGAGCATGACAAGCACTCTCCGAGACAGAGGTCTCCATTTCTTCCCCAGGACGTAATCCATTTCCAGCCCCAGAAAGATCCATTTTTCTTCACAGGCTCAACCATTCTGTGCTTATTTCTCACCAGGTGATGCATCACTAAATTTTGCATTTAATTCAGTGAACAGCAAGACTTTCATTCAGCAGGTTCACCATCCGGTGATGGAGAAATTGCTGGTTTTTGCAAAACAACCATTAACTAATGATACTTCCATATTAAAAAGCCAACAATTCTGGCTCTCTTAATTTTTTTTTTTATATACATATATACACACACACACAAGAACACCTAGGAACACACAGAGAAGTGCCTGCTGGCTGGGGACACTGGGGTGTAGATGGGGTGAAGACTTCCCTGGCCAGCCACCCCTCAAAGGTGTTCCCACCCACGATCCCTCCCCACGCAGCGCTGCTCCCACCTCGCGCAGCCGGTGCTGTGGCTTTGCAGAGGAGCTGGCCTGCCAGCCATCACTCACTGGGGGTGAAACTCAAGCATTTCGTCTTCTGCTGCTCCAGGGTGCTCGGACCTTACCTGAGGGGCAGCTGTCACCCCACTTCCCAAAACAAAAAGCTTCAGAGGCAGCTTCCAGCACCAGCTCACCAACCCAGGTTTCTTCATGCAGCCCACACCAGCTGACCCAGGGGGTTGGACAGGAGGGACCTCCCCTCAGGGGTTCCCCCCACTCCTTTCAGGCAGCAGCCCCCTCCTCCCTCTCCTCCTGGCCATAGCCACAGCTGGGACAGGTTGGTCCCCCAACACATTTGGATGACCAGCAGGTTGCACCTGGGGTGCTCCAGGTGCAAAGGACAAGTGTTTGGTTGGAAACCCAATGGGATTTAAGCCTGAGGAGTGGGTATGAGCTTGGGCACAGCATCTCCTGCAGGTGCCCAGGCCGAGCCCCAGCACCACGGCGCTCTGCGTATCTGTCCTGTGGATCAAAATGGGCACCAACACGCAGTACCCCTTGAGGTGCCACAGGGCCATACTGGCACACAAACCTGACAAATTATTTAAAGAAAGGTTTTATGCATTCAGCAAAAAATTTAAAACATGAGTTACCACACCTCCATTTTAGCGTTAAACATATTTTATTATTTTAACACAAATAATGTTTGAGCAGGTTGAGGTAAATGTGGGACACATAATAAGCCCTAGTTCCACTCCCATGTTTGGGATTTAACTGCTAGAAATCATGTCAACGCTATCAACAGAAAACATTCAAAGTGTGACATAAAAATCCAAGAGCCCAGAGAAACTTGCCTTGAATTGTTGCAGATTCACTCAGAGTCCCTTGATTCTGCAGAGAAATCTGCTGTATTTCATGGGGTTTAGCACCATTTCAGGGAGAAAGTTATCCATGAGATAAAAACTTCAAGCAAAGCTGCTTAGAATAAATTGTGTAAAATCATATTATCACCACCACAGCTTGGTCTGGTCAAGTGGGCTGAACTATTTCAACTCTTTATGGAAAGAACAGGTGAAACAAGCCAGTGTATGTCTATGCTGATTGATTGTGGGTTTTTTTTAGCACAAAGAACACAAACCAAAAGTATATCAATCTAACTCAGAAACAAACATACGAGGAATTAAAACATCTTAAGATATCAAAACCCACTCTGACGACATGGCATACATAGGATGGGGGACTTAAAAGCACAGGATCCCAGTAGCACCTAAGGCTGTATCTGTAACTAGTAAACTACGCAGTACTGGTGGTCATTCCTTGGTACAGTGTGCCGTACAGCACCAGACTGCCAGGAGCGGCCCTGCCTCTTCCCTGGGTTACCGCAGCATCATTTCAGTGCCATCCCCGAGGTCATGGCAGAGGCTGTGTCCCCCTGCCCTGTGGTCACACTGCCGATGTGAGCACTGACCAAGGGCGATGGAGGAGACACACAGGAAAGCTGCTCTCTCCCCACGACCTTCAGGACGCATTGTGGGCATCTAGCAGGAGAGAGTCTTTTGCAGGAAAAGTTTGTCTCCTGTTGTCCCAGACTGTAAAACCTGTCCCTGGAAAAATTCCCCAGTCACGGAGCTTCCCAGCTATTTTTATTCAGACTTTTTTTCCCTGCTTCTTCATTTAAAGTTGTCCTGGAAAAGCCTGAAAGTCACTGACTCCTAAAAGGGACAAAGACACACCTGATTTGTTACCTAAGATCAGACCGAGTACTTCAGCTTCAATACCTTTTTGATAAAAATGGCCTTAAATCCCTCATATCCTCTATCCAAGGCTCAGCCCAGTCTTCATCCTCTCCTACACCACAGAGGACTTGGCACCATATCTCGCAGGGTAAAACAAGCTCCTGACCCTCTTTTGGTGCAGTTGTGACCTGCCCTGCTCTGTGTTCAGCAAGCCAAAGGGGTGCGGTGCTGCTCCCCAGGGAGTGCAGAGCCAGGTAACACTGCAAGTGAGGGATGCAACAGCAACAGCGTGGGACAGAGGAGGTGCCTGCAGTGAACACAATGGGAGAGAAGTGCTCTTTAAAAACATCTCACTGCTGCCTGGGCACAGACCAGACCCAGTCCCAACAGGTCCGTGGCAGCCCAGCACGTGGCTCTCCGCTGCATCTGCAGTGACAACCCCCACACTTGTCAGATAAGGAAGCTCATGTCGTGCAGCGGCCATTGGGTTTGTTTATTCCTCTTCCTCCCCTTTACGCTTCTGCTTCCATAATCACTCCAGTGGCTGAGAAAGTCCAGTCCGAGGTGCAGCTTTCCTTCCACAACCTGAGCACAAGCAGAAACATGCTCAAGTTCAGAAGATATGTTAGGAAATGTCCTGAAACGTGCTTTTAAATAAAGCTGCAGCAAAGCAACCCTTGAGGTTTTTTCCCCCCAGGTATATTCCCACAAGCCAGCAGCAGCCGTCAGAGCCCAGTTAAAAGTATGTTGTAGCCCCCTTAACTGAACTGGGTGTAAATCACAGCCCACAGAGTGATCCTAGAAGGCCCATTTATATACAAAACAAGTGATTTCTAACTTGACCTTACTTTGCTCTAGAAGTGAGAAGAGATGCTGCCTTTGCCGAGATGTACGCAGAGCCTGGCATGCACCCAAGATTTTTGAGATTCCCACACTGCCTTCCTGCCGGGTGGGGAGAGGCAGTGGCTACATGTCAGACCCTCAAGTACCATGACAATAGGTGAGGAAGGAAAGGGAATTACTGGTGATTTTAGAGGTTTTCGCAGAGCCCAGATCAAGGGTTCTGTCCCGTCTCATGTTGCTTACTCTTCCATGCCAGGTAACGACATCTTTAGCATCCCCCAGCAAACCGTTAGAGATATTTAGGAAAAACCTTGCCTCTGCCAAGAACCGGCCCATGATTTGGAGAACTGAGACCTCTTCTTTCCTTCAACCCACCTCCTGGGCCGGTGTAGCAGCCAGTGGAAAGAGGACACTGGCAAGCAGTGTCACCTTACCCTGCGTCCCCACACTCAGCTCACATTGCCAGCGGTGGCCTGAAGCCCCTGGGGAGCTGAGCATGCCCTCCCAGGCAGGAGGTGGGAAAGGGTGACCTCAAACCCACCAAGTGGGCTGAGGAAGGGGAAAATGGTGTTGTGCATTCATTGCGGTCTGTTCCACCCTCACAGATCCTTTGCCCCACTGATGCTGCCTTCACATGCTCGTCCATCATGACCACCAATAATATAAATTGGTATATGCTTGTCTGTGTGACAGACATGAATTTACATACACATTGGAGAAAGGCAAGGAGAGCGGTGCTGGCAGCGCCGGACACCTCATTAACTTACTCCTGCCATGGCAGCATTGCAGCCAGGGTGAAAATACATTAGGTTCATGCAATTCTTGCCACCGATTGCCAAAGAGAAAGGTTTTAAAGGTCAAAAGAGAGACTCACTCATGGCTTATGTGATGCTTTTTGAAGTAATGGATAAATGCAGAACTTGCCTTTGATGGTCCCTTTCAGAGTTAGGTAACAGCTGGATGGAAATCCACTACAAAAGAAAATTCAGTGTTATCATTAGTGGTGACTTTGGATAGCGGCTGTTCCTTGCATTTTTCAGAAGACTACTTGATTTGTCCCTCTCAAATGAGGCCACTTAAAACTCCATATTATGGACAAAACAGCAACTGAAACATCCCCAGCTTTTTGTATTTTGGCTCTCTTAAGGCAAGCGTTTCAGAATGAGGCAAAAATAAAACTCAAGCCAGAGTCAAAGAATGATCAAACTGATTAAGACGAGAAGAGAAAGAAAAACCAAGAGGGGATGGTCACCCAGTTGGTACCAGCAGGCATCCAACCACTCTTGGCGCATTTTGTGCTGTGTACTGCCCATATACAGTAACCATGTGACCCCTGCTTCCAAGATAAAGGCTTGGGAAACATAAATCGGTGAAGATAGATGGACTACAAAATTAATCTAAAATGACAAAGGAATGGTAATATTGAAAGTAATTTTGCCTTTTTGCAGTCCAGGACATTAAGGATTACTTCTTCTTCTCCATTCTTCTTGAACCAAGTACCTTTGTCTTTGCCTGTAAATAATAACAACCCAATTATTAAACTGCAGCCTCAGTGCTGCATGGTCCAATTTGACAGAAACCTGGCCAAAACTTGGTCTGTCCAAACTCACTCTGGAACAAATTAGTAGCAAATTAGTGACCGCCAGCTAGTACACGTGATCACAAAATCATGACATTGTCTCCACTGTGAGTATAAATTTTCAGAAGGGATTTAAAGAAGAAAAGGATTATGGCAGTGATGTATCAGCTCTGTGAAAATGTTTCAAAGAGCATAGGAACATCAAGCTTGACCTATACCGATACGTATGGGTCCATCTCCTGCTGATCCCAAGTCCACCAAAGTCAGGACACCTATTACCAACATTCAAGAACACTATTGTCTTTGGACCACTTAGGAAAATATTTTTTTTCTGGACACCCCAGCATCCGTGAAGGAATAAATCGACTCAATGGCATGTTTTAAGCCATCTGGCCCAACATATCATTGGGTTTTTACCACTGTCATAAAACCCCTAAACCAGTCTAGACCTTCCATTCAGCTAAAACCACTGTGTAAGGATTTAAATAGGAACCTAAAAGTAATCACTGTTAAACTTTATTCCCCTTTCAGCTCAAACGTAAAGCTGAAGCTTGGCAGTAAACAAGATAAGACTGTTTTTCCATAACCAGTCAATTTTGTTTGGCTTAAACTAAAATTCTAGGGCTGTCTTTTCATTTATAGCCATGCTTTGTATCTAGGTTAAGGACTTTAAAGTATGCTAAAGATAGGCTTTTGTTCTCCATCTACTTGCTTTTACCTCTCAGTTACTACTGAGGTCAGATCTTCAGCTAGTGGAAACCAGCATCTCTCCATTAGAGCCCGTGGGGTGTAACACTTGCTTCAGCTGAGAGCAAACTGCTACGAACGTGCTCTCTTCTTCACAAATCACCAGAGGTCACAGCTCCGGAGGAGCTCCTGGACAACTTTCTGTATAATTCACGATCGCTTCCTGGAGTAAATAACGCTTTCTGCCCTCCCCATATGCCTTCTGTTATTGTGCTCCTTCAAAGGCCCAGACAAATAAAAGTTTGATGTTTATTTTATTTTAAGAATGACTATTTACCCATCTTCCCTATTCTGCCCTTATCTTGTTTACTACCTCTTACAATAGCAAGAAGTCACTGCCGGGTAACCCCTTTCATTTCAGCCCTCTCCTTGGTAAGTAAGGATGCATAGCCTTTGGTCACACCGTTTGCTCTGCAGCCGAGCTACGCAGTTTCACTGTGGGGAAAATGTGTCACACTTTCTTCAATTCTTCAGATAAAGTGCTGACATCTGACCCTTGTCACATCTCCAGCCTTCCATTGGGTTTGATCTGCCTCCTTAGCCTTAAATCACAGTCACCACGTGCACCGGTCAGGACTCATTTGCCGAACATCCTTCATCGGAGAGGGGCAACATGCCTGGTCACGGGCAGCAGGGGCCAGCTTTGTGCTGGTGGTGGAGGGGACCAGCTGCCGGGGACACAGGGCTGGGGTGCTGGGAGGGGATCCAGGACCAGCTCAGACTAAGAACAGTTCATCAGGCAAGGGCAGCTCCACCAACACAGTCATTATTCAGCTGTGTTTCATGCAAGATAATTATTAATATAACAAAGAAACTGAAGCAAATGGGTCTTTGCTCATATTTAAAACAAAGGTTTTGGAAGTGTGAAAGACCTGGTTTTCAGGAGCACCACCAATAAAGCTTAAGTCATTGCATCTTCTGAAGAGACACTTGGCTATGCAAATCATGAGAAGTTTAGTCCCAATGTCATCCCCTGCTCACACTATGACTACATCAGGTAAATGCAGACAGTGGCACCCACCTGGGTTTTGGGAGGTTCCTGGTTCCATCTCAGCCACAGAAGAGCTGAGGAACTTTGTTGTTCCTCCTCCAGAGCAACAACAGAGCAGAGCTTGGGTTCACCCTCAAGCAGGTTCCTTGGCTGCCGCTGTGCTGATGCGACTGTGGCTCTCACCATGTCTCTTGGGATCACAAGAACAGGATAAGCAGCCTTCTCAGGATAAAGATTATCTGTGTGTGTTTACACCCTGCAACCATACCCATCTCCAGAACGTTTTTGTCAAAGCCTGTAGAACACATTAAAAAGCAATCAGGGAAAATAGCCCTCTCCTTGACAAGAAGGATCTTAGTCAACCCCACTACGGAGGGGATCAGCACTATGCTGTGGCCCCTTGCCAGAAACATAAACATAACTGGTTTCCTCCCCCACCTCCAAGAACTGGTAGTGGATCGGGGCTAAGCAGTGCTGTCAGGTGCCTTTTGCTCACATTAAATGGCTCTTCTGAGTTTGCTGGGTAGGATGCAAGTGTCCCCAGTGTTTCGGCAGGATGCAGCCCCCTGTGGTTTCCAGGCAGGCAACGCTGCAGGTGTTGAAGCTATCGTATCTCCTTAGCTTGGCTGCTTACAGCCTATGCGAGGGGATGGAGGACCCAATCAGCAGTTTGTGCTGCCTTGTGAAGCCCCAGTACCTCTGGCTTTGGAAGTTATCCAAGCTGCAGACACATCCCCACAACTGTGAAAGAGTCAGTTATTTACAGAACTTGGCTAGACCGAGTGCAAGTAACCTTACTTAATTTACAATAAGCCATTACTGGAGCCAGGCTGGGGGAGATCCCACATGCTCTCTTCCATCAGCTCCTGCTTCTGGTCACCACCAGGGACAGTGGTAGGCTGTGGGGACCTCTCATGTGACTCATGCAAATAGCAATTATGTTCCTAAATATTCAGTCTCTACTTTCTTCAGCTTGGTTTTAAAGGCAAACAACAGCCTTTCTAGTTTTCATCAATTATTCATGGGCCACTTTAGATAGCCATCAAATATACAATCAAATTAAATTAACATATCTTGAGTTTTGTAACCCAAGATGTCCTGTTTCAGCCCACAGGATGCCTGCTTCTGTTTGGGTTGCCACTTAATCACGGTATAATATTTGTTTTGGCTTGGTTGTGTGTAAGAAGAGATTTATACGATTCCATCTGGCTGCAGCATGTTTGTCATCAGAGGATAAAAGCTACCCTTAACTCCTCTATAGGCTGTGTTAGTGTAACACCGTGCTGCTTTATGAAGCTTTGGAAATGAACACCAGAGTGGAGTAACTAAAAATACATGTAGCTATCTAGTTTGCTACACTGTTTATCAACCTTTTTAGTCTTTAACAAATAATACATGTCACTTGAGTCTTCTCCCACCTCTTAAATTGCCTACACAAAAACACACGGCTCTCAAAGAGGTAACTTGCAGTTACAGTAATCCTAGTTTTGTCTATGCCTCTCCAAAAACAAAATACAAGATGTGGTGCGATACAAGAGTTTCATCTGACTTTATTTAGGATGACTTCACCATCATTGTCAATATAGCTCTTAGGGGTCCCAAGATGAATAAGGGTCCCATCGTACTAGCTGTACGACACTCACAGCCGATTCAAAGACAGTGCCTGCCATCTTAGTCTAAAGAAGAGCTTGACTTGACATCCACTGGAATCAATGGAAAGACTCACATTGACTTCAGGAGACACTGAGTCAGGCTCTCAAAGGAAGACAAGGTACAAAAAGTGACTGATGGATACAGGCTTCATATTTATTGGCACTTGCAGATGTAACAAGGAGTTCTGAGAAGTCACAGATGGAAAAAAATCAACAATAAAACTCTACAACATCATCTATAATCAAGTGTAAAATAAGTGGAAATAGCAGCAGTTTCAACACAAAGTACTTCCAGTGGTACTTGTTGGAGATCTGCTATCAACACGTTGGGGTTACAAAGGATAAGAGCAGAGACATTCACACAGCAGAGCTGGATTTGCAATGATTCAGTCATTGCAACAGCTCCTCTGGGAGGGAAAAAAACCAAGAGGGAATGCGCCTTCCTGTTAATCCTACCTGCCACTCCTGACCGATGCCCCAGCGTGACTGCTTTGCTACCACCCCCCAATGGCCAGCTGGCACTCGTGTAACTGAGACGCTCTTCCACAGACATCCTCAAAAGGTCCTTCAGACCCAGTGAGACCTGAGGGTGAGGGGTACATCTCCCTGTTTGTAGGGGTCGTTTTTCCTGGGTACCTGTCATCAGCAGATTCCAGGCACACCTGTGACACAAGGGAGAGGACAGACACCCATTAGCATGACGTCCCTTCAAGCCAGTTCTCTTCTGACCAACAGCAGCACTCACCACGTCCCCGATGTCTGCACAGTGCACTTGCGGGATGCTTTTCCCTCCCCCCACACCACGCATGACTGTGACTGACCTACTTGTGACAGCACTCTCGTGTCACTTGAGGGCATCACATCATCCTCTCCTGTCACTGGCCGGAGAACCATGGTGTTTGCCATCAGGTCTGCAGCAGCACGAACGTGTCTCCCCTCCAACTCCTGCCAAGGCAGGCTTCTCCTGCTGACACCTGCTAGCAGCACGGTTGTGGGGTACTTTGGATAGCATCTTCCTCCTAGCATCAGCTCTGCCTTCCACCAAAGAGGCTTCTCAAATGTGAAGTCGAGCCTGGGACTTTGACTGCAGCCACATACAGAGACCAGGACCGCTCCTTCTAGCGGATCACCAGCAGACTCCTGCAAGTAAACATGTTAGCTTTCCATGCAGCAAGTCAAACCCCCCCACCCCACATGCCAGAGCAGTCCAGCCCTTACAAAGCCACAGGCTGTGAGACACGGTGCACATCTTTGCGTGCAACACACAGGCTCCCTTTCCTTTGCTGTGAGAACTGGGGTAATCCACAGGGCGCTCAAGAATAGCTGGTCTCCAGCGATAGGCAATAGTGACCACCCTCCTTCACCTGCATTCCCAGCAGGAGACCATGGGTCAGGAGGTTGCACCACCCAAGCTTCCCCTCCAACCTCTCAGCAACATATAGATGGGGCTTCAGCTTCCTCACCCACCCACATCACTGGCTTGGGCACTTGCAGTAGCCGTTGCATTGCATGGATGTACACCTGACAAAAGGGGGAGAAAGTCAATCCTTATCCACCTGTCAGGTCAAGTACAGAAGATGAACCAGCCTCCAAATAATAAGTGCAAAGAAACAGTGGGGCAGGTACCCTGGTACTTTCTCCTGTGGGACCACGAACACCTTCCTCGGAGGCTTTGCATGTCAACTCTGTGCTAGGCATTGCACCTATGTGCAGATAGAAAAGTTCCTGGAAAACCTCTTATCCTCAGTATTTTTGCATGGGTCCTTGCAACCAGCATGATTTCCTAGGGGAGAAAGAAAAAAATAAAGTAAATTTAAAGTGTTATTTTAAAGAAGGGGAAGTAGATACCATCAGAAGGCAATTCGCTGAGCTGAGTAACAGCTGAACAGGAGAAGCTGTTTTACTCATTGAGTGGCATTTTAGGCACAATGGTTTACATTTTAGATAATTCAGTGTATCAACTGTGCAACAAAAGTAATTCAATGATACCATTTTCAGCCTTTGAGCAGAATGGATCTTAATTGCCAAAGAGACATTTTCCTTCATATCTCTGGATCTGTAGTTCATGATTTTTGTACTTTGAGCCTCAGAAAATTGCAGCTCTCTCCTGATTAAGTGCTTAATTGTGGTCAGTGCTTTTCAAAGTATTTTCAGCAGTTAGCTTAAGTTCCACTTCAGACACGCACTGTTATCGACTTCTTTATCAACTCGCACAATTTCCCTGCATCAAATGCTTTCTGAAGTATACTTGGTGGGCCTTGATCACATCCCTGTTTCACAGGGACTCAAGTGGAGAGCCACATGCCCGGAGAGCCGGACAGCACTCGCTAGCTCATGCTCCAGCAAGATGTTTTTCTACCTTCCTTCAAGGCCCTTTCTCATCTGAAGTGGCAGAGTTGCACTTCACCCTGGGAGGCACAGGCAGAATTGGCAGGCAGCTTCCTGAAATGCTGCCTGCCCAGCACCCACCGCAGGATCACACCGGGCACTGAGCCCTCGCCTGCCCTCTGCACACAGAGCAGCAGCAGCCGAATCCCAACTATTTAGCTGGATTTGCCAGGAAACCAAAGGAATTTAACCATGATTTTAAGCCAGGAAACACAGGCTAGCATGGGATGTGCTGGACAGCAGCTAAAGTCTATGGATGCAGTGCTGAAAACATTCCCCTAGTTTTAAGACCTTGCTGTAAACTAGAAAATATAAGGGCTAAAACCCTCTTTTCCTCAACTCTGAAGCAGGTGACCAGTTAATACTATCAGTTCCTCACAGTGCAGGAGCTTTTGCAGATGCCCAGCAAGTCCAGTCTCCAGTTGCAAAAGGTCTACATGGGCTTGGAGTGCCCTTTGGACAAGGGTATGGGTAACCCTCACCCGAGAGCCTCTCCCAAGATAAATAATCGCCGTTTCTCCCATTAGTTCCAGACTAATGGGAGAGAATAGGCAAAGTAGCATTCACCTTGGTATAAAGAGGTACCTACCCCTTTGGCCAGGGTGTTGCTCCCAGAGCCATTCACCCCTGCAATGAATGCATTCCTGCTGTCACTGGCTTCATTGCAACAGTCCAGCTGCAGCCGAGGATGATCTGGAGCTGCCCAAACAGCAAAGTCTGGTTAGTGCCAGCCTTTCAGACCAATAGCCAGAATGCCGGCTTGACCACAGTAGATCGGGTTGCATCAATATTGTTCCTACGTTTCGGCACTGCAAATGTCTTCCTCCACAGCAAAGACAAGCCACAGCCGCTTACTGAACAGCGGCCAAGGGCAGCACACGCGGCGTGCTCTGCAAGCGCTGACGCAGGATCCCATTGACAGGGCCTAATCGCTGCTGCGCATCGGTAGGTGCCAACAAGGACTCAACGGCTTTGTCCCGGCCTCTTACGAGACCATGGGAACACGTTGGTGAAGGGTTTGAATTTCTAGCTTCACAGCACTGGGAAATTAAACCTGGTGTTCGAAGCCTTTTTAGAAACCTCGCAACAGGTCTCTGCAGATCACTGTCACATTTTAAAATGTGCGTTGTGTATTGTACCACTGTAAACTACCAAGTGCAGGTTACTGTTGGGGTAGAGCTCTCGCAAGGTTTTTCACAGCTGTGATAAAAGTCACACCGGCTGATACATGTCAGACCTTAAAAACAGAGTATCTCAGCAGTCTAGAACTGCTTATGTTTGGGCAAATGTATTACAAATCAGCCTGGATCCTTACCTGCAGATGTTTGAGCAATCACCTTGCAACTGAGAGAAGTGGAAACAGTTCCTCATATCCCCCCAGAAACTCACATGAAACTGGACCCCTTCAGCAAGAGAATTGTTCAAGTTATTTATCCACCATGAAAGCCAGTACTTTCCTCTATTTCAAACCCAGTATAGTCTGACAGCTTTTTGCTTTCAAGCAGCGTGAAAGCCATCAACGCACAGGACTGCTCAGGAACACACGACAGGGTCAAGCCTTGCATGACCAGAACTTAAAGCCCTTGTTTAGGCTCAGTCCCATGTCCCTGGTTTGCATAAGCAACAGCTATGATTGCTGAGGTAAACCGAACACTTGCCCATGCAAGCAGCCAGGAACGACCACTGACAGGTTTTCTCTTCATTTGGACGGGCTTTGGCTCAGGAACTAAAAAGCCATTTTATATGGAAATACAACAGCTACTCACAGCCCAGAGTGAAACGCTGGATCTCTGCAGCACAGGGCTTATGCTGTAGCGATGGCTGGTTGTATCCAAGCTCCACCTTGGCTGGAGACAGGTTGCGCCTTGCACCACCGTGTGAGCAACACCATGCAGACAGGCACGCAACGGCTGGGAACAGCCCCGGCCTCACCACACAATTAATTGCCTTCTCTCTCCCCATTTTATGTGAATTTGCAAGAAGCTTTTGAAAAGTTTAATGGCTTCTCTGCACCATGGTTTTGAATTTAGTGTGTCAAGAAAAAGCCCCAGCACAGTTCAAGTCTCTCTGTGGGTACCCCATTGTGTCCTGAGCGGCTCAGTTCAACTGCGCAGCTCCAAAAAGCTTTCCATAAATCAGATGTCAGGAATGGAGTTAACCAGACCTTATCTACATGTTCAGCCATGAAGTCAAAGAGCCTCAGCCTCATCACTTCATGGACACTTCATTATACTTGAGTCAATGATCACCTGCTAGGAAGAGCTGTGCATCTCATATGTCATGGTTCCTGAACAAGGATCACCCACAGCTCCCCAGAAAGTTTCCAGCTATGGGAAAACTTGTGAGGTTTAAGTCTACAGAAGCAGCAGATGACATTGCAAGTGGTGCCACAGGCTGACACTGAGATGATAGAGCTGCTAATGGTTAATGTAATAATTTTTTCATTTCATTGTACATGAGAAAAGATAATTACTTTCAGGGTTTAAGAACTGAATGTGTTGATCCAAATGTAATCTCTGTATTTTAGCATTTGATTATTACATTAGAAATACAAATGTCAATGGGCTGTAGTAACCTAAGTTACCAGAATAAAAAAAACCCCAGATGAGTTCCTTAAATCACAGTACAGAGGGAAGAGCAGAAGCCAACAAGGGACTTGTAACATTTGTTAATTAAAAAAAAAAATTACTTCTGAAAAGCATTTCAGGAGCAGAGTTTTTGTTTTTCTTAAGTGATCCTTTTGCTGCACCCAGAACAAGTAAAGGCCAGGACAATGCAGCCAGAAGGGAGAACTACAGACAGTTTCCGTTTCTTGATTGCCTGAATCAGAGATGAAGACTTGAATGGTTCATCTTCCACAGTGAGGAAGGTCCATGTTTTACAGCCCTTTAGCGACAGCCTAGCTGTAGCTGCTGACTCAGTCGTCACAAGTTAATACAAGAAATCCAAAATACAGTCTTGGAGAGCAAGGTCTGAAAAATGCTTCACTGACGCTTCTCATGGACTCAAAGACTGAAGATGGTTTTCTGTTTCTGTTCTCTTTTTTTTTCCAATCCATTTGGTATCTTGCTCTGGCGCCTCCTTTCATCTGGGTAAGCCCAAATGTGCTTGTTTGTCCCTCTTATCCTGAATCTTCTCTAATGGATCTGGCATGCAGAGAACCTTCTTTACACCCCAGCCCAATCCAGTGCAAAACCGACACAAATCTAATCAGCGGCCCCAACAGAGCAAAGCCCATCCATTAACTAGTTCAGAAATGAAGCATTGTCCTCCAGGAAGAGATTCCCTATTCTGAACTTCTTGCTAAAAGCCCCTAACACAAACTGGAAGCCAAGACTGTGTGTAATAGTTAATAACAAGAGCGTGCTGCCAAGAATTGATTCAAATTGTTATGATTTGCTGTTGAACAAGCTATTGCCTTGATTTCTCAGCAAAGTTCAAGTTTACAGCAGTCTGATTAGTCCTGCTAACATTCCTGAAGCACCTACCGTTGTATGAAATTTTATTAAATTGCCAGCATCAACGGCTGTTCAAAGTTTGTGTGCCTTATTGCAATTGATGACAGCAAAATAAGGAAATAAAGAAAGGGGGAGGGAAGGGAACTCTGTTTGTTAAGGTTTTTTCTTTTTCCTTTCAATAAAATGTCAACTCCATTATATAGATGTCAACTCCATTACTGTAATGCTCCTTCGGTAACCTCAACATGTAACTATCTGCTAATAAAACAAGTTTCTCAAAGGGAGTGCTGAGGGCAAGCATACCCGCTGTAGGTTTCAATCTGTTTAAGAAAATGCCTGTTTATCCCTGTAGGCACAAATACCATTTTCATTATTCTGTTTTTCTGCTTGTCCTTGTTGCCCAAAAATAAAAACTGCTCCTTATCCCAGGGAGCCTGTAGCGGGCACAGACCTGTTTTTGTTACAGGAGAAGCCAGAAAATATGAAGAGCAATGCCCAGCATGCTGGCAGGGCCGTAAAAAAAAGCTGCATTAGACAGCAGCAAAGATGGGAGAAACAGGAGCAGCTGCCCCGTGATGTGCTGCCAAACCCTCTCAGGAACCTGCCCCAGGCAAATACCCCCCCAGAAGCAGCGAGATCCAAAAGCCTGGGCAGCCCTACAGGCAGGACGCACCGTAACCATCAGCCCAGGAGCAATTTCAGCCATGTCACCAAACCCCTCGAGGGGCTTAGACAGGTTTGTGTGTTCGTGAGGTCAGGATACTTGCAGGAAGAGAAGACCAGGGGCATATGAAACCAGAGGCCATTTGTAAGCACCTTTCCTCCATAGCTCTTCTTTTTTTTTCTTTAAAAATCTGTTTTTAAATTAAAAAAAACATGATGGGGAAGACCCTCACTCACCCTTTCCCAGGAAATAGCTGCAAGAAGCCTGGAGGTTGAGAGATTTCCTCCCTCAGTCTCAGGTTTGTTGGCTGTACACATCAATATGAAGACAAAGATGAGTACATATTTAAAGAAGAATAAAGAAATCCATTCCAGAACAGGAGTTGTTTAGATAATTGATTTCCCTTGGACTCACAAGCACTAAATAACACCCACTGAGCCACATCTCTGAGATAACCTTTTCCTTCAAATCTCTCTTCCAAAGGATTGGCCTTTGACAGAGGCATCTTTCAAAGTGCAAATCTAGCAAGCTTTAAGCCAGCTCATAGGTAAGACCTTTCTGAAAGAACGCGATGATGATTCCTCAAGCAATTATTTTTCCTTAGTATCCTTTGCATAGAGAGAGCTAATTAACTGCCTGCCAGGTTCTGCAGATTCACAGTGAAAAATGAAGTAGTACAAATGTCATAATTAATTAGCAGTTTAATGCTAGAATGAACATAGCAAAGGTGTTATAAATATTCAAGCGGCAGGACCTCCATACCAGCATGCACTTGTTGTGCAAGCCTGCCCCGGCAGGGATGTTGTGTGGCATTTTGGATGCCAGGGACCACATGACAGGGCCCCAAATCACCATTCCTTAGCAGTAAGCTCAGCAGGAATCACAGAGGAATGAGAAATAACCTGTTATCTCCCACCTTGATGCTGTTGGCCACCTTCTCCCGAGAAGCCATGCGGGGGAAGCCCACGCCAGGCAGCGATCTCGCTGCTTGGACCCGTACACCACCGCAGGCTCTGCCCTGGTGGGTGCCAATGCTCACACTGGCTTGCACAGCCCCAAACCCCACTGCTTTCCAGAGAGGTAAGGTCAGTCCTACCTCCCCCCCCGGCCCTGGCTATCAGGTCATTTTGTTTCTGTATTTTTAGCGAGCACAATGGTGACAGTGGACATCAGCAGCTTCCCAGCACCTCTTGCAACTCAGTTCCCACTTTGCATGGGGTTGATAGGAGGACACAGCCAGTTTTTGCACATAAAACCTGAAGCCTTCAAAAACCTCACATGGGAGGCAACTCCATCCCACAGACAGAAAAGGAGACATCAGCACGCAGAGTTACCAGCTTCCCCATGGACCAACGCAGACAGGTTTTAGACCTGGGTCAAACCCAGTGCCTTACACCAGACATACAATGTGAATTAAAAACAAAAATAAAATAATGAAGACTGGCTCTTGGTAAGAGTGAGTACAAACACAAGAAACCCCCTGAGAAGACACTCACCCCTACCCTTGCCCTTGAGCAGGTATGCCCAGCGCTTGCAGGCAGTGGGGAGCATACTCGCCCATATTGGGAGCCCAGCACAGGACAGCCCTGCATGGGACACCCTGCTGTGGGCTCTGGACCAGCCCTCATAAGCCTACAAGGCATGATGGAGCAGCCCAGGCACAGTTCCCATGCTAAAAATAAACAGCCCTGGGACTCAGGCACAGTTCCCACCCCGAATGGCCCAAGAACCCTGGAGCAGAGCAGGTTCCTGCAGGAAAAAAAAAAAATAAAAGTAAGAGCGGGGAATTTACAGGTGTCTGTTGCTCCTTTCAGGCATGGTGCCCAGGCACCCATGGCTCCCTCAGCTCCCCCCTCTCCCCCATCCACATGCAGATCTTCAGGGGTAAAGAATAAGCAGGTAAACAAAGGCACTCCGCCAGGCACCCACCTCCAGAGCATCCCAGGCAGTTGTGCCATCGTTGCCACCTGCTCTGCTTTGCTGGTTGTTGAAGGCAATGCTTCTTTTTAATGGCACTATCGCTTTGCAGACTGCAACTCCATGGTGACAAGCACCACCAGGAAACCTGTGACACCCATGGGTCAGAGCCTGCACATCACGTGTGGCAGCAAGGGAAGAAAACAATGAACTGGAGCAGCAACCCAGGGTATGAAAAAGAGGATAACCTTGAGGACAAGAAAACACACAGCAGAGAAGAGAAGGTCCTTAACTTAAGTTTCCTCTTTTTTAACCTAATGAAATCTTTTATTAACACAATCTGGAAGAGGCCAGCACCTCTTAAACATCTGCTTGGATGCCTTGTTCAAGTATCAAACTTCTTTTTCCTTTGCCTCTGCTGTTTTAACATACCTGGCCCATCAATTGCGTATTTCAGCACTTCAAAAATGTGACATTTCCAGCTTTTTTTTTTTCCCCCAAAGTGCTGCCTCCTGCAGGTGAGAGCAGTGAAATAATGGCTCGGTTGCATTCATCGTCATCAGGGTACCACACGCCGTGAAGCTTAGCCTGTGAACGCCACTCCTCGGGATGCAGCAGCCTATTCCAGACACTAGGAAGGCATCAGCAGGGCACTCACCCCTCTGCAGCCTTCTAAACCCCAAAGCTCATTTCCCTGTGCAGCAGCTTTCTAGGCAGAGGTGGCTACAACAATAGGGATTTCTGTGGAGGGAACCTGGGAGATGCTTTTCCAGAGTGCCTTTTACCACCGCTTGCTCCTTTGAGAGCAGAACTAGTCTCGTCCAGGTCCACATAATTCATAAAACCAGTTTAACCAACTCCTCCTGACTCAGTCTTGACCTGGCCAGTTACTGGCTCTGCTCCCCTCCATGCAGATCACCTCCATACCAGGCTGTCCCATAAACTTTCATATACATTGAGAGCCTCAAGATGCTGAACTACAGGCTCGCTGGATATAGAAGTCAGATTTAAAGAATGCCTACGTGGCCTTTGCTGGCTCTGCGCAAGAGGCTGACCGAGGAACAGCACGGTGCTGTAATCGAGCTACTAGTCCTGTTCTGGCTGAGCCAGGCAGGGCAGCACAGCAGAGAATGGCGAGAGGGTAGCGTGGCTGCCCCGTGCTCAAACCAGAGCTGGCTTCACCCCAGGGGGATTTATGAAGTTATTCCAGTACCTGGAGGTGCTGACAGGCACCCAAGAAGGAAAGATGAGTCGGTACCTGGCTGCAGAGTGCACGGATGCTCTGGGTGGGTTGGAGAGGTCCAGCAGCACGAGACAGCAGCCTGAAGCACCCAATGCCCTTGAAGAAAATACCTCCCAGTTAGGAACAAAACTCCCATTGATTTTTCACCAGGGTTTATGGTCCTTCATGAGGTCTAAAGAACCCCACTCATACCACACAAACTGTTGGACAGGCCAGACACCTCCGAGCAGGCGCAGGGTAGCCTAAAGGCGAACCTTCCTCTGCACAGAAGGGCAGAGAAATGAGGTCACCAGGGCACAGAGACTCCCTCTCCCAGCCAAAGGGCACCTTGCACCCCACCACCAGCCACCCCTGCTCTGCTCTGTCCATGTGACAGCACTCGGATGCAAGCTCGCTTTGGTTAATTTCAAGTGTTGCCTCTTGATTCCTAATAGCCAATACTGTAAGTCATCTCTACATGCATTGGCTTCCCTCAGTGTAATTTAATTAAAAGAAATAGCTCAGACATGGTTTCTTCTTTAGAAAACTGTCTTTCTGGTGCCTCCATTATCCCCTTCTGATTTCTTGAGAATATTCTTTTGTTGTGTATATTCCAGTCCTCCCACCGTAGGGAGTCAGAAGAACTGACTGGGGTGCCAGCATGCCACATGCATGCTCAGGTGCCCTTTGCAAGGTCCTGACTTGAGGTGGTCCAGCAGCAGAGCTGGCTGTCACATCACAGCTCCCGCAGGTCTGTCCCAGCAGGAAAGCTCTGCCATGTCACATCCCCGGCTCCTGCCACGCCAGGGGACAGGGCAGCAAGCCCCAGCGCTGCCGTGGGAGGTGCTGCTCTGCTGTGTGCTCCCCATCTCCCAAAACAGCCGAACCCCCGTTGCCACCAGGGAGGCAGCCTCATCTCACACCCTGTGGAAACGGCCACGTCCTCATCTCCTTGGTGGGACCAGCAGGAGCTGCTCCTCAGCTCCCCTTCACTTTGTCAGACCAGACAGGTGAGCCCTCCCTTCACAGGCAATTGTCAAGGGGATAAACACCCTTAAAGCCCAGCTTCACAGCTGAGTGCCATCGCCAGCACCCACAGCCACACTACTGATAAACAAAGCCCCACGGACCAGCTTCCCTCACTCTCCACATCACTGGGAATGCAATTCCATTTCCCCGTGCCAGGTCTTGCACCTATGCTGCCTGTCAGACATGCTCCTGCTCCACAGGGCTGGCACAGAAACCCTTCCTCCAAAAGAGGAGTTTTCTCCCCACTCTGGTAACCCCCTTGCCCTGCTCAGCCTCCTGGAGCCAGGGCTCCGAATAACTATGATTACTTCTAATTATACAAGGAATATTTATTATTCTGGCTTCAAAAGTAATGGAGAGGATCCTTCAGAAAGTCCCTCTGCTTTGCGATTTCCTCACACGGTACCTAAATCTAACCCAAAGAGTCACCCTGACCACGTGCTAACGTAAGGGTGCCAACAAAGAAAACCAGGAGGTGTCATCAAATGAGCACGGAGGGGTTCTCATCTTTTTTTCCACTTCCAAAGAAAACTCATGCATTGTTAAATGCCTGTCTGGGTTTTGTTTAGAGCTCTGTGCCTGAAGACTGTCTAACTTCTCAACCTACTATCCAGGCTGGATATAGGCAGCCTTTGACTCCCAAGTAAAAAGCAATAAAATGAGAGGAAATGGCTTCAAGCTGTGTCGGGGAGGTTTAGGTTGAATATTAGGGAAAATGTCTTCCCTGCCAGAGCGGACAGGCGCTGGCACAGGCTGCCCAGAGAGGTGGGGGAGTCACCGTCCCTGGGGGTATTTAAAAGATGTGTAGATGTGGCCCTTCAGGGCATGGTTTAGGAGGCCTGGGGGTGTTGGACTGATGGTTGGACTTGGTGATCCTAAATGTCTTTTCCAACCTTAATGATTCTGTGATTCTTTAATACTCCCTGGGTAACATAAATCTTTTTGCAGTTTGCTAAATAAGTTGTTTGCATCATGGACTCCTGAGCATGCACAGAGGCCAGTGGCTGAGGGCCTCCCTCCACTCCAGAAGAGTTTAGCCTCCTCAATGGAAAGCAAGCCACAGCCATGAAACCCTCGGGCAGACGAGGGCCCAGCAGCTCCAGCAAACATCAAGACAAACTGGGGGTCAGCGTTTTGCAAATCAGCAATGGTGTCAGACCTGACAAAGAGCTCAGCTCAGGTCTCTGGCCTGGGCACAAGAGAGAATGGATATGGTGAGACAAAAAAATTGGTGTTAAATTAGTAAAATACTTAAGTAAGGGGGCTCAGGGGAAACACTGAGCCTTTGTCAACAGAGGGAAGAAGCCACATGGATTTGGGTAGCCCTCACATCAGCAGAAAGCTCTCTCCTGGGTGAGAGAGCAGGACAGGAGAGGCAGCATTAAAATTCACCCCCACGTCTCAGAAGTGTATTAGAGCCCCCGCATCCTGTGCGTGCATCTAATCGAGCTGCTAAGGAGCATGAAGGTGTGTGATAATCCCTCTGCCATCTCTAAGCACAGCCCGGGCCAGGTACAACATCTGGACAGACAAACAGCCACGTCCCATGTCAAAGGGCTCCTCTTCCAGAGCCAGAAGCAGTTATAAGCAGCATGCAGCAGGAGGAAATGTCGAACAGCAACAGAAAATAACCCAAGCAGTAACACGGGCACCCAGATTTTACTGGCGTTCCCTTGCAGAGAAGTCATCGAGCCCCACACACTGCGGTGATGAGGAAAGCCAGCCTTGTTATTCAACCCTACTAATTAAAAAGGAAAGGAAAACAATATGGAATAAAAGAACACTGTATCAACAAAGAGAGAAGGGGAAGTTGGCCAGGAGGCTGCGGCACAGCACAAAGGAGCCAGCAGCAGCACAAGCCCGCTGCTAGCCAGAAGCGGTGCAGGGTTCAGTGAACCTTGCAGAAAAGGCTGGAACGCCAAATAAATATTTACGTTCTGCTATTTGAGGAAAAGTGGGACAAGATGCTACTGTCCACAGCACTGGAATATTTTCTACTGCATCAGTAATTAGGAAAACATTAGAAGTAGCTCTTGGATATTTCATTTAACTCAGAGGACCAACGTCCTCTGCACCCGAGAGCCCCACAGGAGACAGCTCTGTTCACTTCGCCACACGTCACCATGTTTCTCTTGCCAGAAACTTTTCCCAGCCTGACCTGAGGACACAAAACATTTACCTGGAACCTCTGCAGCTGGAAACATCCCCTCCCACAGGCAGGAGGAAAACTGGCTTGTACTCCCACAGCTGCAGAAGCTGCCACCCAAGCCCTGCACCAGGCAAAGCAGAAGGGGGCAGAGCCCACAGCAGGTCCTGGGGAGCACCTTGCCTGCCCATGGGCCTTAATAAACCTGTGTGTCTCCAGGCAGGAGTCAATCAAGGCACCTAATAACAGCCCACATCTGTGCGAGCTGCTAGCAGCCGGCCACAGCGACTCATCCCTGCGGGCTGCCAGCTCAGCAGCGCTCCACGGCAGGGCACGAACAGCTGGCCAGAAACACAAGGACCGGGAGCTGGCAGCCGAGTCAGTGCCCGTTAATGTGCAAAACACATCGGGGTGAACAATCTTGTCATTATTTCAATGAAAGGAAAACATGCTTAGTGGAGGTAACTGCTGATACCATCTACCCCAGGCCCGAGGGATTCACTGACTGCAGGATCAGTGCTGGATGAAATCAATGTAATCCTCGTTAACAGGATCAGCAACTGAGCCCAGGCGATAGCTGCACCTACTGCCAACCCACAGGGTGTTTCTAGAGGGGTCTTGTGCTGCTCAGCATCTTTTCCAGTGGTTCAGAAGAAAATCTGAAAGGAATACTAGTATTTTCAGCCACCCTCCAAATTAACAGCATAGTAGATGGCTACAGGAAGAGTTTACTACCAAAAGGTGATCAGAGCCATGCAACACCCAGCCGTGGCTGCACACCGTGGGCTTAAGGCAGCCAAATGCAGCACCCACGTGCCTGGGCACCAAGGGCAGAGGGGGGATGAACCCTCCTGGGCTCTCTCGAGGGCTCAGCCAGCCTATCCCACCACCCAGGTGATGGGATAGGCACTGCCCCAAGCCATCAGCGAGGATGGGACAGGCACAGACAGCCAGATAGACATGTCCTCGCCCTGCAAGGCCGTGCCTGCTAGGAGCAGCAGGTGATGGGATGGATAGTTCAGGGCTCAGGAGGCAATTTCAGCACAACACACAGCATCTGTGAGGCACTGCAGACACCCTGCCTGCTGCAGGTGCTGGGAAAGGGCAAGAAAGATTCCTCAGGGAAAAAGGCCCAAGGAAAAAAAATCCATCCGGCAAGCAGGACTTTCAGGGAAGGACTTGAGAAGTCCAATATGTTTAGTGGGTTTTTTGCCCAAAGAGTAACGTAAGGAAAACCTACTGTCGCAAAGAAAAATATTGTAAATGGTAACAGTCTGATGGTCATTGTCCTCATGGAAGGAAGGGAACTGCAGGGGTGGATAGATGTCCGGTGCAGTGAGAATAATGCGCACCCTCCCTGTAAGCCTGCTGGTGGCTTTAGTACAGCAAACCCCCCAAATCTGCGACAGCGTCTCCTGCAGCGGCCGGGCCCCGTGCGGCGGCACCGCCAGCCGTTCCTGCCAGCAAGCACCGCTCCCCCCGAGCAAACACCCTCCCTGGCCATTAATTCCTGCCCACAATTACTTTTTAAGTGCTCGATTTCCCCTGGAAAGGGCGACGCGCACCTACCCGGGCACAGGCAGCGAGACCAACATCTGCAGCAGGAGCAGAGATCTCTTTATGTCGCATAAATATCTTTCTTTCCCTGTGAACAAGCCATTTAGTGACACTTAAAACTACTAAATCTGGGGTTTATGTGGAAATGATTTTAGAGTGCACTGGAAACCCCAGGTTCCTTTTTCAATCTAACAACGTCTTTAGAAAGCAATTCTTTAAGCCTCCATTTCCAAGACCCTTTTAATCTCTGCAAATTATTGGTAAGAGCTGAATCAAGGCAAACTGCCATCAACTGTGATCACAACACTGTAACTCGGCAATGAGCGACTATCGCTGATTATTTAGAAGAAACTATTGCTTTTAGGCAAGCTGCCACAGAAATAAATTAGCATTTATACTGGATTACTGAAAAACGCCAAAAAAAAATCAGCCTCTATCTATATGTCAATTGTGTCTTGCCAAGGTCAATATCTTTACTGTAATAGGCACGGTCTCAAATAGCAAGAACAACTTATGTGTGGAAATGAGCACCGTACGGCCAAAATGCGTCATTATTATCAGAAAGACAAACTGATCTCTGAAATAACATCTGCACTCCCGCAGCTTTAAATAAAGGTGACCTTCTGTGGAAGGTGTGTAATCAGGAAGCTAGGAAAATAATTCAAAAAAATTAAAACCTAATAGTTTGACTTCTCAGTAGGTTCTTCCCTATCACTGTCAGCCTTATTGCATTTGTTATGTCTTGTTTGAAAAAAAAATCTTCTTTTGAAACTACTTTGCTTGAAATCTGCAGCTTGATCCTCCCAGGCTATGGAAGGACATGGTCCATTTTTGCATGGCACTTCCACGTAACAACCGATTAAGTTAGAAAAATATATGTTCTGTAAATGAGGATGATTTTAAGAGATTGGTTTTTTGTGAAACACTTGCCATATCAACAGGGATTTCTTTACCACCAGTCCAGCACGTTCTAATGAAATCAAACACCTTCTCCCCATCAGAAAATCCAGTCACTGAAGTTGAACTGGAACAAAGGAGTGTGCTGGGTTTCTGCTAGAGTAAAACAGCAAAGGGGAAAAAATCACCACGATACTTCGTTTTAATGGGGACCAAATATTTGATACTGGCCCTGCCGAAAGGAAAGGGCCAGTTTCAAGACAGTTCGGATGCCCGGTTTAAGAAATGAGGAAAGCCTCCGTTACAATGTTACACTTTTTATATAAAAAACACATGCTGCTGCTGTGGGAAAAATTCTGGGGTGTTTTCAGAGGAAAACAAACACGAGGAATTTTGTTGGCTGCATTTCTTTCAGCTCCCCCCAGGCTGTGCTTCCCCTTTAGCTCTGTGAGGGGATGCAGGGAGGGGCGGCCTCTGCCCCCAGGGAATTGGGGCCAGGGGTGTCCCCCAGTGGGCAGGGGACCAGGTCAGTCCCCGCTGCGCCCCCAGAGACCCGCCACAGACCTTGAGAGCCACTCCCAGCCCCGTCACTGGTGAAACGCCCCGCATCACTCCTCGTCCCAGCTCCTCCAGCAGGAGTTTGGCCGTGGCTGATGTGTTCAGGGTCATTCCTCTACCGGCTCCCCCTTCCTGGGCCGCTCTCTGGCTGAGCAGACCCGTAGTATTACAATCCTTGCACACAAGGTCCCCAGTTAAATGCTTCAGTGCGTAAGCAGCGGCCACAGGTGCTTAAGCTGTGCCCATTGTGCGAGTCCTTACGGGCCACCTTCTTTGTGCCAGACCCTGAAGACCTGGGTCACACCTGCCAGGCTCATGGGTGTGGGGCCAGTCCTGCTCATCCCTTTACCTAATTTCTGTCTGGTTTGTTCCGAAAGCAGTGCTAAGGCCTCAGTGAGATCCCAAACACCCTGCCTGCCCCAGCAGCTTACACGGAATCATCCCCAGGCACCAGGAGCAGCCTGTCCCCTCCCTGACAAGGAGCGGGAGCGCCGCTCACCACCTCTCCCAGCCAGTCTCCATCCATCACCTCCCAGGGGTCTCACCTGCACGGAGCCCGGGGCGCTGCAGGGTCCTTGGTTTGCCAAGCTGCAGGTTAACCCCAGGGATCTTTCCCCTCAGGGCTGATGGGGGTCCCCCTCCCTCCTTCTGCAGGCTGGGGGTCCTGGGGGAGGCTCAGGCCCTGATCCCCATCCATCAGGATGATGCCACCCACCCCGACAACAAAAGAGCACCTCTAAGTCCAGAGAAGACACAGTTTCCAGCAGCTCCAAAAGGGATGGAAAACTCTCTTCAAGGAAAAAAAAAAACAACCAACAAACCCAAAATACAAGTATAAGAGTCAACCTTTTGAGGAAGACTCTGGTGAAGTAAGAGTTGAGCTCAGACGATGCTCAGCGCCACAGGGTGCAGCACAGCTGTACCCTCAGCACCTGGAAATGCCCGGGATGGTGGGCATGGGCAGCGGGGGCTCTGCAGCAGGGCCCCGTCCCTCAGGGCGAGCGGGCAGAGCTGTGTCCCCCCGGGGTGCCCCGACGGGCAGGCGGGTCTCACTGGTGGGTCACCTCCTGCCGCAGGGACAGAGTGCAGGGACAGAGGAGTGGCAGCAGGCCCTCTGCGCAGCAAACAACGGTGGGCAGCGACACAGGGCAGGGGTTTTAAACATTTTTTTTGAAGCAGGGAGGGGGAAAACAGGCACAGGAAAAAATAAGGCAGGCACCAGGAATTCTGTCTGAACTGTGGGAAAATTGCAACTGAATAAAACGTTGCAGATAAAATCGATGGGGAGCGGGAGTATCAGACAGATGAGCAGCCAGAGCAGTAGTGCTTGCAGAGGTCTGAACTTGTGTAACTTCTGCCCTGCACCAGGGGTCTTCAGCGTTTAAGGGGGGACAGCACAAACTTTAAGAAGCAGAACTGTCCTCGCCCTGATTTTTTATGGTTTATTTTTCTCTGATGATCACCCTAGTGCTGGAGGTGCTTTGCCCAGCATCTTTCACCAAAGGGGTCAGGGAGAGGATGGGGTTCGGGGAGGGGAAGTGTCCGGCCCCAAGGTGTGGGACATTTCTGGCTCCCCAAAACGGGGCTCAGCCCCTCCTGGAGCAGGGCGAACATGGGGAATGGACAGATGGATGCACGCCCAGGGGGGTGCGGTGCAGGTGCTGCTTATTGCACACACCAAGTTTTATCTGTTTGTACGGACAGCGCAGCTCTGCCGGTCCCCACTCGCAAGGGCTGTGCGTGGGCTCCTGCGGTGTTCGTGCAGGATCAGCTCGCCGCTGCTGCGGGGCTCGCCACCCGCCCCTACAGCGCTGGATAGGTGGAGCGCGGGGGATCCGCGCAGAGGTGCCGGGGGCTCTGGCTGCCCCCCGAGGGTCGGCACCGCCCGGCCGCCCCGTCGCGTCGCCCCCGGGGCAGTGAAAGCAGCGACGGCCGGCCGCACCCCGCGGCTCCCCGCAGCGGGCGAGCCCCCGGCCCCGCGTCCGGGGTGGGGGGAGAAGGCAAGCCCGGCCTGCAAAGGGACCCCGGACCGTCCCCGCCGCTCCCTCCCGCCCGCCGGGAGCAGGAGGCAGCCCCGGCCGCAGCCCGCGACGGTCGCCGTGTCCCGCCGCAGGAGCCGCCGCAGCCGCAGCCCGGGGAAGGGGGAGCGCGTCCCGCCTGCCCCCCGGCCCCCAGCCACCGGGACGGGCGGCCCCGAGGGAGCATTTCGTTGTCTCAAAACCAGCGAACAAACGAACAACGACCGACCTCCCCCAAACAAACAAAAATACAAAGCCGCAAACGAAGCATCCCCCCTGAAAGGGCTCCCGGCGTCGCGCAGGTCCCCGTCCCGGGCCCGCACCCCGGAGGCAGCGGCTCCGGCTGCGGGGCGCGGCAGCCCGGGGGTCCCTCCCGCCGCCCGAGGGGCCGGGACCAGCCCGCTGCCTCTCCCGGCCCGAGGCCGCCCGCCCCCGGGGAATCCGCCCGGCAGAGGGGTTTCCCCGGTTCCCGCCGTCGGGGCCGTCCCGTCGGGTTCGGGTCCGCGCCGCGGCCGTCCCGCTGCCCCGGGGACGGTGTATTTTGGGGGACACACACGACAGACAGGCAGGCAGGCAGGCAGGTGCGGTCCGCGCCCCCCCCGCCTGTGCCGCGCAGCCCACCGCGGGTTGGGGGGGGGAGGAGGGGGGTGCGGGCAGGTACTTACGGGCGAGGGCCGCGGGGCTCGGCCCGGGCCGGGGCCGCTCCGGCGCTGCCCCGGGGTGGCCGGGCTTAAGAGCCGTCGGTCGGGTGCAGGACAATGGCCGGGAGGAGGGGGCCGGGGAGGGCGGCGGGAGGCGGGGAGGGGACGGGGCCGCCCGCCGCCGCTCTCCCCCGCCGGGCTCGCTCGCTCCGCCCCCCCGCGTCTGGCGTAAACCCGGCGCCGGGCTAAAAGAAACGGCGAGCTACCGGCGCCCGGGGCTGGTGGCCGCCGCGCCTCGCCCGCGCACGGCTCGCCGGTGGCGGCGGCAGCGCCCGGCCCGTCCCGGCCCGCCGCGCCATGTCGCTGAGCCCCAAGCACACGACGCCCTTCTCGGTCACCGACATCCTCAGCCCCATGGAGGAGAGCTACAAGAAGTTCGGCGGCATGGACGGGGCGGGCGGGCTGGGCGCGCCCCTCGGGCCCTACCGCCAGCCGCCCGTGCCCCCCCCCGCCGCCGCCGCCGCCGCCGTGCCCCAGCACGTCGTGGCGGGCCCCACCGGGGCGGCCGCCTACCACATGCCCCACGGCGTGTCCCAGTTCCCGCACGGCGCCGTCGGGGGCTACTGCAACGGCGGGTTGGGCAACATGGGCGAGCTGCCCGCCTACCCCGAGGGGATGCGGAGCGGCGCGGCGGCGGGCGGCGGCTGGTACGGGGCCGGCGGCGACCCTCGCTACTCCAGCAGTAAGTGGGGGCGCGGGGCGGCGGGCGGCGGGCGGGCGGGGGGAGCCCCGAGGGGGCGGCCGCCGGCGCTGAGCCCCCTGTCCCGCTCAGTCTCCAGGTTCATGGGCCCGTCGGCAGGGATGAACGTGGCCGGGATGGGCGGCCTGAGCGGCATCGCCGAGGGCGCCAAGGCCATCGTGCCGCTCCACGCGGCCCCGCGGAGGAAGAGGAGGGTGCTCTTCTCCCAGGCGCAGGTCTACGAGCTGGAGCGGCGCTTCAAGCAGCAGAAGTACCTGTCGGCGCCGGAGCGGGAGCACCTGGCCAGCCTGATCCACCTCACCCCCACCCAGGTGAAGATCTGGTTCCAGAACCACCGCTACAAGATGAAGCGCCAGGCCAAGGACAAGGCGGCCGCCCAGCAGCTGCACCCCGACGGCGGCCTCTGCCAGCAGCACTCGCCGCGCCGCGTCGCCGTGCCCGTGCTGGTGAAGGACGGCAAGCCCTGCCCGCCGCCGGGCAGCGGCACCCCGGCCCCCGGGCAGCCCGCCGCCCCCCCGCCGCCCCCCGCCGCCCCCGCCGCCGCCCACCCGCACCCCGGCTCGCTGGGGCAGGCGGCTGACCTGGAGGAGCTCTCGCCCAGCCCGCCGGCGCTGCACGGCCCGGTCCCCCCCCTGGCCCCCATGGACTCGGCCGGCGTCGACTACAACGGCGGCATGGTCAGCCCCAACCTGCTCTACGGCAGGACGTGGTAATCCGTGGGCGTGGGGGCGTGTGTGTGTCCCGTGTGTCCCCCCCCAGCCCTCCGGGACAGGACCCTCCCGGCCCCGACGGCCGCGCCGGCCCGGCCCGGCGCCTGCGGGGAGCCCAGACGGCTGCCCGTGGGCCACCGCCTCCTCCGCGCCCCCACCCCCCCGCGCCCTCCGGCTTCGCTTCGGGTTATTTTGCCTTTTTTTTTCTTTTTTTTTTAACTTTCCGCGGTTTTGGAAACTTGAACCCGAAGGCAGAGCCGCAGCGGGGCGGGCGCGCAGACTCGTGGGCGCTGGGCTGCGGGCCTTGGTCTGCGCGGCTGCTTGCGGGTGTCCGTGGGTGTGGGGGGGGTGTACGTGTGGAGGGGTGTGCGGGGGTGTGTGCGTGTGCGTGTCCGCGGCTCCGTGTCCCGTCCGCCTTCGCGCCGGTGTGCGCGGCCCCGGGACAGCCGCCCCGACGGGGCGCCCGGCAGGCGGGGGGGAGCTCGGAGGGGGTGCGGGGGGGGGGGCACGGGGTTCCTCCCCCCCCGATGCCGGCTCCGGCCCCCCTCTCCTGGGCCGGGCACCGGCACCCAAACCCGACCGCACCCGGGAGCCCCCGCCGGTGCGCCTATACCTGACAGACCCCGCTGAACGCCAACAATAAATCTTCTGAAGTGCAACTTATCTCGGCAGAATTAATTTTATAAAGGTGCCCCTGAAGTGCAATTTCATTATTATTTCATTGAAGGGAAATTGAGTCGTAGCTCGAGGTGGCGGCGGCGGCCGCTGCCTTTCAGAGGACGGGGAGCGGCTGGAGCAAGAACATAAAGCAAACCGAAGCCTGGCAGCGGCGGGGGCCGCTCCGGCAGAAGAGCTCTCGGACGCCGGTGCTCAGATTTAAGGGGCAAAACCGTTTTTATCGTTATTATTAATTACCGCTTAGTAAATGAACGTACGCGCCCGGAGGCGCCGCAAAGCCCGGCACTTCGCGAAGCTTCCGACGAGCTGCCGCGATCCCGGAGACCCCCGGGACCCGCCGGGACCCCGCCGGGGCCGGGCACCGCTTCCCGCCGGGGGAGGGGATCGGGCCCCGCCGCCGCTGCCGGCGGGAGGAGAAGGACGGGGAGCGGCGGGACAGCCCGGGGCCGCGGGGCTCGTCCCCTCGCCGCCTCCCCGAGGAAATCCAGCACACCGGGAAACCCCTCTCGGAAGTTTCCGTCAATTTTTCTCTCTTTTTTTTTTTTTTTTTTTTCTACAATAAAAGGAAACCTTCTCAAGAGTTGGCTGCTTCGTTCTCGATGTACGCACAGATGCGGTTCCACCGCCCCTGGACAACCCCAAACCCCCGTTTTTCTGCCTCTCTCTCTCTCCGCCGCCAAGGGGATTCCGTTCCGCGCTCCCCGCCGCTGCCCCGGCCCCGCCACCCCCGAGGGGCTCTGCTAGAGCCCGGCCCCTCCGGGGGCTCCCCCGTCCCGGAGCTCCACGCCGTGAAGGAGCGATTCTGGGGTGGAAAAACCCTGATTTGGGCCGCTGCGAGTCTCGGGGACCGGTTCAGGGGAAGCAGGGAATCCCTGCCGCTCCGAACCCAGGAGCCGTGGGGGGGTCCCCAAGGGGTCTGCTCCCTCGGGGGGATGGGGCGATGCGCAGGGCCCTCCGCAGCTCTCCCTGCTTCCACGGCCCGGCTCCCACGGCGGTCAGTTTGCAGGATGGGGATGGCCCCTGGGAAGCGGATGGGTCTGAGTCCCACGGGGTGGGCGAGCCGCCCCCTCCAACCCCGGTAATGCAAGGTGGGAGCTTCAGGCTCAGCTCCGACTTGAAAAACATATATATATATAGAGGTAGAGTAGCTTCAGGAGTGCCAGGGGCATCCTGTCCCCAAGGGCCATCCCCAAACACCCCAGCGGCCGCGGGTTCTGGGAGCGCTGGGACGCAGCAGGGCCATGCACCTGGGCAGGGGGATGCACAGGCAGCCGAAGCAAACGGCTCGTGGAAGGGCAGTGCCCCAGGGCCAGGCCCCGTGTCCCACCCCTGTGCCACAGCGCAGAGGAACAGAAGCCCCCGGCCGCACACATTGCTCCAAGCCCTGCTCTGAGGGTCCAGGCGGGCACTGCTTCTCGCAGGGCCAAGGGCAGGCTCCGCTCGGGAACGGCAGCCAGCTTTGAGACTCGCTGCTGTCAGCTGAGGAGGTGAAGAACTGGGCAAGGGGGAACCTGCAGGGACAAGCCCTTCCCAAAGCTGCCCCCCAGAATGTTTATCCAGCCCCATTTTTGCACCCTCTGCCCCAAAACGCGGCAAGCAAGGGACAAAAGCCCACTTGCACGCCGGGTTCGTCCTTGGGAGCACGGGGCACCCTCGGCAGCACAAGGACAAGCCACCCAGCTCCTTCCTCCAGCCTCGCACTCAACCACCGCATTTGCATGAAAATTCACGTTCGCTGCTGGTTTTGTTCTGCTCGAAAAGCAAAATTACTTTTTTTGAGACCCAAATATTTTCCCCGCGGAGCGAGAAGGCCATTGGCGAGGGCTGATGGCGTTTCCCAGCTCCGGGCAGGATGGCAACTCTTTGCATTACAATGAAGGATTCTGCTCCACCCTCAATCACTTGAAAATAATGAATCCAGTTTCATGATTTCTTCCTCCCAAGGTTACATTGGTCTGGTCTTTTTCCTCGTTGCTGGTGATTAACATCTGGGCCCTCGAAGGAAGGGGCTGAAAAACTACTCACGGGAGCGCCGTGCCTTGCAACCCTGCGCAGGGGCAACAGCAAAGCTCTGAAGTTTACTGATGTATGAGATACGTGTGTTTAACAGAGAAGTCCGAGCGTGGCACAAGGGAAAGATGTTATATTAGCGCTAACGCTGATCATGTAACTGGAGGATCTCGTCTTTTTTTTTGTTTGATTAAACAAAGACTTTAAACACTAGTGTAGAGGCTCTGTGGAATTATTTTCCAAGAAATTAACAGAAACGTGTGCACACAGGTATGGAAAAAGGAAATAAACCACTTGATACTGCTCAGAATTTCAAAAGACACTTTATAAGGCAAATAAAAATATTTACTGATTTGGTACACGCACACAGAAAATCCCTAGAAAGAGTACTAAAAATGAATGGAAACTGTCATTGGCAGCTATTTTAAATTATATATCAAAACAGACAAATACACCTTCCGTGCTTGTTTATGTTACAGTAACAGTCAAAAACAGGCACAAGTTGTAAAAGTTGAAATGTTTTTCTTCAAAGTCCAAAAAAAACCCCAACAAAACCTCCTCTCTGTGAGAAATTCAAGGAAGCATCCGACACGGAACACCGACAGACATGTCTTTAAACACCATGCTCTGCAGGCTGCCTGCTGTGTCTTCCCCAAGAGTTAATAAAATCCGATTTCTATGCATTCTTTAAAACTCCGGTCTGGTTTCAGGCTCTTATGCGTGAAGTAAAGGATGTTTGGAGTTCAGATTGACAGGCACGGCTAAGCACAGCTTGTATACGTAATAAAGACAAAACAGCACTTCTACCTCATCAAAAGTCTCACAGGCAAATTAGCAAGTCTAGTTTACTCGTATTTTGCCATACGCTATTTCCAAGCGACGTAGCCCCCCCCCAATAATCAGTTTGGTAAGAAAGGTGCACATTTAAAACAAGTATCATAGTTTAAAAACTACAAGGATATTTCTTAAGGATTCCATCCCCCCCGCCCCCCAATTAATAAAAGAACAAAACCAAAAATCCCAGACTTTTTCTATACTTAAAAAGAAAAAAAAAAAAAAGACAGAAATTAAAACTACAACAACAACAACAAAAACCCAAGTCAAGAGCTAATTCCAGCTGTATCTTCCTGAGGTAGGTGGTAGCGGGTAGGGCCTCCCGGGGCCGTATGCCTGCAAACAAACAAAAGCAAGCATTTATTTTTTGGATTAACATCACAGTAAACAAGTTAGCCGAGCTTGAGGCGCCATACGAAAATGAAACAATACATCCTTTGCACAGAAAGGTACCACAGGCCGAGCTGAACGGCTCTTATCGGATGCTCTCCTGAAAACACAAGCTTTAGCCTCCACCAGCGGAGAGCGGTTCTGTACGGCCTCAGCCGCGCCGCGGGAGGAGCCACACTTCTAAATCGGAAACAAATTCCCCAAAAGAGAGCACTGAGGGCAAGTTACTGCCGCGCTGTAACTCCTCTGCACGTTCTCTGCTTTCAGCAGTGCTGGAGGCAAAAAGGTACAGGGCGTTGAAGCCACACACGCACACATGAAGGGCAGGTCTGAAACGCAAGTTGCTAGTTCCTGCAGAAGCGCGGGGCTTTGCAGGACCCACGCTTACGCTTTACACCGAGTAACGATGCCTTTTTTGTGGACTAACGACAGCACCGATTTGAGATGCCCGATGCCTGCACACTGTTCGTAGCATTAGTCAGGTTTAGTTTTTGAGAAGAAAAAAATTATTTTCCCTCAACTACCAGCTTTCTGGTTTAGCTGTGAGTAATCTTACACAAAAGCAGGGCAGATGTTTTTACAGAGAAGCATTTTAAGGAAAAAAAGAAAAAAAAAACCAACCACCAAAAAACCCCAAACCCAACTGTATTTGTTACAGAAGCAGCATTTTTCAACACATTAATTTAAAAAAAAAAAAACCTAATGTAAAAGATGTCTAAATTCCACCTTAGACTGTATTTTTGTATTTAAGTTTAGATGAGGCGTTCTCTACCTCAACTATTTGGTGAAAAATCTCTCAGAAAATTTCATAAGAAGCCCCCTTGAAACATTTAAAATTATTTCAAAGCCTGATATACCGCAGAGACCAGGAAGTTAATTAAACGAGATGCACCAACAACAGCTATAGGGCTCGCTTTGTTTCGTTTCTTACTCGAAGGGTTCTTCTGGTGGTGGGGGAAGAGGGGCTTCCCTTTATTTCTTTAAAAGAGAGATCCATCTCAGCCTGTCCTACGGGGAAACGGAAGAGGCAGCGAGGAGCAAACCTGTGACGGGAGGCTCGCCTCAGCCTGCTCGTTAGACCCCGCTTGCAAAGGGCTCGCAGACGCGCGGAACACACCGCTTCCAGTACCAGGAAGGTTTTAAGTTTGTTTCCAGTTTGATTGTAATCAGTTATAAAGGGAAACAAATTGACTATACCCCTTGAAAGAAATCCTTCTAGTTACATAAATAGCAACAATTGCTGTAAGAATCACAATTCAGAGGCAGTGTGAGAGCTGCGCAGGACATGTATCTGGACATTCAGTTGTGTATTACTACAGACTAAAATAAAAATGTCAAACTCCTGCACGACACCATCAAGATTATGAGTTTTCTGGAACAGCTGGAAGACACCAACAAATCCCCACTACCACTGAGCGACCCATATCCATGGCGGTTGCATTAATTTTGTAAGCACTTTGTAGCGGCGTGTTTATTAACCTCTTCAGACCATGTTGTGTATGCTGTAAAAAAAGAATTCAGAGGTGAAAGGGACCAAAGATAATTATTTATGCTGCTATGTGTCACCACTTCCACTTGAATCCCTTTTCAAGGCTTTAAAGCTTTGAAATTTACAGGCAGCAGCGCTAGATTCAATTATTGGTTTTGCACCCTAAACCCTTTAAGGTAGCTTCTAATTTTACTCCAGTGCTGCCAGCCCCGAGGGAATAATGACATCTAGAAGTTCATTTAAAAATAACAAAAAAAAGAGGCAACAAAAATTTAAAAGGCGATTAAAAAAACAGTTGGAAAGCAGCACAACGGCCAAGGAGAATTTTGAAGGAACAAACTGACTTGAGCTGAAAGATTTGTCCTTAATGACCATCACATATCTGAATACAAATAAAACCGTCGTCACCACCCAGTTTTAACTTTGTTTGGTGATCCAGCAGACACATCCCGCACTAGTGACAGGTGGATCGCGTTTTGGGCAAGACTGCAGTGTTAGCAAACAGCAATATGCCTCCTACTTAATCATTCAGGTGGCAAACAGCTGGAGCTGGGAGGGCAGAGGTCCTCTGTCACTGCCAGGCTGCAGACAGCCGCGGTGCTGCCAGAGCCCACAGTTAGGGGAGAGCTTTCCAAACGAGAACTAACAGGGGATGCCCTCCCTGAGCCCACGCTGTGCTGGAACACAGCTGCCCATCACCTTTGTGATTCCGGCTGTAGCTGCTACACATGAAGATTTAAGGTTGGGAATGAACTAGTTTAAGCACCGATTCCTTTTGCAAATACATCCACCTAGGCAGCCCTGGGTAAAGGCTAGAGCAGAGTACAGCGTAGCAGACAGACTTTTTGCAAGTATCTATTCTCCAGCCCTAATTAAATACCACCCAGACTCCACCAGCATCAAAATCCTCCACTGATTTTTCTACATTATGACAGCAGCCCCTGTTACAGATTAGTGCAATTATGCATTTATTCCTTCGTCTCCAGTGTTTTGGGTAAACCTGTGTAACACAAACTGAAAGATTTCTGAGAACTGATCCTATCAATACACCTCATCCAAATTCGAAATACACTTTTAAAAAAACCCAAACCAACCACTGGGGAGTAGTTGGGCAGCACGGCCAGGATTCAAGCCCCGCTGTTTCCCCAGGGTGGGATCACAATCCACCACGTCCAATTTTGCTTATAGCCAAACCAGTCCTAAAAAGGATCCGTACTGGTAATGCCTCCCCCTCTATACTTGGAGCAAGAGTGCACGATGGCATACTTGCCTCTCTTTTCCCCGTTTCTTGCTGCAAAACCAATACAACAACTGAACAAGCTGAAGACAATTCTTACTCCAGTCTTAAAAAAAGCCTCCTCTGCACTAAAAGCGCTTCAGGGTAGGAGTCGGGGCGGGGGGAGAAGGGAGTCTCACTGCTGCTGCCAAGGCTTCAGCCAAACAAGAGTTTAAGAGTCGGGAGCGCTGGGGCAGCCTGCTTGCTGGCTATAGATCTTTTCAGCAGCACCATGTAATCCCGCAGTCAGCAGACAATGCTGAGAACAGTATTAGCAGCTCACAGGCTGCTTCTGCTGGGCTTCGGTCCTCATGAGCTGAACCAGGGAGAGAAGCACACGGCACTCTGCAACAAGCTTCCCCAGGAAAGGCCAAAGGCTCTTCTCTTACAAACTTGGTTCGACAGTACCTGTGTTTATTGTATTAGCTGCCTCAAAGCCCCCACACCATAACAATGCCATGGTGCAAAAGTGGTTGTGACAGACAGCGCTACCTGAGTCTCCTGACCAGAACAGAAGAGAAAAACAAAGCAGACAAAGAAATCAGAGAAGTGGTAAAAATGCTGTAAGGTGGCTTTCACAAATGCTTTATGACATGATTTAAATGGATTGTACTCGCAGTCCCCGCTGTATAAGTGAAGGAGACTGGGATATTATCCAATATGCACACTGCGGGACAGAATTTATACCTCTGTGAAAATGACCATGTGCTGCCAATAGCATGGAGAAACAGTCCCAGAAATCAAACACCAAATTTGACCACGTTTGTGCTGTACCGTGTAACATAAATGTTTGTGTACTCAGGAGATGGGCAGGCTGGGAAGAAGAGAAGAAAAAGAAGAGCGTACACTAAAAAGTGTCTTGTCTTGAGCGCGTTTGTGAGAGGTGGCTGGACCAGGTCTCAACAGAAGGCAGATTTCAAACAGTTTGTGCCTTAGTTTCCATATAAAGGATTGGGAAACAGTGCTGTTACCAAGCAGCTGTGCACTCTTCCTCCTCTTTCCCCATTGCTGGTCAGTAACCTTCCCACCTCTGAGTAATTGTTCTGACTTACCAAAACAGCTACAGCACTTAAAAGTTAATATAGATACCTGAAATTTATTTTAAGCTAGTATATAGCATAGTACACACTCAAATTTGTAGTACAAGTGTATTTGCAGATTACGTTTTTACTGGGAATATACACACACAAAAATCACATAAGCAAAATCACCTGCTGTTTTCAAGAAGCATTTTAATTCTGTGGCATTTTCATAAACTGATGACAAAGTCACCTATAATTTCAGATGAGGTTCTCCTATCACGCTCACTTATTTTCATTTAACCACACAAAGCTATTTTCACATGTACTTTCACAGGCGTGTTTATTTCTCTGGCTACTAGAATCTAACATTTGCATTCAAGTAGTTTTTCAGCTAAGAGAAAGCCAATAAACACTCCAGGGGAAAAAAAATTAATGAAGTCCTAAGAATCTACATTTCTAACATACTGGGGAGAAACCCTTCTATCCCCAAAATGTGTAGTTGATAGATTTGCTTACAGAAGAGGAAGACTCTGGTTGAAATACTTGCCTTCAGATTATGTTTTCTCAGGCTGCAAGAAGCGCATGACTTGGTAGCATGTTTGATCTATCTACTTTTAACGAAAAGCAGTGGCAGGGCAGTCACCGCATGGGCTCTTTGCCAGGGGTACCCACGGAGAGGCTGGACCAGGCTGGGAAGCTTACCTGTCAGTGCTCCTGCTGGTGACACAGCTACTGGGCTAAAACCAGCTCAGGAATGCCTACCAGTGTGGCATTCGCTCTCCATGGCCACACGTGAAGGCAGCCTTACTCAGGAGGAGAACAAAACCTGCATATGGGGCAATGTTTTCCTACCTGTCTTCCCCTGTCCATCCGATCTTCAGGCCTCTGTGGGTAGCTCATTGGTCCGCCCAGCCCCTGGTACTGGCTCGGCTGGTACTGATTTTGGGATTGCAGCATGCGGTTCCAGGCAAGAAGAGGAGCAGCCCCGGCAGTTCTGTGTAAAGAAGAAACATGCTGCAGCATGAACTTAGCTTCTAGAGAGTTTCACACCACAAAATCCAGATTTCTATGGTCTTCTATGATAAATGATTCAATTTGTTTCTGAGCAAAACACTGTCACATCAACTATGCCTGCAGCGGTACCGCAGATGGCCAAGTCGTTAGACATAAATCGGGGAGGGGGGAATATCTCCCAAGATTCTCCTACCAAAAGGCCACGTTTGCTTACTGCTTCCTTCACCACAGCTTGAAAGCTACAGAACCAGGTACAAGCGGGAAATTCAATTTTACAAATCAGAGGTTTTTCAAATTCCTTGGAAGGACCCCGTCCGGCTTTTATTTTAGGGGCAAATTTGCCAATTCATCCGCACTGATCTTGAACGTAGATTAAAACCCAGATACCTCCAAGTCAGCTAAATGTAACACACCATCCAGAGAGTAAACATGTGCGATACAGGAGAATGAGGCTTTCTTTTCTAAATGTCCAGACTCTTTCTGGGAGTCCATTCTTTCTAGTTAATTGCAGGTTGCAAATGAATTCTTACTGCGAGTATTCTGAATCTAGGGTAGGGGCCTTGGCTGTTTTTTCCCATCCATTATTCTGCTCAATATGTCAGAAGGTCTGATCGGGAAGAAACCTTTTCAAGTTCTATTGATGCCGTTTTCAATTGACCATGGTGACCTAGCAACATAAGCACTAATTGGCATGGACTGACTGACATTTGGTGTACAGTTTATATGGGAACGCAAATTCAACATCCATTATAACCCAGTTTGCCATCCCAGATTACTAACAGCAAGAAATGTTTTAATTGCCTTCAAGTACCTATTCTAACATTACAATTATAAAGCAACAGGTATAATACATCAAATCATTGTCTGATTAAAAATATTTAGAAAAATGACACAGCCATGATATAGTCTTTAAAGCTGAGGACAGGTAAGGGTACAATCCCTTACAGAATTCATAGCAGTTATGGTTTGCAGTACAAGGTATTGTTGTAAAGGAAAAACATTGGATAGTTGAGACAGTTAATCTTTTCTGACCCCTGTTTAAGACTGAGTCAGCTGAAGAGTGTGCTGCCAGCCTGCTAAGAGACAGGAGCAGCAGAGAGCACGAGCACTGCATTTCAGATGTACCTGCTGCGCCGCTGAACTGCAAGTTACTCTGTACGCCTTCATAGAGCCTTGCCTAGATTTGCTGGGTTAAACCGGCGGGACTTCAGCCTCGGAGGAGTAACCCTACCCAGAGGCTGATATATTCTTTGAAACACACCTGCAGGTCAGAGAGGAGGTGTGACTTTCCTGACCAAGGGAGGATTCGCAGCCAGCTGTACAATGTTGGGCAACCTGAGCTTGGGGCAACTGAGGGAGTGATGCTGGGAGAGGAAGGACTTTTAAACACACATTTCACCAGCTGGAACAGAGCCACAGCTGGAATCAAGACAGGTAAACTTAAGATTAAAATGAATGAGAACAGGCATTTTGGATGTGAAGGCTTTTGGTTTGGGATGCAGATTGCTTTTGGCTTCACACTAAAGCCTGTAAGACAGCTGCTCCACCTGGTCAGATTAATACCTGCCTGAATTTTAGAAAGGCAAAGAAACTCCTACCATCTCTAGAAGTGAAGTGCCTCAATCCCCGTTTATAAAAGTACGAGTCTTACCTGATGAATATGCAATTGGTAAATACGATGTGCAATACATGTACTAAAATTGAACACGCACAAAGGCTAAGTGGTAACACTGAACCGTGTGGTTTTTAGTTTTAGCTTCAGACGTATGTCTAGAAATGCACAATGTTGTCCGAATCGTTCCATTATGAGGAGCAACACTGTATTTAAAGTTAACAGCACATGACACTTTCAGGGACTAAACACTCAAGATCAGTATTCTAAGTAAGATATTCCTTCTGATTAAGTGTTTTGAGCACTAACTCCCCCCACCCCCATTATTCCTAGAAACCAGCAGACTCCCCAGGAAGAATACATTGCTCAGCCTTAAGGAAAACTACAGGGAATTACCTCTACAGCCCCAGCTCTAGGACTTCCATCAACAGTCACTCTGCCTCTACAACTCTGCTAACGTGCTCATGATAAATACCCTCAGCGACTGGGGATCACAGGCCAACACTTGCTACATGCCTGGAACGGGAAAGTTTGACACAAATTTCATTTTACATTAGTATGTTTTTGGCAGAGTTTAAACTTTTCGTTTAATAAAGTGCTGCTTAGTGAAAAGTTGGGATATTTAACAAATGAAACACATTAACACTAATAGCACTATTATGTCGGGGCATTTTTGCTTCGAGGCCATCTGAAAGAGCAAGATTGGTGACTTTCCGTTGGAACCACTACATATTCTAGAGGATAAACCTAGTAGGAAAGAAAAAATGAAAAGCTGCAACGCATTTTCTGATCTTAAAGCCAGAGAAGCAGCTTACACCTTTTTGCAGCTCTTAATTCACAGAACTATGTACTACTTTTAAAACACAAGAATTTAGATTTTCATTTGGTGAACAGAAATCAGGAAATTACAGTCCCCGCAGCACTTGACTTCAGGTTCGTCTAGTGGATGCATTAATTGGTGATTCAAATTCCCTGAGGGTGGAGATTTGTACGCAGCAAAGTCATGCCTCACGGGTAACAAAGAAAGAATTCTGCCACTTGGAATATCACACGAGTTGATATTGGCAAAGTTACTCAAGTGCACTATCCAGAGTTACGTTAACTTACAATTAAACCAAAGCACATACATAAAGGACAGCTAAAATACAACCTCAGGAAACTTTGCATAGTAACATATTTATTTGTTCCAACCTCTGCCCCTTTGGAAATCTCTTCTACAAGCAGGCTAAGCAAAAGGCTTTGCTTAACCAGATTACAAATTTCTGTCAGCCAGGAAAGCAGGTAGCCAATATTATATAGATAACCTCTGAAAGATATCAGATCACCAGCACTGAAGGCAAAAGCATGAAATAAATCATCTGCAATCTCCAGTAACGCAGCCCAGTCAGACCAGGGCCTGAACAGGACGTGATGAAAGGTGTCCCCTTCAATGGCAACCCACCGATTTTATTTTATTTGTTGCACACTGAATTGCATCACTAAATTTAAAAGTAAGAAATCTTATGCAGGAGACGAGATCATCTGGGTTCCGACGAAGCAGCAGCCTTATGCTGTTGGGTTTTTCCCACCCAGGCCTGTGAAGCAAGAGCTAGTATAGCCCCCACTGCAATACACTATCCCTGAAATAGCACAAAGGCTCAAAGCTTTCCTGGCAGGGACAGGGCTCCTTGTTTATCCCTGCTTGATGTCGCAAATCAAGGACATCGTAGCCTCCTGCCAACCCACTTCATCTGAAAAGGCTGGAGCAGGGGCTGGCCTCTCCCTCAGTTACTTTCTTCCTGGGAGCAGAGGTGATGGAGAACAGAAATTCCTCGCTTGCTCTCCCCAGCAGCACCTTGTTGCTTGTGGAGCACCTGAAGCTGCAGCAGCAAGCGGGGACAGCCTTGGGGGTAGCAGTACAGGACACTGGCAGCTCCCAGGGAATTAACTGGGACACTGAAAAACCTCTTGTGGGTGGGGGTGGGGGGCGGTTTCCAGTTCAACAGGTTCAGCCATTTTTTCCTGCACCAAGCCTATCTATATCCTTATGTTTCTGTTTAAACTTTTGCTTAAGTCTGCATGCTTATCTCTGTATGGCAACTAACTCAATAACAGCCCTAAGCATCTGTTTGATTTGTTTCCCAAATCAAACACCTTCCAGGAACATGGAAAAATTACTCCTCCTCAGCACTGAAGCCATCAAGTTAGTGATTCTCATAAACCATCTGAGGTGTAACAAAGCACCACCAGGGAGGTAAAGCACTGCAAATATACTGTCGTCCCTCGAAAGCTAGAATGGCATTCTCCAAGCTTCTCTAAAGCTTATTTTCTAGGTGAAGATGATACATCTTCAATTTACAGTCACCCCAGGGGACACCAGTTTCCTCAAGGTTGGGAACTGAATGGTGAAGTCAGCACCGCAACACTAGAAGCACACTGGACGGGTCAGGAGATCGGATCGCAAACACCATCTGTCTGCAAAAATGCTCTAGAGTACTTGGGCAGCGCGTGGTCACTTCTAAAAATATTTGCACAAGCCAAGCACAGTAACCTCATGACAGGAGTCTGATTAGAGACCCAGTCGATTATTACAATTGTAATAAAAATGTGTATTTCAAGTGAGAAACAAACAGAATTTCTAGTTGAAAAAAGTTATTTGTATGTGAATTGAGAAACTCTTCTGCTTTGCAAAAATAAACAGCCGGGTACAATGATAAAAGTATAGCACTGTAAAAGTAACAACAAGTTACAGACCAGTAGCGATATTTCACAAAATGGTAGCACATAAATCGGATTTAATTAAGGTGTGGGAATAGCAGCTTCCATGGACAAAGTAATATTAAAGTTTGTAACGCAAGATTCATTTATAATGCAATATTCCACATTGACGTGGCACAGGACAAGGGAGCCGGACTTATTTCAATAGGGATCAAAATGGTTGCCATGGAAAGCGTGATTGCGGAGAGCTCAATAAATTCTCCCAAAGCTGATATTTTCAATGGTTAACATTTGCAAATAAAACCATGAAAAAAACCCCGTTGTGCCTCAGAGCAGAAACTTCAAAGATCTCATATACGCTCTCATTCCTCCATAAATATAAATAAATGTCATTATTCATGGCTTTCACAGGTACGCTGGAGTTTATAAAGTCCATCTGACTTAAGGACATACAACCTATCAATGAAGGAGCGCATGTAAAACATCCCTTATTATCAAACCATGTCACATTCCTTCTATTCGATGGCACTTATTGGACTGCAGATTCCATAATCCTTCCCTGAGTCCCTTCTGCATTTAATTCAGTTCAGTCTTAAGTAGTTAAAGAAACTGTTTTCAGTGGCAACTAATAACTACTGACCTACAGTGACACTGCCCTACAATAGGCTTGTCAGGCCTGAAAAACTTGTACCAAAGAAGCTGATTAGGACTTCAAGAGGTTTGTAGCAAGAATCAATGGCTAGTCTGTACTAATGCTGCGGTTGCGGCACAGAAATGATAAAAGTGGAACACCATTAGTTATGCCTCATTAAGCTCCACAGCCCTCCTAAAAAGAAATTTGTTTAGCCTGTCCAAAATCTAATGCAGTTTTAAGCTCTCTGTGTTCAATTTCATAGTATCTCAAAAGCTTCAATAAGATAAAGGCCAAAGAACCAAGAACGGTACCAAAGCACCAACAGTAAAGTTAATTTTGAAGTCTGAGTTTTAATGGAAAGTGTTTTTGCCTTTTTTTTAAAATACAAAGTACTCAAGCCTTTTAAAGGATGAACACCACATAGTGCACCCACAAAATATAAATAAATCATGGACATTAATTAACTTAAAAAAAACCCCTGCTGTACAGCATGATTTCAAATTTAAGCACCAAAGTTCAAAACAAAGAAAATAAAAGCTGTGAAGCCTGGCAGAACCCAGTACATCCTCCTGGCCACATTTCCCAAAACTTTAATCCCTCCTGCCTTACCTTTGTGGTGCCTGTTGAAACAAGGGCGTAGGACCTCGCCAAGACTCCTGGGGTCTAAGATCTAGAGGGTAAAAAAAACGTTAAAATAAAAAGGAGCAAGTATACTTAAGGAGCTGTGCTCCGCTTACTCTTACACACGCCTGAGAACGTCTTTTAAGAAGTCAGACAGAAAAGCTCAAACTGGATATACATTTCACCAAGTCATTGGTTACTCTTGCTGATTTCGATACAGCCCTTATGCCCATCAGTGGCAAGCTCAGTATTAAAGGCAACTTTTTTTTTTAAAAATATGTCCAATAAGCTTCAAGTTATAAGAAGAATGAATTTTATTTGCTAGAAGTAGCGCTGGTTAGTGCTTGGACACTTCACAGGTATCTTCTCTTGAGTTTTTAAAAATGCAGACCCGTGTCTGTTACTGTAACAAGTGAAGACTTCATTTAACAATTACATTTCTTACAAGTACATTCATCACTACGCTGTATGAAAAAATATAGATACACACACTGCTGTGTCATCAACACACACCATGTTCGTGAGTAACAAATACTTAATACTCAAAATATGTGCAAGTTTCCCTCTGATTAGGCTAAATTATTCTATAAAGCAAATTAAACGAATGACCAGGGCATGTAATAAAGCGAGCAGTTCCACTTTATTAATATTTAAAAATAAATATATATATTCAAACTAGTTTAAATATATCCTAACTATATATGGATAAAGATATTTAAAAGTTGACCTAGACAATGACAATAAAAATCAATTAATGATCTCTCAGATAATGTAATCAGACTGAATTAAACCTTTTCGGGTACAAACTTGGCCAGAGACCTAGCACTGCCGTAATAAGAAGCTGCAGTGAAAAAGACCACCCACTTCTCAATTGTTTCTTCTACCCAAACTAACTCCTCACAAAGACATAGCAGTAACAACATTGCTTTAACAGGACATGCAATTAAACGGTTGTTGTTGTTCTAAATAAACTGGTCAGTAAACAGGATAAAAGAAACAGCTAATCAATAGCTCCCCGGCCAGCCCACAACACTCAAATTGTGCATCCATCAAAAGCTTCAGTTTCAGTGACACCTTTGATTATTTTCAATGGTGTTTAAGTGTGACCTAATTTCAACAGCTGGTTCCAGAAGTTGTCTAATGGACCTACTGGGATGGGACAGTAACGCCCTGTTAAACTGCCAATATTCAAGTACACGAAAGCTTCGCAATAATTTGAAAGAAGGCGGGGGAGAGACAGAGTAAGAAAATCTGCCTCTCAACTCTGCGTGGATTGTCTGCAGGCTGTAATGGTCCGACCCGGACAGAAGCCTTTCACGGCAGCACCCGAGCGCGCAGGGGAGCGTGCAGGCAGCCCCCATTGAAGATAACACCGCTTTGTCAGGGGAAATAAATTCTGACCCCAGCAGCTCGGCTGTTCCCCCCAGGCCTCCTCTGGGCACAGCTAATCCAGCCTACCCAGCCCAGCAACCCCTGAGCTGCAGAGGGGCACAGCCTGCACCTTATTTATTAAACACTGCATGTATATACACACACACATCAACCTATATACCTCTCCCTCTTTATATACACACAGAGACATATATACTGTTATCAGCTGATGCTCATCATCAGGTACAACTGGTTATTTCATGTACACTGTGACCAAACCAGTCTAACATCACAAGGACTGAAGGTGGATAGGTGGCACTTTTATACCGACCAGCCTGTGAATTACAAGGACTTTCATGTGCATAAATAGGTTGCTCTAACACAATGCTTCAGTGATGCTGTGTTTGCTTTCGAATACAAGATTAGTGCAACACAAGAAAACCCAGGCCCATAACACTGTCTTCAGCTACTTTGGGGGAAATGAGCAATTAAGCCACAAGATTAAACTGATGCTTAAGAAAAAAGTATAAAGATGAAATTGCTTTAAAAAATTTTAAAAATTTGGCAAAGCCAAAGCGTGTCACCATTTTCAATCAAAAAGTCTGAAGACTTTATTTCTAATAATTTCAAAGTTTCACAGACACCAGCACCACAGAAATACGTGCAATACAGAAGAATGGAGTTCTGCTAAAAATGTTTGCAGATGCACAAAGCCCCTCTATCTGTAGTTACTAACACCTGTAGTTCTTCACCTGCAGCCGCCAGGATCAGGGCTAGGTTTTGGCTGTCACCACAACCCGACCCGGCTTAGCTCTCCTTTTGCTTGCTGGGAGGCACACACTTCCAGAAAAACACCTCTCTATATTCCAGGAAGAATAACTGCCACGTTTCCCCACCCTTCTCCTCTGTGCAGGCTGAGCTAGGCAAGACCCCCAAGCATCTGGGCAATTATACAGACTAATACAGCCTCTCCCTCCCTGACCCTCCCTGGTCAGGACTTCACAGTTTAATTGAAGTTTATTAACACACTTCCCATTCCACTGCCAGGGTCAAATGGTGCTCTGGTGAGAAACCCAGTGAGATGATACTGGTCTCGCTCCCGTACGGTGTTTGCCATTCATACAGACCCCTGCTTGAGGGCTAGTTAAAAACTTGTGTCCTATTTAATCCACTTTCCACCTGAAAATGAAAGGACCCAGCTCTCCTGCTGTAACCACATCTTTTTGCAGCTCTAGGGAACAGTTTAAGAAAGAGTTTAATGAAATCATCATAAAAACATTTAAAGCCACCTTATTACTGTTCATTTTTATGGCTTTGACAGAGAACAATCTTTGAGGGAAAAAGTGTGGAGCAGTGAATTACACTTCAAAAAGGTACAAAATTGGAGAAGAAATGACAATTAATATTTTCTTCAGTCTTCAAAACTTAGGCATTTCCTAGACCTATAAGGCCAAATAAACTGCCTTCTCTAGCAGCTCCTCAAGTAACAATTTATCTAATCAGTGTGGCAATCAAAGACGAGATTTTCTGTTTACTGATTGCACTAATCAAAATCACTTTTCAAATGCAGCTAATTGACAAGTTTACTGACTGAAATGAAAGTCACAAATCAGATACCCCGTGCTGCAGAAACCAAATATGCCATTCACAGAGTACTGCCATACTGCACTTGACTCCCCAAGTTATCAGCACAGACAATTATTCATCAACTGACAATTGGCACATCACAGTCAAATCAGAGAACAACAGTAAGGAACACCCACAGCAGCCTCTTGAGGAAGAGATGGCACTTTGGTTGACCGCATTGCCCTTCTTAGAGTCTAATTTTACTTTGTCATACATATAAAAACATAATACATAAAATGAAAAGTTGCTCTGCAGCAATCCCGCAAAATGTGGGAATTTTAACCGTATCAACTCTAGTTTTTCAGGAATGTGTGGGTTCTGGATGCTTCCCAGTCCAAGTATGCCACAACATACAGCTGTTCTCTCACAGTTAAATAGCTGATGAATGCGACTCTGACGCAAGAAATAACCTGCTCCATTAAAACTCAGCATATGCCTTCCCATTCCTTCTAATTTGATTTTCTAGTTGAAGATATCTGTGCTTGACAGAGACGTTTGCTCTTGGACTGAAGGGGGTGACTGCAAAAGACAAGATAGCTGTGCTGTCAGGTCTAGGACACCTTTTGGTCCTCCTAGACAGAACTCTGTCTGGGTGAAATTGGCCCACGTGCTCAATTCTGACCACAAATTTCTGCTGGAGCAAACACACTGTCCGTGCAGACTGTTCCTGTTTAGTGAGATGACCACCACCTACTGCAGTGAGGTTCAGAGAGCTGCTGACACGCTCCTGTCTTGACAGGTTTGCCTGACACTCGACCCACGCAATCCATAACCCAGGATGAGTAACCGTGTCCAGGTGTGGTCCCATTTGCAAAAGCGTCCTTCAGCGTCCATGTCAGGAAGACTAATTTCAGCAAAAATTTTGGGCTGTGACACTTGGAAGTATTCTTCTAACAGGGGTTTAAGCAAGGCTTTAACCCTTTTACCAGGGTCTCTACCTGGTAAAGGAGGAGTTAAGACACATGCGGCCACTAGACACCGTACTTAGCTGTAAAGACTTCACATTGCAGTCAGTTTAAATCAGAAGTTAATTAAAGTTTAAGACTAATCTCCTAGGACAGCTTGGTATCATTAGTAGAGGAGGAGAAACGCAACAAAATTAACTGACGAAGAACGCATCTGCAGCATGTTGCACTGCGCTCTCCCATGAAAACAGAGTGTGCCAGGAACCAGCCCTGGAGAGCAACGGCAGGTGCACAACCCCTGCTTGGTGAAAGCGCCTTTGTACAACGACTGCCGGCGGTGTGCGAGGCACCGCGCCGCAACGGCGGCCGGAGGGACCAGCAGGTTGACCTGGCACCTCTTTTTGCTGCACGAACAGGAAAGCACGAGATCAACCTCTGCCTAATGGAGAAAGCAGCATTAAAGGAAGCGACACAACAAGAGAAAGGGGGCAGGGGGTGCAGAAATAGAAAGCCTTGCTTTCAGATTTGCCAGGCACACCTGCAGAACAGCAACAGTGGATGCCCGAGGCAATCTGAGGGTAAGGATCGGGTAAGAGACATGGGGAGGAAGGGATGTGTAAAAGAAAGCCACCAGACAGTTTTTCTGAGGCCAACAGATGGACTGGGATTTCATATCAATCAGTGGATTCAAGCCTCCTCAATTTGAAAGAATGATGGCATTGGGGCATATTTGCATGTGGAGTGCTTCCTATACAACACAAGGTGCTCGGATGCCACGAGGACGAGAGCTTTCTAAGTACCTAATTGGCAAGATCAGCCCCATGTACGTAAGGCAGAGAAAACTGCTTTGAAATAAGTATTTCCCGCAAAGTGTCAAGACTCGAGCTTCAGAAGATTTGAACAGCAGTATAGGGACTGATGGGTTCACAAATACTTTCTCTCTCACAAAAACCATGCACACATTTGCTTTTTGGAGAATAACACAAAAATGTGATGCCTGTCTGGTAGTTCTGCCTTCCCATTCCCCGCATTGTTCTTTTTAGATCATATTTAGATCATCTAGATAATTTCTTGTTTGTTTAAAAAGAACGCACTTGTTTTCCTTTAATCAAAGTTAATAGCTCCAGGCTCTCATATTCAATCCACCTCTGCACTTAAACCAATCTGATTCCTCACACACTACTCAACTGCACACTACACACTATTCCTGCACCCACTACTCAGCTACACTTCATCTACTTTGGGACTGGACAACAAGTTTAATTTAGAGTGTCCGTCAATATTATTTATTTGCTGTTTCATATGCACCAAAAAATGCAAGTCAAGTACAAAAAGGCCGACAGCTTTGCTATGCAGTAATCTGGTCTTCTCTATGTGACAAACTGTTGGAGTTCAAACTTTATCTGTCAGCTGTTTAAACTTCAAAATACGTGCATAATCCAATATTGCAAGAATTCAGTTGAACAGTGAGACATTCTTTCTTTAGAGCACCTTTTTAGGCAGTTTAGCAAAGTTTCCTCCTGCCTCAATCCCACCATCACAAAAATGCAGCTTCTGGTCACAGGTGAAGAGACAGGACTCTTAACTAGCGTCCTTTCCGGGAGCCCTTCGCAAAAGCAATTTCTTCCCAGGATGAAGAACTCCACCTCAGGTCGCACAGGATTTTTATCTTCCTGCTTCCAGCGACCCACTTGTTCACCAAGCCAACAGCAGCGGCATCCCTGACCTCCTGACCATCTCCTGCCACCTCCTTGCCAGAAGTTACAACACCTACTGCAGGCAGGAGAAGCCAGTACAGGACTGTGAGTTAGCAGTTTCGGTTCAGCCTGGTATCTGGGTCCTACAATCTCTCCGGATCCACCACCACACCTTATGCATTAATTATTTTCTGTGGCCAGCATTCCCCTCTTGTTCTCTTCAGACACAAAGCACCAACCTCCTGCTAAGTCTGCTGATGCTGGTGGGGTTGAGATTCAGCCACATCCTGAAAACATTTGGATAACAGACACCAGGAATCCTTAGCAGACAAAGTGCTATTTTTCCTATTGCGTTTGAATACTGGGAGCAGTAATCAAAATGGAATCCCACTTACAGGCACATAATTACATTTTAGTACCTTTCACTACAGCAATTCCATAAAGGAAGAGCAACAGAGAACAGCAACACAAAGTTAATGAAGAGGGATGCCTGAATCCACTTTTTATTTGTAGTAGTGCAACAAACCAAGATGAAACCATAGTATTTTTCCAACCCCAAAATGTAGAAAGCAGAACCTACTTACTTGACAACAGTTTAGGAATCTGCTGCTGCCCACTCAGAAGCGGCCTGGCGTACGGGCTCCCGTAAGTTCCAAGAGGTACTGCATTGGCATACATCCCTGGCATCCCTCTTTCCCTTGGCATCGTATGGCTATTATGTGTAAGAAATGGAAAGGAAAAAGAATAGGGTGTTTTTATGAATGCCACCTTACAGCACAGCTGCTCCCCAGCCCAGCAAACAGCCCAGCTCTCTCCAGTGTGTCAGCGGAGATGTGCAAGCACAACGCAGTGACTCGCTTACAGATCAGGGCCCCAGGCACGCCACAGACAAAGCACACGCATTGTGAGCTGGGCCCAGCAAAAATTCTGAAGTTTCCATAGCAAACCGCAATAAGCGGAAAAACATGTACTTCCTGCAAACTGCGTAAGAGTTCAGTAAAACTGAACTGCTGTCACGTTTCCTAATGAGTGAGAGCTGATAGATGCGGGACCTGCCAATGTCAGTGTGTCAACGTTTGCCAGGCCTGTGCTGTTTTTCCTGTGCAGAACTGCATTCGTGTTAACACTTTGATGATTGTGTTTGCCACCCTGGACAGCAATTTAATGAGACATCGTATGTGATCAATAATGCAACTATACTTTTTTTTAATATAACTATGACATTGAAGAACAGAACATGGTTCACAAGCGTAGCGCTGGAACAATTATGCTTTCCAACACACAACTGGAGGGAAGGGTGTTGCTTTTTCTTCTTCCAGCTCCTCCAGAGCCATATGATGAAGAGGGATTTTCTCTTCCCAAAAAGGCACTCAGGTTCAGTTGCTCACAGGGTTTAGTTTTATTTGCTAGTATTACAGCCTCCTTTAAAACATTCTCTTTTCTGGCTCTGATAAACATATGGCTCCTTGCACCCCCCAGTAAGGAAAAGCATTTCATTTTATCTGTAATATATAACCCCAGTTCGTTCTCTCATCCTGCGCTCAGAAGCATCCTCGTACTACACTGCAGCTCGTGAGAAAGTTACTCAGACTTTTGGAGAACCTGTAAAAACTGGCAATGCCTTGAAAAATGGCAATCAAATGGCTTGTATGGTGTAACATGTGCTTCAAATAAGGGTTTTTAAAACCCATTTTTAAAAATGCAAAAGACATTACCGTCTTCATAATAATTTTAATTATCACTTGTGTTCAACATTCTCATTGTACCTTCTGTACTTCAAGCGAGTATCCACCAAACACGTTGAAAAATCCCAATGGAAAAGCTAGTAAGATATATTTAGTAGAAAAAAGCCAAACCCAAAAGCAAGAAGAATGCAAGGCATTATGGCAAAATCATTGTAACACACAGTTTTCATTGATACTGAATTTAAATATCACATGCACCTTATCTCTGACAGTCCAGCCCCACACTCTGCTGCTTTTTTTTTTTTTAATTAAAAAAAGCAATAAAGGAGTATAGTCACCCCAGTGAGGCAGTCAATAACAGTGCTGCCAGTCTTACCCTAAAGTTCTGAACACTGACTGGTCCAAATGGACTGGTTTTCTGTCTCGATTAAAACCCAGCTGCGGTCTCCAAGGCCTGCCATCATTGTTGTTTTTTTCCCAGTCTCCTGGTTTCAGAACTGGAGCAGGTTTCCTTAATATTAAAAATAGTTCCATAAATACTTATCAGTGCAAACACTCAGATTAATGAAGAAAATGGAATTATTTGAAAACTGACAACTAATACTTACTTTGCACCAGGTAACACAATAGCCTTGAAAACAAAGTCTTCATCAAACTGTGGATCTTTGAAAGAGATACTAGGAGAAAGTATTTGAGGATTAGCTTTACATGATAATTAAGACAAGCAAGATTAAAAAGTTTATTAACAGTGATGTACACAACAGAAAAGGTAAGATTTAGAACCCACGACTTAAACTGCAAAATGCATTTCTTGCACATGGATATACTGGACTTGGATGTCTCAATTATTTTCCACAGGGTGTCCTTTTGCCTCCTCTCTATCAACAGCCGGTCCAAAAGAAAGTTTAATGCCCAGAAACAGTTAGTCTTATGTAAGGTAATGAAAGTATCTTCTGCAGACCCTTGAGAACAAATCCTCTAGTCAAAGCACTGATGGTACTTGATTAAGTTCAAAGGCTGCCACACTAGAGACAGGAAGGATGCCAGCTTGCTGTGCAGTCTAGTCAGATTTGTACAGAACTTAGAAGTGGGATTTCCTGGGCCAGGGAGTTTTTATCCTGAAAGGCAGCTTTGCAGTTGCATGCAGTTCCCGTGTAGGGATATACACCTATTTTCAGTGACACCTCGCAGACCCTGCATTTTGAGCTGTCCAGTATTAGACAAACTAAATAATAATAGAGTAAAAAGTGGCTGAAAGCTTAATTTCTGCTGGTACAATGCATTATGTAGCAGTTTGGGTTTGCTCTAGGAAAATTCATCCACACTCCTAGCAATTCCAGTCTCCTGGTGTAAGTACCCAGGTCTCAGATAGGTCCCACCAGGGACATGTTTGAAGTACACGGCACAACCTGCTTCCTGTTCTCTCTCTACCTACCATTTGATACAGAAGAATGCTTGGGATGCCAAGAAAGATAAAAGCAAACTACTAAGCAGAACAATCTCACTCTTCCAGCTGAAATACATCTGCTTTTCAGCAGAGAATGAATGAGTCTCGACGGAAAGAAAATAATGGTCCCTTGGAAAATTCAGCCAAAGTCACAAGAACTGAAGAGCAGAATCATGACTGCTCATATTATCTCAAAGGACAGGATGAAAAATCCTTGCAATAGAGGAATGGACAGAAGCGCAAAACAATTCAAACCTCCTGACAGTGGCAGATGGAAAGCCAAAAACTACCTTTACCTCATCACTCAAAGTAACTAAATCCCCATTTCAGAACATCCTTTCCACAATACTCTGACAGGCCACAACTTAGCATTTCTTACTGCCTGTAGATAGGTGCGCTGGCTGAACCAAGTTTTTCCTCCAAGGAGGCAGACAGATCACAAGTGATTTTCAGTGTCTCAGGTATCTTATGTCGCTCAAGAAGCAAGACGTTACAGGCTCAAGCATCACGTACCTATTACACTGTGCGAGAAAGACCCTAAGCGAGAAAGACACACAACACTAGATCTACAGGAATTTGCTGTCAAGTGCAAGAGTAATTAAAACCTTTGACCACAAGATTTACTCCTGGAAACTCTGCATTTTTTTTTATTCATTATGAAGTTTCTTATTATCCTCCCAAACATCACATTCAGGCAAAGTTAGTATTACTCCTTTACTTCTTAAGGACACGAAGCTTATGTTCTCAGGTATCCTCTGGGAATTGTTAGGAATAAAGATGGATAAAAATCCAAGAGGCAGAAATGAAGAACTGGGAGACTTTCAATCAATACCCAGTTCTGTCTCAGAGACTTGCTCTCATAAACGTTTGGTTTTCTTTAATTTAAAAGGCTTGATACAGACTACCAAGTTCTGCAGGTGCTGTTCTTTGCTTGCCAAAGACCCAGCTGAGAGCAAGGAGAACAGCAACAGCAGGAAAGATGAGGTATTTCTGCAGAGATGAAACACACTGGGTTTGATGCACTGAGAAACGACCACTTCAGACACCTGTGCAGGGCACGTCACCCCAGGCACCGCTTAACCGCCCTAACCCAAGCCTGCTGTGTTACAACGCACCTTGGATTCAATTCTCACCAAAAAAACAGAAATGTTTGAAGTAAAGCTTTATTTTTATGAGGAGATGGATTCTGTTGCAAATTCAACAACACAAAACACCAGAATAAACTGAGTTCCGATTGCTGTATTTTGTATGCTGTTGCATTAAAACCCAGACTTTACTTACCTGACCGCAGAATTCTGTGCGAGATCACGCAGCATTGGAACAGGAGACTCCACTGTCCTGGTATAGAGAAAAACCTCTGTCAAAACATTGTGTAACATATGTCTCCCCATTTGCTCCACTTCCTCGATTGCTACCAATCTTGTTTCCCTATCAACTAAGCCTGGGACACATAAAAGAGATTTCAAAATTAACTTGCCTTTCCCCTAAATCAAACGTTTCTACAAGCAATGGAATTACTGAATCCTTTTCTTAACGTCATGACTTCTGCAGCTGAACTGTGTGGATTCTCCTGTGTCTAACAGTGGGTTCATACGCTTCCCACTATCCAGTGGCCTGTTTACAAACCTCAGTGCTATTCTGCACCTTGGGAACTTCCAGGTACTGCTAGGGTTTGACTGAAACAAGCCAACAGGTTCTAAGAAGGCAGGAGAGGACCAGAAAGACAGACGCACATGAAGACACAAACCTGCTTCACTAGGAAGAAAAAGGCTTTAAAAAAAAAATTCAGCAGCTGTTTTCCACAGCACTTAGAGTGTCCTTTCTAATTGAGATTTAACAGGCTGACATGCAGTTGCATCTTAACCCTTCCCTTCTTTCCTCCAGAAAACTTTACCCCTTCAATTCAAGCAAACACCACGCTCGAGAAAATGGCTCTTATCAACCAGAAACCAGCTTCCTTTGCTCACCCTGCTGAGCACACCTGTCACGACTCATCTCTCCCAGGGGTCCCAAGCTATATGCATGCTGGCTGAATTCGATACAAATCTGTTTAGCAAAGTAAGACTTATTTTGAAGTAGTGCTCTAAACGCCTGCTCACCTTCACAGAATTCCTAGCAAACTACTTCTCTAGGTAAAAAAAAAAAAAAATAATACCCATTTCTCAAGCCCTATCCAGGGGAGACAATGCCAGAAGAGTGTTCTGTTTCCTGCATTGCTATTCCCTCCAAAAACAGCTCTGACTTGCTCATATTCTTCGCAAGCCATGACAAGAATAGAGCAATGTATATTAGTAAGTGTGCGCTAAGATACATTATCTGCCCAACAAAATAGGCGCGTTTGTGCATTTAATGCAAATGAGTTACTGAACACCTGCTTATGCCCCTAAGCAAAGTTAGATAAATGAATGCATATCCTACAATGTGAAGATTAAACTGATAATTTCTCAAACTAAATGCATTACCTAGAAAACAAAAAATATTAGCATTTTTTGTATGTGTAGCTGGTAGCAGTCCTGATTTTAGTGCTACTGCCTAAATGGAAAATGGCAAAAATATATCTCTCTGGATCTTCCTTTAATGCAATTAAGATTAGCATATAGAAAGCAGAATTGTTGGATTATTTTTTTTTTAAACAGCACGCACTACTGTAAGTTACATCAGACTGCATTAAATTAACATTTGTACAGAAGCAGAGAAGCCAAAACAACACGACCATAGTGAATAGGGCCGCTGATCATGGCTACTTTCACCTATTCAAGTTCAAACATTTCTAAATACATAAAAATCAGTCTTCCATAGGTTAAATGACAAACAACAAAAGATTCAGCAGCAACTAAATACACATATCAGAGCGCTTTAAAGATTTCTGATGCTGCTTTAAAAACCTAGTTCTGAAATAAAAAAATATAGGACTGTGGAATGAAAGGTTTACTTGCTTGGTTTTTCACCCGTGCTGATGATACTACACACCTATTACAAGCTAGCGGAAACCACGTTTAGCCTCAGAAGTAAATGCATTGCTTTGTCAGGAGTTTTAGGTTTCTCATTGTGGGCATAAAGATATTTTTATTTAAATCCAGACATAACTGAAAGAAATTCCCCTTAGCATCGAACAACCCATACCAAAAGCCATACTCACTGGTCCGGAAGAACAGCATTTTCATTCAGTGTCAGCTTTCCCTGGATTCCATAGCACAGCTCTGGGGGTATATCCACTGGCTATGGAATAAAAACCAACTTTTCAGCTGAAGCACTTTATTAGACCTCCACCCTCACCATTTACACAGACCCTTAAGAACAAGCACAGCCTACCTCTGTATTTTTGGTCTTGTACTGTTCTACGATAAAGTCACAAAGCGGATGGTGTTTTCCAACAAAGAGAACATCACCACCAAGGCTATTTCTTCTGCCTAGAAAAGGTGAAGAGAATGGGATAAGAGTTCAGAGCAAAGAGGGGAAGAAGGAATACAGCAGACCAGCACACCGTCCTGTTGACATCTCCACAAAAGAAAAGCCTTGCTGTGATTTAGGAGAAAGTTCTGAACGTTCCTTGACAGCATTGGAAAGAGTGTCTCTGCCCAGAACAGGACATTTCTGGTCACAAGGGTAGCTGGCAGACAGTAAAACAAGAGGAATCTTGTGTTCAATGGGAGGAACGTTGGATTTAGAACAGAGTAATGCTGAAGATACAGACAGGCTGGGTAAAAAAAAAACCCCAACCCAACCTAACCCCCCCCAAAACCCACACAACTCCCAAGCAGTTTACCTGCAAGAACCAGCTATTATTTTTGTACAAGGGAAAAAGTAACACGTACATTTGCCTACATAATCTGAACACGAAGCTTCACACATCATAACTGGACACAGCGAGCCTACTGGTCAGAACAGCCAATACACCGACCAAGTTTTACCATCAACTCTAACCTTGGAAACAGAGTTTATTCTTTTGATTGCAACATATTAATTTAACAAATACTTGACAGTGTATACTGGTAGAAGCTTTTCATATAATTAATCTGCCATCTAATTTTCAGGTTAAATCTTATGCAGGTCTACTTGCGTAAAAGAGAAGTAAGTGAAAGCTACAAAACGAAACCCATCGAGGATCATTCCAATTAAGAGCACCATATAGGAAAAAGAGGCTACAGCCTGCCATAATTCAGTTCAACCAAACATCCCTTATACCTTGCACATTTAGGGGGAAACACACTGGTAATAACAAGTTGTAACAAAATATCACAATCCTTACTTTCTTCAGGGGTGAGGTCAGGGTAGACTTCCTCCAGGGCAGCTCTAAGGCGTCGCTCATCAACAAATGGCAGTAATGCAACACCTGGTAAAACCAAAACATGATTTTTTTTCACACTTGTTGGGGAAAAAAAGGAAGAAAAAAAAAAAAGAGAAGACACTAGCATGGAAAGCTCCAAGAAATTCTTTACCCAAAAACCAAATGTTGCATCAGCCACAGAAAAGAAAACCCTACGCTTTCAGAGGTTGAGACCCTGCAGGCTGTTTAGAGAAAAGCAGTTCAGTGGTAGTGCAGGCTGCAAAGGGAAGCTTATCTCCAAGCACCCCTCCATCCTCCTCCTCCCTAGTCCTGGGTAGGCACTGGGAAGCAGTAACCTCTACCCACACCTGCCTCATTTAGAACAAGATGAGCTCAGTAAGAGAGTCACTATTTGTCTCGTTTGCTACAGATACTCCCCTGGCAGAACTCAACGCTACTTTATTCAAATTAATTTATTAAGAGACAACAATGGAAGAAATCACTCCCAGTTCAGCAATGAGGCAATACAGATATTATCCATCAGGGACTATTCCTACCAGCTATTAATTTCACTCTGAGATAACATGGAGGGTCCTCTCAGGATCAAAATCTCTCACTAGGCAGCACATCTCAGAGCCCGCTCAGTCATATCAGATGAAGCTGGAGAACAGCCTTCCCTGGTACACTCCAGTATATATTTTCTTCTATTATAAAATCCAAAAAAGCACTAACAAATTTACTATGAAAATTCTTCAAAGATTTACTTTGGTCACCTTTATTATCAGTTGGAATCTGGAATAATTATTTTAGTTTTTATTTTATTTCACAGAATCACAGGTTGGAAGGGACCTCAGGGATCACCTAGTCCAACCTTTCTAGGAAGAGCCCAGCCTAGACAAGATGGCCCAGCACCCTGTCCAGCCGACTCTTGAAGGTGCCCAACGTGGCCGAGTCAACCCCTTCCCTGGGGAGATTATTCCAATGGTGACTGTCCTCACTGTGAAAAATGTCCCCCTCCTGTCCAATTGGAATCTCCCCAAGAGCAACTTGTGTCCATCCCCCTTGTCCTCTCCATGGGACTCTGTGTAAAAAGGGAGTCTCCATCTTCTTTGTAGCTGCCCCTTAAGTACTGGTACGTGGTGATGAGATCCCCTCTGAGCCTCCTTTTCTCAAGGCTGAACAAACCCAGCTCTCCCAGCCTATCCTCGTATGGCAGCTTCCCAGTCCTTGGATCATCCTGGTGGCCCTTCTCTGGACCCCTTCCAGCCTGCCCACATCCTTTTTGTATAGCGGGGACCAGAACTGCACACAGTACTCCAGGTGTGGCCTGACAAGCGCTGACTAGAGCGGGATAATGACTTCTTTCTCTCTGCTGGTGATGCCCTTTTTGATGCAACCCAGCACCCTGTTGGCCTTCTTGGCTGCAGCAGCCACTGTTCGCTCATGTTGAGCTTCCTGTCCCACCAGGACCCCCAGGTCCCTTCCCACAGAGCTGCTCTCCTGCCAGGGGGATCCCAGTCTGTGAACACTACCATGAACACTTACCATGAACACTAGAGCTTTTCCTGACCAAGATGACAGCAAAGGCTTTCTACTAAACTGATATTCACAGTTTCACATTTGTGCCTATACCAGCTCTACCAGCAGGCAGGTCTCAGACACATTTGTCATCACTCTAAAGTACAATATTCACAGAGACTTTGGACTCCCACGGACAGAGTCCCAATCTAAAACTTGGTCTGCCTGAAACACTTTTGCTCCGGAAGTTAGATCTTTACGTGGCTTTATAAGAACAAAAGCTTGTCCTGGAGCTGAAGGAAAGGGGACAACTTAAAACTTTACCTGAAGCGTAATTACACCAGAAGCTCGTACCCTCTCCTAACAAAACCAGTTTGGAACAAACCATAAAATGTTAGATGTGTCAGAAGTTTAACCGAATCGGAATTTTACTTTGCCTACTGTAAAATAACAAGGAGCAGAGCTGTACAGCCTGCTGTTGCCAACCTCACCAAACAAGAAATCTGCCCTGTCCCTGCTTATGAAGTATGAGGATAATCTTCACGCAGACTGACTGCTGCTTTATCAAAGACAGCACCAGACCTCAGCCATGTTCAGATTTCGGCTGGAACATCGCTACTTGTTAAGGGAAGCAGCGATAAGCCTACGCTGGAAAACAAACAATTTATTTTCACCTTCATAACACACTGGTGGAATGACAACAAAACGGGAAGTGTTCATAACCCCAGAGACTGCAAAAAGGATCAATGCTGAGCCTCCAGAAGCATAATCACATCTCTGAAAGGAAGATCTTCAAACATTTCATTAAGGGGACAAGGTATACTAGATGCTTTTTAACCATGATAGCCTGCACTTCCAGCTTGGAAAATATTTCTTGTCTCACAACTGCCTCTTAAGCATGAGAATTCCAGATGATAGTCCAGAACAGAGAGTATATAACACAGTTAAGCACTAAATGAATCAAAAGTAACGTTACAGGTTGCTGAAGGCAACCCTGCTGAAGGGAGCTTTAGACTGCTTTAGACTGCTTGAGACTGGAGGTGTGGTAACTGGACAAAAGGACCAAGGAAAGTTGCCAGAATTACAACAGGGGTAAGAGAGGGCTTCAAGTTATAGAGGGAAAACCTGCTATGCAACACGTCTCGTAATGCCTAGGAATACGCTCTTTGATTTGGGAACACTGTCCCAAGGTAAGATACTCGTGTATCTAACGGTAGCTATTTCAAAACATAGGTGAGCTGCCTTTGGGGAAGAACCACAGAATCATTGGTGGCAGCAGGAGCCTCTGGAGATCATCCACCCCTCTGCTCCAGCACGGTCACAGGCTGCTCAGGTTGCCCAGGACTTTGGCCAGCGGGGCTTGGAACATCTCCAAGGACAGGGAGACTCCACAGACTCTCTGGGCAATGTGTTCCAGTGTCTGGCCACCCTCAGAGCAAAAATGTGCTTTCCTATGACTCAGATGGAATTTCATGTGTTTCATTTTGTGCCCCAATAATTATACCTATAATTGAGATGTTTACACTATTTAGCCAATAGTGTACCCAGCCACAAAATTTGGCAGAACTTTGAAATTAATATTCTCTAAAGAAAGAAGCTGCATTAAACACTGTAGCTGGTTTCTCATTCTTTGTATGCATCCAAATATTTCTATATTCCCCAAAGCACTTTTTGCAAGGTACTAATGCATCAGAGGTACTAATCAGAACCTTCTGTTCTGATTGAACAGAACAAGAACCATTAATTAAATGCAAAGGAGAAAAAATACAATTACACACTAAGGCAAATAAAAATAAAAAAAAATTAATCTAGTTCAGGACAAATTAACAAATCTAGAATGCTGAAATTACAAACAATCATTGCCAAACCTCAGTTACTGAACCATAAGAAATTACTCTGAAGAACAAATTATCAAAAACACACCTGCTGCAAAATACTTCTCCCCCACACCAAGTAACACAAGTTACCTGTGTGACTTGGTGTGTCACTATCTCACTAAGATAATTTTCCATTTTCTTCCTATTTTTACATAGTTTCTTAAGACTAAGGTCCATATAATATAGCTCAAAAAAGAAAAAACTTTAAATTTCACCTTGCCAAGCGTATTTCTTCCCATTTAAATCGATAGCAAAATCTTCAGGGTAGAAGTCAATTATGCTTGATTCCTGTATTTGAGAAATTAAAAAAACAGAACATGAAAGCCAATTATGACATTGATTCAGAATGCCATGGAGCACGGCGCTTCGCAGAGGGCGAGCAAACACAAAGCTAAGGAGAGCGCAAAGAACTTTGACTAACAGAAACAACTTTTATTAAATGCCACTTAAACACGAAGGTGGTAGGGCATTCCCATTACACAGAGTAGCAAAACAAGAAATTCAGCAGGATAGAATCATTCCAGATAACTGGGTTAGGGTATCTGCTCCCCAGTTAAGTTTTACGAGGTTTCTATGAGAAAGGAAACAATCGTACTAAACTGAGGAAATAATTTTTCCTCACTGAAACATCTGAATTCAAAGAATCACTTTTGAAGACCTTTGAAGAATCTCCATGGTCTACCAAAAAGCAGCAAGTCATGCTCACACAACTGCAGGACGGCATAACTTTACGGAGAGGAACACAACAAGGATTCTTACCGGATCTGTCATGAGCTTCCTCCACGTTGGTGGCAGAAAATTTCCACTTGCAGCTGGAAATACTCCCATAAGTTGTTCAAGAGGCTTAAACTGTTGAAATTAAACAAGATGATGTAGGACACTTCTAACGAGCTGTTCAGTCTTAAATAAATAAAGATGTCCTACCGGTTTTGAGCCTTTCTCAAAATCTGAAGGCATGTCTGCAATACCCTCAAAGTCAGAAGCAAATGGAGCGTAGTGAAAAGGGTAATACCAGTTCCAGGATGCACAGCCCTAGGATAAAGAAACAAAAAAATCAGACAAATCAGAAAAGTAAAAGAAAAAAAATAAAAATCACATAGCCCAGTCACTAAGGATGACAAAATTTAGCCCAGCATCAACTGGGAGAAAGGGGAGTCCCCATGATTAGAAAAGAAAGAGCTCTTGCCTCTAAAGGTACTCTGGACTTCAGGTTGGGACTTAACTTTTCATAGCCAGACTAGAGCGAGTGAGTTCACTGGACAGTGAATGGAGACCTCGGGCATTTCCTCGGCAGCACAGAACAGCAGATAGACTTCTATGCCAATACTCTTGCTATGTGCTAGGTCTGAGTCACTAAGGGAGACAGCCAAAGAGACAGGACCTAGCACCATAACGACACAACAGACCTTACAGCAGCATCTTAACCTTAGCTTCAGGACACTGTAACGTACCTCATGCCTTTTTCCTCCCCCTTGAGAAAAAACACACGAGCATGTGCACAAAGTCCAACACAACCGAGCACAAAAATTTATTGCAAAGGGTAGGAAATCACAGTCTATCCATATGGTTAACCAGTCGCTGGGGCTAAGCTGAGGAGCCTGTAAGAACTGGACACATTTTCAATTTGTGTAGAGTTGCTACCACATCCTGAGCAGGGAAGTACACACAGATGACACAGAGGAGGAACTTCCAAGCTTTCCGTAATTGTACGGACGGCAGAAATCAAGCTGGGCAGAAAGCCATTACAGAGGTCTCAACAGGAACAGAAGTTGTGTTTTTCTGGCAGCACCCACTTTGCACTACTGTTTTTTCAATGCAAAATCCTACCGCTAACTTAGGAATGTGGGGGAGCAGAGAACTCTGATATGATACACTCTACAAGGTGTGAAAATGTGAACACTCTTTGTTGCAGGTTGAAAAGTATTCTGGTGTTAACTGTTGCTTTTCTAGTACAAGCACTAATACACACTTTGAGTAATATTTTGCGTCCGCCCCCCCCCCGCCATTATTCATCTGTCTTGAATATCAGGAAATATAAAGTGCATTCACCTGAAAGAGGTAAGATAATCCTCAAAAGGAGAAGAAGAGTAAACTCAAACACATCAGAACACAATGAGCTTTGTAAAGGAAACGTGGCTCTAGAAGGTTTAAGTCAAGTTTTCACCTCCTCAGCTATTTTTCTTAGCAGTACCACTTGAAACAAAAGCCTACTATTTTGACTTCCAATTCTGCATAAGTAAATGCCAATGAAGCTCCTCCAGCAATATTTTTTGGTATAAAATTACAGAGACTATAGTCATTTGATGCAATTCTTCAGATTGTTTCAGTATGTTTCATGAGCCAGGTGGATTGGCTTCTCTTTTTTTTTCCCTCTCCAAACTGATGTTCGCACCAGTGGAACATGCTCTGCATTATTAGCTTTTTATAAGAATAGAAAAGCACATGTATTCTGTCAGAAGTTTTATGGACCACAAGCAGTAGTTATTGGAAACAATTCGTATATGGTAAAAAGAAAAAAAAAAAAACCACACAACCAAAGAAAAACCCTCAAGCAAACCTATTTTGAAATTCCCCCGGTCCAACAGCTCCCTAATCTAACTTCCATATGGGCACGAAGTGATTCGACTGCTGCGCCGCACCCATAGACTGTCCATGTATAGCAGGGTACAGAACCGTGCCCGCACGTAGTCTGTTGTGCTGGTACAAACAGCAGACCGTGCAAGTATTCCATTGCTGCACTATTTTAAGTCTGCAATATAATTTTTACAAGGACTAGAGAGACTCTCCTTCTTTTTAGAGTAATCTGAATATGAAGCAAAACAGCAAAAACAAAGCCCTAAACATTCGTGTACTTTCATCAAGTCTTCCTTTGGAGCACTTCTAAACTAGAAAATATTTCCTGTACAGTCACTTTTCCTCGAGTTCTTATTGGCACTCCGCCTCAATTTTCTTGGGAGCACTCTGGCACTCCCTGAAGTTGTCAACCTCACTGATTTATTTTCTTTGCAACTGTAACCATCTATCACTTCTATATGCATCAGTTGCTTCAGCCAGAATGTCTACAAACCCAGAAGGACAAGGAGTCTCCCTCATACACCTCAATAACTAGTTTGGTTTTACAAGCTGATCTGTTCATATTGTTTTAAGACAGGCGTATGCCTCTCTTCCAGCTCCTATGCTTTTAAAGCCACAAGTCTCTCGACAGTGCAACTGCAGATGCAACCCCGGTTTGAACAGTTATAAAAGCACATGATGTCTGCACAAGGCCATGGCCACTGACCAAAGCAATGAAGGCACAGCCCATGCATGCGTCTTTGAATAAAACAAACTTAATTTTACCATCTTCAAATGAGCATAAGTAGTTTTGCCATATACTCCCCTCCTCTAAGCCCTTCAGTTTCCCTTAAACTCCAGACTGCCTTTTGCAGTGGTGTTGTACTACTGTGACACCAAAGGTCACACTGACAGTTTTCCAGAAAGTAAGACACCTACAGCTGATCTGAAGATTCATTTACACACTTGGGAGGCATGTGGGCACATACAGAGTTCTAGGACTATATTCAGCCACCCTTAACAGGAACACAGTTTGCCTTCAGCAGACCTCAACTGTGCGCAGGATAAGGGGCATTTCCACCTACAGAGGCGTCCAGGCGACATTTGTCCTTTGCAAAAGGAGCCACTCAGGGATGTGGAGGCTCACATCTCCTGCAGATCAACTGCAACAGACTTACAAACCTTAAACTCTACGAATTTCCTCCACCATAACACGGAAGTCGGAGCCCAAACTCAGCTAATTAATACAGTGGAAGGAAATGGGACACAGTCCCTTTTTGTTCCCGGGGGGACAGGGGGAGGAAGAGTACACATTAAATAAACTCACTTTGAGGCTGCACAGGTTTTTGCAGGCACGCAAGGTATTTGCCCTGCCTGGCTCTAAGTTGGACAGGTGTGAGCCACCTATGAAAAAATGTGCCAATTTATCTCCATGGCACTGCGTTCAAGCTACAAAGCCCTGCTGAAACAGCTAAACTTTATCAGCTCGAGCACATTCTATTCCCAGGCCACACACAAAATGTAACTTACTTTGTCTTCAGGGCACGAAGCTAGTTATTAGCCATCGGTGCAACAAACCCCAATATGTCTAACTAATCTCTTGCCAATCTGACATCTCAATTATCAAAAGATTTAGATCAGATACAGATTACTTCAATCACAATACACTTCATGGAACATCATTACAATCTATGGAGGAGACTGACAACTCTGTTCCTTTCAAATTCTTCCTAAGATTTCACAGGCTTTGCCCTTTGTTCACTCATTTAGTCATCTGCAATTTCACCGTGCATGGCTATGTATTGCAAAGGAAAAATATGCATCAGTCCTTAATAAGCTAACAAGCGCTGTTACTCTACAGTGAGAAACAAAAACTGCATTCAAATCTTGAGCATCAAATAGAATGGGCACCCATTTGTTTCAGACCTGTCTTAAAAAAACGCCACTGCTTTTCAAAAATGAGCAATGGATAATTATGATTTCCTGAAAAGAAACAGGGTGCAAGACACAGAAAGAAAACTGAAGTGTCAGAGAAGAAATTTTAAAGTACCTGGTAATAGTATCTGAGAACCCAGCAAAGCCCTTCCACGTAGGACTGTACAACTTTACGACGGAATTTATCATCAGATGCATCAACATCAAATTTGTTTTTATAGTAGCGCTGTTTCCAACCAGTTTCCCATAACCTGGATAACAAACACAGATGTCAATACATGTTAATAAATGCACATTTACGTATCTGAATTACAATATGAGCCAAACTCACTTGCTACTTCAAGTTCCATTTTTATACAATTTAAATGAAAGCATAAAAACAGATAATCAACAGTAAGAGAACAAAATCTGATGATTGGCATCACAGAAAACCCAGATGAAATTCTGAAGCTACCATCCTGATATACACATCTTCAGAATACTTGTTAGGAGCAGGGTAGATGTGCCTGCTGCTGCCATCAGGATTTTTCAAAACAGCATTGTTCCTCATCAGCAATTTCATCCTTCTTATCGGGAACCTACTACCAAAACTGCCATTTGAACTTTGTTCTCTAACCCTTCCAACTACTAGAAAGAGAACAAACTCTCCCCCTTCATTCTTTTGTCTAATCTACCCTAGGCCAGAAATCTTTATCTTACTGGAATACCTTCTCATATCAAGTTTATTCCTCTCTTCTTAATACCCCTGTCAAGCAGAAAAGTGGTACAGTTTCTTTGCTACTCAAAGGAAAAAAAAAAGTAAGCAAGTTAAAATAAGCAGTAGCAGCAGCTTGATTTCTATATTTTATTGCTGTTCAGACAAGCTATGATTTCCAGCAGCTATCTGCAACTCGGGAATCCCATGCTTGCTGACTCACGTCTGATGAGTTCCTTTTTACACAGGGATTTTCAATCTTTCATTTCAGAGATGGATGTTGGAGTCAAAAGAGCAATCTCAGACACCATTTATCCTTACTTCACACAGCTCCCCCTTATGTCTGTCTACAGATGGGGCAGGGGAAAACAGCCATCTGAATCCCTCACTTCTAATGTGCAAAGTTAGGAAAAAAGTAGATAGCGTGCTATATTGTGCCACATTCCTAGCAAGAATATTCTGTGAAGATAAACACAGACCATAGGTTCCTCTAAAAACTGAGTGGGCAGGGGAACACAGCTGCAGTGGGCACAGGCAGCAACAGGAATCACTGCCTACAGATGCCAGAGCTTTTCTTCCTTGGATGTTTTATCTGCTCACAACATCTGCGCGGTCCCTGTCATTCAACTGGTGACACGTCGGTTTGAGAGGACAGCTGTGCGGCAAGCAAGGAGCTGTTAGTACGCATGTAAAACTTCAAGTTGTTAGTCCTAACAGACACAACGTAATCGGGGGGAAATTCCAGTTCAGTTCAGAGACTGCCACTAAATAGGCAGCTTAAGTAACGGAAAAAGTAAGATCTACTTAACATTTGATTCAATCTTGATATGCTTCAGAACTGACCTCCCTCATAAAATTGTCTGGGTTGGTTTTGGGGGGTGTTTTCAGTTTTTTTGTTGGGGTTTTTGGTTTGCTTGTTTTAAATTTAAACCTATTATTCACCATAGTGCATGTATTTTACACACACATATCTCAAAGTTCACGTGAATTTCAGTATTCGAGTGAACCAGAGTAAAGCAAATTACAAATCTGATTTAGAAACGGATTAAATCAGATAATCCCTTAATTTTTTTTTAAATTAGAATTTTATTCTCAACAATTCAAAACTTAGCATTGATTGTCACATCTGAAAATCATCATGCAAGATCCCTTTCCACAAAGGCTGTGACCACTTTAAATTACGTTCAGAATCTGAAGCACACACGTAGCCTGCAAGGTCAACTCAAATGTACACTTGTCAGAATCCCACAGAGCAGTGTATATATAGCATGCGAAGCCTTTAAGAGAGAACAAAGATCGATTCAGGCTTTTTTACATCTTTTTGGTTTTGTAAACCTTGCTTCTGTTTCAAGGTAGCTTCCCAGTACAGGGATATTTTTTTTAAATCTGACCTGAGCTAGTTCAAAGATGATTCAAACTGATGAGGAGATAGAGAAGCCAAGAGATGTTTTCAAGACTAAGAAAGCCAGGTGAGCAAGGACAGAGCGACTTGTGCTAAAGTCTTGAAGGACAGAGTCAAGATGATCTACAGTCTATGAGCATCTCACCCTAGGAGCTCCCTGGCAGCTAGACACTTGCATAAATTTCACAAACCTTTTCTGTAACATAACAAAACCCGATCTGCTAGCTGACTAGAACTATTTGTTCCAGTTTTGAGGTCCTTCTAAATACAAAATATATTTTCACAAACAACTTTGTTGCATCTAGTACATTTATGCAGTTACAATGAGAAGCATAACATTATTTTCCACTCAGAAAAGGATCTGAATAAATATTCAGAGCTACGAAAGAGCTTAAATAACTGTGGATGAACGCAGCACATCTTTTGCTTGACAACACCAACCCTGTCAAAAATATTGCTACTCGTAAGTCACCATGATTCATTCACCCTAGTTGCTATAAAACGGTTAAGGCTTCTTTTGGAACGTCTGCTAAAATTCAAATGGAAAGCCACATTAAAATTTATCCTAATTTTAGATAAAAATTCTGCTTGCTTGATTAAAAAAACAAAATAATCCACTCAGATCTGCACATAGAGGATAGAAAATAAGAATGAGAGCTTGAACACCTGATATTTTAAGATCTGATGGGCTAGATGTCACAAATATACCACCACAACAGTGCTGGACACTAGCAATCAGCACTTCACAGTGAAGCAACCCTTACTGTTCTGCCATGTCCACCTACGGCCCCTGACTCTACAGAACACAAAAACCTCCTGGTTGCATTTATCAGGGCAGAACCTTTAACAAAAAAATTATAAGGGCCTTCACCCTCGGCTTAGAGGGTGATAGCTTGATTTAGACCTTTGATAAACGCAGACTAGTGAGTCTGGTAATTCACTGTCAGTTAATTCTCATAAATTCCTATCCCTTAATCATCCAGGGATCAGCCATCCTAAGACATTTAAAGAACTTGTTATAGACAAAACAGGGCCTGCTACAAATCGAAGATGGGGGAAAACATATTGCGATAGTCAAGATAAATAATGCTGCACACGTGAATGTAGCTGAATTTTATGGGTTAAATAGCTCAAAAATTCAACAGCAAAACAGTGGCATTCAGCTCACATAATCAAAGCTGAACACTGAATGTCTAGCCAATCTAGTGCCTGGTCTCAAAGGGAGTAGTGGCTTGGAGGATGAAAACCTGCACGCATACTAATCTAGATACTTAGATTTAACAGCTATAGCTTACACATCTCACTGGAATTTACTGAATATTCTAGCCCTCCACATTAATTACCGGTGGATAAAAAGATCATAGAAAAGCATCTGAAGGCACTGCTGCTCTAAGCTAAATGGCATTAATTAGACTGCATCTATTTCAGCAATTTGCTAACAAAGTGCTACAAAAAATGGCTTCACCTGATATTATCCTCTGGCTCAGGCTCGCTGTCACTATCTTCAGTTTTTCTCTTAATTCCTCCTGCCAGAGATGGGCTGCCATCAGAATTGAGGCTGGTATTTGGAGATGAAGTTGTCTAGGGTCAGAATTATTACAGATAAATAGAGGTGGGGGGGAAAGTATTCATTAGGCATTTTAAATTCAAGTTAATTTTAACAGCTTTGTGACAATTACATGCATTATTTTTAGTTCCCCAAATACTCAAGGCAAAAGCTACACAACCTTTAAACTATCAAGTCAAGTGGCAAAAGAAAAGAATAACACATCTTTGTATTACAAGGCAGGCATTGATACATACAGGCAAAAAATGCACTGTATTTGAGAAAGAAAAACGTGCAACAAACAAGACAGTATAAATTGATGAAACATGCAATTTTGGAATACTACTGGAGTCTCTAGTCCTACAGCTTATGTTACAGCTTCATTTCACAGCAACAGTGAAAGACGCATATGCAGACTACTGTAAAAATGCTGCTCGTAATTCAGAACTGCCAGAAATACTCTAAGTTTCTTCACAACAGATCTTTTAAACTCCTTTCAAATTGATCTATCTTAATGTTACAGAGTCTAAAAGAAAATTCTCCCATTCCATAAAGGAACTCATTTGCTTACCCCATCTGCAAAAGTTTCAAGATTAAAAGGGAAGAATAACTGAAATTATACTTCGAAAAAGCGTATTGTATTTATTTAGACTTAAGAGACAGAACACACATCTTTATGATGAAAAGGCCCTTTAATTTATTCACTGTTTGGATGAGGATTTATGCCCAGAAAGAAAATATTTGTCATAATTGTTACTTAAAGCTAACTTTAAATCAAGACTTCTAACAGAGCACTCAACTTATTTCAAGTCTTCCCTCACTTTTTAATACCTTTCCAAAAACTTCATCTAAGTTTCTCCTCTTCCCAGTGAAAAGCAATGCTTTGGAAAGTGAAAGCAGCTGACATACACATCGCTATGCAAACCACAAATTTCCAGAACAGATATCTATGTCTCCGTGTATATACAAATCCCAAAAAGAATATTACAAGACCTCTGGCTCAGGTATTTGGTTTGTGTCTCTCACAAACCTAATGAGGAAGCTCCTAAATGCGTACTCACAAGGAGGTTTGACTCCACAAGCACCCAACAAGTTTGGGCAGAAGAGCTGCTGTATGAGACTCGGATGCATTCCCCTCACACGTGCCATCCCAGAACTATTTAACAAGCAGTATGATACCAAACATTAAAATAAAGAACAACATTTTGTTTGAGCAGTCACACAAAAATTGGTTATTAGAAGTCACTTCCTTGAAAAATAAGTGTTTTGTTGTCCACTTCTCAAGACAGCTTGATAGGGTAGAGAAAAAGGTGTCCACGGTAACACAAGATGTGATTATTTCCCCTTCTATGTGTAAATACCTTTGAACATCTACTTACGGAGTTCTGTCTGTCATGCATTCTCATCTCAAAGGCGGCTTGTCTGGGGTTACTGATTGCCTGAGGACTAGATCGATTTCCCAGAGCTTGAGGGGAAAACTGTCCACCAGGAATGAAAGAAGGTTGATCCCTCTAAAAGATAAATACATACAAGTACACTGAAAATGCTGTGTAATCTCCACAGCAGTGAGATGATGCTGTCTCACAACTTTAAGGTTAACATGTTATATAAAACAAGCATAATTTACTCAGTTCAGATTGCATTAGTTATGTTTAACATCTCAACCAGATATAACACAAGTGAGACCCTTATATTCCTATAATTTATTAAGCTCTTAAAAACAAAACTAAACACCCAAACCAAACAAACCCTGCATTGTGTGCCCATGTTCTTTCTATGTGGGCTGAAAGGCAGTTTTTCAGGCAAGTGAGACTTCATCTAACCTGCTGGGAAGAACATGTTCTTTGTAAGCAAAGTGAATAACCTCTTCCGTTCTAATAAGGACAGTCAGAAAACATGTGATTTGTGAGTAGAAGAAAACTCAACATCATTCCAATAACAGAAGTTTAAAGAATTGGGCTTACGTGGGTCACAAAGGGCAAATCATTCCCACAACAGCTAATGCTTCTCTACTGCATTTGAGAGACATTTGGCAACACTGACTTGCTTGCAGGCAGAGCGTAAGATAACTAGTTTGGGGTAAGCCTTCCTTGCTCTTTTAGAAACATCTCTAATCGAGCAAATCCATTTAATGCAAACTGATGTAACGTATTCAAACCTAAACTCTTATGCCAAACTCTGTTGCCCTCAGCAACGTAACTGCTGAGATGACTTGTGTCAATGCATGGAAAAGCAATTTCTGTAATCATGGAAGTTCAGAGTTGTGTAGATTTGAAGGACACAACACACAGCTATCATCCAGTGCATTCAACACTCTCCCTCCTTTCCCTTTTAAGAAACCTTTAATATGCAATTCCTTCTTTCAAAGCTCAAGTCTACAAAAAAAACATGAAAAAATCCTTTAAAATAGTTAACACAGTTAAAATACAATGATTAAACTGCAGTTTCAACCGACACATCCACTGAAAGCTACAGTATATGTTTGAATTCTTGCTAGTTTTTGCACTGTGAAAGGAATTAATTTACCTTCATTCTTTTTCTTTTTTCTTTTTGCCGTCTTTTAAAGTTATCCTAAATAGAGAATAAAGAGAAATAAAGTCAGTCAAGCGTACAGATTTCTTGGAAAAATATTTCATTATAATCCTCTACCGACCAGAAGGCCACAAGGTTCTTACATAATGTTCTGAATAAGACAAAGGTAAATTCTTGTGTCTGTAAATCCAACAGAAATGAGATAGAATTTTCTACCCTACCCTGAAAACCTGGGCGGGGGGAGCAGAATGTACCACCCATGTATTCAAAGCGCCACAATTTTGGTAATGGCTTATATCATCTACTAAGTTTAGCTATAGCCTTACTTGAAGGTGGAGGTAACAGCAGTGTCAAAGGACACAAGCTACTTGCCTGCACTGGAACAGCCACCAGGGGAGAAAAAAAAAAAGGTAGTAGGAGACACATTAAAGTCATAGAAACGGGAGAAAAAGAGGCTCAAGGAAATATATTTCTTATTCCTGGGCTATGGAAACTGGAAACTTGATCATCAAATTGGCATTCCCACTTCAAGAGAGGTGCAGGCTGGGGCAATCGTAAATAAAACATTTTGCCAGCACTGACACGGTATTTTTTGACTGGAAAGTAAATACAACTCTGCTCTTTCATTCACAAGGTGTTTTATCCCCCGTACTGAAAAGAATAAACTGGAATATGTCTGCAAAAACTGTAGAGACAGACCAAAAGAACAACAATTTATGGATATATTTCAAATGGCAGGTGGTACTGCAAGGCAAGAATGCACCTGGAATTCAAATTTAGTATTCCACCTACTCACGGCTTGCACTTCCACAGGTTGCAGCAAATTACAAAACAATTCCTTCTTCAGTTTTCATACCAGCTATTGAAAAAGCCGCAGGCAGTAACAGAGCTCACATACAGTTTTCACTTTGGCTAACAATTAGAAAAGCAGGCCTTGCAGTCCAGGAGAAGAAAATCAGTGGGAAGTATGCGATTCTTTTTTGGGTATGGAGAAACTCACTAGAGATTATAACAAAAAAATTACAACGTTTGGGTTTTTTCTTATTCTGTTAAAAGAGTGTCACAGTCTAACAGTAACACATGTGATTAAAAGCGAACTCCAAGAACGTAACAAAAATTACATCATCATCTTTTCTCTTTTTGAAAATACTATCTTCAACTTCTCCGACAGCTAACATGATCATCTGGACCCGCTGCAGGTTGACAAAACCGCTTTCTGTGAGGTACCCCTGAAAATTAGAAAATAATATAGTTGAAAAGCAAGCCTATTTTTGTAGCAAACACCCACATATTTTTAAAGAAAAAGCAAAAAAATTTACCCCAGTTTTGTGCACCACATTTTTATATATGTTAACCAAGCGATCAATTGCTCCCTCCCTAAAAACAAACAAAAAAAGCATGAGATTCTTGTAATTTAAGACCACAGAAGGTATACTTGCAGAAACAGAAAACATATATTCTCACCTACCTGATCTCCAAAGATGGTAGATGAGGAAGAAAGTCATTTCCCACAAAGAAGCACATAAAGACCCAGTCATCAACACTTCTTTCAAAATCAAAAGTGAAAGGCAAACTGGCCATAGTGAGTTCTCTTTCCAAATACTGCAACACACAAAAGAAAGGACATTAGAAAACACTGTGTATCGAGTTTAAAAATATTATTTATATTATCAGACATAGTAACTGCTTCAACATACCTCTCGTAAAACACATAACCTGATGAAGATAAATTCTTGTTCAGCAACAGGAAGACTGTCTGCAAACTCATCATGCTAAAATAAAAGGGAAGAGTTGCATTACATCCAAGCTCACCTCAAAGTTTCTCCAGCTCAGTTTTAAAGGCTTACTTTGAGAGGAGTTAAGAGATATACAAGTACAGTTTCTCAAGTTCTTACGCCAAGCATGCATTTTGCTACTTTGCATATCTGTTAAGTTACTGATCATTGCCTCTCACCAATGGAAATAAGAACAAAAAACCCAACAAAACACCACAGGCAAGGATGTCAGGTTTGGCGTAATACTTTTATGCTACGGAAGTACAATTTTTACTTATTAATGTAAGAGGAGAGCTAGGTAGTTCCAATAATATAATTGGCATTAAGTTTCAGCCAAAACCAACAGCAAGAACAATTTGAGGATCTCACTAAAACATAAATTAGCTTACAGACAAAAAGAATTTCTAGAAATAGCAGAATCCTTACCTTGCCTTGTTTTTCTCTGGGCAAACCTTGGCAATCCTTAACCTCGTGACCCATCTGGTTACAAAGACCACATGGCTTGGGTTTATTTGGTTTAAACTCTTCCCTAATTATGGTGAAGTTTGGTTCATGTGTAGCTAACCCAAGCATAATCAGATCAGCTACCAATCAAAAGAGAAAATATAATGAAGGATAAACATTGTCAAGCTTTTTTAAAAAGTTCAGAAGCAAGGTATGTGCTGCCTTAAGCATGCATGAACACTGGTGTGCTTACCCACAAACTACCCTGCTAGCACCACTAAGTGGAAGTTAGCCCTTCAGCTATGGACAGGGCTAGATCTTTCCCCATGCGTTACACAAAGCTTTCAAAAACCTAACAAATACACTGGATTATTTACACAAATACAAGTGAAAGCTTACAAAATACAGCCCAACCCAATCACAAAACAGCACAAGCAAGCTTAATAGGGCATATTGCGAGCAAGACAGAACTCACCATCAGCCCCACACAGACAATGATGAGTGTTTGGGTCATGGTTTGGTTGAGCTATACAAAAGAAAATTACATTTAGTCAGAGCCAAGTAAAATAAATTATTACTGACCACATCTTAATTTAAAACAAAATGTTTACATTTATTTGAATGTTACCTCTTTGTCTTCTAATGTAATCCATAATTTTATGTTCACCTTCACCAGGAGCACTAGCATCAGACAAAATAACCTGTGAATAATTTAAAATAATGTAAACAATTTAGGCCAGCACAGTAAAAAAACCCCCAATTTATGTAGTTCATATACTGGTTCTGACTTACGAATACTTGAAATTCTAATCTGTAGTTTTAACTAAAATACTGTGATTCAAAATTGAAATTATTGAAGAGTTTGGAACCAGTGAATAGACCTTCATTTTTCTCTACTAATTCCAGGAGGAAGCTGACATATTGGTTCAAAGACCACTGAAATTATCACATCAATAACTAACATATTTGAAGTTTCCTGATAAATAATCAGGGCAATCGAAATACACACTAGAGAACTAGCAGACAAAGCAGATGTATGCCTCCTTCCCTTTAGATCTTCTAAACTCATAGATACACTGATACGTTATCACGTTATACACTTCCTTACACCAATGTCCAGATGAACATTAGCGTTTATAAACTCATGTCTGACAGAGGGAATTAAGCAGAGTCAACTGCCCTCTAATTAGACCACTTTAACAGTCAGCTTATGGAAAACAAAACAGACAGCTGCATCCGAGAAGACTGACCATTCTGCCCTCTCGCACAGAGCAAACACAGGGTTGTCAGAAATAAAACTCAGTGGGAGTGGAGTGGTTGAGGAACAGGAGGAGAGAATTTCAAAGTCCGTAAAGGCAAGAAAGCTAATGCGTATTATTTGTGTTGCCTGTGATCTATTGTCTCCCACCGTTAGGGTAACAGAGAAAATGCAGCCTACCTGAGAGAGCAAACGAGTTAAAACAGTGAAAAGAACATATATACAGTCTATCTTGATGCTTCGTCCCAAAAAGAAGAAAAAGTATTCCTAAAACCCTGTCTCCTGTTATATCAAATTGTGGCTTCTACTATCAAATCTTTCCTTTGCTCTTAAATGAAATGAAAACAAATGGTGCTGTTAGATTGTGTTATTAGGATGAAATGTATCTATGAAGTCCCAGCAGAACGTGCAAGTTGGTCCGCTGTTAGTAACAGCACAGTGCCAGAAGATGAGACAAATCTGTTAAATTTATACACTTCAATCATATCCCAACCCAGCGTAACACATCACCTTAATTTTCCTGAAGTATGAAACTGTGAAACTTACTGTCAAATTTTTCCACCCTGGGTCACTGTTCAAACGGTCAGCAATGTAATAGCGGAGACATTTAGCAAGATTGTCCATAAACTCAGTTCCCTAAAAAGTGACAGAAGAAAATAAATTAAACCTTCACTCAGACACTGGCAATTGCTGGTTAAAGTGCAAGATTACTTACCGGGGTAATACAGTTGCTGTCAAATCTCTCTTTCACTTCTTCTGGAGGAAGAATGCCACCTAGAGCAATAAAAATATTTGACAGAAGTAAACCAATATGGAACATTAAAAACATTTTTGCATTATAAAAACCCAGATGGCTCCCCTGATAACAAGTAACACTCATTGAAAGTTAGTTTGTTTAAAAACAAATAAAAAAACCCAAACAAAACCCAATCCCAAACAACAACAAAACTAGAACAGCTCTTACCATTACATTATCTCCATCTTAAAATAAGGTATTAGTACATTTGTCAATGTTGTTACTTCAGAAAAGTCATTTCACTACCTATTCTGTCAAAAGACTGAAAGAAATCTCAAAGAAACTGAGCTTGCTAAATGAGATAAAACATTAGGAAATAATTATTTTCTTACATATTCTCCCCTATGTTTCCACTATCTATTCACTTGGGCTCACAAACAGGGTTACACCAACTTCTCTCATCTCTGAGCTTCATAAAGGGTCTTCATAGTCTAGAAATGCTACAGGAAGAAGTGTTAAAAAAGTCTTTGTCCTCCCTTTTTAATCTCTACCTAGGTCACACAATGGCCCTCTCGCTTGGGCTGCAACATTCATTCCTCTTACAGTCACCTGAATTAATTGCTCCAGCCCAGACAGCACGCTTCAGCTACACACACTCCTTTCACTCCAGTCATGTCACTGCCACCCCTACAGAGTTGCACTGACTTTGCTTCCTCATTGAGTTAGAGTTTCTGCTGTCAAGTAACTACCCTTGCCTGCAGTTCCTTATTCCTGTGCAGCAGTATTTTAATTCAATCCTTGCTTTTAAGCCTCAGCTCTCCTTTCATCAAGCCCTACAAATTTGTACTTCCTTCCATAAGAGTTTTGGTTAGTTTTCCGCTACTACATCTACATTTTTTTCCTAAAGCAATGAGGAGTACTCTAAACAAATCCCTTTCAGGCAGGAGACAATAGAAATAAAAAAAGTGGTATTTTGTTTTATCTTAGATCTTAACTTTGAAAAACACGGATGCATGCTTCTGAGGTTTGCTATTCCCCCCCTTCTCCTAGTAATGCACAAATACATCCACTAAGGAAGACATCCCTTTTCTAGACCTTACCGAAGCATTCAAAACAAACAAGGTGACTCTCACTTGAAAAACCTCAGATATGGGCACAGTTCTACCTTTTGCCAGAATTTCTTGTCTTATTTTTTGCTTCTCTTCAGCAGCTTCCATGCCCTCCTTTGATGCTCTGAATCTTCTAGACCGCTGTTGATTCATTTTTGCACGTGGAGCCTAAAAAAGGGTATCATAATGCTTGGTTCAGTTGTTGCATCTGGACAATTGTTTCCTCTCTGGACAAGTCTTTTGAAATTGGCTGATCTGTGATTATACAGCCATTTAGCAAGACATCAGTCTGAACTATAACCAAAACGGGGATTTCTGTTGTCCCTCCCTCGTGTCACCACTAGCTCTCATACGGCAGCACAGGGAGCTGGACGTGCTTCTAAATAGGTAATAGCTTCTCCATGAGGTAAGGCAGCAACACGCACAGCTGTACGCCCATCTCAAAAATGCACAATGCTTAACGGTTCAAAGTTCCCCATACAAAATAAATGAAACTTACAGTGACATGTATCTGAGAAGCATTATTTATTACACACCCATTCTCCAACAAGAAACTCCTACAATTGTATTTGTAACTCTTTTGAAAATAAAAAAGACTAAAGCAGAGAGTAGTTAGCTATTACTTCTGGCAGGTATGTTGGGGTTTTTAAAAGGATACATCAATGTTCAGTTGTGATTACGTCTATGTACACACAGACCTTAGGAACTCCTACACTTGAACTCACGTTAAAAATCTTTTTGCTTAATGATACTCATTTTACCTTTGAGAAACTGAAAAGCCTAAAAAAACCCCAAAGCTTAAGAGGCCCACCAGCAGTGCGCTAGGCCGTTTTGGCATCTCTCAGTGAGACTATGCAATCTGGGTAGAAAATACTCGGTAAAGCAAAGTTATTAAGAAAAGGTGGTAACTTTTATTAGACCGCTGATGTAGCATGGTGACATGGGATCAGGTATGGAGAAAGACAAGCTTTCAGCTTCAAACATGCCTTAAGGCTGGCCTGTGAAATATTCCACAGCACAATTCAGTCACTGCCCATTTTAAGTGCGTCTGCTTAAACAGTTTTCTGGTCTTTCCCAGCCTATGGCATAAATTATTACTAAAGCCACAGAACAGAGGAACAGAAGTAGCTTCAGTGTGTTACCGTCTTATGGAAGTTTTCTGCTTTTCAGAAGCAAAGGTCAGACTGCAGTAGACTACGTTAGCCAGCTCATATAACCCCGTGGACAACAAAACCCATGAATACTTTGAATTACCCTCACCAAAATTAAACTAACAGTATAATTTACCAGTAGATTTTCATTTTAGAAAACTGTTTCCCAGAGGATCTTATCAGAGTGGATGGCATCAACCCTAACTTTACAAACAGCCACTACTGGGAACCAACTGTATCAATACTTACTACTCCATCTATGGCCATGTAAAGAAGTCGCCTTGGTCTTACAATGTTGAAGATCCTGTCAATATACTCAAAAATCGCAACCATCATTTCATCTTCATTTTTGGGCGCTGGCCTAAAACACAGAGCACTCAATTTAACATCTGAAATGCTATCAATAAATCCTATTTGTAAAGAGACAAAAAATCGCCTTACTTGTCTTCTGGATGTGTACAGGGGTGAATTATACCGTTCATATCCAGATACAGGTTATCAAACTCCACCTCATTAGGGTTAGGTTTGCTTGTATCAATTGGAGCCTTGACGCCATTGCACTCTTTAGCCTGCGAACGCAGTCAAAACAAATATTTCGGTACTTGATTAGAGAAGTATCACAAATAACCAATATTAATGTACAGACTCATAAAAGTTTTTTCTACTGCCCTTGAGAAAAATAAAAATAGCAACAAGCTACCCACATAATTACCCGAAGATGCATGCTTACACTACTAAAATAGCAGCTTTTAAAAAAGATGTTTATAAAATAGCACAACCAGAAGATATTATAATGAGTTACAGCAGAATTGGTTCATTTCTGTTGACCAGCTTGTATTGTAAAGAATAAGTCTCCATACCCCATATTGTTCAAGAAGGCAACTCCTTCTACTGCCAGGACCATACTGACTCCCTCAAAATCCAGCAAAGGGACTTAGTAAAGTTTATAATATGATGCTATAACTTTAACATGAGAACCAAGAAGCATAAAAATCTTTCTGCTTTAAACACTTCGTTGGTCAGATTGACACATCCAAACAAACTTGCACCTCTGCCCTTTCTCACTGCAATCCGATTTTGAGTCACACAGCTCAGGGAGGCAGGGCAGTAAAAGTGATCCACCTACGGCTGATGACATGACAAGCTTCCCAAAGTATATCAGCACATCCTGGTGAGCAAAGGACAATGAGATTTAACTAGAAAGAGGCCTTTCCCCAAGATCGCTCTACACAAGGAAAGGAGATCCTTTCAGATCCCACCAGCGAAACCTCCAGTTTGGGTATATCTGTATTACTTTTCCTGCTGACTATCAAATGCACCGAGATGCTCAAACCTCTGGACCCTTCAACTCCTGCCTCTGAGTCTGTCCGTGGGTATATTTGAAATGCTAAATAAAACCCAGTCCTTACCTTCCACTTCCGCAAATAAGTAAACTTTTTACTCTAATGCTTCACTTGTACCACTAGGCTTCTGCCTAATGAACATGAAACCCAGGCCCCACTGCAGATGGTAAACTTGACACTAAATTATAATCAACTTTAACCACCTATAGCCACCTATGTTCCCGTCCGTCTTTGACATTCCTGAACACTTACAACAAGCTATACAAGGTAAACCCAGAAATACAAAGAAAACAAATCTCAGCTGAACTGGAAGTAATAAATAATCCCACATTATTTTGTGTATGCTGTCATGTCAATTGCAAGTCACTGTTTGGTGGAAGAGGACAGCCTCTCTAATCAGCCCAGGGCAGAGATTGGCTTTGGCTCTGGAATACCTGTGTAACAAAAAAGCCCCATCCCCTTCTCTCAAGCTGTCAAAGCAAGCAGTTTTGAAACACTGCTGAGTGTTTCAAAGACTGGCTCCTCTACACAGCAGAGTAGCCAGCATGTTCAATTTTGTTTTCTCACCATACAGTCTTTTTTTTTTTTTTTTAACATAAAAACCTCTGCATTAAACACCAACAGCATCAGTGATGGATGAGACATGAGCTGATCACAAAAAGTCAAATGCATTTTCAGAGACATTATGACTGGAAAGGGTCTTAACAGATCGCAGAGCTGGAATGAAAAGTACTCTTGAATAACTTGGCATAAAGAAAAAAGTGAATGTCATGTTATTATGTAAAGGTTGTGATCACATGATTACGTGAGACAGGAGGGAAGGACGCGATACTGCTGGTCCTCTGATTCATGTGAAACTTCTCAGCAGCTGATGAACAAGCATCGAGCACTTCCTCTGAACTTGTATTTGCAGACTTGCTGCTTGCTACCTTTTTTTTAAATGAGTTTCCCACATCTCTTATACAGAGTCCAATCAATTGGATTTAAAAGGACTTCAATACAATTTCCCTGCTTAGAGTAGCAGCAGAACTAGCTGAACTTGTCCCAGTTTTAAAAGGCAAAATTTAAAACCTCTAAAGCTTTAAAGTAAGTCTTAATTCAGTATTCACATTTTTTATAGCCATAGGCATACAGAATTCTTGCAGGGCAATTTTTTGAAGTCATTTTTAAACAACTGAACACTAAGTCCCTCTGTTTCATTTTAAAACAGGTGAAATTTCTGCTAATTCACATCTTTGTTACACTACTCATCCAAACTAGTCAAATCCTGACAGACAAAACCTTGACCAGTGTTGGCTTTCTTTACTGAACTTTCTAGAACACGCAGACAGACAAAACCACATGGTTTTAGCAGAAACTAATTGTCAGGTGCAAACACTGTACTGTGGCTTGCAGTTCTAATAAAGTTACTCTGGGCAACCAAGACTTACAGTTTTAAAAGAAGAGCATGCATGCTGGTTTACATCAGATAATGGGACAAGAAGCTTGCCTTGTGTTCTACTTGATCTTTCGTCAAGCCTCTTGCCAGAGCTAACTGTGACTCAGAAGATATCAAAGGCTTATAACTATGTGATATGGAAAATAAAACTGCCCATCACAGATCTTATTTTCCGTTGTGAAGGTAAGGCAAAATGAGTATGATCTCTTTCAGATGGCTTCGAAAGCCATTCAGTTTTCATCTGCATACTGCTATGCCAGCAACTTTACCATTACATCCTCATAAACCTATCAGATTTTTAATGTAACAGCCTTGTAAAAGGTTTAAGTATCTGGGAGTGATATCTCTTGTGATATAACTAAACTGTTCGCTTTCAATCTACAGCCTCTTTTGAAACCATTGAAAATAGATCTTCAAATACGATACTTTAGTTGCAGCTTTATTAATTCGTATGAATTTGATTAAGAATATTCTCTCCTGGATTTTATATTATCTTCAAGATCTTCCTCTTATTCTTCCTGCTCAGCTTAAGAAGAAGATTAATCAGATTTAAGGAAAAGAAATCATCTAGTAAGGTAAGAGAACAAGGATCAACTTTTTAATATTTCAAAGAGACAAGCTACCAGGAGATACAGAATTTCTGATTAGAGAGATTTATAAGCAATCCTAAAATACACATAAAGCTGATTACATCATGAGAGAAGTTTAAATTCATCTAGAGTAAGACAAACTACAGCTTCTCACTACTGTCCCAGTCCTCTCTCACATTTATGACTAGATTTGAATATAAAATGGTAATGAATATGATTTATCCATGTGCTGTCCTTACCGTAGCTGCAACCTGCTCTTAAGCTGGAGCAGAGCAACATGGATGAGGACATCAGGATCTGACACTTCAGTTATTTTATATGTCATATTTTTTTCTTTTTATTTTAGTAAAGAATATTTGCTATTACAAGCTCAATTAGTAAAAACCCCACAGGACATACAATCACAAACTCAGTAAAACCAAGACTATGTCTGCCTTTATTTTACCTTAACACTGGAGCAGTTTTGATTAAATAAAGATTAATCTAAATGTTTACAGATGTAATGAAAAAGTAAGTCTTCCGCTCTTGGAGAAAACCATAGTTAATTGTTACAGACTGTAGATAGATCTGCTGCTCAAATTGTGAGTGCTTTTAAATAGACAGGTCTTAAAGCATTATCCAGAAACAGCTGGATAAGCCTGTAAGACAAAAATATAAACCAGCCATTTACAGTAAAGACAAAACTGTAAGAGGATCTACTTGATATTGCCAAAACTGTATTTGCACCCTTTTGATCAGAACACTGCTTCAAAACATCACAACTAAACTTCACCTCCGGGCCCCTGCTGTTACTGAGCGCTGAGGCTATCCTGCCAGTGGGGTCATAAAAGCGACAGAGCTGCTGCCTCCACAGTCTAACTTTACTACTGGAATGGACGTGGTGAAGGAAAGGGGGGGTTTGGAGAATGAAGGGCTTGGACTGTACAGCCAGCCAATTGTGATGCTGAGTATAAGCAAAAGACCAAATAATTCACCTTTGTGAGTTCCCCACTTTGGCGAGAAGGGGATAAGGAAAATCAGCTGGCATGATTTGAAGACAACAGGTAGGGTATGTGCACACACCTTCAAACGCTAGTTCTGTGAAGATCCACAGCCCCAGCTGGAAGAAGGCAGACTCCATGTCGAAAGTCACATGCTCGATACGTGTAGCTGGTAGAGACCCGTCATCCTCTAATTCTCCTCAACACCCTTGCCACCCACTTTTCCCTGGCAGACGTGACTCTGACACAGTGTCCCCGAAAGCCCTTTAAACTGAGGGTTACCCAGATCCTCAGAAGAGATTGCATCAGGGGCACAAAAACCAGGAGTTCAGTAAAGCTACCAGAACAATCACTGCTAGCTGCCAACAGCTTATTCCAAAGCAAGCATCCATATGAGTGGCTAATAAGCTATACTTGTAAACCCACGAACCGCCTTTTTCTGTAATAGTTCCCCCAGGCAGACAAATCCTCACATCTTATCTATCCACTGAAGTAAAAAATTCTCTTCCTGCAGCCACAGGTAAAATAAACTTCACACATCATGCTGAGAGAGGCTAACCAAAACCACAATTGTAATAAAAACAAGAGTAACTCAGTTTTAACTGTGTGACATTAGATTAAGCCAAATCTACGATTCAGTTTCATGACCTGAATCTGAAACGCAAACACCCTGACTGTAACAAGAACTGAATACTAAAACTCACCTGCCTACCATTTGCATACATTGACTTCTTGCTGAAGGCAGGCAGGTAATAACATGCAAAATAACAGCCAAAAAATCCCAGTGTCAATACATAATTATTCCTCTTTTCCCTTATCTTCTCTACCTTGCCCACACAATCCCATCTCCTTCACAGTACGGTGTTTCCCAAACATGAGGCACGTCTCTCCCAGGGAAGGATGGGGGATAGCAAAAAGGCAGAAGCCACAGCGCATGCTCAGCAGCAGGAAAATGAACTTTCAAAAACAGTATTACAAAGAAAAGCAGAACACAGCTAGTACAACCTGAGAAAAGATGACACAAATTATTTGGAAAAGTGTTCAGGAAAAGCATTTTGGGAAGCAGGAACTCAAGAGTTCATCTTCTCAGAAAAGCTTTGGCAAAGTTAGCCCTGAGGAGAATAACTTGCGGTGTTCACTGCCCTGTAAAGCTACCGCAGTGCAGCTGTCCAAATCCAATGCAAGTCTGTGCTGCCGCTGAAGGGAGGCACCCCGTCCTCCCTGTCGCCTTCCACCTCCTACCGCGTCCCTTAGGACAGCACAAGCATTCACGTGGCTGCAGAGATGTGCATGAAGGAACCAGCCTATCTGGTAACTGCCTAGCAAAAACAAAAACAAACATTATTTCACCTGCGTGACTTCCTAGAAAGGGCTCCCCAGATAACCACACAGACCTCAGTGCTGGTGCAAGGAAGACGATAAATATAAACCATCTGACCAGCCAGCTTAAAGCTATCAACAAACCCTATCTATTGTGAGTTATGGGTTAGTGAAGACCACCTGTGGAGTCCAGCAGCTAGCTTGCGACTAAGTCTTCACCAAAAAACATCCTCTGTTCCTACAAAAAGCCAGATTTTAGAGGATATCTTTGGAAAAATCAGCTCCCTGTTCAGGCAGGAGATATTTCTCCTATACTAGGAAATACCAGCAACAAGCCAAGAAAAGCTGAAGCTGCTCAGGGTTAAAGAGCACAGCTACAGACTTCTTTTAAGTCTTGGATGCAAGCATGCTATCCTGTGTTGGTGGCCACACACACAAAAAATAATCAGAGTAAAGTATGAAGCTGTGGAAAGACTAATACGTGAAAGAAGAAACTGACAAAAACAATTAGTAAGACCTGAAAATTATACAACTGAGAAGTAGTCAAATGCTAGGAGAATGAGCGCCATACGTACACCAAGATAGCACTTAAATCTCACAGAAAACCATGCAGCTACAAAGGCCAACCCAGCTCCTCCTCAGACACCTCACTCCTGCCCTCAACTCTTGCATTGGCACAGTCTTTCCTCGGCCTGTATCACAAGCAGGGTCACAGAACCGATCCGCTTGCAGACAGGGTGGTTTCAGCGAGACAGGAGAGTTTCCAGACCCACAAGTATTTTTAACCATTTACACTTGGATTTCCTTACTCTTTTCAAGACTTGCAGTTGCACTTTTACTTTCAACAAGTCCTAAAGCTTGCTTCAGCTTGTATTTTACAAAAGAGTTCTTGAAAAGGAGGAACTATGAAGAACATGCACAGAAACAAAACAAGAAACGGCAAAAAGCATCCCCACTACTCCCCATTCAATGCCAGTTTTGCCAAACACGTTCCTAAAACCCACTCTTTTTGCCTGAAGCAACGCAAAGGCGGAGGCCGGCATGCCGGGAGGGGCTCGCACTTCACTGAAGTGGCTGAAGGCTAGAGAATTGTGGGAGAAATAGAATCACAGCATGCCCTGAGCTGCAAGGGACCCACAAGGACCATCGAGCCCAGCTCCTGCCCCTGCACAGGACACCCCAAATTCACACCGTGTCTCTGAGGGCCTTGTCCAAGTGCTTCTGGAATATCGCCAGGCTGGTGCCGTGATGCCTCCCTGGGGAGCCTGTTCCAGGGCCCCACCACCCTCGGGGGGAAGAGCCTTCTCCTAATGCCCAGCCTAACCCTCCCCTGGCACATCTCCCTGCCATTCCCTCGGGGCCTAGGGAGCAATTGTGGCACAAGCCCCCTTCCCTGCTCCAAAACCCTATTCCTCCCAGCTTGCTGCGTGCAGGAGTGTTAACTTCTCCTCCACACCGACTGCTTCCACCGAAATTAAAAGCACCCTGTCAGAAAAAAGCCCAAACTAGCAACTGAAAAAACCGAAACCAAAACACGCCCCCCCCCCCCAAACCCCAAAACAAAACACAACAACCCCCCAACCCCTCTGAAAAGGCTCCCGGCGCGCCCGAGGGCGCAGGGAGGGGGCTGGCGGCAGCGGGGCCCAGCCAGGCGCTCGGTCCCAGCCAGCAACACCTCCCGAACCGCTCCGGCCTGGTGCAACGCCCGGGTGGTCGTCAGAGGGCCGGCGCCGGGGCGCGGCCCGCCTCACCTTCTCCTCCACGCAGTTGACGATGATGGAGGGGTACTTGCGGCTAAGCCAGCGGAAGAAGGCCGGGACCCCCATGGCAGTCCGGGGCGCGGCGGCGGCGGCGGCGGCGGCGGCGGCACCTGGCGAGGCGGCGGGCAGCGCTTCCGGGGCAGGGAGCGGCGCGGGGCACCATGGGTGCGGGCGGCGCGTGCGCAGGCGGTGCGGCCGCCATCTTAGGGGTGCGCAGGCGCGGGGCGAGGGCAGCATGGCGGGTTGAGGGGAGGGTGGCCTGGCCTGGCCCGGCTGTCCTTCGGGGGACACCCCCCCCCCCCCCGCCGCCTCACGGCGTGCCCTCAGGGCCCGCCGCCGCGCTTCGCCCCCAAACGTGTCGGGGAACAACTTAGGGACAAAGGTGGCAGCCTTAAGGCAGGCAGAAGGCAAAAGCTGGAGACCAGGCTGCTGTCTTAGCACTGCGTGCTCTCCTTGCCCTCACGCACTGCTCTGTGTGAAAACTTACCTTTGAATGACAGAAAACCGTGTTAAAAAATAGTCGCCTGCCAGTATGGGCTGGTTCCCTACTTCAGTGGGATGGTTTAGGCAGAAGACAGATGACAAAAGCGATGGAGAGCACGGCTGCTCTCCCACAGCTAATGCCACAGCTCATAGTTCCCGTAGGCCTGCCTCCACAGTGAGGAAGCCAGGCTGGAGGGCGAGACGCTGGAAGAGGCCTCTTCGCCTTGGGAAGGAGAAAGCGGACCGCTGGCAGGAGGGCGGAGGTGCAGCAGCGGAGGAGGGGACGGTGCCAGAAGCAGCGAGGGTCAAATTGGTCTGTGCGATTTCGTGACAATTGCAAGAGGCACCGTAAAGAACCCTGTCCCATCGCTTTGCCCATTGCATAAACAAATACTATTAAGTTAGCCATCTGACAGTGTTGAAATGGACTTAAACTGTCGGGTATTAAATGGGATTAACAGAAGATTTTGTGCGCTGCTGTGTCCTGTCACTCTGCACCAGTTTCATTAGGAGGGCAGCGATGGGGGCGAGGACATGAAAAAGCAGCCTGGGAATCATTAATAAAAATAACAAAACCTCCGCAGTGCTTATGGAGTCAGTGCTGATGATTTTGGCAGGGGAGGGGAACCTTGCTAATTTGCTGTAGAACAAATTAACCCAATATTATATTTCTCATTATTCTTGGCCTCGCTTAGCTGTTGTTAGGCCGTTTTCTGTTGTCATTCCTCTTAACAAAATCTGTGACTTGAATGAATTTCCCTAGCAACTTTGTGTTGGCACCACATCTTGGTATCAGCCAAAGATTGTCCTTTATCTGTTCCTTATAAAACATACCCTGATTGAAGTTGCCTATTGTAGCACTCCTCCTCCTGGAATTTAGTGTAGAGTAAGACCGCTTAGTGTGAATGTTTTGTTTGTATTGTTTTTCTGATAATGCTAAAGAAAACAGAAGACAGTGGCACTGGCAAATGCAAATGAAACATGATCATCTTATCTTATAATTACTTGCGTAAACAAGTGCTGAAAAAAATTAATACTGCACCAAACATTTCCTTGAAAAGCCAATCTATATTTTGCTTAAAAACCAAAACAAACCATTACAAGTGTCCTAAAGCAAAACTGGTGCTGCGGAAGCTCAGGCCCTGGCGTCCCCGGTGAAGGAGCATACCTGGAAGGCGCCAGGCGAGCGCACAGCTGCTTGAAAGCAGGAGAGGGGAGGCAGAGGCAGCCGAGCAGGAGGGCTGCTGGCGGTCCAGGGTGTGCTGGCAAACTGAAAAAGACGAGTCTTGTGCAAGAAGCAGTAGCGGAAGCCTGCCAGTGGTGAAACATAATCTGGTTGACACCCAGCAGGAACAGTTTCTGCCTAACATCCGACGTGGCGCAGGGGTGAGCGGCTCTCTCAGTCTGACCTTCTCTCCTGGGAAGTGACCGCCAGCGCCATTGGTTTCCCCTTCAGCGGCTGGTCTCCGCGCCCCGAGATCTCCTGAGTACAGCCACCACCTCTGTGCATCTCACTGCTCTCCGCAGGGTCTCGGAGTCAGGGCTGCGTGCCCATGCGGACTCCATTTCAGCTCACCAGATAACGGCACTCATCTGGCAGTTTTTGTCAGCCCCTATGTGCTAACGTGTTTTTTGTGAGCAGATGTGCAGAGGCACAACCTGAAGGTTCAATTCACAGACATGTGCATATGATGTGTGAATAAAAAGAGCGTAGCACCGAGTTGTTGCACAGGCACAGCGGGAACACAGGAAGACTTTTCGTTACAGTATTTCCATAGATGAATGGCATGCTGATTTAAATCTGTCAGGGCTGTACTGGTTACAGTCCCCCTGTCCATCACCATCATCTGTCATCGTCTTCGGGCTGCCAGTATGACAGCTGTGAAGGAGCGGAATAAAGTTGACTGGCAGAATGTTTTGCATCTAATGAGTCTGTGCACAATAAGAGTATAATAAATAATGCTCTGGAAGAACTCAGCTATCGCTAAACACCAAAAGAGAGATATTGCCTCAGCAGAAGCTCCCAAAGCCATCTGTCATCTGTCATGAGTTGCATGTCTGTGGCTGAGCTGGCCTGAGGGAACGGCAAGCACCAAAGGCTGCTGAGGGCGCCTTGTATCGTGCAAGGAGATATAAAGTGGGCTGACATCAAGAACCCGGAATCACTCAGGAAGAGCTTAAAACTACAAAGGCACCGCGGATTTGGTGCAGTGTTACTTAGCAGTGCGGGCTGCTGGAGGGGCTTTTTCCAGATGAACCTTTGTCTGACATTCACTGAAATATCCTGTAGCACTAGCCTCTGTGGTGTGCCGTACTGGTGCGCTTACGCATTGTGGATAGCTAGGGCCGTCAGGAGCGAGTTACCGCGGCTCCAGGACGATCGGGAAAAAGCAGCAAGGTGAGGTGCCCCAGGCACAGCCCTTGGCGGTGGGTTCTGATACAGGTCTGCTGCGTGACCCTGCCTGCTGCATGCAAATGAAAACAAGCCTCCAACAAGACTACTGAGAAGGCCCTAAACCTACGTGGTGGCCTGACAAGAACAGTGGTGTGACAGGGTGCCAGCCCTTCTCGTCATATTGCCGTCACATTGCCAAGCTCGTTTTGGAGTGTCGCAATTCGCAGGACAGTCCTGGCATTCCCGCCCACCCACCCCCTGAGGCTCCGATATCCAAGCTTGACCGGGGCTGGCCATAGCAGTGAAGAGCTGGGAGCTGTGCCAGCCCCTCCAGCAGCCCGGCACGGCCTGGCACGTGGGAATTGCTGCTTCGGGAAGCAGGAGAGCTCTGTGGTCCCCACAGGCTGCCTTCTCCGCGCCTCCTTGTGCACCTCCTGTCCCTTGACCAACTCGGCCATCCCACGGCACAGGGGCAGTGGTCCCACAGACATGGGGAGCTGGTGTGGTAAAACTGGGGAGGGCAGAGGGAGCTTTGCTGGTTTTCTGGCCAGGGCTGTATCAGCTAGCAAGCCTCCAAAGGGAGGGAGCGCAGGATCTTTCATCCAAAATAGCCTGTGGTTGAACGGGCACAGAAACTCCAGCATGGGGTAGGGGAGGACATTAAAGCCCTCAGTGAAGTCCAGCTTTTGTCCTTAAGTCGAGCCCAGCTGCCTGACATGACACCAGCCTGGTCATGCACGCACCCAGCTCCCTCCTTCCCGCAGCGGATGTTCCCGCTGCTGGGACATTCAGCACTGCACCATTGCCAACGTCTGGCTGAAACCCGCAAGATGAGGTGAGCCCACAGACACGCCTACTAAGGGTTTCTTCTCATTTTCAAGCTTTCCACAAGCCTTTATTTCATATTCTTGAGCCTGTTTCAGACTACTCGCGCTTTTCATTAAATTGGATAGTTTCCGTTTTAAAATTGTTTTTGATGGACTGGGCCTGAAAGTTGGTGGCTGTACTCAAAGCTGCAGTGCTGCTTTGCAGTGGGGCTTAATTGGGGGGCTGTTTTCTGCTTTTCAACTTATCGTAGTTACGAACAGATTTATTTTTTTTTTAATATGTCCCCTGGTTTCTCCCTTCAGAAAGAAGATCTCGTGTTTAATGAACTTAATTTTAGATAAAAGGAATTAAAAGAAGAAAATTAAAAATGCATGAAGCTCCTAGAGTCATCCAATTACTGTGATGTCCATACAGCAATGCCAGCATGGATTTTACAAAGCAAGTAAAAGCAGAAAATCACTGGGACTCACCACATGTAAATGCCACTCTGTTGCGAAACGTGCCGAATTAGAGATGTACATTTTATGCATTTCTTCTTCTTGATCTGTTGCAGAAGATAAAGATCAAACATGCCAGCCCGCCCCAGTAGCATATGTATGCATACCCAGAATGCTTGCTTGCTTTTTTCAAAACCACAGCTAGCTCTGGCCTCAAAATATTAGATTACACGCAGGCATCAGAAGGAGATGGTCTTTGCAGTCACAGTGCAACAAAAGCAGCGGCCAGGCTGGCCGGAGGAGGTGGCACCACTGAGCAGCTGCCAGGGAGATAGAGGCATTAAATACTGCTCTCAATTAGTATAATTAAATACAATTCCAGATCCCTGCTGATCAGCTCCTCACCTGCGACGGCCCCTTCACCTCTGCCATGCAGAAGGGCTGCCCAGCACCCGCTGCGTCCCGTACTGGAGGGGCTCGCTGCGAGCGGGGGACTGCGGCCCTGTAGCTCCCAGCCCCAGCAACAAGGAGGGGGGACACTGAGGGACCCAGCACCCTCCCGCAGACGGGGTTGTTTTATAGACAGCCCCCACCCTCTGAGGCAGTAATGCTCAGAGACGAACGCTGCACAAGCATCTCTGAGCGAGTGGGTGTTCTTGGGATGTACCTTCATTTCCCCCTCTGCCCCCAAAACGAATGTATCACAAAAGGCTCGGTCTCACAGGGCCGGATTGCCGTCAGATCAGGGAAACGCTTCGCAGTTAGGAGACAGCACACACGCAAGGAGGCCGGGGACAGTACCAACTAATATTTATTTTGCATTTAAATTTTCTTTTACTATAAAGTGGTGAGCCGCACTTTAGAGAGTGGCACTCTCAATATGTACAAGATGATATTGTTCATTTCTTCCCAAAAGTGAGTGGGGGAGTCTTAATCATAGAAGTCATCAAATTCGTCTGCTTCGGTGCTGTGAGTTTGTGGGCGCAAAGCAGCCTCAATCTCGGAGCTGCTGTCGTCAGATTCACCCCAGAAAGCTGAAGGGGAGGAGAAAAAAAAAATTACTAAATCATTTCTGTGTTTGCATCATTTATGCCAGAGATGTGGTCATTTTACAGCTCTCCGGAGGCAGAAGGACACCATGGCTGATAGAGGAGGCCAGAGTTGGGAAGACTGCAAGATCCAGGTGTGCGCTTCCATCACAGCGTGCTGCCAATGCGTCACGGGCCGCGATGACAGAGCTGCTGCGGCCGCACAGTGGGCTCATTCAGAGGTCCCACTTCATTGTTCCTCAAGGTAGCTGGAGAGAACATTTCCACTCCAAGCAATTTACTTGACCAGCTGCTGCCTGAATTACAGCTTTGTCTATTATGTTCCACTTTCTCCCTCTACTTGACCCTGTGGTGAAGTCACAGTCAGAGCATGACATCACAGAGTTGGCATAAAAATGGCAATGATGTCACAAGTGAAAAATCACCACTTTGTGACAGGATCAACTACGGGCAAGACTGACTCCAAGGAACTGCATGGCTTTAACAAGCAGCTATGGGAAGCAGCGAACAGTTGCACCAAAATAAACAGAATCACATTTAAAGTCGGAGTGCCCGAGAGATTTCTCAAAATGCAAAGTCATTTGACCCACAGAGGAAAGTGAAAAGCGTGGCACGGGGGGAACGAAGAGTCAAAGCCATGGTCACTTGCCGAGCTGCGCTGTCTGTTTGTCCAGACCGTGTTCAGAGGGCTGCACAATAGCTGTGACGCCCCAACTGAGGCGTAAGCCTCAGAAATAGGGAGAGGAAGGCTGTCATACCTCATCCAGAAATTTCAGCTCATGTTTGACTGAGGCACTCTTAATGCGCTTGGTGCTCTTGATGGCACAAGCTATATAAATATCTTATCTACAAATGCAGCAGCTGCATCTTTCATCCTATATCCCTGGCCCCCCGGGCTGCAGGTCTGCCCTCTGCCTGGCCAGGAACGGCAGAGCGGCACCAGCTGAACACACAGGAAGAGAGCGGACAGGCCGAAAGGCTTCAAAATCCAAAACTCCCCAGTGGAGAAGGAAACGGGCTGGGGATGCGAGAGCACCTTTCAAGTGGCACCAAAGCAGCCATCATTTATGGCGTCCTTCAGTCAGCTCAGATGCCACATCTCTAAAACACGTCCTGTGCCATTCAGCACTGCAGAGCTCCCAAAGCCGAGCTCCAGGCAGAGCACTCCCTGCTCCCCGCGCCGACTTCGCTTGCGGGAGGCTCCATTAGAGGGGGCTTCAGACACCAGTGGTTGTTACAGCGCTTAAACGAGAAAAAGGAACCACGGGAGAATGAAAACAGGCAGGGCCCGAGCACCCAACCAATTTAAGGTAAAGCCTGGGCACTTGTGAAAAAACTTGTTCTGGATGCGCACGTGGCGTGTGCAGGCACCTTCGTGTGCCCACCTGCTCTAACCGTGCAACACACGCTGCTGCCACCCACTTCTGCAACCCACGTTGGAAAGGGAGGTCAAGAAAACGCTGGGCTTTTCCTTCTCTAGGTTTTCTCCTACCTGCTGTTTGCTACTGTTTGATTTAAACGCTGAAGCAAAGATCACTGCTCCTTCCAAATCATATGCAAAGACCACCACTCCTTCCACACCATATGTGCTACAAAACACATCCAGAATTTGTTGTCATCAACCATTTTCTGGCTCCTGTGCTGAGACAGGGAAATTCCACGCTTTCCCATCTCCTCATGCTCTTATTTCATACAGTTCCATTGTGTCGTCCTTAACAATATAAATTACACTTGGACATGGATTTTAAATAGCATAGCATTCGCTTCTTACCTTTGGATCTGATAGCAGTTACCACTCCCTTCCTGGCTGCGGTCCTGTGAAAGACAAAGATTTCAAATAATAAGAACAATGTCACAAAATTAAAAGAACGTAAGTTGACTTTTAAAAAACAACAAACCTGTGAGATGGTTTTAAAAAAATGTCAGTAACTTCTGTAACCACTTGGTTTTTTAAATAACTGTTTTATCAAAGGTCTCTTCACCTTTGTGTCTTCTGAAAGGTGCAGAAATTAACATGCAGCAGGGATGCTGGTCCAGATGTTCAGGCAGCATGAACTGGAGTCATTCCTTGGTAAGAGCGCCGATTTACACAGGCAGTGAATTAACGGTACAAAGGGTCAGAGCTCTGTCTATCTTTTGCAGCCTTTCAGATTAATGCAAAGAAAGTAAAGAAACCATCCAAACAAAAATAAAAGCACCCCCCACCGGCGCTGGCTGAACTTCCCCATCCCCTTCCTGCCAGCGCGCTCCTCCCGCCCAGCCGCTGGGTTCCCATAGCATCGCCCGCGCCCCTATGTAAATGTGCAATCTCCCAGCTGCCTTTGATCTACCTTGATGTATATGCAGTTGCGACTCTGCTCTGTTAAATGACGGCTCTTGTGTCTGGAGCATCACAGGCCCTTTTGAATCTCTCAAACAAGCTGGAATCATTTTGATCTTTTGTGTGTAGCGTGTGTATTGTGTTGGTGCTGTGAAATAATCACACAGGGGCAACGATGTAGGAGAATTAACTGTTGTATTAACAATCCCGCAATAAGCTCTAAAAATAAAGCTTTGGCTGATTTTAATAAGGAAGATCAAATAGGAGATATTTGTGACATTACTGGGCAAAGTAGTAAAATATAAGCATGTGTCAAGCTGCAATTTGAAGCTGTTGCCACAGTCAAAACAGGCCTCGATCAGCTGTCAAAAGTTTCATACCATTTGCTGCATTTCATTTAAAGACGTGGCAGCCAGTACATAATTACTTGAAGCGGGGATTTAAAAATATCCTAACTACTGTTGTGGAGGCATTTGTGAAGGAGATGCACAAAAAAAACCCCACCAGAGGTGATTTGTTTTGCGTCTTATACCACTGCATTCAGTAAGGATTTGGGACTGCAGCTGGAAAGCTAAAAAAGCGGGGGAAGTTTCATTACATTACAGCTACCTATGTTACGGAAACTTCTCCCTTTACATAAGAGAAAGCTCATACGGTTTAAATCATACTCCTTTTCTGCAAGCCGTGAATGCCGTTAGCACACAGCCTCCCTCTTTGCAGATATACAAAAATTCCCAGACATCGAATATTAAATGTGGCCGAAGTTCAACCAAGTTACCAAACTGAGGCTTAAGTACTGGTAACAAGTAACAGTACTGAGTATGAACAGTGACAGAACTAATTAACTGAAGTAAAAAACTTTAAAATGTTAGCCTTCAAATGTTTGATGTTTTGTTAGCGTGCCATCGACACGCCCTTCCACTTTATTCAGAGCCAAGCCCTACGCTGCATTACCCTTCAACTTCTCGTTCAAATACATTTACTCGACTGTATTTTAACTCGGAGCCTCTGGGTTGAGTCCTGCAATATGTGAACGCCCTTAACTCTTGCTCACTTTGGTGAGATTTCATGACCCTCGGCATTTCCCAGGAGGTGCTCCAAGTATCCCAGGCTTAGCCCATAAAAATGTGCTCAAGAGGCTGCAACTCTGGTGGCTGCATCATTTTTCCCCTGGGTGTAGAGCAAGAAACCACTTGTTGCTGAGCTACAAATTGAGAGGTGACTCCTGTGGCAGACTGCACAAGAACCATTTTATCTTCAAGTAGTTCAGTAAAACAAGATCAGGCAGCTGGCGGCTACCGCTGCCACTGCCTGCTGCCTCGTCTCCCGTTGTCAAGAAGGGAGACACAGGAGGCTTCGTTATTCAGCCCTGCTGCGAGGTCCCGAGAAGGGATTTTTTTGCTCCGCTTCTATCCGCGGTTCAAGCAAGCCCAGATCAAACATGACAGTGTTAGTCACTTGGGCCCAGAGCCTCTGCCGTGCCGAGGACCGCCACACGCACAGCGTGGAGTGTGGGACTGCCAGCGGAGGACGACTGCCTGGGGCTCGGGTGGCTCAGACCTCTTGTGCAACTCGAAGCACTGCAAGGCATGCTAGGTCCAGCTGAAGGCAGGCGGTCGCACGGAGAAGTTGTGGACAAAGATCCCCACCGCTGCAGGAAGGTCTGGGAACTGTCCCTCCGCTGCCCCAGCTTCCCATGAAGGAAAAGGTCAATGCTGACAGGAAAGGGGGAAGACAGATGTTTGTATTCTACCAAACCCCATCCATTTGTTGGGGTTCATCCTCCCAGGGCTAATCCTCTGTAGAATAGGACTCATGCAACAGCACAGGGCTAGTGCTGCACACCGGGAGCCGGGCGTTAGTGCGACACAGCGGCCCATACTGGGAGGGATGGGGAACGAAGGCTGCCGCACACAGCGAAGCGCCTGGGGGGACAGGGAAGATGGAGCTAGGACGTCAGAAAGACCAGACTGGAAATTGCAGCTCTGCCAGACCAAGCCTGGAAAATGCTGCAAGATATCTTTTTAACAGGGAATAAAATCCTTGAATTATGTCTGAAGTGTTAGTCAAGGCTGCTAAGATGCAAGGAGACCTCTACGTTGCAAAACGTTTGTATTCAGAAATCCACAAATTCAATCATGAAAGTTATCATCTGGCACACTGAGCGCACAATAACCGCACAGACCTCCACAGAGAAATTTCAGGAGTATAAATGAAGTAAGGCCAGTTTCACTGCCTTGACTAATCCCCCACCATGACCCTTCGATATCCATTTACACATTTGCTTCTTCCCTAAAATAATTCCAAACTCAACCCAGGCTCTAACAAAGAAAAAACCCAAACTAGTTTAACTTCAAAGGGCCTTTTAATCTCTCCTTTACTCTGATGAAACGGGCTTTTTGTATTGAAGATGCTGGCAGCAATAAGAAATGAAAAACCTCCGAGAAAATATTTTTCCCTCCACAAGGAAAATTAATATTAAGTGGAAAATACCAGACCAACAAGAGCCAAGTTAATAGAGGTGGCTCACTGAAAAATAGCAGAAAATGTTTGCTTTAGCCCAAATATCTTTTTGCTAAAGCACCTGTTGAACCTTTCTGTTTTAGTGTCAAGTGAAAAAAAGACTGCCAAACATTGGGGGTGGTGGGGGACACGATGGACACCCAATTGCCAAAAAAAAGACAGACAGAAAAAAGACAAAGAAAACTACCGAAGCATCAGGGGGAAATAAAACCCCAACCAACCGACAAAACACACCCAAGCAGCAAGAGAGAAAAGCCCACCATCCAAATGCCAAGTTTTATCAGAAAAGCAAACACAATGCCGAGTGCAGCGGCCTCGGGGACACTGATACTCCGGCGGACCTTGTGAGAGGCTCAAAGCCGGTGCGCCTCCGTCCTGCACACGCATTGCTGAGGCGGCACGCCACGCAACACAACTCCAGCATTTCTCTTTTGCAGGGGCGTGCTTATTAACCCTCGGAGAGAGAAGCGATGGAGCTTCTCCCCAGCAATACGTGAGGGTGCAGAGCCGCAGACCCACCTACCCATCTTTCAAAATCATATTTTGAAAACGTGTAAAAGCCTGGTGGTAGCGAGCGAGCCGGGCTGCTGGGCGGCACTGCCTCGGGTGTGACAGTCTCAGCTGGGTATCCCCCGTGATCACACGCTTCCCTGCCAGTTCCCGCAGAAGCCTGGCAGCTCTGTCATTTTCTGCTGATTGCCTACTAGAAGTTGGGCGTCACGGAAGCATTCCCCGCCCTGGAAAGTCAGTATAATCTAAAACAATCCATTTGTCACACTAGAACTGGAGTAATAATATTGAATGTAAGTAATTACACTGCACATAGGACGACCTTTATTTTAGGATACAAAGATCTATACCGAGCTGCATTTAAGACCATTCTCTGTTTAGATATCATAGGCTGAAGAAAAAAAAAAATTCTTGCCTGGAGAAGCCTCTAACACAAAGACTGTATCACCGTGCTGTGATGAAACCGTGTCGGAAGAGCATAGGGCATTGCCGCAAAAATGAGCTCCCCATTTCCTCTGTGCTACAAAGGCAGTGAATTTAGGCCGGTGTTGCTGCCTCTCCCCACAAACCCTTCCTCACCCATATTCATAGAGCATCACCACTGCAACATTACTATTTCAGCAACACCTGGATGTTCGGATTTAGGAAACAAAGCTCACAGAAATATCTGTAACTTCAGAAAAACCTGCTGGAATTTGCAGCCAGCTTCTTACAGAAGTGCTCTGACCACGGGAAGAGCGGCAGGAGTGTAAAACGGCCAGAGAGAGGCTGTTGCCGGGCGCCTCTCGGGCACGCCATGCCCCTGCTTTCCCTGGATGTCCTGGTAAACGCCTCTCCCGAGCACTGCCAGCCCCAAACCCGGGGTGTCTCCCCTGAGCACCCCTCAGCACCGAAGCGGGCGGTGCCCCCAAAGCAGGGCCGGGCCGGTTTGCGGGGCGCGGGGGTTGCGCGGAGCCGGAGTGCCCCCCGATGGCCAGCCCGCTCGGCGCGGCAGCGGGCCCCGGCACGCATCGCCCCCAGCCTAGCGCAGAGGGCGAGTTATCAGCCGCCAACGTTTATTTGCATGTCATTACATCCGTGTTCAGTAAAAGCGGCTTTCGACTGAAAAACAGCCTTCAGAGACTGGACGGGATTGCTTCCAGAAGACGGGTTAATCAAAGTTTGAAATGCTTTACACCCTGTTTACGTCCTGGCAGGTTAAAATTGTTCTTTGGTTCTCAGTCAATAACACATCTTTGATCTCCAGATTATTTTGAAACAAGACAGCGCAAACAAGTCAAAGGAAAATAAACTGCTTGCATCAAAAATTCGAATTACCCAGAAAGCTAGTGACCTCCACCGGCTGCATCCATCGCTACAGGACCGCGAAATGCCACACACATCGCCTGCTGCCCGCTCTCGCGGAGAGATTCAGTCCTGACTTCTGATACCTTTTCCCCCAAGTAATCGTGTAATTTAACACGCTCTTTCCCACTGCAAAACACTAACTCTTCAAATGAAAGTTGCGTCTCCGTGCATGTAAATATTCCCTCGGTAAAGTAAGCGAAGCCAGGATAAAGTAGTTTTCTGGCTAAACGCGGAGCGGGACAATATCTGCGGGAGAAGAGGAAGCTCTGGCATGCACCTCAGAACAAAAGGGAACAAGTGGTCTTTACTCGGAGAGCAGCTTCCTATTAAGACTCACTCCTTCGTACATTATGCCTTTCATCCCCACTCAACCACAAAATGATTTTGCTGTAGGAAATACAATGGCAGAAAAAGATTTACATTGAAAGAATCTTTAATAATAAACTGTTGCAGATCTGCCTACTTCCCCACGATTTATAATACAATAAACATCGGATTCTATTAAGTCTCATGCACTGAAGACATGCACTGAAAAACCGAATATGAAAGCCCTCAATTCTTCCCGTCTCCAGTACCATAATAGTGAAATGAGCATGTATAAATGTGCTAAGAGTATCTCTTTGCATCTTTTATAGCTTGTGTGTATTAATCTGTAAAGCTTATTAAGAAAGTCATTGCTATGCAAAGCAGCACCCAATCTCTTTCTCTTGCTTTTCAACAGAGCGCAGTGTTTAGCCAATAGGACCGGTCCCCGGCCCCTCATTCGGCATTCATAACATGCAACATTTACACAATGTATCTCTCAAAGGCTGCTGAATAGAAAGCCTTAATACTCATGTAAACAACTGCAAACCAATTACTTAATGAATCAGGCCCACACATAATGAGGTGCCAGACAAAGAGCTATAAATGCATTTTTGCGCCCGAGCCTCTGCTTTAAAGTAAAATCCCTCAGCTGTAGTTTAGGCTTAACTGGCACATCATAATTATTGTCTGGAGGACATCAGAGGAAGCCATTTTTTTATTTAGGTCCAGCAGGGTCTTTCGCGAGGTCACTCATCAGCTCAGTGACAAAACGGAGCAAAGAAGAATTTATAAAAAGTACCACGGCAGCGCCACACAGTTATGTTTATTCTCAAGTAGTGGGTTTCGAGACCACTTGTAAAAGCAATAAAGCCCGAGGAGTGACTGCGGTAAGCAGAGCGCTTACGTGTCGGCGGCGAAGGCCTCGCGCTTCGCCCTGGCCGCCCTCCCGTCCCTCCGTCTTCCTCACGGCTTTCGCCGCTCTCCGGCTTGGCGGAGTGGATGCCGGGCGGCCAAAAGCAAGGGTTGTTAATAAACTTTGGGTTTAGAAGGGCCGAACTATTTTTCACTCATTTAGAAAAAAAAAACCACATGAACTTTAAGCCGTTATGATTTTTTTTTTAAAGCGGCATCATCGTGTGTGTCAGCGCATGTATTGCACTTGCTTCGCAGCGCTGAAAGGCATGGAACTACAGGGCAGAATGAATTGTTTTTAAATCTATCACAAATAAGAATTTGAAAAAACGGCAAAAAAACGTACGCCGTACGAACAGCACCTGAAAAACGCAGCAGTCGCCAAATGCATTATTAGCGAGCATTTATACCCATTTTATTCGGACGCATAGCAGTGATCCTGGGAGCACGTTTTTCAGGGCCCGATCCTTCTCTTCCTGCTGACCTGGGCTTCAGCGAATGACTAAAATTTAGCATTTAAAAATTCATTTACAGAGGCACCCTTGCAATTCATAGCACTAGGTAGTATGACTTGGAACATAATTTTCAAACAAAGTTTCAGAAAATTTAAAAAGAAAAAAAAGAAGAAAAAAAGAGTTTGAACATAAGACTCTAAGAATTAATCCCGAACAACAACGCGAATGCCATTCATCAGTACTGTATTACAACTTGTATTTACGGTACTCAAAGACTTACAGAAATACTGGGATTTTAACACAAAAAGCAGAAGGACACTTGCAAAATCGGATAAAAGCAGCTAGAGAAAGATGGCGACGCCATGTAAACAGGAGGAGTTAAAAATTTACCAAAATGCTGTGAAGTCTCTTGCTGAGCGCTAGTGTCGGCAGTTCTCAGGCCGGGAGCCACGCCGCAGCCGCACCCACTTGCTGGGCTGTTCTAGTAAAAGCAGATAAGGATCTAACGCCCAGCCAATATTTCACGAGATGGCTGTGTTATATCCGATTTTCTGCTGCTTCTTGACCACTAATTTGATTGCTGCTGTTTGATTACCGTTACATGCCAACGAAGAACACAAGGAACATCCAACAGAAGTGCTCAGGGACCCAAGCCAACTTTTTTATTTTTTTTATTTCCTTATGAAAAAAAAACCAAACCCAATCTCAAACAAACCCCAAAAAACCAAACAAAACAAAAACCCCAAACCAAACAAAAACAAAAACGAGCAAATGGCACCCTTTAGGTATATGTAAGATGATTAATTAAACATACTCAGTTTGGAAGCAAGACAGGCATGTTATAAATACCCCAGCAGCAAACACTAAAAAAACCCCCGAGCCCATGAGAAGCGTTATCCAGTTACAGCCAGTTTACATCTCGGATACACGGAGAAGAAACCCACCACTTTATTTCTTGGAGACTTTATGTTTTATGTCTGCTCCTTTCCTGACAACTCCTATTGTCTGGGCCCTGAGTAGCCCTACTGAGAGCAGCTGTACACGCTAATTTGTGGTTCACTGAGATGTCAATTGAGTCTTAAAATGAGAAAACAACAGCTGCAAAACAATACTTGGCTTTGGCACAAATATTTTCTAAGGTGTACTAAAGTTTAAGATGTTTTATTAGATAAACATAAATGTGAACCTTAACCTAGACCAATTAAAAAAAATAAAATAATCGGAGCTTCAGTCATTTTCTGTTGGTGCTTCTCATTCTACAGAAGCATTTCGAACGTTAAAGGATTTAACAACTTTACCTTGAGAAGGGAGGAGTTCTTTCATTCGAAGAAGAACTAGTTTCTGAGTGCGTGTCTTGGCTTGTTTTTGCTTTGGAACTATTATTGCCACTGTCCCGACCTGTTAAGTAAAAACAGGAAAAACAGATTTTCAAATAATAATGGCTGGAGCCCACAGCAGTGTGCAGTCCCTGTCAGCAACACGCTCTTGCTTTCTCATAGATGCAACGAGGGCCACGCTCTTGGTTTGATGACAAAGTCGATAGGGGAGCACGCACCACGCAGTTACGGCATCTGCCTCAAGACTGTTTGCTCGCGGTTAGGTGGAAGCTAGGTAAAAACACAAGAAAACAAGACTCCCTCGCTATCAGTTAAGTTCTCCGATGATGATTTCTTGTGAGTAGTGACATTTGCACAAGTTTTACCTCATTTTAGAAAAAAAGAGAATCTCAGTGTTTGCTCCAAGAGCAGTATTGCATCATGGCAGCTTTAAGCAAAACCTAAAGGGGTCTTTTTACTTTTTTCTTCTATTACCCCTGAGTTCTCATTTACTTTAGTTAGTCAGGAAGCAAGGTTATTTTTATTCTCCTTCCCCTTAAATGTAGATATTTCAGAGAGTTACAGTTCTCTTAATATTATTTGATACATCAGTATTTTCAACCTTTATCCTGAAATAGAGCTGCGTTTGGGAGACACAAATCTTGGGATTTTTATGACTTAAACAGCCAAACACCCAACTCTTTCAAAATCTTTTATCCACGCCTTCCTTTCCTTTCTCCCCACTCTGTGTATCTCATTTCCCTTCCGTAGAGATTTAAAATTGGGGGGGGGGGAAGAAGAGGTAAATTAATTCACTAAATTGTACAATTGCTCATCTTTGTACTCATTTCCAAAGAACATGATGCTCAAGTACAAATCCCACTTTAAAAGGCTACTTTGCATATTTTATATATATATAGAGAGAGAGTACTGAACTTATAAACAAGCCCGAATTGTTACCAACTTCATTCCGACCCAGGACAATTCAGTATTTCTGTACATCTTGGACACTCCTACTTTCTAACTGGCTGTGTGCTTTACAGCCCACCCCAGCGGATCACACCGCTCTGCTCTCGGATTTCAGCGGCCGAGATCCTGCTCAGCCTCGGGCGCTTCCAGCAAAGAGGTGCAAGACGTCCGCTCGCACAGGAGGCGGCGGATCGCGGGCACAGGAGCTGCCCTGGCAGCGGCGTGCCGCTTTGCAGGAGCCTGACTGCTTCCAGAGAACGCATGAAGGAAAAAAGAAAAGTCAAGAATGGATGGGAAAAAATGAAAACAAGGGGGAAAAAGGGGGGATGCCCCCCTTTCTCGTGATGTACACATGCAGAGGAGCAGAGACCTGCGGAGATCATGGAGGACGTCCTGGATGCAAGACTGATGGCAGCTCAGAGCTGCAGACTGAGCGACGTGGGCATGGACTGAGAAACCATGACCACAAAGGGATGAACATTCATGCTTGTTTGTACACTACTTTGGGAATGCAAAAAAAAAAAAGCTAATTTAATCTAATCAGGTCAGAACTCCCAGAAACTACTTTTCACTCCACAAGTAAAGCACTTAAACATAGGTGTATTTTTCAGGGGTCCTCCCGCTGGGATTCAAACTACAACACACAACGCAGCCGAGATGACGTGCTCACTTCTTGCCTGGGGATAGAGCAGGCTTTTCTCCAGGAGGGCATCCATCTGCCTCGAGAAAGCCTTGCACAAAGCGAGTTGTGCCCGGCTAACAGAACCATAGGCCATAGACTCTGCAAACGTTCAAAATGCAGTTACGCATGCCCTCAGACGTGGCTCCGGCGTGGCCAGGGTGCGCTCCTTGTGCGAAGGAGAACGTGAAGCAAACGCCTTCCGCACAAGTCATCAGCTCTAACCACCCTTCCCATTTCAGCCCTGCACGTGCAGTGGGACACATCCAGCTCGTTACAGTCTGCGAATGGACTGGATGCTTCTCCCCTTTCCCAGGGGAGAGGGCTTCCAGAGCAGGTGGTGGCTTCAGAGGGTGCTGGCACGCCAGTTAAACGGCTGCATCTGATGTGTGCCTCTCAGCCTTTGCTTCAGGCTAAGCCTGGGAACCCCAGCCTGAGCAGTGACCCGATACCTAGCTTGCCGTTGACGGGTCCCCCGCAGCAGGGACGTATCTGCAAACACAGGAAAGTGCTTCTACCCGTGCAGAGTAACTGTCTGTGTTGCTGTTAAAGGCTCTTCCCATCCCTCAGGGCAGCTTCATGGAGCCCGTCTTTGATCCAGGCATACTTGCCATACCTTTCGAGCTGGCACTTCAAAGTCTGGGTCTTTGCCAGCTCTACCAACACGCGAGCTGGGCCACTGTTGTCGTGCAGCTCTCCTTATGGCTTTTGCACACGTGCCAGCCTCAAAAGAGCATTCCCCCATGCCTTCCGTGCCTGTGCTGGCTCCCCTCCCTTCACTACATCAAACAGTAGCACAAACTACTTGTTCATCACCTTTAAGACCCTTCAGAGCCCAGCTTTGCCCTACCTGTCAATTACTATACAATGCTGGGCTATCAGTCCCCACTTCTGCCTTCGTCACACCAGGCTGCCCTGCCAATTAATCCAGTTGTTTCCCTTGAGCATCTTTTTGCTGACTTACATCCTACGTGCCCTACAGAAATGGGAGATCCTGCTAGGAACTCCTAAGCCCAGCAGCTCACCTCCCTGGAAAGCCTGCCGTGGCAATTCACCCGGGTTGTGGCACCCACAAAGCGCCTGACAACCTGGCTCTTACCTCCTCTTCCCCACTCATTGCTTAATCCCCGTGCCTTCAACAACACGTCCGCCTTGTAAGCTGGCGGAAAGGAAGAGTCTCGGTTACAGATGTGCAGCACCGACAACAAAACCAGCCCAACCTGGGCGCACGGCAATACTTGCTTCACCCTTGTGAGAAAGCACCAGCCATTGGCGCAACGTGCAGGGCAGAGAAGGGAAGGTACAAGAAATATGCTGCTGGGAGGGAAAACTGTTAAGCACTTTGCTCCTGATAGAGCTGCATCGTGCCAGAAAACCCTTATGCAGATCAGTGTATTTCCTTCATAAAACAGATCGCCGCGTTTAAGGTTAAATGCAACTTAGTTCAAAAAGACGCTTTTATTCTGGGGCACACGTGTGTTTCTGTTGTTTGCTTTGCCAGAAGCATCTCCCTCGCCGTGCAGTAACAGCAAGGGCAGTCTCCCTGTCGCAGGCTGGGGACAGTGAAAGGCGTGTGGTGCTGAAACACAAATACACGTTTTGCCCTGACCGTGCAGCAGAACACGATAGCCCTGGCAAGAAAGATGCATCAAGTAGAGAAGAGGGGAAAAAAACCCGGAAAGAAAGATGTGTTCAGAGCACAACGGCAGCGTGCAGACTGAAACCCTTGGATAAAAGAATTGCCAGCGCCACAGAAATCATTCAGGGGGGAGCAGCGGCACTGGGAAGCAGAAGCGGAGGCAGGAGGAGGGCTGCGGCCTGTGACAATGCTGCTCTGCTCCTGACAGTCGTCTCTCAACGCCTCCTGGGCTGTACACAGGCTTGCTAAAAAGCACCTCTCCCTTCCCATCCAAATTTGGTAAATTCTTGATACAACGGGTAAGAGACAGATGCCATCTGCTTGACGTTCTCTTCCCAAGCGGCTTTTGGAAGGAGGGGCCTCACCACAGCACCAGCTCTTGTATTCCAGCGACACCCCAGAAGCAACATAGGCGTGCAGGGGTGATGCTGTCTGGATGGGGTACTGCAAGCGTTTGCTCAGTCTGAAGGGCCCACCCGTACTGCACGGCCACAACAGAACAAGCTTGGTAAAACTCCATCTTTAAACTCAAACTGGGATGTTAATAATGGGAAGTTCTCAGTCCAGCCGTCTGAGCAATACTGCGGCAGAATTGGGGCTGGCGTGACCCAGGCAACACAGCTGTCCTCGCACCTTTTTCCCCTGTGCACTGTTCCTTCCACTCAGAACCAGCAAAGGATCCACATTACCACTATTAATTAACACTCTTCAACTTTGAATAAATTGTGCAGTCGGCATGGGTCAAGGCAGCTTTCATGTCAGGTTTACAATTTTGTTCTGAACAAAATGGGTGTAGTTTTCTTCATTAGCCAACAATTCCGGGTAAAAAACCGCCACCGTTGCATAATGAACCACTATTATTTTGTTCTGCGGAACAGTTAAGGTGATCTTTAACCCAGAACATAGCGTACCAGCACAGAACTGAAAAGATATTTTCTGCGTGCGTCCCTCCTGTGGCCGAGGTTGAAGCACCTATCAATTCATAGCCAAACATCTCAGCGGCTAAGAAGTGATGTAGTTTTCTGCAGATGAAAAGATGGAACGCTCTTGGCCTCGTACCTGCAATGTTTATATCTTGCCAATTGTATTACCTCTCTCGCAGAGGAAGAAGCTCACACTTTTTGAACATCAAAACCAGCATTAAAGCCCCTGACTGCAGCTAGAGTCCCAGCACAGAGAAGTCATCTGCAGACACCAAGTCATCTTTCTATGGACAACCTCCAAGTGCTTGACTCCGCCTGTCTGGAAGAGGGAAACCTAATTCACAAGGCTGCTGGTTTTTGGAATGCAGACTGGGAAAACAGAAATACCAGTGTGTTCACCCACAGCCTGAACAGTTTGTGAGAAAAACTGAAGTCTTCGACCTAAGTGACAAGGCATGTAAGCAAGCAGTAGGAATAGCGTAGTAGGTGATGCTCTACCAGGAGAGGAACAAAAGCACGTTGTTTGCCACTCAGAAGCTGTGAAGAGCTGTCACCCATTATGTCCAATAACAATCAATAATTTCGTATGCAAACGGGGGTGGTTGGGGGGCAAACAGACCCCAGTGCTTTCGCAGACTCAGCCCAGACACGTGTCTGCATCTCCCCCCCCGTACGCAAGTGAGGGCCCACACCAAAAGGAACTTTGCTTTTTCTGTGTACATTTATCAACAATAAAATAGTTAGCAGCTTGGGTATTTCAGCTGTCACTAGACTTCAAAGTCACTAATGCCTTGAAAGGAATATTATCAGGATCAGCGGAGCCCACAAGCTGTGTAGTTTTACAGTTACCGCGGCAATAGTTATTGCATCCGCATTCAGAAGTCCTGGCAGGTCTGGGCTGCTGTACTGCTCGGTCCCGTACCGACAGAGAGAACTGAATCATTCCTGCCTAGAGGAACTTGACATCGGAACAAGCTCCTCCACCACATTAACGCTAATTACTGCGCTTGCTGATAATCTACAAAGAGCTATGGCGGATTAAAGGTGTGCTGTCAGCTGCCGTGCCTCGCAGAGGCTGCGCACACCGCTGCCTTGGGACCAGAGGCGTGAGTGCCGGCTGCATACGGGCTTGTAAACGCAGCGACTTCCCTCGCGATAGCACAAAAAACTTGCATACAGAGAGCAGAGAAAGGCTACCTGCAAATCTGATAGATGGATGTGCTTTTTCAGGAGCAAACAGATGGGAAAAATTGCCAAAATAAAACCTGAGCAGAACACTGCAGTAACCAGTATCCAGAAGTAGGTCAAATACTAACAAATATCTTCCCCCTTCCCTTAAATGGGGGGGAAAAGGCTAAATACTCTTACAATAAGATACCACGGTACGATGCTATCCTCTCAAGAGCAGACACTGGGGTGACCAGTGGAGTCAGGGAATGTCCGTGGGGCAAGCCATCCAGTGAGGATACTTCTAGAAGCTGCTGCCTCTGTTTAAAGTTCGAAGAACAATTTTCACGCAGAATTCATAACTATAAAAAGACTCTGAGGTTTTTCAGGAACTTAAGTGGAGCAGCGTAAAAATATCACCTCCTGGAGTACATAATCCAAACTAATTTAAGCAAAACGTACGATCTTTACGCTGTCCCAAGGTCAGGCCCCGCCAGCAGCAGCAATTAATCACGTACAGATGAACTTTTTCGTAACAGCAGCTGCAAATGGGTTGATATCAAATGAAGCGAAAAGTTGGGCAGACTTATTAACGCCTTTATTAGCGCACTCCAAGTAGAACCTCGAGAACCTTTTAACTTCAAGCTCAAAGGAGGACCTCACCGGGAAGGACGCGTGGGCGTGGGAAAAGTGCTGGCAGGATTATTGGCTCATTAAAGGTGACCTAAAAAGGAAAGCAGAATTGGATTTGCGTTCTTCCACGTTCCCTTATGATACACAAAGAAAGGTTAAATTTTTTTTCTCTTCTGAAGAGAATTTTTCCTCCTTATTTCTACATTAGAGGTTTTATACCTGGAGAGTAGCTGGAAGGTGACATTCAAGACGTTGTGAAAGCAAAGCCTGATGAGCAGAAAAGTAACGCCGTTTTTATTCAAATGCTTTATAGCTTTAACATCTGTTTAAATCACAGACATAAATGAAGGGTAGGGAGAGAATCTGGTTTTGTTAAAGATTTAACCAACATCCCCCTTCAATAAAATCAGCAGTTCCCTACTCATAAATGAGACTCTTAAACAGTCATCCAGCAAAACAAAAAATAATGGTTTTTTATCCTTTCTTTTTAATCTCGCGTTATTCACCTACCTCAGGAACAGCAAAAGCACTGAACAATATATTTGCATGTCTTCCCAAGATAAAAAACAAAGCACCCATGAAGAAACTGAGAACGAGTCCACATATCCTCCCCTCTATCCTCATGTAACCTGGCATAAAATGAGATTGCTATTAACAGCTAACTCCTCTCTGGGCGAGACCATACACAAAAACGCAATCCTTTTACAGACAATTATCACAACACGGCCTTCCACAAGCTTAGGACAGGGTGCTAAGAAAGAAACCATCTTTAGGCTACGAGCCACGTTGCCCCTGCGCCCCCAGTTGACTGTGGGTTTGAGAAGCTCACGTGTCCTGCCACGGATGGGAACAGCCCAGCAGAGGTTTCAGTCCAAGCCGAGCTCCGAGTGAAGTCAGCCCTCGCAGGGGCAGTTTCAGGTACCAGCACAGGCTGTCTCTAAGGGACATGTGACACCCCACCCCAGCTACGACTCTAAGCCCACTTCCCCAAAGCCACGCAGCCATCTCCTTCCTCCCCTACAGGCATTGCAGAAAAAATATAAATTATTTCTGGAATATTTAACAGAAAATTAAAATAAATGTTTTGGTTCTTTTTCTCTGTAACAGAAGTGAAAGAAAAAAACCACAGAACTAGAGAAGCCCTTGTAAAGCGCCATCCCAGAAGGCTGCTTGGAAGCACATCCACCCAGCTCTCACAACAAAGCCCACCAAAACCCAAAATGGTGTTCACACCAACACTTAGCGCCCTTAAAGAATGCAGGAAGTACTGAAAAAAACCCCCAAAATTTGCATCCCTTAAGCTTAGAAAAAGTTGTATAGCAAAATGAGTGTGTATAGAATGGACATGAAGTATCAGTTGATCTAAAACCACAAGGCCAAGCCCTCAAACAAATCATCTGAGCCCAAAAGACAACGTGCGGAGATATTGCCTGTTTTAGGCACAGAACAATTTCAGAGCTCCAGGGCCACAGTCGACAGCAAATAATGATGAGCAAAAAGGAAAAAAGCGCCAGGCTGGAAGGGCGAGGAGCCAGAAGGGAACGAGAAGCCCGGAGAAGATCATGGGCTGAAGATGAATGAAGATGAATCGCGCCTGAAAGGAGCAACTTTGCTTTCAAGTGAGATATGAAAAAGCCTCACCCCTAGAGACAACGTGACTGCTGGCTACCGGAAACACGCTGCAACGGAACAGTAAATACAGCAGGCTCAGAAAGAACGGATTTCAGGTTACTCGCTTCAGTGTTTAGGTTAGAGAGAGCTTCTCAGCATTTTTACAAATAGGAAGTATTAGTATTTGCATGCCCTTCGGTAAGAAAGCCACGGGAGAAGTAGGGAAGGGGGATGTCCGTGGAGGCTTGGCTTTTGACTAACTGACGTCTAACACAGCAACCGGCCCCACAGACTGTCGGGGTCCCCCACGGGAAAAACTGCAATAGAGACTCCCCTGACAAACCTGTGTGCAAAATGATAGCGAAAACCAGTACTGGTAAGTGATGAAATTCAGGGTGGGGAGAAGGAAACCAAAAGCACTGGCAGCTACAGAGATCCAAACTCAGGGGCCAGTATTCTTAAAAAAAAAAAAAAAAAAGAAAAGAAAAAAATGCGTACGGGCGATGGCATTAGTTGAGGGAGTCCCCGTTCCTGACACTGTTCTCGCTGGCCCTTCTCTGCACTTTAGCCAACTTAAACCCCAATCCTCAAATTTGAATCCTCTTAAATTACAAACAAAACCGAACCAATCCCAAGATTTTGCAAAATTTTAGATTAATTTTCAAACAAGGAGTGTGTGTTTTATTGGCTAACATAGGAATATTAGTGCTGCAGTGTAATTCAGGAATACAAGAAGCACATTTTTATATTTCAGCTGCAAATTAGGCTCAAAAAGCAGCAGAGGAAAACCTCTATAGAGAAATGAATTGCTCTCCGAAAGACAGGTTATTCTGAAGCCGTAAAAGAGCAGAAAAGCAACAGCGAGCGTTGCATAAGCAGATGCCCTCGCACCTTTCTGTGGGAGTACACACCTGCATAAATAAACATTTAGCCAAACATCAAAATTTATAAGGAAGCAGCCCACCACTTTACAAAATCAGGCAAAAGCAAATTGAGACTCATTGCAAAGAGCCCTGCCCTGAATACTAATGTGCTATTGATACCCCAGGACCAAAAGGCAGCGACACCTCGGGATCCTAAGCCAGCCTCGTACATCTGCTGCGGGAGGATCTGAACACGTCTTGATAAAACCTTATTGCTAAAAATTTTGTGTTATCAGGCAGCTTTTGTAACAGAGGCAAAGGCACGGCTTCCTGGCTAGCAGGGTTTTTCCCTGTGCTTATTCTAATGATACACATTCAATTACTCGAGAAAAGAAAAGAATCAAATCAGGAACATCTGTAGTTTGCCATATAATTACTGGATCTTCCCCATGGAGACTGACCTTTGTAACACTGATACCGGGACCTGAAAGGCTAAATGACAGGATATTCACATGGTTTAAATGTATAACATGATTACAAGGAATTAAATAGGTGCTGTTATTTTCCATCTTGGTTTATGTTAACGTAAGCATGGACTTTATGATCTTACGTTTAATCTTTGCGCTCAGTATGTAGTAGCTGAATTTACTCACTATTAGTGGACCCAAACCACTAAAATGCCATGTTTTGATTATATAATCAAGTTGAATACTGGATTCGAGGTTAATATGCAGCCATTACTTTTACCTGTAATAGGAATCTTTTCGACCGCGCTTTCTTCCTTGCTCTCATCTTCACACCAGCTTGTGACTTCTGGATGTGAACACACCATAATGAAACACATTTCAAAGTCGCAGTGATCAGACTGGTTTGTTTGCTTTTAAGCCCTACTCCCTTTAATTTCTCACTTTTGTTATCTCTTGTTTATTGATCTAAACTATCCATTACCGTCCTTAAAAGAGGCGCCTACTGTGAACTTTCCTCGCATGCGAGGCTAGCCTGCCTCTCTGTAGCTTCCAGAGAAAAGGACAAGCTAACCAAATGTCTTAAATTATTTAAGACCCAATGGGATTTAGGAAACAAACAGCCCACAGTAACTCTGCGATCTCATCCGGCAGCCCGACAGCAGCAGCGTATATCATACCGACTGCGGAAAATTAGTTTAAATCAAAGTCTCTGTCTCCTCCGTGGATAAAAGTCGCGTGAATTTAGGAGGCCTAAAGCAGTTTGTTTACATCTGCTGTGTAAAGAGCATTGCAACCTAATTGCCTGTCTCTTCCAGACTTTGATGTAAGGGATGCTCCGAGAGCAGACCGAGCAAGTTGCCATCGCCGGTTATTACGCCGGTCTAATATATTACTTCCTTATCTAAAGAAATTAACCAGGTTTTCACAAACGCGTTCACCTTCTAAGCTCTGAAACGGCACCGTGCACCTTTCTCAGCATGAACCCTTTTATTTTTGAACATTTATTCTGCGGTCTGGCTTTATAATAAAAGGTGACAAATATATCCCACGATTTCTAAACAGCAGACATTTTTAAAATACATGCACACCTATATATCCTGTCTTAATAACTGCCACAAGCCTTGCTTTTCTACTCCTGCAGAAAACAGACAGTCACAACAGGCATCGCTCGTTTTAAGAAGTAACAAGAGTGACAACGATACCGAGACATTTAGGAAAATCCCCTGAAGTTCATGACAAATATACATTAATTTGGCAGTCGCTATAACCCGGTCCCCTGCAGATTTGGACAGAAAACACATCCATACAGAGAAGGACAATAACTTGGAGCACACAGCCAGCCCTTTTAACACTTGTTACCTTGTTCTCCCGCGCTGGTGAGCCGGGGAGCGTGTTTTGCCTGCTTTATTTCCCCACCGCCGTTTGGGATCGATGGCAAGCTGTAAGATGATTCATTACTCTGAATAGATGACCTATCCCCACACTCTTCTGGAAGCACCTCTCTCAACACCGGTAGAGCCTGCAGCATTAAAAAAAAAAAAAAAATAGCCGCAGCCCTATTATCCTTAGTCTCCAGCGTTTTCCAACATACATTTAGGCTAATCTATACTTCACGGTGTAATCTGTTTCCAGGGTGTTTTTGTTAGATGTTAAATTACGTCCGAGTTAAATCGGCGCTAGCTCAGGAATTGCGTTCTGCCTTGAAGTAACACGAACTTTGAATTATTCTTTTAGTCACCAGTTTTTCTGGAAATTCTCAGTATTCCCTGCCTCATGCATTCAGGATAAGCCAAACAGAAGGGTCTATCAAATATGCTGCAACAGCAACAGCCTGAAAAGAAATCTCTCCGTTTCAGGCAGGCAGCAGTAAGGCAAGTCAACCCACAGCGTTAGCAACAGCTGCAGCGTACAACACCCCCGAGCGCGGTGAACCTGGAGGCAGAGAACCCGACGCCCAGCTCGCCCAGGCTAGCCTCAGCCAGGCACGGCTCCGGTTTTGAGCTGTGTTATTCCTGCATGTTCGTAAAGTTTGTTCTCCACTGCCTGTGCGTGCAGCCCTCTGCAGCAGCGCTCTTCAGACCTCCGCACCTAAACGTATCTTGGATGTAAAAAATTCAGTTGGAAGCCAGGACCTTTATAGGGAGCTGAACGTACCGTACATACGGCCGAGTTAAAAACAGGCTTAAAATAAAGCAAGCACTTCTTAGGTTATCATTGACCTGTGCTAAAGTACCATGTGTGGCTTTATAAAGCTGTTCCTGAGAGCAGGAGAAATCACCCCTCCTGGCGTTTATTATTTCACAAAGAGCAGCAAAGGCTTTTTGGGCACCCTTCCTACCGTTTTCTTCCTCTTGGTTTTATTTTGTAACACAAAATATGGACTTGAGTCTTGAAAATCTACTGATTTTCTGCTCTAATTATCTAATAGTTTAATAAAAACAATTGTTTAGTAAAACAATAAGCCTTCAGCGATGAGGACCAACATCTCAGAGAGAACTCCAGGTTTTGTAACTTATTTCACATGTACAGACCCGAGAGTATGGAACATCTTCAAGGCAGAACATTTTGGACTCAGGAAAAAAATCTATTCTCGTACATCTGCCCCCTCCTCATGAACCCATATTTATTCAGGAGGCCAGAATGGCAGCTTTTCAGTCTTACACAAGCAGCTCGCCAAGTTTTTTTCTTCCTATTAAATTTATGTAGAGGAAGTCTCTATACAAAACCAATGCGAGCAAGCTGCTACTTTATCCAAAACCAGGGATTTTAAGTCTCATTTTCTTAATGTGAAGAATGCCTTAAATTACAGGCAGGGTTGGGAAGTCTTTGCTATTAAAAGGAATTAATTCCCATGTAGCAGTTTATCTCAGAGTGGATTTCTCACACCAGAAGTACTTTGTTTACTTATCGGCAGTACCATTTAACATCCAAATAGGCATGAAACGCCACCAACAGATACAAGCAACCCATGTAAACTCTAACACCGTAATTAATCCAGGCAGAAGGAAGGTTCCCACCAGGAGAACCGAAGCTCGGCGTTCGGTGGCACAGGGAGCAGGGTGACCCTGGGGTGGCCGACACTGCCATCAGGCCACGAGGACGTCTAACATGCTGCACCAGCCATGCAGGTCTTAATCTTACAGGAGCGCAACTGGGCTGAAAAGGGCACTGGGTTCCATGGCTTCCACAGCCAAGAGACTGTCCCACTGCCCAGAAAAGGTGTTCCTACCACGCCAGCTCCCTGTGGCCGCCCCACATCCACAGGAACAACACCTGGTTTTCTTAACAGGGGTAATGGGAGAGGTCCATGAGAGAAGAGAAAAAATGATACTACGATGTAAGAGAATGGAAGACAGACATAATTTAGCGAGGAGAACAGGCAGGTGGCCAGACAGGCTCTGCAGACTGCTGGAATGGGCGAGACACTGAGGGCACTGGAGGTGGCCCTGCTGCGAACCTCCATGGACCACCAGCGCCGATGGGAATGGAGCTGGCACACTTGACAGGTCTGTTTGCACGGTCAGGAGCTCAAAGCTCCCCCCACGCCGCCACCCCCCTGCCTGGCTGCGCAGTACCATCAGCCAGCAGGGCTCTTGACAGATCTTTAAGCCCCGAGAGAACAAAGTCATCAACATGGGCCAAAATTCAAACTTTGGAGTTTAAATATTTAAACTCCTTCGGCACAGATCGCTTATGAGTTCACTACTACATTATATACATCTTTATGGTAAAGCAACTGTTCCTGTACATGCACATTGTGTAATTGATATTGATCCTGTTCTGTGCAACCTGCTTGGAAATAAGGGGTTTCAGCATAGGGGGTGCATCCTGGCGTTACTTTTAATTGACTGGATCCACTTGGTATGGAATATAAATGTTAAATGCATATGTGTGGGCCACAGTAACATGTAGCAATAAACAGATTATTACTGCATATATTCACCCATAAAGCTTGCGTTACTGAGCTTTGACTTTGTAAAAGTTTTTACGTGTAATTATAAATTTATTTATGGTATTTGTTTATCTGTCACCAGTGCAATGATACCTTCCTCACTCATCTCTCCTACTTGCCTGAACATTTTAAGGGCAGAATACAAATTACTTATCTACATACAGAAAAAGAAGTTACCCTGGGTATTACTGAAAGTGTACAACTGACTGAAATATTACATCTTCATTATTTGTTTCAAATGGTATTAAAACTAGAATATGGCAAAGCAGATCAAACTGCTTTTTAATTTCTCATTAAAAATTAGCAGAAAAATATTTTTTGCAAATATTTTCTGGAGCAGAGCACAGGGCCAGCTCCTTACTGGGGGCTGCCTGGTCGAGCTCCCGGCTCCCACCGCAGGGGCAGTGCAGAAGCAGCTGGGACGTCACCCTGGTGCCAGAGTGCCAGCCCTCCTGGCACGGCTGCAGCTGGAGGCAGCGGGGTCGGAGCCCTGCCCTCCCCAGCCAGCCGGCCGCTCTCAGCTTGCTGTAAAAGACATCGGGGCACTCACAGGTCTGCTGAATGCCAGGGTTTTTTTTTTTGTTGTTTTGTTTTGTTTTGTTTAAGAGTTGGTTTATAACCTTTTGCATTAATGTTTAAAAAAAAGAGCATGCTACTATTTGTAAAATGCTCTGTGTCTTCAGTGGATCAAACGTAACTTTTTTTTTTTAATATAATACATCATTCATGATAAAAAGCTACTAAGCCACAGAGAAAGACAGATGATATAAGCCTTGTGATAAATTTGCACCACAGCAAACGTGTGAGCTTGTTTAAATAAATAACTGGTTTGAAGGGCGGAAAGCAGACACCCTCCTGGAGACCTTAAAGAGACTGTTTTCTTCGTGGGATGGAGCGCTGTGCGTGTTTGCCCGAGACAACTAAAGAACTCCTATTCTCTCCTCACCCACCTCCTAAGCGCCTCCAAGGCTGATTAATGAGCACAGACTGCTTATCATTCCCCTTAGAGCCCACACGCCGGATCACCTCAGCAGCACAGGGCCCGTCTCGCCTTAACAGTGCAAATTAGTCTCTAGGTGTCATTGATTTAGATATTATTAGATGCAAGTGCCAACCTGGCCGTCCTGCGCCTTCTTGCTGGAAACCAGCAGGCTTTCAAACATCTCGGCTACTTCTTCCGTGAGCTGAACCTGGTGCTTTTTCAAGAACAAGGCATGGTTGCTCAGGCGAGTCTGCAGCACCTCCACATCTAACTGCTGGTCTGGCCTGAGAACAAACCCAGACACCGTTAGTGGGACACCCCACGTACACGAGACTTGTGCAGGTGTCACGCTGCTCATTTATCTGGACAGGCGGGTCAACGTGCCGTGGGAAAAGCCATCACATATTTTGTCCTTAATTCCCAGGTTTTCTTTTAAAAATGTCCAAAGTGGAAAATATAAGAAGTCACCTATGACTGCTGCAAATGTGGGGAGGACGGGCAGGGGCAATCAGCATCGTGTCTGTCCCCTGGGTCCGTCCTGAGACTCAGGATCAGGAGACATTAAACCTTCTCTGCAGCCGCTAGTCTCAGCCTTGGGCAGACCTCACTTACTCCATCAGGAACTCTGCTGGGCACCCACTTCCCCAGGCTTGTCTTTTTTCCCCCCCCAGAATTCTTTTTATTATTTTTGAGCAAAAGTGCCTTTTCTTTTAACACAGAAAATATAAATACTGCAGTCTTGTTTGCCAAAGACGTTTGTTTTTCCAGTTGCTCCAGTGAAGTTTCACAAACAGAGGAGTGAATTCCAATTAACTCCACAAGTGTTTGTCCCTAAGAAACCATTCAGGAAATACAACAACGTATTAGTGCTCGCAGGCGTATCAGCCTCGAAAGGAGAACCAGGTATAGTTAAATAGACCATTCTTCAGCGCTTACAAGTGCCCCGATCCTGCTAACACTTGAGCATTGCTGAGCCTGTAACAGGGAGGAAGGTCTAGACAGAAGCTAAGTAAGAAAGAATGGAAATTGTTTTCATTACTGTATTAAAGAGACCTTAAAAAAAAAAAATCAATTCTCGCTTGTCCTTGTGGCATACGCACAAGAAAGAAAAAACCTATTTTGAATAACTGCGGTTTATTGGGTTTTTAAAGGCTATATGCATCTTCTGCTTCACAGAAAAATAATTTGCTTCTCAAAATTACATTCCCCATCCTTACGTGCCTGAGACTAGTGTTGAAGATCACAGAAATTACTGGCTAAGAGATCTCTGAAGTTAATATGTTTCCTTCCCTGCCAGAGCAGCCTGGGGTGGGCGATGCTGTGGACCGGGGAAGATGGGGGGACCTGGCCCAAGTCTGTCCAGCGGAATAAGATTCACTATCAGTGAATGAAAAGGAAAAAATAAATGAATTTGCTTAGCATTCTCATTTCGAGTCGCGCGGCTGCTGCCAAGATGCGTAAAGATCAGCACTCAGACGTCTTTATTTTCCAGCGCGATCGGAGGTCTGGCCCTGGGCCCGCTTTCTCTGCGCCAGAGAGGCAGAGCAGACTTGGGGAGGAAAGAAAAGAATGTTAATCACACCCACACACAAGTTTTGTGTCTGCGATACCTGCTTTGGTTTTCACCCGCCGCTCTACCGTTAGCGTTGAGTGTTTTCTCAGGTAGGAGGCATCCGTTCAGCACGCTCTGTAATAAAGCCCGAAGCTGATGAAGGACGACTGCTTCACAGGCTTCAAGGTCGTCGTCTTTCAGACTGCCAGCCCGATTACAAAAGCTACAAAATAAAGCAGGTATTACATGCAGTGTTTGCTTAAAGCCCAGACAGCCAGCATCGGTCTGGAGGCAGAACCTGTAACACCTCTCCTGGCTAATGGGATAACTGGTGGGACAGCCCAGAGGGACAAACGGCCGCGACACTCTCTGCGAAAGGTGCAGAGCAGGACAGGGAGGTCAAACCCAGGGCTTAGAAAATGCCAGGTTTAATCTCACACCTTCGCTTTTTGACAGGGAGAGAGGAACCTGTGCACGTCCACTCGGTGAAAGCGGTTCTGTGCCGTGGCCAAAGCGGTTATGCCGCAGGAACCCATCTCCAGCAGGAGGCTGGAGGGGCCCGGTTGGTTTGGCAGCCCTTCCTCCCGATTCCCTGAAAATCCTCTAACCATCAAGTGCTTACGAGGATCCCAGTCTGCGGAGGCTGACATATAATTTTAAATAAAATTACAAAGCCATTCCCAGGTGTTGTAATGAAGAGCCCATGCTGCGGAGGGACAGCGAGGGCTCTCTGACCGCGGTTCTGTTAACACGTGCATTTTGGTGATTCTCTTTGCTCTTTTACCTCAATGAAGAAATTAATTTTTTAGTTATTGTTGTCTACCTCAGTAAATCATATTAGCATTACTAGCTAAGGGGATGCTGTCATTCTTGGAAATCAGTATTTACTTCACCTAAGGGATCTGTGGAGCAAGGCTGCAAAAAGTGCTACATTTAGGAAAGAGTATTTGTTGGAGTAATTTGTGTATGCGCTTCTAAGTGCCATATTTCAGCTCTCCGATGACATTAAAACGGTGGAAGGGGAGGGAGGCCTCTTAGCAACTAGGAATGTTTGTTTGCAGGAGCCCGCTTGCTCTTTGCACCGGCCATTTGTCACCGCAAGAGCGAGGACCCCGGCTCAAATCTCAACAGGCTCCTGCAGAGCTGCTCGGTAACAGCCCCTTGCCATTGCTCACCTGAATTCAATTAGCGGCGGTGTAAGCAATCAACAAAATTATTGCAAGCAAGCAAACAAGAATAAAGAGGATGGGGTTAAGGCGTAGGCAGCACTGCCCTCCCTCCTCCCCAGTTCCTGCCCACTCTGCAAGGGCAGCAGAGAGGAGCAGCGTTAACCTGAGCAGCTCCGCCATCCCCATTGTCCCCATGTGCTCGCTCTGGTACAGCGCCCGGTGCTGGGGGCTCGTCCTCGTCACCACGTCTTCTATCAGCTGCAGCGCCCGGGGGAGCCCCAGTCCCGCCAGCATCCCATGGTGCCTGCGGACGGACAGCAAACAGGGCTTGAAGGGGCTTGAGCTGCGACAGGTACTTCAAACGCATTCGCATCACATTGGTTGGAAAAACAAACACCCTCATTTCAGCTCTTCAAAACAAACAGCAAGCACCACATTGCTTGAGCTCTGTAGAAAGACAAAAGCACATGAGCAAACAAACCATCCGAAAACCAGCCAAGGCCTGAGATGCTGCATTGAAATTACCCTGCTGTGAGTTGTTTAATTCCTTCACCTCCACAGTCAGAATAAATCTGGTGACCACCTACAGGTACAGGGACATAACTGGGACCTCAGAGGGGTTTTGATGAAGCTGCACCTCTATAATGATGCAAATCAGGACTTAAACATTGAAACAATACAGCAGGCTAATCCTAGAACAGAGGTGTAGATGGCTATTCAGGTCCAGGCCGGCTGCCTGCTTTGTTGGGGACTTTCCAGGCCAGGTCTCCACCAGTGATGCCCCAGCTGGGCCTGCCCCCGCAGCGCCCCGCAGGCAACAAAGATTATTTTTTTTTTTTTGTCAAATGAAGAAGCTGACACTTACAGAGTTAACCTCGGTTTACGCTCCCTCAAGTGAAAAGCTCTGCACACGAAAACAAGCGTCACTTTTGCAATCGTGTTAAGCTGTACTGAAAGTTGCGTTTTGCATCGGATTGTTGGGCAACAGCGAACAATTAAGCGGGAGCTGCTGTGCATTTAGTCCAGTTTCCTAGACATTTAATAAGCAAAACAATACCAGGGAGATCACATATGCAGTTAAACAGTGCTTTTTCTTTTCCCCCAGCCTTACAAACCCTGTATTTTAGCGGCCGGCTCGTTTCCCATTGTTTTCCTCCCGCTGGGTGGTCCTTCCAGGGTGCCACTCGAGAGGGATACAATAATAAAAAGGGAAGGGGAAGGAAGGGACACCAACATAAAGAAAAACAAAATGTATGACAATCTGCAGCAGGCTACGGATCAGAGGTCAGCAAACAAGAGGTCCTTCTCTTTTACAGGTTGCTTCCTGGAAACAGTCTGATTAAGCTGACAGCTTGAATTATGTGTTACATTTTGTAATGCACAATCCATCTGTGCTAAGTCCTCTTCAATGCAGCTGAAGCAGCACAGGCATAAGCTCTGCCTTTTTCCACCCCCTCAGCACAGGCCTTAAAATAGTCATCATCTTTCTCTGCGCTAATTCTCCGAGACCCTCTCCCCCCCTCCCGCTCCCCGGGTTTAAGCCCTTAAAGAAAAGGCTGGGTGCTGTAAGGAATGGTAAGAGGATACGGAGCCTTTCACCTCTGGCTCAGCAGCTCAGACCGGCAACAAGCAGCCAAGGACTGGAGCTATCGGGTGGCTTCACCCGGCGGGTGGGGAAATCGGGTGCCTTTACAGTGCCACTCAAACAGGGCAGGCAAGCCCCCCGCTCCCCAGTGGGCTCCCTGGCTGCAGACCTGAATGGATCGGGCTCTCGCAGGGGTCTGAGCTGGCAGGACGAGCCCGACGAGGCGCGTGTACAACCTCCAATCCACGCACCCACCAGTGGTCCTCCGGAACACAAATTCAGTTATCAAAAATGAGGTGGTTAGAAAATAAGGTAACAAAATCACAGCACCCCACTGACCTGCGACCAAGGCGCAAAGCTTATACTGAATAACCTTTCAGAGCAACGTCACCTTTCTTTGGTTAATAACCTGATAACGTTATCATGATAACCATTCCTCGGGCTGGAAAGGACAGTTTGAAATTAGGCTGAACTCACCCAGAAGTAAAATATAACCTGCAAACATTTACTGCAGGGGAAAAAAACCCAACACTTAAAAAAAAAGACAATGGTATTTCTGCAGCAAGGTAGGAAAGGTGTTTTCTCCAAAAATATACACTTGTGACTGCCTGACCCGCAACAAGGATTTTGCTTTGCCTTTTGAGGGAGCTATGATCCCTGCGCACGAGCCCTCCGTTCCCCTCCGTCACTCGTACTAATTTCAAGGAAGGCACCAAAAGCATACGGATGGCCCAAAGACGACGGGCGAGGAACGGCGCTTTGCTCGGACGCCACAGCAACACCACTGCTGCGCTGGGAAAGTCCAAGCTACAGATATTTTAATTCAGAACAATAAATGTAAGTATTTGACAAGATTTCTGCCTATTCCTTCAGCCAGCGTAGGCATTTTGTAAGAGAAAAATCCACACGGGCTGAAGGGACATCACAAGGCCTGTGAAATTATTTCTGTGAATCTGTGGCATGATATATTCAGACCAAAATAAAAGCTGCATTCTCAGTTTGTGTGATTTATATAATTGAAATTCATGTACTAATTACTTGGAAACTCTTCCAAGTTTTCAGCTCGCGAATGATTTTGCAAGACGTGAGCGTGCGTGCTGCATTTCACAGCACTGGAAAGAGGGACTTGGAAAGCCCACCTGGCTACAAGCACAACAACGGAAGGGGCTGCTTAAACCTCCACGAGGCCTTCCGTGCCTGATATTTGTGAAATTTTTTCCTGTGTTTTAATTTTCAGGCAAAACAAATTAAATTTGTTTCTATTCTGCAGAAACAACTAACAATTCCATGGCCTTGAGAAACAGAGGTGCTCAGCCTGGGATAACATGAGAGGAAACCTGCACGCTCTGGTTTCAGTCCTGCTTCCAGAGCTAATGCAAGCAGTGAAACCTTTCGTATAATTTAGCTGGGCTTCAAGAGCATTGCGCAATATTTTCATCAGTTTCTGAACAGCGAGGCATCACTAGCATCGACAGGGAGAGAACAAAAGGTTAAATTACCACCGCTCAGCTATGACTTCTCCAGCAAAGGCAGGCACTCTATGCAACTTCCCTACAAAGTGTTATGATTAACAGGTGTTATACAAAAGAAAAACTGGGTAAAAGCTATTTAGATGTAAATTAGATGATGTTTCCATAGCAAACAACAGACTGATGCAAATGCGAAATGATAAAGTTACAGAAGTGTATATTGATGGCCACGAGTTTCTGCTCAACTGTCAGCTATTAAAATACAGACTAATATTGAAATCAGAACCGAAGACGACATGAACATGAATGTAGGAGGAATAGATGCGTTAGGCAGATTAAAAAGCTGCAAACCACCAAAAAGGAAGAAAAACCCAACCGGCAAGAGTACTCCTCATTCTCCAGGGGTAAAAACTCTGCCAGGGGCGGCGCTTCCCGCCTTATGAGGGCATTGCAAGGCTGAAAATCCAGCCTAAACTGGTAATACAGCCCTCACTCTGGTGTTGCTGTAGGCAATAAAGCCCCACCACTTTCACACGATAGCGGAAGACAAGCCGTGCATCTACGTCGCACTTTCCTCATTCTTTCTCTTGTTCTCTCTGCTCTTTCCAAACGGAATGCTCAAGAAATTTAACCAACTGGAAATTTTAATCCACACACAATATACTGTTTAGTAAATGATAAGTACTATTATATAAACTTGTTGAAATAAGAGTTGTGTACATTTAACACACATCTATTGCATTTTAACAACAAACATACTTAACTTGTCCAAGTCTGACCTGAATGAGTTACCTGAGGCTGTTTAGCACAGAGGCAGCGAGATACCAAATAAATAGATAAGAAGCTTGCCCACCTGCATGGGACCTTGAGTGCCACGCATCAGCCCAGCTGTGAAAACAGCCTCCAGGGCACATGCTAACAAATGAGTACCAGCAGGGAGAACACAAGTAAGGACATACCCGTCTGGTGCTGAGCTGACTGAGGGCTCCTCCTGTGCTGGGGGGGGGCTTGGAGGTTGCAGTGGGGAGCCCTCCGCAGCGTGGGTACCCCCGCCCCGCTCCCAGCCGCTGCCTGGTGAGGCCGTTCCCTGCAGCATCACCTCCTTGGTGCTTGCGGGGACTGGGAGCTCAGCACTGCTCTCCCAGCTCGCCTCCTTACAAGTCCACCGGTTACTCAGGAGAGGCTTTGGTCCTGAAAGAAAAAAAACAAACCAATGTTATTCCCCAACTTCAGCAGGACCAAGGAGTACGTTGTAGCGCAGGGAATTAAACTAAGATTACTTATGCTGTTTGTTCACCTCTTTCACATTACACGCATGAGGGAGCATCCCTCTGCTCTCCCTTCACTTTGGGTTTCCCTGCCTGTGGCCCCGTGTCCTTCTACGCTCCTCTCGCAAGGGGGAGTCCGGGGAGGCTCTGGGCCTCCACGCTCAGGCCTTCTGGGTTTGCAGCTCCCAGCGGGTGGGAGAAACTCGGCACTCCTCAATAAGCCATCACTGGCATGAAGACTACTTCACTAAATTGCCTCTGGAGGAACGACAAAACAGGAAAGCTGGAAAAAGCTTTTCTTAGGGAAAAAAAAGTGCACCCAAAGAGGATACTATCATTCACATTTTTAAACCCTGCAGAAGAAATACATGCCTGGAGGCTTTTAAACTCTGCACATTAATTGCCTTCTCTAGAAGAGGAGAGTACAGGGCTGGATCATGCTTCTAAGACAACAGATACACGCTACTTATCTTTTTATAGAATGCCAAAAGTTAATGGACCAGCTAGTGCTGTAACAAATTAGTATTGCTACAGAAATTCCCAGTTTTCCATAAAATTTACCACGGGTTTAAATTAACCAGCCTTCACGCACCTGCTAACGCTACAGCACCAGCATTCCCGCTTGTCTTGGTCACAGAGTTTCACTGGAACCGAATCGCTTAAGGCTTATGCCAAAGAGTAGCTGGTGCCGGGATGGGCTCCCTTAGCCTTGCTTCCAAATGCGTGAAGCAACTACATGCAACAGAAACGTCACCCACTACTGCACTTACTGGGAAGGGAGGACGGGGAGGAACGGAGGGGTTTGCCCTCCAGTTTGGGGGGTGGGGAGAAAGGGGCCATTTTCTTGCTTCGTTAACCTGAGGGAAATGGGATTTGTTCCTCCCTACGTTTTGTGCTGCCACACAGCAGGGGCCGGGGAGCAGCAGCAGAGGCTGGCGAGTGCCCCTGGGCAGCAGAGCGGGCAGCTCCAGGCACGGCACAGCCAGGCGTCTTATCAGCTGCCATCGTTTGCAGCGCGGAAGGTCAAGCTTAGGAGAGCTGGAACAAGCCAGTCCCCTCCACACATTCAAACTGGCCCACATTAGCCTGTTCACTTCGCAACATGCGTTTGGCAGCGGAGAGACATAAAAAGCCCCCCGGGTGGTCTGAGGTGATTACCGTGCCGTTTGACAAATAGCTCATTTTGATTTTGAGCCCAACCGTACAGTTTCTCTGAAGGCAGAGATACCGCATTCCAGAAATCAAATGGGTATTTCTTTCCCAGACACGATGCTGGCCACCTCAGCCTTCCCGTGGGGAGGAAGCGGCGCACTGCAGAGCCGCAGGCAGAGCCCGGGGCTAACGTGAGCCAGGCTGGACCGGTCTCCTTCCCGTGCCAGTAGGACAGCCTTTCATTAAAACGGGAAAGTGGCAAATGCATCAGATGGAAGAAAATGAGAGGCAAATAAATTCCTTAGAGAAAAAAAAAGGAATGGAAGAAAACCTCAAGACAGGCTGCCAGAAAAACCCCAAGAAGCAGCACAGAAGATCGTCTGATGGGGATGCCGGCTCTCCTGTACAAAGAGAGCCACGATCATCACGGGAGAGCGGGAGTCCCTGCGTCGTTAGGGTTGCCATCGGTTTCTATTATAAAGAGCTCCATCTTAGCAATTGTCACGGGGCTTGGAAAACTAGCTGAAGTTGGAAATTGCTACGTTAACTGGCAAAGCAGGGGAGAATATTTCTGCAAGGTCTTAAAAAAGGAATAAACTATTACTTCGCGACAAATCTTTGTCACTGCAACTTCAAACACACCACCATTATCTTACTTCAAAGTAAGAAACCAAGCCAGTAAAATGGGAGAGAACATGTTTAGCCAAGATGGTGGGGAAAAAAAAAAAAAGGAAAGAAAGAAAAGGCAGAGAAGTTGGGATGCAGCTTTCAAGGGAAGTGCATCTTGTCCCAGAGAAAGAGCATCTCGGCCAGGTCTGCACCGCCTTTCTCAGGAAAGCTGGGAACAAGGCAGAGAACCACCACCCCGGAGGAGTTAATCCAGCCACACGCGGGGACATACTGATCCTCAGCCCACGTTGCCAAATCCTGTGTTCAGAAATGGATGAGCTATTGTGCACAAGCCTCTGAGGGAGAAGGAAACCAGCCCGAAATAGAAGTGATGTACTCTGCCAGTGAAGTAGGTTCACATTAAACCTCTTAAAACGAGGCTTAGACCACTTCAGGACAACTGTGGGCACAGCAGCAAAGAAATCTTTACTTTCTAATAGTGAACCTGCACGGCTCAGCCCCTAGCAAGCCTCACCAGACGAGCAGCTTGGAGGAAACAGAGCAAAAGAAAAAAAAGGCAAATAAAAGAAAAAGAAAAAAAAAAAAAAGAGCGTGCTGCTGTGCTTCAACTGAAGCACAACACACAAAGGGGAAACCAGCAGCCGTGGGCATCACTCTAGTTGGGATGAGCGTGCCCCAGCACAGGCACATGCCCTGCCGTACCCGGGACGCTTCCGTGCGGCCGTTCAGCCTCAGGAGCAGCTGCTTCGGGGCCAGATGCTGAGGAGATGAGCTGCTCGGAGCCTTCCTCGCTGGCCACCAGGTCCTCGCGTCTCACGGCTCCCTCCACTGATGCATCACTCTCTAAATCGGCGCTTCTGCTCTCTGGACCAAGTCCTTCAAGTGCTGGAGAGCACGAAGGCCGGTTGGGCGCCCAGCGGCTTGCTGTGGGCTGGGGGGGTTTCTGCTGCATGCCCAAGCCTCCGGCGGCCGAGACGGCTGATGTGGGGCGGCCCATAAAGACTGTTGCTGGATGATACAGTCCTCTTGGGACGGCTGGCCCGGTGCTAATTCCTGCCTGTCTTCCAACCCGTGGCATCTGAAACACACAGGTGGGGAGATGTCTTAAGGAAACAAACAGGCAGCATGTTGCAAATGGAGCTTCTGGAGGATCACGTTAGTTTCTGGAGAGAAAAAGGTCACAGAATTCAAGTGGTTTGTATAGTATTAATATTACACAAATACTTGGCCTGCATTTCTTGCATCCTAGTGTGAAAACAAGGGCCCGGACCGCAGCTGAAACTCTGTGAGCTAAAACAGCTGATGGCAAAAGCACACTGCACCCCTGACCCGACTAAAAGGAACCGAAATAAACAAAGGACTCAAGCGAATCTAAGGAGCAACTGGTTTTTACCAACAGGCAAGCTTTTAAGATCAGATTCCTGCAAAGGCTTTTAAGACCCTGGACCAAAGCACAACATTTAGATCTACCCAGCAAAGTCACTGAAAACACCTTGAAGTTCCTGACTCGAGTGGAACCCTTGTACTCCACCTGAGCATGACCTCGCACAGCCACCGGCAGCCTGTGGTTTAGGTACCGCAGCACCCTGAAGCCAAGGCATGATCACTAGGACCCCGCTGCAGTGTCCGTGGCACAGCTGGCCTTTCTGGAGCCACCCGCAGCAGCTGCTCTGAGCAACCTCCTCCTGCCGCTCTTCTCATGGTCTTCTCTAGAAGGCAGCAAGATGAGGAAGGGTCTCCAGAGAGCTTGAAATGTACATCTGCCATCACTTACTTGCCTATATATCCAGCTTTGCTCACAGCATCTCAACAAAGCAAATAAGAATGAGGCAAATCACCACTGTATTTATTCACTGTATTCCTTCTGCTCTTTCCTGTCTGTTAAATCACACCAAAGAGGAAGAACCGGCTACTCAGCTAACACCATGTAGATGAAATCGCATTTTCCACACGGCAACTTTGGGCACCCAGCAGAAACGTTTTAAATGGCACTTTCCTCCAAGAACTGTTGAACTTGCATAAAAATAGTTCCAACAGCATAGCCACTCCGCTTCTAAATCCCAGGGTTTTAATACTTGCCTTTTTTTCTTTGTAAACCTACTCAATCAGAACAATTTAGGAGGAGTGGCTACTGCCACCACTACTACTAAAAGGTCACCGCCAGTTTATGCAAAGCCAAAATTAGCTATCGTAATACCATTGTTCATACTAAGCAGGGCTTACTTTTCAGCCCCAAATCACAGCAGGACAATTTACAGTCACCTCCACACCTCTCTCCTCTCTTTCATTGCCTGACCTCTTCCCACCATACAAAGTCAGCTGCCAAGCCCAGCTTAAAGGAAACAAAGGCATCTTGTCTAGTCTGTGGCCAAGTTTCATTAAAAAAGCTCAAATTCCACGTAACAAGAAGCAGAACAAAAAGCCATGAAGTTATTTTAAGAAGGAGTAAAGGTTTGCTACTCAGATTAAGTTCACAGCTTATTCCATCACCACTGCTCTCGGGTTCCTCCTAATTACTTTTCGGGTCTTGGATTTGCTGCTTTAAAATGCATCTAGCAAGTACTTTTTGGATTTAGCAGCTCCTGGATGTAGTGTTCCAAAACAAATGCAATCCAAACAGGTATGAGTGCTTGGCAGAGTCATAGCAGACGCACATCTTTAAGAAGCTCTTTGATTGCAGAAAAAAAATAAGTCTCTTCACCGCCTTTGCATTCTCAAAGCAAAAGTATGACAGATAATGTTGGTCTAAGCACTGTTTTTACCACCAGAAACAAAACGGTAAAAGAAGTGTAGATGACTTACCTAAAACAGTCAACAAAATCACTGAACTTCATGGCACTCCAGCTGGGAGTTAAATGAAACCTCTGCACGAAGCACACTTACGATCCTCTTTTTGGTTGTGGAGCACGCAGGCTCCCCACTTCTTCCTCCAGTAACAAGTAGTCTTTTTTATTATCATTGACGTGTTTTGAAGAGACCAAAGATAAGACAAAAATCCCTTCCATTAGGACTCAGGGAAGGGCCCAGTCGCCCCCAGCAGTTGACGCCTATGTGAAAGCTCAGGAGGTGAAATTGAGCCAGAGGCTTGTCTCTTCCAGGCGACAGGTGCTACTCGCACCTGGTAAGAGCCCCCTCCTCGGGGAAGGATGCTCTGCCGCCCACAGGGGGTCCTGCGAGCTGCCCCCTGCCCAACAGACACGGCAGTGCCAAGATGCACAAGTCCGAAACCTTCAAAAGACTTCAAGAAAGTGCTTTGAGGCTGAAGGAGCCAGACTCTGTTGCACGAAGGCTGCAGAAGCCCAGGTGACAGAGCTCTGCCAGCTGAGAAGGACCTCTTCAGTACAGGACCTCTCCTCCAACTTGTAACAGCAGACTGCCATTACACCAGGCTTCGGACTGGTGCTCAAGTCCCTTCCATGGACGATCGTGGTTTTCTGGACAAACAGTGTCTGGGTGTATGATTTCTGAGCTTAAGGACTCCCATAAAAACTGGGAGTCCAAAGGTATATATCCCGCGGCCCAGAGGAGTACCAGGTAGTCACACTGTGTTTTGGGGGCACTGCGACACGGACCATCTCTGGCAGATCGGCTCTGTGATTGTCCTTCTCGGTCTCCAGGGCACACCACTGACGAGCTTACCACACCATCACTGGGGTCCTGACTAGCCTGAAGGAAACCGTTACGATACCAGTGCTGGGGAATAAAACCAGTTCCAAGCTGCGCTGATTTGCATTCTGGATATACCACCCGCTTGCTGCGACTGACTCGGTGCCACATCCCCGAGAACAAACTCCCATATTTTGGGCGTAAGAATAAGCAGCTTTCAAGTGAGGTGAAGGTGGTGGGAAATGGGCACGATCAGTCCGGAAAAAAATTGGAGTTACAGAGTGTGATCTGAGACACAGCACACAGACAAGGCAAACACGACAAATTTAGTTGAAGTTACCTTTGTATTTAAGAAGGGAGATGAGAAGGAGGAAGACGGGAACAGGGCATGAGAGTCTGCTATCAAGCTATTAACTGCAATTCGACACAAAGTGACACATCTGGGTACGTGTCGAGTTCTTGTACTGTCCAAAACCCACTAACAGTTTTAAAAATCTAAGTCGCACCGTGAGCCTTTGATGTTCTGGTGTTCACGTAAACTATTCCATAGGTTAGAAATCACGTCTCCGACACAGACTGCTTTTAATTGAAGAATGCAGCATTCAGAAATAAACTCACCTTTTCACATACATCTGAATTGAAAACATAATTCACAAACTGCTGGAGGCCTGCTTATATAGGTCAAGGTTGCTTGGGTTCATTGCTTTGTGTATTACAGTTTAAAGAATGCTCTAAATTCAAGGTTTTTAACTTTTTAATCTATGGGGAAAACTTCCTATAAACTCAGATTAACGACTGCTAATGCACTGAAGAAAGAAAACCCCAAACCTTCCTCCTACTATAAAAACAAAATAGTGTGGCCTCTGTTTCTTTTCTGATAAGAGTCTTAAATACCAGACATTTAACTGCATAATAACATTTACTGGCAGCCAGGCAGGCTGCTTAGCAGATATATAAAGCAGGTAAAAGGAGAAAAAGTTAATTTCTTGGCTGAATGATTCCATCGGTAGCTATAGGGCAAACTAGAAAGTCTTTTAGTAAAGTAGCAGTTGATTCTTCTATCAATCTGCAGCACACATACTCTTCCAAGGAATGCATTAAATATGAAAATCATATCCCGTTATCATCTGTTTCCAGCTTTCAGCCCAGTAAGCTTTTCTTAATGAATGCTGTAGCCTAAGGGACAAGCATGCTGTTGGCTTTTCTGAATAATGGAGTGATGCTACCATTTTTGCTTATTACAATATCGACTAGCTGAGGGGGTTTCACACAGTCACAAGTGACTACTCTTGCCAGCATGCTCCAAGTTATTACAAGATGTTTTTAGACATTTCATCTAAAAGAGCTTTACTGCTTTTAGTGAAGAAAACAGCTATGGTCTTGAACTGTATCATTTATATGGAGATAGGAGGAGGGATTAGAAGCCTGCATTACTGCAGATATATAGCAGAATATATTTAAGTATTCCGTGTCAGTCTTTTTGTCTGTTGCTTAGATATGCAATCTCTTTCTGCTTCTTCTGAGAAAAGGTCAAAACGCACAAATTATAAATACACCGTGTGAATCGACTGCTGCATTTTTAAAAATATCGTTCATTAAGAATATTTCCTCCTCGGTCAAGACCATTTTCACACTGTTCGGCATAGGAATTATAAAAACCAACAGGGAGATGAATATAAACACTTAGAGTTCTCCCCCTTTTTAATTCTAGTTCTTTGGTTGGAGTAATTGCACTTTTTAGCCAGGTTGTTCTACTTCACTCAGGCACCAAACAGTATTTCACACTACAAATGCCACAGCAAAAATCCCCCCGCAAAGGCTGCTTAGCAATGCCTGCCTCTTCATGCAGCAGCTCAGAGGAAAGCACATCGGTGGAATAAAACACATCCCCCCGACACACACACACTTCTTTTGCGTTACCTGCTCGTTGCATCCTTCTTCCTCGTCACCTTCTGCTGAGAAGTTAGCCTCTTGAAGTGATAACACACTTTTAATTTCTCTTCCATACCATACCTAAACGTGAACAAATCCATTATACGAAATTGAAGGCCAAAAAAAAAAACACCCCAGAACAAATCAACAAACACTACTTTGCAAATTGTGCACTTTAACGTGTAATGTCCTAGCAGCTTTTTTTACTCGGACTAGATTTGAAAAGCCAGAGATCCCATTTTCTCCGATTTTTTCCACTCCCCTGAACAAATGACGTGGCCTGTACACAATCTGCAGCAGGTTTTTAATAGGCATTTATTCATTCACGTAATTTAGAATCCTACAAAAGAGTAATAACTTGTTGACTCAAATTTATTTCATCCCAACAAGTATTTGTAACGCCAAATTATTTCAGCTGTATCCAGACAACGACTCCACTGCTTTGGGGTGAAACGAGCGTTAGGATTTGCTTTTGTTTCACATACATCATCTTACAACTCATTGAGCTGTTACGAGGAAAAGTATATGGCAGATGTTATAAAGAGCAACCCAGCATGAAAAGCAACTTGCTGTAGTATTACTAACAAACAACTGCATAAACCAGCTTCACCTCCACTACATTGTTTAATTGACCAAATGTAATGCATTCATAGTAGGACTACTGCTTAAAAGCCAAGCACATGCAGCACCTATAATTAATGTTGTTTGTTAGTAATTGTAAACCCCAATAACAAGTTACATCGCCCTGAATGAAAGCACTTCAATACCTATTCTGCATCAGGTAATATGCATGAAAATAAATCTTTAAAACAATTAACTTAACCAGCTCTGCACTTCACTCTGGTGGTCAATTCAGCAAGTCTGCTACTTCCCAGGTAACAGAAGCTGTTCATAAAATTGTAAACGTGAAATTTGAAGACACACAAACTAACCACATGAGATTTAAAGGTGCTCAAAATGAACGCAAATGTAACTACTGGGTTTTCCCAAAAGCTTCAGTGATTTAACTTATAGTCCCAGAAATTACAGAACAAATTACAGACAAAAACACTGGGGAAAAAAAGGCAATTCTTTCAGAAACAAAAGAACTTTTGTCAGCTATGGCCTGTAATAAACTGTGCACATAGTTAAGCACTCCTAAAGGGCATTCTCTCTCTCAAAAAAAATAGGAAATAGTAATAACTTATTTCTGTGTACTTCCATGATAGATTAAACAATTACATGCTCCATAATTCTTACTCAGTCCACAATGAGGGGCCTTTTCATAACTGTAACATAGAGGATATGTAATCTGTGCTTTGTTCAACAGCTCAGGAAAAGAAGTCTAACCTGGCAAAAATAAAATGGATGGCATAGAAACATCAAAATGGAAGCAACAAATGAAAACCCTGCATGCAGATCAGTCCATGGCACAACTGTGACTCACACCAGTATGTTGTAACAACCTACCACCAGTCAAACTGGCGTGCATTAGGGAAAAAATAATCTTTAAAAACAACAGGGGAAACCTAGCATCTCGGCATACCCCCAGTCCTGCTCTGCTTTAAATAAAAACAAACAAAAAACAAAAAAAGAGGGTGTGTGTGTGGAAATCACACACACACAGGGCCAGGGCCAGTCTCTAAACTCTATGTTACTAAGCCGAAGCACGGAAAAGCTGCTCTGAATGTCACCAGGCCCAACAGGCTTAAAAGAATTCCCAGGCACCATGGGATGCAACCACGGGATGTCAGCCAGCCCATTGGTTTATTAGAGTAAAATCAATTGCCACCGCAAGAGATAGCTACATCTTTTCCAGAGTGCTTCCAAAGGCAGGGAGGTCAGCTAACAGCCCCCCACGTCACCGGCTCGCTGCGCTGAAGCCAAGGACAGCACCTCCCAAATAGGAAACGTACGGGCAAACCTGCTGTTTCAGAGGGAGCGTTAACTGACACGAACGGGTCTCGCCACCCCATCTCAAATACCGCGCACAACAATCCTCCACGCGAACAGAGAAAAGCAGAGATTGGGCCGTTTACTTTCCTATGAACAATGGAAGGTTAACACATTGCAAGTCACAGCTGACACGGGAAGAGGTCTCTGGGGCCAGCGAGTTGATGTTGTTCTTAATAAAAAAAGCAAGGAGATTTTCAATGAAATAAAAGACAACTAATTAAAAACCAATACAGTTTGAGGGTGGCATGGTTTTGGTTGGCTGGGTGTGTTTTTTTAGCCACAGTACAAAATTACTGTATCAGGGCTGTTGTTGCATTACACTGATTTGACAAAAAGCTACAAGGATTCCGAAAGGACCAGACACCACATTAGCGTTGACATCCATAGCTACAAGGACTGAAGATTTTTAGGAAGGACAAAGGCTCACACTTCAGGTCTTACATTCATCTACCGAAAGAAAGGAACTCTTCTAATGTAGGAACTGCATACAAAGGGTTTCTCGCCCTGTACTGTGAGGCAGCCAGTGAAAGCCAAACCAGACAGTAGGAAAAACAAAATACAAGATCAAGTACGTTGCTGCTTCTACATCCCCACTTCAGGCTAAGCTCTAATAACACTTCCTAGTGCAGTGTTTCCAGGGTGCATTAAGAGAAATGTTCAAAAAAGTATTTTAAACTAAGGTTTGCTCATTTGTTTTTGAACTTCTACATCATTTTATACTTCTTCCCCTCCCGCTCCCCATTTTCATGTTGCAATCCCGTTGTTTCCTCCTCTTAGCTTTTTTTCAGAAGTGCTTCCGTATTTCTTTTCACTTACTCGCTGCATCCAAGGACCTCAGCCACCCCGTGCTTTTCTTTCAGTCCCGTACCGCTGCCACACCTTCGTGTTTTCTGGACCCAGGCTTTTTAGACACCTCCTTTTAAGAGGCTCGCAGTCTAAGTTTTACTGTCTCAGATCAAGCTGTGCGTGCCCCTGGGCAGAAGAAAGCAAACTGCATTCCAGAAATAAAATAGAATCATACCTGAGTTCTAGGCAGCCACACAAAAATAGGTGCTGTGTCAGTGCCACATCATGGGGGCTTAAAATGCCTCAAATAATTTGTTTCCTTCCCTCCTTACTGGAAGAAAGTTACAAAAGGGGAGCAGCAGAGGGACAGAAACAACCCCTACCAAATATTTCTGGAGAATGCTACTGGTCTTAGAAAGCCGATATAAACACATTTCCCTCCCAGTTTTTGCCTCCTTGGAAACCTGACTCCATATATTATGGTGGCCTGAGCACATCAGAACTTTACTTTTTTACAGCTGAGATCACTACCAGCTGAAATCATGTTGCAACACCCCAAATTCTTCTTCAGGGAACAACAAGGCAACGTATTAATAACATGATTCAGAAATCCTCAAAGCATGGCTGTTTCTTAGAGTAGCCTATTAAATTGAAAGTACTGGAAAATTAAGAGTCACCAAATTTTACTTTACCCTGAAAAAAAAAATCATAGCAATTCAGGCCCAGGGGTAACTGATCTTTTATCTCAACAGGAACAAAATTACTATAAATGCTTTTTTTACTTCCACAACTTTGTTTTTTCCCCTCCCGTGCTATTTGAGATATTAAGGTAGCCTGACTACACACTGGAGGTACAGAAATCCCACTGCATTACCACTTCTAGTCATCCCGGGGAGCAGGGGCTTGCCAGAAGACCAATACTTTCCTCCAAAGAGAAAACACTGCAGAGTCGAGCTGACTTTTGCCAGCTGTTTCCACAAGGAAAATTACAGACCGAACAACTGAAACAGGCAGGACAAATAGCAGAGGGCAGCTAATGTAGTTGTTGAATGGTCCCTTCCATTTGTCCTCCTGAGTGCCCTTATCCTTTCTTTTAAAACATAATGACCATGCATATTTTCTACCCGTTGCAGTAATTTTTTAAGAAATGAGCCATTTCTAAACAGAACAGGCATGTATTAGTTCGACAGCCTCCTTCATACAGCTAGTTCATCCCAGTGTGAGCCCTCAAACTGATGACGCTCGGTGAGGCCGGCAGTAAGACCCCCCCTTTGCAAACGTAGGCCTTTGGGCTGACAGCAGTCAAAGCTGTGAGCAGAGAAAGGAAAAGCAGCTCATTTGCAGTCGTCTTTGTCAACAAAGAAGCTACAAAGATGACAGCAAGACGTACGTTCTGTTGGGTTTTGGCTCTTTTAAAGCAGCCATTTGGTACCACCACACTCCCACCACGTCAGCTGTGAGGCGCAGTTCAAGTATATGAGGTGATGAAACACTCATTGGGTTTTGCTTTCCCAGCCCAGGAGGTAAGTTCAAAACTTCCAGCTCTGAAGGCACATGAATCAAATGTCTCCAAGTAAATACAAAAACGTTACCAACGGCAAATTTCTGAGTGATGGAACAGGATGCTGGAGGAAGCAGTTCTTACCACTCTTCAAGTATTGCTAGTTGACGGCTTAGTAATAGAGCTAAGTGGGACCTCATTCTAGCTCAGGTTCAGTCCGGATAGTTCAAACACAGTAATTTGTTGTAGCAGAAGTTATTTACTCTTATACTTCCTCTGCTGATGAAGGCAGAGCGATCAGCATGGGCAAAGACTGACTATGGCTATTTAGGGCATTCACACCAGCAAAATGAAAAACAGGTCCTGAAATGACCTCCATGGAATGTATTTGGGTATTTTTAAGTAAAAAAAGCCTTACTAAAATACAGTTTTATAACAAGGTCTTTATGAAAATATTACAACTCAAGTCATCTTTTCGTCCTAACCTAGATACCGCTGGTTTATTATCTTATCACTAACGCTCCAAACACATGATCCATTTCCACATTTTTTTGATCTTGGCTCTCCCTCGCTTCCAAGGGACTCAGAAGCAACGCACGCTTTACTGTGGGCTAAACGTAGAGTTCTGTGAAGCGTTGCTGACTACCTCTGCAGCTACAGCAGGGTCTATTACATCATCTGTTGGCAGAGTTTGGGTTCATTTCAAATTCCCAGACATTACCGCTTTAAGCGCTCCAAAACATATGATAAGGTTTCACTAACACCTGAAGTCTCGATGTGCATAATACTCGGTCAAAACCAATTTGGCAACCCTGTAATAGTAAACACTAATGTATTAAGTCTTATAGAAAGTTACTTCCATCTTCCGAATCATCTCTGAGCTTGAAGTTTTCATATGAGCTTCAAAGTGGTCGAATTCCTGTAAAAAGGCCTGGTTTCGCCGAAGAGCTCCTTTTTGTCGTTCATCTATTTCTTTCAAATATTTTTTCAGCTTCATGTATTTTAGTTTCATTCTACAGGGGAAAAAGAAACCGTACTTAAAGAGTATGAAAATAAAACAAATGAATCTGCTACAATCACTTTTCTTCAGACACATATACACTAACACTTATGGAGGAGTTGCCCCTCCAGCCCCCCAGAAAGGAAGGGACACATTCTGCTGCACGACTGTCTAAAGCTGCATTATACAACTGACAGGATGGCCTCTGTGTAACCTCAGGTTTAAACAGGGGGTTTGGTGTTCAAAAGGATAAGCATATTAAAAAACTCTTGTAAGTTTGTTTTAAGTAATTATGTTGTAGTGAATTCTATCACATTAAATCAATATGAAAATTGTATTTAGAAGAACGTGCTCTGAAAGTCACACAAATTGTAACATTAAGGCTGAGGTTTCACAACTGCTTTAAGCCAACCTAAACCCATGCTGCCACCACAAGGGGCATCTCACACCAAGCCTTTCTTTTTTGTGCCAGTGCTAACTGCTACATGGCCACAGGGCAAATTAGGCCAAGAGTAATCCAGCTAAAAATCCATCTAAACCAGTTCTCACCCACCCAAAAGCCAGACTCACTTTCAGCCAGACCTATTTGCTTATCTGATGACAGGACAGCCGCCCAAGCAGCAGTGCCAACATAGGGAAATGTGAACCAGGGGCAGTCAGGAGCATCTTTTGGTCCCAATCTGCCTGCAGGTCTGCTTAAATCAGTAGTGAAATTGCAGCCTAAATTCCCTGAGCTGCCAATACTTTCAGAGAAACTCCAGTTTAAAACCTGTTAGTTTAAAATAAATCAAATAAAAACAGAAAACAAAGTACATGTGATGTTTCCCCACCTGTTCAGGCATTTTTTTTTTTTCTTCTAAAATTTACATCTTAATTTTCTAACCAAAAGGCCCTCTTTCAGAAGAGGAGTTCCTAAGGGATTGGCCATTATTGCACCTAGCCCTCACAGTCCCCTGAGCCAAGACAGAAAAGTCACCTCTGTGAGGTTTACAAAACCCAGTTGAGGAAAGGAACACTGGATGAGATACTTTTCTGCCCTCTTTCGTTGTTGGTTGTGACTTTTTTTTCTTTGGTTTATTGTTTAGGGCTTGGGGTTGTTGTTTGGTTTGGGTTTTGTGTTGTTGTTTGTGTTTGTGGTTTGTTTTTTGTGGTTTCCCCCCCCCCCCCCCCCCAACAGACTGTGTATGCAACTTACATTAAATAGATGATGCAGAAACAATCCAAGGCGCAGGACCAGAACCTGGAATATCCTCTAGGAACTGCTAAAACTTTCAGCCTGTAAGACCCTAGGAGTTTCTAGCATGAACTATGCTGCAGTGATTTTGCAAAAGTTGCATAAAACCAACTTACTTGCTAGTTATTACTAAGATAGTAACACTTCGGTATTAATAGAGTAAGGTAGTTATGTTACTGCTGAAGTTATTTCATAATTAACTTAGAGACACGAATCTTACGAACATAAATTTATTGTTATTTAAAAAACCCTTCAAGATAACACTCTGAAAGCATTCCATGACACCAAAGTCTTTGTAATAATAATAATAAAAAAAACTTAAGAAGCTTTTAAATAGGCTTACAGGTATGCATCAGACTTTCTGTATTCCATCAGTTTTCTTTCTAATTCCAGCCTTTTGGCTTCACTGGAAGAAAGCAAAAAACATATAGTAAGATACAACCATTTCTCAACTGAAATTCTCAAAATGCAATAAATAAAGCATTTCCCAGAACATAAGCTTTTCAGAGCAGAGAGCACATTTTCGCTAGACTGGTAGCCTTACAGACTGATCTGCCAGCCAAGCCTGTTAAAAAAACACTCCACCAAACCCTCAAAGCTTTTACTCCTCTCACTGTTCCTCACTGGAACAAGAGCTAGGTTGTTCTAAAGGGAAAAGATGCCTGAAAGTATATACATGCACACAAGACCCACCAAAATAGCCAGAGACTTCTGCCCAGCTTCAGCTGCTTTTTCAAGTCCCTTCTCCAGCAGCCCCAGGAAGGGCTCAAAGCCCTGGGACTGGCAGTTCAGGAGCTCATCTCTCCCCATCTTCCCCACTCTGAGCCCCAGAGCAGACCACTTTCAGTGCAGCTGAAACTTGCTCAAATGGCCAGCTCCCCAGAACCTCTCATAGGAATGCATCAACACGCTAAAACAGATTTCCAGAAAGTCCCACGTCTTTTCTGGCTTACAGACCCACTGTGCTATCCCCGTATTCTATTTAACGATTAGAACTTATAATCAAGTACATACTTCACACTTGTGCATTAAAGCCAAATACATCTAGAGGCACACTAGCACTACCTGCCAGAACTTAAAGGGTAACAGATATAAGTAACCATCAAAAACATTTATGGTTGTGAAAATGCTATGAGGCCATCTGTATCAGCCAAGAGGGCAAGGGCATAGGCCCATGGGGATGATCAGACTGCTTAAGAACAAACTCCACACCTCGCCTACAATATATTTCACAGAATCTATCTTCAAGAAGAGAAAGAGTAAAGCTGATATTATTTAGTAATTACAAATTGCATCTGAAGATGAGCAACCATCCCATGAGCAAAAATAATAATCAACTGGTGAAACAGAGGCTTCCAGCAGATTCACATCAGAAACCCTGCAACCAAAGCAAGTACCCCAAGTTGCTTATTAAAAAATGATATCAAATTCTTATTAGCCAGGAAGGCTGTACTTGTGCGAGTGATACAGGCAGATACCCGGGATTGCATGCACCCATACGGCTAGGCATGCTTATCTACGGATTCGCACGCTCCCCTACAAACGTGTCCATGTCACAGCCACACGCATTTGCCTCCTCCTACTTGCCCTCACAGAGGAAAGCAAGGGGGAAAAAAACCCAAAACAAACCCTTTCTGCTTCTTAGTCTGAGACCAAGGCATCCATTTTACCCATCTGATCCTGCCACTGCCTGAAACAAGATTAGGTTTTCATGTCATGTATGCAATTTAAAAGCCACGCTTCATCTGGGATCTCATCCTTTCAATTTCCTTTTACATGATGGACAGCTCAGCAAAAGCAGATTTCAAGATCTTGTTTTTACACTTCTAGAAGTAATTTTCATGACTCAATGAAGAACACTGATATCCCAATGGATGTAGAAGCCGATGGATGTGAACTGCCATTGGCCCCAATCCCATTTCTCATTCTCTGATACCACAGGTAGCACATCACACTCCTCAGCTCCTGGAAGATCGTTCCCTTTCTACCAGCTTGGCTTTTCAGAATCCCATTCCCGGGTCTGTTACACCTGTTTAGACAGCACATGAATATATAAGCAAGGTCTTCAAGAGACAAAGTGGGATAAAAAACATCAGGTAAGAGCCTCTCAGCACTTGAGTGTCGTCATTATGGATGCCTAGAAGGGTTACGCACAGCTTGTGGTGTTTTACAACGTGGCTCTGTCCAAGCACTGAATTAGAGGCAATCAAGACTTGACTTGTGGATTTGCTTGCCCAGGTTCTGGCAAGGTTCCAGCGGAGTTTCTTTGTGTCAGTGACAGAAGCGAAGCTTGCAGCAGTACAGGGATCATCCTTGGCTACTCCACTGCACCACCACCTCCTTTTTTACATGAAAAAGCAAAGCTCTCAGCATGAAACTTTTATTTGTTGATGCAGTTTTGCATTAGGTTACAGTGGTGCAAACAGGCAGTTATTTTTTTTCTTAAATGGGCAAAAATAGCACACTTCAGAACTTTTTAAGGATCCAGGTGGCTCATTTTCAAACAACCCTGAATCTTCAGTCTGCAGAGAAAGAGTGTTAGTTTGGGATTTGAGAGCAGAATTAAATTCCCTGGTCAGCCACAAGCTCTCTCTAATCTCTGGCATTTCACCAGGCATCGATCTGCAGGGATATCTGATCCCTCACCTCCCGTGTAAACCAGCAGGACTAAGATGCCTCAATATTTTTTTCAGATACCAGGCCCTAGTCTCTTTGTGCTTTGGTTCTGCTTCCATAATGTAGGAATAACAGTACTCCTGTCACGATACCCTGTTGAGATAAGTACACAGATGGTTGCACAACACTCAGGCACAACGCAACCTTCCCACGAAAGTAAGAAATGTTATTTTTACAGTTGCTTTTCTATACCAGCCTGACATTAAATCAACTGTCAAGCACTGAGCTGCATCCACCTTACCAGCCTGGAGCCTGGCCAGAGCCTGCTCAAGCCTTAGCCAGCTGTGCTGGTCACCTGGGCAGGTTAGAGGAGGCCTGTTCAGCACCATCTACAGACAACCAACACCAGCAGACACTTCTGAAATCAATAATCCTACCCCGTTTACATTCTCTGTTCAGGACATCTCAGCCTTTGTACACCCTTACTGCAAATCACCCTTAGCGAAATATCTGGCCTCACTGTCTGAAAAGTGAAGCTAATTGCAAAGTTAGCCGCAGTGTTAAGTCCAGTACTTAATGATGTAAGCCGTTTACTTCATCGCCCACACCGCTCAAACACTGCCTTTCTCACCAGCAGCCACCGAGGATGAAGTGCTGAGTAATCACAGCATGGTCAGGTCTGTATAAAACACAGAAGGCAAACTGCCTACCCCATCTCGCTTACCTTAGAGACCTCAAACCTAATCCTCTATAATTCTGCACACGACAGACATCACTGACCTGCATACAGAGACCTACGCATGCAGTACCCTCTACATTTAGATTGGACAAAGTACCAGTGTTAGGAAATAAAACATTGTCTAACAGAATTTACGTACATTTATGGGGTTTTTGCACAAGTCTCAAGGCAGTCCATGCTGACTATTTATCAGAAGCTTAATATCTGGTGGCTAATTTCTCAAGAACTTCGATATTTAAAGGAAAAAGAAAAGAGATTTATGAGAACAGGTGGAAAAGAAATATTCATGAGAACTCCCTTCTAGTTGACCAAGTCAGATGGGGGACATAACCAAGCAGCAGCTTCCTCAAGCTCATGCACATACGGCTTGTTAGTAGCAGCTGATTGTTTGCTGAAGCACAACTGCACACTGAAAGCAGGACTGCAGTCAGCAGTGACACACCGTCGGGTGCTTTGGGTCCGAGAACAGCCAGCCTCACATCAGATCAGTGCAGAACTCCAAAGTGGGACTTAAAAAGCTGAAATGGTCCAGTGATTTAACAAAAGTTTTTATATTTCACAGTTGAAAAAGTTGTTTAGATGAAAGGTATCACTTCGAGAAATTCTGAAGAGGCAACTGCCTCTGCAGCATCGTTCCCAGGGGCAAAAGCAGCGTGCAACTTGCAGTGTGGCATAAAAACTACTCTTTGCTTGTCAACACCACCAAGTACAAATACATCTTTTATTTTATATTTTAAAGGATGTACAACTGAAGCGTGCCAGGAAGAAAAGGTCTGTTTATTATCACAAGACCTGTTAAGCTGCGTCTCCAAAGGAAGCACAGCTTATGCAGTCATGCTGTCTTGCCTGCCTGTAACTCCCCTTCGCCAAGTAACTCCTGACTCTCTTGGTGCAGCTGAATCAGACAGAGGAGCTGACATCTGAAGTGTACTACATTCCCAGAGGCTTCAGAGGAGCTGAAGAGGGGTAGCACATTTGCGCAGCGTGAGCTCAGCCCTAGCTCAGGCAACAGAGAAGCTACAATAGAGGTGGCCCAGCTTCACGAAGACAGGGCTTCCGGGAAACACAAGACATCCCTGCTCCGAACGTGAGGGATATCTGCACACAAAGACAGAGTTTAAAGCAGCGTGCAGTCCAGATCGCTCAGATTTTAATCTGCCCTCTCCATTTTCTAACGCCACAATTTAGATAAAGTACACTCCCCATCTAGGGCCCACGTCTCTAATAATTCCTAGACAATAAAAGTATACTTTGTATATTCTTATCCGGTCTTGTAAACCGCAAGCTATTCCTGTTTTGTTTGCCAGTGGTCTTCCAGAGCAGAACAGGATATTGGTGAAGACATACACAGCGTTTCTGTAAAAGCACTATCTAGATGTGAGGTTAGATTATTACGGCCATGGTGTTATTTTTTTCTGCTACTACTGTATGTTTGAGATGCACGCACATGACCCAGAAACCAAAGCCTCCTGCTTTAGGCAGAAAACAGGTACTGCTTAAAAAAGACCTTTGTAACAGCATGCCATACATGATCTCAGGAGACTTCCTCTAGCCAGGAAAAAACCACCACACCGATCACTGTGGTTATTGCAGTGAGTAACGGTCTGGGAGCATCACTAATCGCGCACGGCTTCGGAGGAGCTGACGGGTGGCCGAGACCCCCCAGGCCAAAGCCCTTCGGTGAGCTCGCCCCGCCACGCACGTTTGCTTTTTTCCTGAAAGTCAGGCCCGCCCTGCAAAGTGAAGCACCTGAAATAACTTTTAAACAAAGAAAAGATTAAAAAGGTGTCTGTAGGAGGAACATCTGTATGCGTCCATTCATCGACCAGCCAGCTCTGAAACACCACCATTTACATGGTTTGCTTAAGCTGACAGGTACCCCTGCGAACACGGCCGGGGTGCTTCAGAAGGGCTCCTCAGGCCGCCCGAACAGGCCTGCGGCGCTCCCCGCGCCGCCCCGCAGGGAAGCCACACAGCAGGGCGGCTGCCAACACAGGTGCCGGTGTTACCGATAAGCTGGGCTTAAGGACCCCCCCCCCTCCCGCCCCCCAAACCCAGCGAGCCGGCAGAGGATGGCGGAGTGCGGGAGGTGACATGGGCACCCGGGACGAGCCCCCCCCGCCCTGCGGACTGCTCCCGGGGCCGGCACCCCACCCCTCCGCCCCAGCCCGCTCTCTCCCAGCCCGCTATCGCGTTCCCGGGAGGGCGGGAACCCGCCCCCCCTACCCGGGGCAGGCTGAGGGAGGGGGCCGGGCCCGGCGGCGGGGCGGCCCGCGGTCTGCTCACCTGAGGCGGAGGAGGAGGCTGCCGGGCCGCCGGGAGCTGCCGGCGGGGGCGGGCCGGGGGTCCGGAGGCGGCCCAGGCCCGCTCATGCCGCCCTGTTTACGGCGGTGGCCACAGCGACGGCTCCCGCCCTGCACCGCGGCGGCCCCGCCCCGGAACTCCCCGCCCCGCGCGCGCGTCGCCATGGGGACGGGACGGGGCGGGGCGCTTCCCGCCGCCCCGAGGCGCGGGCGGGGCTCGAGCCTTTCCCGCCCTCCCGCCTCAGGGGGCGGTGGGCTGCGGTACCTGTGCGCGTATAGAGGCGTGCACGCCCCCGCCCCTCTGTGCACCCGCACGCGGCGGGGCCGCCCCCGGGGCTGCAGCCGCGCCGCCCCGGCCAGGCCCGCAGGGCGCTGGGCCTGCAGTGCCGGGGAGGCCGGCGTCGAGCCGCCGTCGGGGATGGGGACACCTCTGTGTCCCTCGGAGGCTGCCCCGGCCCCAGCCCTTAAGGCGTTTTTAAGCCCTTAAGGCATTTTTAAGCCTTTAATGACTTAAAACACAGCAGAGGACTAATGAGAGCGTGCCAGCACGGGAGAGGGCAGGCGCGTGTCCGAGAGCTGCGAGAGTGCTCCCCACCCTCGCGTTGGAAACCTGCGGCATGAGTAGTTTGGGGACTGTTGGGATTTAAAGCATTTATTCCTAAATTGTTACTTCACCTGTTCATAAAATATTACAAAATCTGTTTATTTAGGCATTACTGCGGCAGTTAAAATGACCGTAATGCCCAGTCAAGCCTCCGCACTGGTGCTGGGCCCCAGCCTGTTCGGTAACCTGGGGTGAGGCAGCCATCTCTGTGTCTCTGGAAAAGGGGGGGAATAAGGACTTTGCAAGGCGCTAGGACGTTAATCCCAAAAATAATTGGGAGCTGCTGAACAGTTACACTAACAGAAGCCCCCCTTTAATGGTCTGTTTTACTGAGTTTATCGCATGCTCTGTTTTTCAGGAAAAAACTAACCAGAAAATGCAAATGGCTTATTTCTATCTGTAGAGAAACCAAACATCTCAGTAAAATTCCCAGATTCCTCCTCCTCTGAATTGCCACTGTGTCTACCAGCAGAGCCTATTGAGGTCTTCTCACCAAAACCCATCGGTCAGTGGGAAAAGCCACACCGCCTCCAGGGAGCACTGGACCAGCCCCAACAAACCCTGCATTTACACTGAACAAAGTGGAAAAGAAAACCACAATTTTTAATTTTCAGATAAGAACTTGGATCCCTTCGAAAGGAAGTTGCCAAGTTAGTGCTCAGGTTCCAAGGCCCCAGTAAAGGAAGTTCAGTCGCCTACCACGAGGTTATTTGAATTTAAGGAGAAAAAACGGTACATCAATAGACAGAATTGCGGATAGCTATGAAACGCTTGAGCGTAATTAGAACAGCAATCAGTATACAATTAGTACAAGACCATCATCGTAATTACCCTTGTGTCTGATGACTGCATCAGCTGTGGTTGCGGGGTAGCAGCAGCACGGCTGAGGACACGGCTCAAGCCACGTGCCGGTGCTGGGGGGCTCCGGGGGCTCAAGAGCATCAGGAGGAGCTTTTGGGCTCTTGTGGCGCTGCCCCATCCTGCGGGTTGGGGTTCCTCTGCCAGGTTTCGGTGTCGTGTGATAGTGTTCCTTAGTGTTTTTCAACACCTTCAGCCTCAAACTTGGATAAACCAAATTTAAATGTAAAGCAAAAAGCTTTGTTGAATTGATGCAGCGGTACTTAACAGTCCCCAAATTGGCTTCTGTCACTTGAATAACCATAGCTGCTGCCTGGCTTAGCCTTCGCATATCCGCTATAAATAAATGCCTCAATAAGGTATGGAAGGCTTTAGCTCATGTAAGAGCTTACCTACTCAGGAAAACACATATACAAAGGCTTTGCAGATTTGGGAGCCTTTTATTATTGAATTCACATAAAGCGCACTCATAATAAAAGATGCACTCTTCTTTCTCACTTTTCTGTTTATTGAAAGCAAAGGCGTGTTATGGAGACCTCCATCACGGTGCGAATTCACATCTTCACAAGAACTGAGAGGTGAAATCTGGGTCTCAGCTCGCCTAAATTTCCAAATTGGGCATTTTTCCCCCCAGATCCTGACTTTGCAACCCAGGTCCATCACAGCATGCCCTTTCCTTTAAAAATATGTGGGCGGAAAATAATGAGGGTTTGGCATCTCGGCTGCGGACACGATCCCCCGCCCTCTGCGAGAGTTACTTGTGGTACTATGCCTTCTCCGGAGCCTCTGTGCCAGCATGATGTTCCTGCTCCGTCATGGGGGCAGGTAAAATGGAAATAAAAAGGTTTTCAAGGTTGCTTCATAGTTAAATTGCCTTTTTTTTTTTTTCCCCCAGGAGGTCCCTCATAACAGCTCCCATTGCTAATATCGACATCAAAATAAATAGTCTCCCCTGTGACACCGAGGTGAGACACTAAAAACTTGTTATTTCAGAACGTCGGCCATGAACCGTGCTCTGTCAGGCTGAGGCGTACTTTGAATGCATCGCTGATTGTCTGTGCAGGGAACTGTCAAATGCTGTATGTTGTTTGAACAAGAAAACACTTTCATATACGACAATTTTGTTATTTTTCAAAACAGGCAAAGAATCTGGCTTTCTTAAGCCTCTACCAGTGACATACCAGGTTTGGTTCTGGAAGACTAAACGGCTTTTGAAAATATTTGTGCTTGCTAAAATAATATCAAAACTTTCAAACGCTTCTGGTGCTATCTAAAATTACGAGCACGTTATATTTACATACTGGAAAACCTTATTCCCAAACTAAGATTTGCAGGTTCCAGCTGAAAGGCATTGCTCTCCGCCTGACAGCTCAGCGCGGGAGGGGAGATTCACAGACCGCACAGTTTATTGCTTTAGGGGACTTTCCCAACCCTGGTAGTTTTGGTTTTGTTGGTTTTTTTAATTGCGGACCGCGGTGGAGCAGATGTGAGGGGCAGGGGTCTCCCGGGCGCTCGGTTGCTCGGTGGCCAGCGCTGCTGCTCGGGAGGAGGTGGGCTGCTCAGCATCTCCCGGCCGAGGGGCGTGCTTGGAGAGGCTGCCCGCCTCCCGCAGCATCTCCTGCTCCAAGCCTCTTCGCCGGGTAAACAAGGGTCGCCTCGCTGCGGAGGAGCTGGGCGGGAGCGCTGGGGGTCACCGTGACAGAGAAGATGGCGGCAAAACGGTCCTGGTGGGGAAGAGGGGGCGGGAGGGCTGCTCGGGAGGGGGGTCGGGCTGTAACGCTAGCGGGGAGGGCGTGGACGTGGCCTCGCCAGTGCCAGCTCTGCGGGTGGTACAACGGAGAAGGAAACCAGTGGAAGGAAAGCCGAAGTGGAAGAAAGAACAGCAGACAGGGCTAAACACCCTGAGGTTTTATTTTGCAAAAAAATAAGGAGATAAGAAGCCTTAGCCTGGGCTGCCCGAATATTTCCCATTTTGTTCCTCTCGCCCTTCGGTTCCGTGTCTCGGCGCAGGGCACACGCCCATCCGCTGCCGCCCCGGGCCTGCGGCGTGATCCCCCGCGCCGACACTGACGGGCTCAAGAATAATCTTATTACTGACATCCCTGATAACTAACATCAGTGCCCCATCCCTGAAAGCCTACAAAGAGTGTTTTGTTTGTGCTCTCCCTTCAGTACTTAACACTCCTTTTAGATTGTTTTAATTTAATTTTAATGTAATCTGATAAGAGCTGTAAAACTGTCAAAGAAATCTGTCTCCTTCTGTCTTATTAAATACACTTTGAATTAAATTATGTTTTTTTCCCCAATAGCTGCCAAACGAAAGTAGCTCTTGATTCAGACGCAGGGATTGATGTGCACTAATCTTAACAGCTTTACACACTCTTTTTAATTTAGGGAGGAAACCACGTGTGCTTTTAGCGTCCTGCTCCCCTCTGGAGCTGTAACAGTATCCCGGAAGGTGCAGAATTCACCCCATTGTGACGAGCATCTGGTCGCAGGGCGCTCACCTGCAGGAGAAAAAGGGAAGAAAGTGGAAAATAATATATCTTTGTAGGGGGAAAATGAAGGGGGCGAGGGACTGACAATGCCTCCAGGGCCGGCCCGCGTTGCTCCCTGCCGGCGGAAGGCTCGGTGGCCAGGTGCCACCCTGTGTCCCCACGCTGCAGGGCACCGTCACGCTGTGCCCCACGGCGCCTGTGGCGGTTCGTGGGTGCCCTCCCTGCCACGAGAGCCTCACGGGTTCCGCACGCTGAAAGGGGCTGGCCCGGCCTCAGGCTACGTCCGCAGGCCCCACAGTCTGGGGCCACACCGTGGGAAACCGGGGTTAAAAATCATACATTTCTGCCTCTTCAGCTATTGGGATCTTTCCAAAGATTTCTGCTGTAGTTTTTTCCGCCCTACTTATCTGCTCCATGCTTTTCCTTCCCAGGTGCTACAGACCGCCTGCCTGTCTCACCCTTGGTCTCTCCCCTCTCACCTGTCACCGACCCTCGGCTACATCTACCGGAGATCGCCGTCACGGGGTTTGCTGGTTCTTCTCCCAAGCACAGTATGTATCTGCTGCACATTGTCAGCCACGGCCTCTGATCTGAAGCCAGAAGAGGGAGGGGATGCTACTTGTTCCAGAAAAGATGGGAGACTCTTCATATAAAGCAGAAATTGTGGGTGCCCTCGTGTAGGGTGCTTGGGAAGAGCCTCCCCCCGGTAGCCTCTGCATAACCCCCCTGCCTCGCACTGCTGCCGGAACGGTAACGATGGGGTTTTGCAGATGAAGGGCCCTCTCTGATTTTAGCCGAGTTTCACTTAATCTGAGAAACCCAAATGTTGCTTGACAATGTCTGGGTGAGAATAAACCAAATCACGGCTTCAAAAGCATTTAAGAGAAATCAGTGATGAAAAACAAAAGGGGCGATTAGCTGCAAGCACCGACGTGCGCAGCAGACGCGCGGATGAGAGAGATGAGAGCCGGAACGTTTCAGCTTAGCTCCTTGCCACCATTTTGCTATTTCTGCCAAAGAGCAAACAGCAGGCTGAGGTTTGTGCGTGCCTTCGCTGGAAAGGGATTTGCTGAAATGCAGAGTGTGATGCACTGGGAAGAGGTTTTTCCTCTCTGCGCTTGTTCAGTTTGTGAGAGCGACTGTCCGTCTAGCTAGCGCTTGCCCACAAGTCAGCACAGAACTGAATGCATTTTCTTTCTCTCTCTTTTTTTTTTCCCCCTTTTCAATTAGATTCATAATACATGCCCTGGTAGCTATGTAAAAGACATAAAAAAATTTACATAATGCCCATATAAGTCTCTTTGTTAATGAATCAAGTCCCAAATGAAGAGCACTAATAGTAGATTAGTAATCAAAGAGCAAATAACACCAGTGAACATATCTCAGCAGAGCAGTTGTGTGGATCCATTTCCGACTGTCGGTGTCGATGCATGGAAATCGTAATTAGCATGTTGAATTCAATGTTTAAATTTTAATAAATTTTAATATAATAAAATGCTTGTATTAAACGTTACAGTTCCTTGAAACCTGTTATTACTCATCTCTGAGGCATACATAGAAAATACATTGTCTTACTGAAGACGGCGGTTTTTGCTGTTGACAGGACAGGTGAAACGAGTTCCTCCAGCAAGAACTTAACACAGAAGCCAACGATAATGGCTGATTAAATAAAAAACTTAAGAACAAGACTAGAGCATTTGAAACTATATAACGTTTATTAAGAATGTAAGGGTCCTATTCAAAGCCTATTGACATAATTGAAAAGTCTCTAGTAATGTCATTGTCAATGAATTTTGAATTAATCCTGGAGAATTTAGACACAAGCACATGCCATTGTTTACGGCTCCGTGTTGTTAATGAGCAACAGAAATGCCGTGGCACGGGGAGGGGAGCAGATTAGAGACCCTTTGCCGGGAAGTATTCTCCTCCCCAGCCACCTCAAAGTGCTTTTCGGGCCTCCTACACGGCACAGGAGGCTCCAGGACCAGAAGGGATCAGGTATGACCTGACTCAGGCTTTTCCAAGGCCAAGGATCTGGAGAGGATGTCTGGGAGACTTCGGGTCTCTCCTTCCCCAATAATTCACGGCCACTTCTGCTCCTAAGATGTAGACAGGAGGAATTAACCAGTCTCCATTTAAGTGTCTGCTGTTGTCTGAAGAGGAAAGAGGAGATTGACAGTGTTGAGTTTCCCGGTCCCTGGAGAAATGAGAACTGAATTTAGGCTTTCTCAGACGCAAGACAAGAGGCTGAATTGGAACGAGACCACTCAGAGCAGACCGTCAAAAGGCTCTATTCCCGTATTCTCTGAAATCACCTATGCCTTTCGCGCCGGAGTGCCTGCACAACCACTGCTTCAATTTCTGTTGCGCAACCTGAAACAGTTCTGATGTATTTCTGTGCAGGAGGGACTCTTTTGTGCTGTTTTAGGTCACTATAGAACGCCTCTTTCAGGCCTGCAGTAACCAAAAAGGAAGCAGGAAGAAGATGATGGCTCACAAATGCGTGGCCAAACCCAGTCCCACAGCCACCCGTTCGGGTCCCACAGTGGGGAGCACTATGCCGCTGTGCAGGCTGCGGCTCCAGCCAACGCGCCGTAGCCCAGCGCGAGGCCGGGCCTGCCACGCATCACAGACCTCGGCCACCGAGAGTTCAATTCCATTGCAAATCATGGGACAGAGAACATCCCTCAGGGGGCTCCCATTGGCCTCTGCCAGACTCCCCAAATGAACAAAGGGCTGCGTGCCCGAGTGTCTCGCTGCCTGCTCTGTGCCCGTGCCCGCGGTGCTGCAGCAAGCCTACAGAGGCAACGTGGGGATTTTGCACCTGGGCATTTGCCTAGCCGCAGAAGCATCCCACCTCGCCTTCAACCCATGGTCCTTTGCACCAAGTCGAGATCGTGACGCGTTTTTGCCAGCATCCTCTGTGTGGAAGCCAGCAGCTTCGTGGCCGCATCACTCCCAGCTCCCCGTCCCTTCCCCATCTCCAACGAGCGAGGCAGGCAGCGCAACCGCGGGTTGGCCAGTCGGCTCCATCTTCCTCCATCTCAGCGCTTGCTGCTGCTGCTGTTTGAAAGGACAGAGATCTGCCAGGCTCTTTCGTGGGCATTTTAACAAATGGGTGGATTAATCTCATGTACCGACTGAAATACCGAAAAAGTTTTTCTTCTGCAAGTCATAAAAAATTGAACGGAAAATATAAAATAACTAGGAAATTCTTTCAACTGAATTAGATAATGTTTTCCTTTTAGCGCCACATTTTATAGCGATCTGTTTTGAAGAGGTGCTTTCTGCGTTGACAGGGACGAGGCATTCAGTCAAGGTAAAAAGCCCGGAAGATCCAAAACCCCAGACTCAAAGGGAGAACGTCTGGCCTATTGTCTGTTTTGATTAATGAAGCCTTTTGCATAGTGAGATAATACGATGTTTGCTGAGCAGGGAACGCTGCTGCGCAGCAGAAATATCAGAAGTATGAATAATATTCAATACGATAACGACATCAATAAGCTAATCTATGCATTACTGGATTCTGCTCAAAACCGCCTCAAATGATATTTGTTTATTTCATAATTGTCAGCCACTTTGATGCACTTGTCGTCAGGTTCAACAAGTGCTCCAAGCTACAAGGGTTTGAAACAAAGGGAAGCACTTGGGCGAGCCTTGCAGTTTAGTGCCGTTCAGGGCAAGGGAAACAAGATCCGGCGGCAGCTCCTCACCGCCGGCACGGGTAGCGAGGCGCTGCTCTTTAGGCAGACGTTGACAAACACAGAGTCCCTTGAGGATCCCTCTTTACTGTACACCAAAATATTTAAACCCTGATAAGGACGTTTGTATTTCAGCACGAACGTTCGCAAGTCGTCAGTGACTCTTTAAAATAAAAGTGAGCAAATTGGTGAAACGGCAGTAGCAGCACACCCAGAAAATAAATGCCTCCCACTGAGCTAGAATTATGCGCAACCCTGAACTAACTGCTGGTCGCGTGTCATCTCCATTTTATTTTTACTTCTGCCTGAGGTTTGGGGCTGTACGGCTGGAGCCCATGAGGTGACGGAGAAGCTGGCTTCTCTTTCAGCAAGTGCTGCCTGCAGAGCCAGGCCAGATTTCACGGGGGGTAATAACGATACGCTGCTTCTCCGTCGCTGCCGTTTCTTTGAAACCCAGTTTCAAGCGGACACGGTATTTTTCACTTCCTGTCCCAAACCACCATGGTTTATTAAGCATTTCCCCCTCTGTCCTGCGCAGATTGTTCTGGTGATGAACAAAAGGATGCATACGCATAAACCTTTTATTCATTTGCAAAGCAGGAGAACGAGCATAAGACAAATTAATTAAACCACGTCTGCTCAGAGCTCGGCATCGCTGGGCCCTGCCCTCTGCACTCCATTTAGCGTGTGCCACGGTAAATAATCATGCCAAAGAGAAACAGGAACCTGAAGCAGAAGCTGGCAAAAAAGCTTGAAAAGAGTTGGAAAATATTCCAACAGTGCATTTAGATAGTGCCCAAAATCTCATTTCAAACCTACTCTTGAGGAAATACGCGCACCAGCTGGGTCAGCAGGTGGGCTCTGCGAGCAGCGAGGGGTCCAGGCTGAGTTTCGGGCTCCAGGTCCACACTGTTCTCACTGTTGGCAGACACACGTACCCTACGCGAGCCCTCCGAGCGCAGGGTGGCGGCCCTGAGGGTGCCCCGTTTCCCTTAGGAGGGTACCCATGCTTCCTGAGCACCCCGACGCGGCCCTAAGCACTCGCCCCTCCAGCTGCCCCCCCTTGTGCAGCAGCCCCCGCCCCGAGTAACGTCGGGTGTTACACGGGGCAGGGCAAGGTGTCCCCCGGGGCAGCACAGAGAGGTGCAGCCTGCCACTGAACTTCTTAACGAGCAAGCCTTTATTCTTGCTCAATTAATACACTCCGCTCGCCTTTTTATGTTTTTTGTTTGCAGAAGTGCACGGATTTGCTGCGCCCCGAAGCGCCCGAGCCGCTAATTGCGAGTATCGCAAGGCCGGGGCGAAACCCCGGCTGGCCCCGCTCCGCCGCGGGAGCCGGGCCCCAGCGAGCCCCGGCCTGGGCGAGGGGGCTTGAAAAGAAAGGGGCGGGGGGGGGGGGGGGGGGGAAGGAAAGAAAAGAAAAAAAGCAAACAGCCCAGGAACCCTCCCAGCTCCGAGCGAGCGACCGGAGGAAACCCTCCCCTCCCCAAGCGGCGCCGATGGCGTTTTGGGGAGCTGCTGGAGGAGAGCTCCCCTTCCCACCCGGGCTGCTCAAGGCTCTCGGGGTGAGGCAACAGGAGCCTTCATCCCCTCCTCCTCCTCCTGCTGCTGCTGCACCGGCGGGGACCGAGCCGCGCCCGCCGGGCCGGGCTGGGCTCGGGCAGCGGCTCAGGTAGGTCCCGCTTGCTTTGCCTCCCCCTCCCGCCCTCACGTCTTGGGGTTCCCCCCCTCGTCGTTTCCCTCGAGTGATCGAGTTCTGGTGATTTTATCATTTCGGCAGCGCGGGCCCCGAGCAGGCAGCGAAAGACGCTCGCTCCCCTTCGGCAGGCGGGGGTTTAACAAAACCCGGGTGCCGCGGCGTTCCGGAGAGCGTCGCCTAACGCCGCGCCTACCCGGCTGGTCGCGGCTGCTCTCCCGGCGCCGGATGGGACCCACGATAATTCACGAACTGAGGCAGCGGATACGCGGGGAGCCGAGGGCTGGCCGCGGGGCTTGAAAGTGGGGTGGGGGCGAGGGCACCCCCAAAGCTGCTCGGGGAGGGGGACACACGGCACGACGCCCGGCAGGCTGGGCTTTGGGGGGAAAACGATGGAGGATGGGCCGGTGCTCCGGGAGGGACCAGCTCTTCCCTCCGCCACCGAGGCGGGAGGGGGGTCGCGGCCCGGGCCCCCCTGGCTCCCCGCGGCAGAGCCCCAGCCCCCGCCGGCCGGGCAGCCCCGCCGCTGCCCCCCGCGCCGAGCAGAGCCGCGCCGAGGCTCCCCGCCGAGGGGACGGGGCTCGGGCAGGGCTGGCTCCGCTCGTGCTGCCAGCAAAGCCCCCCGGGGGTCCCCCCGCCCGCTCCGTACCTGGGCTCCGGCGCGGCAGCTCCCCCGGCACGGCCAGCGGCGGTAACGCGGGGGTAGGGCTCTTCCCGAAGCCCTCCTGCAGAGCCCCCGGGGTGCTGGGGGGGGGGCGGGCTGACCCCCACCTCGGCCCGGCCCCGGGACCCCCCCCTCCCCCCGAGGGTGCGGACGGTGGGGTTCCCACCGGTCCGGGGCGGGGGAGCCCGTCCTTCCCCGGTATCGATTCCAGCCCGGCGCTGATGGCGTTTAGGCCGGGATTGGGGTATAATGGAAATATCATCAGGAGACAATTACCTTTTCAGAGCATTCACTTCTCCTCCCAGACACTGTTATTTGAGAAATAGGATCATTTGATTTCATATTGCACTAAATAACACCCAGCCGTCTCAAATTGCCAGCTTCTTAAAAGCCACCCATTGGAATAAATTGCAGAGCGACTCTTTTGGCTCTGGCTTCTCTTTTTTTCTCCCCCCCCTTCTCCTCTCCAGACCAGCCTTAGGGGGACGGGGCCGGGCACCGCGGCTGAGCCGCGCTCAGCAAAGCGCCGGCGCCCTTAATAGGCGCTTGAGTCGCTAAGCCCGACCTGCGCGGGTTTTGCTCGTCTTTTTCTCCCCCCCCCCCAACGCCATGTTGATGCGTTTTCTTTTTTTTTCTTTTTTTCTCTCCCATTTTAAAGCAAGATCTCCCCAGTCCCGCCGACGCCAAGGTGCGATGTGCCTTTAAAGCCATCAGTGCGCTCCTGCTAATCTGGTCATCACAGGCTTCATTATATCGGTATTAATGTCATCCGCGGATTACTAATTAGATTTGCGGGATAAATGAAATTACCCGAATGGGCTGCCCTGGGAGGAGGGGAGCGGAGAATCCGGCACTTCCCGGGATTTACGGCGGAAAAAGAAGGAGAAAAAAAAAAGGGGGGGCGGAATTTCCTTTTATTCCCCCCTCCCCGATTTTTTATTATTTTTGCTCCCCCCGGGCCAGGCCCCCCCATCCCCGCGGCGGGGCTGGGACCCGCGTCCTAATCGTGTTCTCCTCCGACAGACACTAATCAAGTAATTTCCCAATCCCAGCCCCATCAAATTGCTCTTTAGCTGTTGAACTGTGGAGTTTTGCTCCTCTTTTCTCATGCTAATCAAGCCCATTCAGCATCTCTCTGTGAGGCTATTTGTAGTGGAATAAATCTCCTTGTTTGCCTGCTGCATGATTAATTGATATTGTTGTATGGCTTTTGTTTGGGCCGCAGAGAGCTGAAAGGCAGCGCATATTGGATGTGACGAAAAGAGCCTGAAACATCATTTCGCTGCTGAGGTCTCCCGGAGGTCGAGGGATAGACCGATCGCATTATTCACCCTATTTATTTATCCTTATTAGAAAATATGATGAAAGAATAAGGCCCGGAGTCTTTTTTAAACATTGACTAAACAGCGCATACACAACCCCAATTAAAAAAAGTGCCCAAGATGAGGCCTTTTCTCCATATTAGAAAAATAGCTCTTTTAAACGAGGACCAATTAAACCATACTTCATTTTACCTGGGACCTCACAATGGACTTGACAACAAATTGCCTTTCTTCTTCGCTGTTAATTACTGGCAGGGTCCGCCACGCTTCGGCGGCCCGAAACCCTGCCCGGGTAGCCCACGCAAAGCCCACCGGACCCCGTCCCGCCCCCAGCAAAGCCCACCCGAGACTGGCGCAGGCCTCCAGCTGAAGGTGGCGGGAGCCAAGTCGGGCCCCTCCGTCCCCTCCTACCCAAGCGTGTGGAGCTATTTCAGCCTGGCCCTGGCCTCTGCGCCCCGGCCTCCATTCCCAGGCCTCCCCTGCGCCCCCCTGCCATTTTAAATACTGCATCTGTACTCCCAGGGGACACCGCTGCAACCAGGAGATTCAATTAAATAATCCCGCTCCTTTGCTTCTCCCACAAATGGCTTTTTTCCTCACCCAAATATTTCCAAGTTCCTTTTCAAAAAGGAGAAAAAAAAAAAAAAAGAAACCAAAAAACCAAAGTGAAGAACAACAGGGGAAAAAAAGAATGGGGGGGGGGAGAAGAAGAAAAGAAAGAAACTGTTCTCCTTTCTTTTCCCTGTATGCAGGGTAATTGATAGGCTCTATCAGAGGTCAGGATTTGCATAAGAATTAAGAGCAGTAAATTAATTTAATATTCCATGCACATCTCCAATTATTCCTGCAGACCTTTGTCTCCACGGCTGGCAGAGAGAAGGTTCAGCTGCTCTTCAACCAAACAACATCTGTGCAGTTAATAATTTGATAAACAGCTCATACAAATAGTTTCTGAATTATCTGCCAACCCAATGACTATTCAGTTTTGAAACACTTGGCAAGGTCTGTGACGTGCGGTCGGGGCTTTGTAGCCCTGTTCCAGTGATTTAGCCGCCCGGGCAGACATTTTCCCTCCTTATCTCTCAAATATAATCAACTACTCACAAAACATCCCCCCCCCATCAAAACCAATATGTAAAATAAGTAATTACCAGTAATTAATAAAAGCCCCCCGCCCCACCGCAGCGGAGGCAGAGGGGTGCTGGTGTGCGGGAGGGGGCTCGCACGTGCTGAGCGAACAGCCCGGTGCGTGCTGGGGCTGCCGCGGGGCCGGGGTCCGCGCCACACCTCCGGGCTCCAGGTCTCCATCGGGCTGCGTAAGGCTGTGTGGTTAGCGTGGGTGCCCGCCCGGGTGGGAGACGAATAGCTCTTGCCAGGTTTGGGCACGGGCCCCCTTCCCTGGCGGCAGGACTGGCAGCCCCTCGGCTGCTTCCTTTCCTGCACAGCAAACTGGGAAGGGGACAGGTTTTTCTGGAAGCCCTGGCTGTCCCCCTGCCTGGGTCTTGAAGGAGGAACAGCTGAAGGTAGCCCTGCTAAATCCAACTTTCAGCCTCAGGAGGGCATCCTGATTTTCACCCGCTGATTTCCAGGGGGAATCCAACCTTGCAAGACTGAGGTGGCTCCTTCATCCATCCCAGCACGGATGTAGAGGTCCAACTCCACATTGGCCAACCACCACGCCTTCCGATACAACCCACGGGGATGCATCAAACCGCTGCGACAGCGCTAGACTCACCCGATTTATTGTTAAATGCGCACATTTAATGCACAACCAAGAACAATAATTACAGGGGTAATACCCAAACGCTCCGCTCTCCGCGGCGTAATCGGGACGTAACCTTGCGCAGACACAGGCGGCCCTCGCTAATTTCCTCTTCTGCATGGCTTGTACTTTTAGCATTGCTTCTGGTACCTACTAATAAACGTGAGTGAATATGTGTAGAAAGAGAAGGATTTACATAGATATTGGGAACCCACTTGTAGTGAGCTCGGATCCAGTGAAACCGCGTGGCTAATGAAGATGAATGGAAGGGCTAATTTGTTCCAGTGTATTGCAATCTGCCGCCTTCATTTGCGGCGGGAGCGGAGCGGGCTGAGGAGCAGGTGCCGGCCGCCCGGCAGGATCCTGCCCACCCCATCGCTGGTCTTTTAAACAAATTGCCTTCCCAGCACAGCGGCCACGCTGTATTTCAAATTGCTGTTCCAGCGCCTGCATTCACGGGGCTAAATTGAACGTACAGAACTATTCCTTTTTCTGGTTAATGCAACACACGCAGCAAAAGTGCTCGAAGCAATTGAAAACTACGCCCAAGTTTTGAGTAGGCTTGGCAAGAAGTGCTAGGCTCAGCGCCCTTGCACTGCAACCAGAGTACCTAGCACTGATCTTTAAATGCTGCAAACATTTTTCAGCGCAGGAGCCCAAATACCCGCTGTGCAACAGGGCTGCGTGCTGCCAGGGCAGCACACCCAGCAAGGCGAGCTGGGCGATGGCCACCCAAAACCCACGAGCGTCCGTGCGAGGAGAATTTGAGGAAGAGTTGCACTTCACACACTCGCACATTTGCTTTTCGGCCGTGCACTGTCGAGGGGATTGTCCCCTGGGGTGGGCCGCAGGGAGCACGTTTCCAGCTCATGCTCCAGGAGCGCGGGTGGTTTTTTACACAGGGCAAGACACAGCCAGGGAATGTGGTTTCCAAACCTCTCCTCAGAGCTACGTGTAATTGTATTTGCCAGACAAATAACTGACCTTGTCCTTTGTCCCTGCCCTGGACTGTACATCCAATTACTCTGCTGGAGTGCAGTGGGAAGGAAAATTAAATTTGCACACTGGGTGCTGTTAATAAATCCCGTGGCCACCTCATTTTTCTGCTAATGAGCCTCTTGGTGAGGCCACCAAGGGGTAGCGTGTGGCATCTCCTGATGTGGTTCAGCTTCTCCCCTCTGCTCCCCCGGCCCCGAGGGAAGCCCTATCCCACCATCAGAGCTGCAGCACCCAGTCCCAAGAACACCGCCACGCCACCTGCCCCGAGCACCCAGCAGGTGCTGCCTGCGCAGGCGGGCTCCTGGCAGCGACGTGCTGCGAGGAGAGCTCCAGTCCCGTCTGAAGAAGCTGCAGCTGGCCCGCGGGCACGGGAATGTTAGGAGCGGCCACGCAGAAGGATGGGCGTTCTCCCCAGCAGGACCACAGCAGAGCCGGCGGCCTCAGACAGCTCCCCTCGCCGCCACGCGCTGCTGCTCGACTGCCTTGAGTCGCTGCTGGTTCCTACGAGCCCCTGCCTATGCTTGCATTGCACAGCTTTGACAGCAGCTGGGGTAGCGTGGAGAGGCCAAAACCAGCCTACGCACTGCAGGAGGCACTGCTGAGTTTCAGAAGGGCAAAAAACTGCTGAAGGTGGGATGCAGGGCTGCAGACTTGACAGTTCAGACCCTGCTAGAGGCATCAGTGTGCAAGTGCAACAGGGCAGGTGCTCCCACCTGGGCGGAGGGCGATGCTGCGATCCCTGCAGCACCCACAGGCACGCTCAGTTTAGGTGTGACCTTAAATTACACACGTGAGAAGATGCAAAGCGTTCCCCTGGTGATGCCGCTGCTTCTCACTGCCTTCAGGCATTAAACATCACTCCAAAATTAATAAAAAATTGATTTTAAAAAGATTATGAAGTTCTTCAGGCTAAAGGAAAGGTTAATGCTCCTCTCCATAGTCATGCAACTTTCATGTTTGCTGTCATAAAGAGGAGCTGATTTTTCTCTCCCTTTTAAAGAGAAAATTTACAGGATGAATAGGAATCCAGAAATAGTGACATAAACAGAAATGAAGGCATCAAGTGCCAAATTCAGACGGATGTCTGGGGCTTGATAAACCACTGCAGGCTTATCCCAGCATAAATAACGCCAGACTCAAGGCGACATTGGCCGGCTGTGTAGGACAGGCCAACTAGGGAACGACCTGGGGGAGGGAGACCTCAGCGCCGCAGGGGAGACCCTGCACTGAGGTTCAGCGGTTGCAGACCCAGTTCCTGCTGCTGACGGCTCATGCCAGGGCACGGTGCTACCCGACTGCAGCACTGGATTCAGCAGCATCGTGCCAGCATAAGCCCCAAAGCTCACCGTGGTGAATCAACCCCTTCAATATTCAGCACCTGCAGCTTCAGGGCTGCTCAGACCCGGGGATTTGCTGGTAAATGGATGCTTTTTTTTCTCCTTTCCAAAATTCAGATTCAAATCAATGCACTGTGCTGCCCCCAGAGCCCAAGGCCATTCTGACCTGAGACGGTGTTTTGTCCCAGCTCTAATTAAAAAAACACACATGCAAACCCAGTTTTTATTTTGGAAGCTAAACGTGCTGTTTTAAGAAATTCAAATCCCCAGTTTACAGCCCCGAATTCTGAACGCTCCGTGTTTAAGGAGGTAACCAGACCCCTAGCTGCTTTCTGTCACCCCAACAAGGGGCAACCCCCAGCTTCTCATACACTTCTGGTGGCACAGGGCAAGGTTTTAAGGCAGCCTTGGGCCTGGCACGGTGGGCTTTAAGGTCAGGAGGATGCAACGCTGGTTCCTGAGAGCCAGGACGCTGGAGACCCTGCTTCTTTGCTGTCGTCAGTTCACCCTTGAAGCTCTTAAGCCCCTTTGGTCCCTCAATTTAACCACAGCAAGAGGATTTCAACATTAACACTTGCCAAGCGGTATTAGGCAACTTAATTAATGTTTGCAGAGCTTTGAGCAGACAGTGCTATTCGTGCATAAATTTTGTCTTATCCCAGCCAGGCCACAAAACCCATGGAAATCCCGGCACTGCCACAGCAGCCAGATCCGTGGATGCACGGACGCACCACCTCTGCAAGGGGCTTCCTTCGGCACCTCAGGGGTGATGCATCCCGGGCAGCCGGAGCCCGAGGACGGCAGCGACGCTCAGTCTCCAGGAGCACAACTGCCCCCCAGCTCCTCCAGGAACCCCTCGGAGAGGCAACCACGCGCTGGCAGGCCCTGCACACCTTTCCTGTTTAAGATAATTGAGCAGAAACCAACTTTGCTCTGCTGGTCAAATACACTCCATCACAGCTAATTCGAATAGGAAATACTTTTAAAGACAACCAGCTGTGAGGTGCAGATACAAAATAAACAAGCTACCGAACAGCTTCAGGTGCTGGGTTTTGTTTTTTTTTTTTGTTTGGTTTGTTTTAAAACCAATACTCAGCCTGCAAAGGCGGGATAAGATGCTGCAGGGACACACCATGGGATAAGGTACCGTGGGGACGCACAGCCTCTCACTCGCCCAACTCGACCATTCTGCACCAGCTCAAAAAACCAAACTCAATGTAAGGTCACCGCGGGTCTGGTTCAGGGGAGCATCCCCGGGCAGGCAAACACCCAACGGCTTTTTTGGGCAGCTCCGAGTTCACTCTCAAGTGTTTCCCCCAGAGAGACATTTAAGCAAGGCAACTGCGCGGGGAGCGAGTCCTTGGAGCGGTGCTCCTGGCACGGCGTGCCATTTGCACGCCCATCCGCATCGTCACCGAAGGCTGCTGACAACCAGCAGCAGAGGCAGTAAAAAGCAAATCAGGTCCGTGCTGACGGGTGCGCGTTAAGCCGCTTCCTCAGTGCCACTTTTTGGAGCAGTCTCTCTTTACAGACTTGCTAATCGAGTTGCGGTGCCACTCTTTTTTTATTGAGCCATAGAAGTGTCTGTAATGAGAGATTAAAATAGTAGTCGTGCCCTGTGATTTATTTTTTAAATTCTTCTGTCTACGCGTGTGTAAACTACACCAAGTCACCCGGCTGTAGAGCGCAGATAAATAATGCATCGCAATATATTAAGCGAATGAGAATGCAAACCACAGAAAAATATGTAGAAGAGGAAAATGCATTTGCTGGGCGGTAAGTTATTGGACCTTTAGAGGCAGGGAAGGGAGAGGCTGGGGGGAGGTGGGTGGTGTTCGCTCCTGCCTTCCCTCCCGCAAATAAATCACCAGCCTCGCAGTGCTCGCGCCGAATAAAATATGACAGGTCTCTCTCGCAAGGCCGGCACGCAGCTCTGTAACAAGTCGCACCGCTCACCATGCATACTGACTGCAAATTGGGTGGGTTATCAGACGCTGCCATAAAAAAAAACAAACCGCAAACCTCTTCCCCCAACTGATTATGAACCTCATGCATAGCAAATGACAGAGCAATAACGCTCGCATTGCCTGCAGCAGAGGTAAAAAAAAATAAAATATTTACAGACTGACAGGCTAATGGACACTTTCCCAAAGAGCGGTTAGAAAGAAGTAGTAAATGGGCCCGTGCTGATGCAGGGCAGCGGGCCTGGTCAGGGATCAAGACACACAGCACCATATCGGATAACATATAATTGGCAGGTCACATCCAAATGAGTGTAGTCATGCATCATCCGGAAGGCTTTTGCTGGTTATAAAGACACTTGTAAACAATTCAGCCGCTGAACATGGCAATAATATGTTGATCCGGCATGTAATGAGGTGTTCCTGGAATCAATAAACTAGTCATGAAGAGCAGGGAGCAAGGTCAGCGCCTGCCTTTTTGATGACCTTTCCTGGCTGGTAAGGACATCATATACTCTGAAGAGGACTTTTCTCATATTGCAGAAGGCGCCGAGTGTCAGAACTTCCATTCGCAGCAAGCAAATGAACAGCCGGGCTCTGCATGCTAATGAAGTCCAGGCTATTTTCCACCTTTTCATCTGCACATTATGCTCTTGACTTTGGAGAAGGTGGGAATTAGGTTGGACCCTCGTGTCAGACTGCCTGATGGCTCAGCTCCGGAAAACTGGTAATTGAAGCTGATGACTGATGCGGAGGAGGCCTGAATTTGGAAATAAACAGTTTCAAGCACTGCATGTCATTTCTAGAGAGACTGCTGAGTGAATGGAAATGAGCTCTGTTTCTCCAATCTAATGCAGTTTCTCAGCAGGAAAAACACCGTCTTTGAGACAACAATGCCAGTCATTAAGATTTAAATGTTCTGGCGATAACGTAAGGAATAGCACCTGCCTTCGCAAACAGCACTTATGGAAATGCCGCCCCACGCCAGGGTCTGGGCTTAATCTCCAGCCCCCCAGCACCGGTCCTGGAGGAGCTGTGAGGCTCCAGACGCCAGCGGCGGGGAGGGCACGCATGGCACTCAGCTGTCGGTAGCTGGGTCAAAACCCTGGAAAAAATACCAGCAACACCGAAAGTGTGGGTTTGGAAAATCCGTAACTGAAACACAACGCTTACTGCGCTGCATCTGCGCGGTTTAACTGCTCTTCCCAAGCACATTTAGCAGCAGGCCTGCTGGCCTCGTCCTCCGCTGCTGCTGCTCATGGGGCTGGCCTTAATTCACGTCAGCCCAGCCGCCAGCCCTGGAAAGATAAAAAAAAAATGGAGTTTCTAGACAAGGCACTTAACGGCCAATATTTTCAGACTCGAATATGAACGCTCTGCCATCCTAGCTGTTGGGAAATAACACTAAAAATGTTATGACCCCTTTCAAAATCCTACCTGGTGGTGTGAAACTGAGCAGAGCACCTTGTTTGCTGGGGCAGGGGCAGCGCGGCAGCCTCGCAAAGGTTTCCAGGGATTTGGAGCGTTGCCGTTGGGACACGACCGTTAGTTACCTATTCATTACCTAAGGACATGCCCGGATCTGAATAAGCAGCTAGCTGTTTTTCTGCTGCCCAGAGGAGCAATATTTTGGGTCTTGTTTGAAACAAGGATGAGCAGAGGCTCTGTCTGCCCCCTGAGACCAGGCAGGATGGGGACCCACAGGCTCAGGGTTTCTCCACTCCAAGGTAACGCTGCTGGTATAAGCTGGGGCACGCTGCAGAAGCCCCTTGGCACCCCGTGCAGAGGCCACTGTGTTCACTATCCCCGCACAACCCCACCGGGCTGCTTCCCACTCCCCCAGACGGCTGCTCGCTGCCGAAAGTGGCCGTCTTTCCCCTCGGAGGTGGCTCCATCTCAGGAGTGGGTCTGTTTGTATAATAGTTTGCAACCCTTCAACATGAAAGGATATAGAAGGATGCAAGTTATTATTATGAAAATGAACCGAGCAACAGACAAAAATATTCAGAAGATGTAATCTGCCATCCCTACAATGCACTCGCGGAGAAGAGCACTTGGCAGGCAGAAGAGTAGTCGCCAGATACATTGCCTTTTGTTAAATTGCTTTTGCTCTGACAATGCCTTTTAAAACCACATGCAATCTTAATTTAAAATACCTAATACCTAAAGGTATAGGGGCCCAATGCTGGTCTCCAGTTTGGGATTTGTCCAAAGCAATTCCACTGGCTTAAGCACCACCATTCCTCATTTTAATCACACAACAAATGTGGGAGGCTGAGTTCCGCTTGTAAAGAAACTGTGGACCTGATCCAAACATCACCAAAAATCAATTGAGCAAATATTTATTTCTTTCAAGCAGCGAAGCCTACCGGCCACCTCACGTTTGTCCAAACCTTTGTCATGTTCAGCCAGTAAGAAAGGCCCCCTCCCCAGGTAGTGAGCTTTATCACGCAAGATGGGGGCAAATGCAAAATTCAGCCTTTTTATTTTCACATAGTTTTAGAAAATGGTTAAAAGTAAGGCATTCCTAAATACAGTAACGCAAGAAACTATTGCATTATTTTCCAAGGACTGAGCAGTGGGGAAACAAAACCCAAAATAAACCAACCAGCGCTTTCACACCAGTTGGTCTTTCTCTCTTCTTGCCCTGTCGGGCTGCGCATCGTTGCCAACTCTTCACCAAAACACTGAGACCGAGATCTCTAAAGACTGAAAGGTCCTGAAGGGTGCAGGAGCCAGTTCTGCACCCCTTAACCCAGTGCTTAATTAAACAGCCCCCAGCCCCCCCCGGAGGCCCGTTAGGTGCCAGTTTTATCCCCCGACCACCTGAAGGGAGCCGAGAGGCTAGGAGCGAGCGGCAGCATTGCCGGCGGTGTCTGTCACGACGCGCAGGTGTGTGTCGAGGCAGGGAGGCGCCGTCTCTGGGCTCACCCCATCCATCGGCGCTCCTCCCGGCCTCCCAACTTCATTAATACCCCCCTTCCCTATGCTAATACCATCACAAAATTATGCAGACTGTTTATATTTCTTTACAGCCAGAACAGGCTGCTGACACGAATCAGCCATTAGCGATTCACACTGAGGAGTCTCCACTAATTGTGCAGAATGTAATTAGTGATTATGTAATATCTAAGCTCTTGCAACTGTCATTAATGTCCACTATTCACCAGAGATAGTTCTTACTGAATTAGAGAATGATTACTGCATGGTAAATCTACTTAATCCTAAATATGCTAATTAACACTGTATGCACTTTAGACAGTGGTTAAAAGCACTAGTAACCTCAAAAAAAGGTTGCAATACACCAGAATCTAAATTGCTTGCAATGGATTTTTCCTTCAAAAGGTAAATTTGTTTAATTAAACGGTATAGCAAACTGTTAGGCACAGCTATTGATTAGCGCAACCCAAGCAAGGGTTTTCTGTAACAGATCTAGTGAGGTGGCACCGCAGGAGAGCGATGCTTCGGCAGCACCCCCCAGGCCCGACACGGCCTCGGCAGCGCCTCGCGGCAAGGGGGGCTCTGCGCGTGCCCCTACACACGTGGGTGCTCCCGAACGGGCACGAGATCGCCGGCGGAGCCTGATGTAAAATAGCTTTCTGAAAGCTCTCCCTCCAGGATTAAATACCCTATTCCTTCGGTCATAAACCATAATATTACTGCAGGCAGATACAGTAGCCTCCCTCAATAAATTCTCACTTAGATCTTAATTTTAAGATTTATTTGTGTAAAACAGACTTTAGATATTAAATGCTACCTACTAAACAAATGGAATAAATAGAGAAATTGTACAGTTTTTTGAAACGCCCCTTTCGAATGCCTGGGGTGTTTAATGTATTCTGGTTTTCCATTTAAAAAAAAAAAAAAAAGATATGGCTGTCATGAACCCGGAGGATAATAGCATTTTGTGATTTATGAAGATTCTTCCTGCTTATATATTTTATATAAATAATACTCCTGCGTGTATCTCTGCGCTCATTCATAATCAAAAGCTGCACAGGCTGTAAAAAGAGTTTGCGTAGTAACATATTTAAAATCAGCTTACAAAAATTGGATAACTAATATATCAGACGCAAAATAAGTCACTGTAGCAAGCATACCAAAAGGCAAATTAACAGCACAATGCAATCCACGACACACTTTTATCAGCAGAATGACACAACAAAAGAACACAAAACAAAAACTCCCACAAAAGGAAGTTCCTCAATAAAAAATAAGAAGTGAAAAGTATGATAAGAAATTAAGCACACTTCATTTACCTGGGCGTACTGAAGGCTTGCAGCCGATAAGGAGATTGCAAGCGCTCTTTGAAAGCTGTGCACCGCGGCGCGCACCGGCCCGACACCGCTCGGCTGATGCGGGGGACACCCGGTGGGAGCCGGGGGCCGGTCCTCGCTGCACGGGCGGGCGCCACGGGAGGGCCAGGTGCCCGCCCTGCCAGACCCGACGTTTTAGGGGGTGCAGATTCCACCCTAACAGACACTTTCTTCTGCGGGGGTCAGCAGCACCCCGTGCTAGCAGGAGCCAACGTGGGAAGCGCTGGCGGAGGGTGCCCCTGGGGTCAGGGCCTGGGTGAGGAGCGGACAACACTTTCTCCATGCGGAGGGAGATGCTCGACACCCAGGGAGCCACCCCGCCATGGCCATGCAACACCTCCGGCAGCACCCAGCCTGCGTCGATGTCAGCCCGTGCTGTCCAGATGCCGGGAGCACATGCCGGTTGCTGGGGACGAGGGGACACCCCCGGGAGCTGCCGCGTTCCTCAGCTGCGCTCACCCAGGGCGGCTGGAGGGGCTCTGCTCCCGCCGCCGCAACACCTCCACCTCCCTGGGAAGGGCCTCCCGCTGCTCGCGGGAGACAACCAAAGGGGAGCTGCTCTGTGAAGCGACTCCAAAACCACCGCCCTGGGATTCGGGGCTTACAGTCCCTCTCACCCGGAGGAAAAAAAAATTGCTCTAGATTCAAATTCAGAACGCAGAACTTCAGACCGGTACGACGGCTTTAAAAGCTACGGCCTGGACCTCCGGTGATACTTTTGGATTCGTTCATGTCTATTTAATTAAAAATACTTTAAAGCCCCACTAGTTTTGAACTCATGTCATCGCTGTTCTTAGCCACCGATCCACCTTGGGTCAAAGCCAGCCGGAGGATGCTCACGGGCCCTGTGGTGGCTGGTGGCTTTGTATATTTCAAACGGCCCACTTCGGTGGGTTATGAGTGCGTTGAACATTTATATTCATTTTTTAATGAAAGTTTCAGGAAGGTTTAGACTAAGCAGACTCAGTAGGTATGGGTGACAGCCTTATAATCCAGCGACTTAACAGTCCCTACACATTCACTTTATATAGGAGCTATTACAGCCTATGGCATTGAAAAGGAGTCATCTCTGGCGCCTAAATAAAGATTTACACAGAAGGCCCGACCCTAATATTGAGTTAGAGGATTATTTTCAATCATCATTGTCAATACCATGGGCCCTGAACTCAGCAAACCCTCCCTGCCCTGGAAGAGGTTTGCAGGGTCAGCTCCATGTGTTTTAAATGCCCCTATACATATGGCAGCCTGTAATTACAAGATAAAAATATATGGGCAGAAGGGGGAAGGAACGCGGGTTAAGTCTGCGAGTTCACACATGGCATCCGTGACCCACGGACGGCTCTTGCGTGGCTTTGAAAACCTGGGTGGCCTCTGCCCTGTTCCTCCTTCCCACGGGGGCTCACACAAGCCTCCCTTAAATCCCGCTACCCTCTGGGCAATGAGGTTTGTTGGGACTTTGTTGGCTTTCCCAAGATCCCCAGCTGCTGGAGCAGCACCTCCTGAGAAACTCAGCTTTTCTTTCTTTTTTAAAAAGAGAATTGCTAGCATGTGCAGGGATGCTAAAGTCCTCAACAGCCAACCAGGCAGCAAATACAAAAATAGCTTAAGTGTTTCAAAGTTACTATTTTTTTTTTTTAATGCCATAAGCCCCGCTCCCAAATCCTGGATGCTGCCAGGAGAGGAAGCACTTCACTGTCATTAGCGGCACCAGCAGGCAAGTGAAGCAGAGTGCCCGAAGGCTCTCCAAAACAGCTCGTTCCCCTCGCACATGCTCCCGAGCATCACTTTCCCCCTCCCCATGCTGCTGCAGTATCATCTCATTAACGCAGCACTTCCCAACTGGTAATAGTAACCCTGGCCTTAAATACCTCCATGTAGCTACATTAATTCCTCAAACAGCGCTCTCACCTTTTAGAACGGTAAGCCACAGAAGACAGTCAATAGATGATGAGATAACGGTTGTTATTTCAGTCCCCCGTATGGCTGACGGGCTTTCTCCGCCACAACACAGCTCACTCCAAGGCGATAAGGCAAGCCCGTTATCGCAGCATCGCGCTCTCCTCGCCGGCGCCCGGGACTCCGGCTGCTGCTCCCCGTGCTGAGCCCTGCCGCTGGCTCCCGGGGAGGCACGGCCGGCCGCGGGGGACAGATCCAGCCCAGGCATGACCAAGGTTAGCACCACCATCGCACGGGCAGCTGCAGGAATCCCGAGGGGACATCAGGGCTCCACATTGCCACCTGCGGGAACAGCCTCAGCACCTGGAGAGGACACCTGGCTGCACCCAGAGGGCTTCCCCCCACTCCAGCTTATTTTGCAAAACTTGTGTCTACTTCTGCCATTGCACGTCTCCAGCAGCGGCAGCCAACCCCGCTGTGAAGGCCAGCCAAGAAGCACTCTACACCAGGGCTGGGTGCAGGGGGGACCCCACCAGCAGCAGCTTGAGCAGTGCCTCTAAGCTGCTTCTAGCTCAGGGCTCCTGATGCCTCCAGCACGCGAGGGACACATGCTCTGCATCCAGAGCTTGCTCAGCCACATAGCACATGCTGGATTAAGGAGCAGGGCTTGCTCACGTCCGAGTTACCACACTCACCCTGGCTCCCAGCACCGCTGCAAACCCTCCTGCCCTTTGCTGATGCAGCTTCCCAACTCCAGCAGCACCTTCCAGTACTCGTGCCCTCCCTGAAGCCTGCTCGAGCCCCCCAGAAAAAGCCCTGCTGGCTTGCTCCCCTGGCTCGTACAAAACACAGCAGCACAGCCATGCAGCTCTACAGTCCCCGGGAGCCCTGGACAGGGTCACAACAGCTACGCTACTCCTAGGAAAGAGGCTCAGACTATCCTAGCCCTGCCTGCTGGGCTGGCTTAAATAACTTTGCCATTTGCACCTGCTGATGCTCACCTGGGACTGAATTACACCTGCTCTAGAGACCCCCAGGCCCCCAGCCCCCTCCTCCTTCCCACCTGGAAGGCCTGGTGGGGCTGGAACTGAGCAGGAGCATCCCTCTTCCCAGCCTGGGGGCTGGCCTGCCCCCAGGTGAGGGGCTTCATGCCGGTCACGGGCCGAGCTAGCGAACGCTGGGACAGGGCCTGAGCTCGCCTCGGCAAAGCTGGCGCTTGCTGCGCCACTGGGCTGCAGTCCGGTGCAGCATGCACTGGCAGGGGTGTCGGGTCCCGCGTCCTGCTCTCCCCGGCTCGCTCGGGGGCATTGCACTAATTGCATTTGCTCCTTCGCCAATTTGTGGTCTCATCGCTGCCCACCAGAAAATCTCATCCTTCTACAGCTCTGCCTTTAGGTGTTTCGGCCAGAAGCCTTTCAGCAGGAAAGGCCAAATACTGTATTTCAGCCAAAGCTTGTATCCTATTGGTATTTTTCATTAGCAACCCCTAATTACTGCCAGAGCAACTTACAGGGGAACTGAGTGGTAGTATCACCAAAAAAGAGGAAACGGCCCAGCAGCACGGGTCTAACGCAGGCGGTGCAGGTGGGGGATGCTCTGAGGAAGGACGCCTTGGCTGGGGCTGGGCGGGCATGGGGACGCTGGCAGTGAGCAGGGGGATGCTGGCAGCAAGCAGGGGGATGCTGGCGGTGAGTACCCATGGCAGTGGTTCTCCCACTGTCTCAGCGTGCCCCCACCTGGCAGATCCACGGAGGGCTGCGGGGAGCAGCCCACACCTCTGGATGTGGCCTGGGGGGGATGATGGCACCCAAACCGCGAGGGGCCAGGGAAGGCACTGCCACAAGCACTGTCCCCGCCACGGTGTCCCAGCCAGATTTGCCAAGCCCCAGCGCTCGCAGAGGCTCGGTGCTGCTGGGCACGCTGCACCTCCCCACTGCCAGGAAGGGTTTCTCTCCTCTTTGCAGGGGGCGGGGGGCTGCAGAGCCCACCCCAGCCCTGGCCCCTGCTGCTCAGGAGCTGGCGATGCCTGTCCGCAGGAGCCATGAGGATGCAGAGCCCTGGGCAAGTTTGCGCCCTGAAAATGTCCAGTTTAGCCAACGTTTATTTTTCAGCAAAGTAAAATATTTCAGTGAGAAAAATGTGAATAATTTTTGGCTGTAAAATCACAGCCAGCACCTTCCCCTGGAAAGCCCAGCCCGCTCCTTCTCCCCGGAGGGGACCAGCATGGGCTCTGGATCAAGCAGCCCACACCGCTCCGAAGGAGGCAGGGAGGGACGAGGGACAACATGCGCTGTCCCAGCCCTCCAGCCAAGCTGCCATCCCACCAGCCTCTGGAGGCAGACCCGGGGATCGGGGCCCAAGGCAGGCAGTTTGCAAGACAGATAACAAGTGAGGAGGGGATCAAACCGACCGTGTGTGCCAGGCCTCTGCAGCTGTCCGCACACTTGGCGACAGCGACAAACACAGAAGTCAGCTGGGGAAAGAAATGGAGCCTCTTCCTCCTGAAAATCTGCCACAGCTGCCGTAGCTGGTGGCCAGGCGTGTCCCTGGTGCGGGGGACGGCGGGCACCGTGCACCAAGCACAGAGCCTGTGCCCTCCCTCCCCTGTATTCCCCTGCTGAGACGGGGCAGTGGTGCACGGGGAACCCGGGGCTCCCGCAATGGAGGCGCAGGATGGATGTTGTGGGCAGCCTCACGGACAGGGCTGACCGGTACGGACAGGGCTGACCGGTACGGACAGGGCTCAGCAGTACGGACAGGGCTCACCAGAACGGACAGGGCTGACCGGTATGGACAGGGCTCAGCAGTACGGATAGGGCTCACCAGTACAGACAGGGCTCAGCAGTACGGACAGGGCTCACCAGAACGGACAGGGCTGACTGGTACGGACAGGGCAACAGGCGGTTTTGAAGGCGAAGCATGAGCCACGTCGCTCACTGTAAACCACGGCTGTGCAAATACGCACATACACACACAGAGCTATAGGTGGGCGTACATGCGCGGACGTATACACAGGTGCACACGCGTGTGCCTATGTGTAAACACAGGCTCTCGGCGGAAGGGACAGCTCATGGCTCCTGTGTTTTGTAATGACAATCACCAGTGAGGGAAATGAAAGAATTAGCCACACAATAAACCCCTAATTGCCTGGCAACAACATTTAGGCCCCATTAGGTAGATTTGTAACTGCTTCCAGAGAAATAAACTCCTGTGTCATTAGATAACAAGGAAAGAAATAGGTTATTTCCTTTTTGAAAGGTATGAAAGCTTCCAATTGCCTGATGTATTCGCTTAGTAGATTATTTTCTGTCATCTCAGTTAATTGAATTTTATCCATTGCTCTTAGAATTCCTCCCTTTCGTGTAAGGTTAAAAAGTTCAGAGGAGTCATATTTTTGAACCTCGTCCATTTATCGCATAAGTCAACTCCAGCTGCACAAAGTACGCCGGGGAAAACAGAGTAACAAAAAACTATGCAATAATTGCTTTTTAGCGTCCGGGTGAACTGGTGTCCAAAAAATTGTAACACATCGCTTTGCAAAACGGCATCCAGTTGGGATGCTGTTGGGAGGAACTGGAAGATGTTTACTGCACCGGGCAACGCACTGCCTTTGGGAGGTCCCACGGACCGGCTGGTTGCATGACGGCCTTCACCTCTTCCACCAGAACACCAAATTGGAGACGCAGAATTAAATTAATTCCCTAAATTCCCCAAGGGCGGAGACCCCTCGCCACTGGCAGCCGACCCCGCGAGGTGCAGCGCCGGCTCTTCTCGCTGCTGAGACGGAGTGGCTGTGCATGCGGCTGGGAAGAGTGACAGCTTGGCAGCGCTTATCTCCCCGCATCGGCCGAGCGGCAGGTCACCGCCGGCACGCAGGTGCCTGGGGGGAGGATTTTCTCCTCGCCCTCATTGTTGGCCTCCCTAGGACCAATTTCAAACCCGTCAAAATGTATTATGGCAAACCTCCTCTGAACAAAACCCGACATGCAGCCCTTCCAGGATGTCTCCTTGACATCCCTCAGCCTGGGAAGCCCTTCCCAGCACACACCATCACACATCATCCCGGCTCAGCTCTTCATGACAGCATTTCTCAGCTCCCTCACTTCTTTTTCCTTTGGTAGCAACATCAGCAATGCTCAGGCTTGCTTTTAAACACTGTGCAATCCCTTTCCCTCAAAATAACTGAGGAAAGAGACTGAGAAATTACCCGGGCTGGCGATCACTCTTCCCAGCTGAGACCTGCCTGTAGGAAGTAACGCGGCTCCGGGCCGGCAGCCGTTCCACCTGCCCCCCATCCCTCCTCTGCTGCTCCCGGAGCAGCGGGCAGCCATAAGCCGTGCCCCCGAGGACGGGGAGTGCTGTTCCCTGCACAAGGCGGGGTATTTTTCCCCCTGCAGAATAAGCTGGTCTGAGGTAGTGGCATGGCACCCCTGAGCATGAGATGTGCGCACCAGAAACACGTCCCAGGAACGTGTGCTCGGCGGGATGCTGAGCTGGCGTCAGCTCCTCTCCCTTCCCAGCGAGCAGAGCAGCTCATCCTGGCTAACGCCTTTGGAGTCACTGCGCCCCGCAAGAGGCCACTTTTCTGCCAGGCCTTGTATCTCCGCCGGGGTAAAAGTCCCGGGGAAGAGCAAATGTGCACACAGATTAGACGTGCTGCCCCGTACCACATCAATAATATCACATTACATGCCCACCTACGGGATGCAGACGTGACAGAGCGAGGGGGTGCCTGCGCCTGCTCTGCGGCCATACCGAAGCAGAGGTGTGGGTGTGCGTGAGGGGTGCGCCTGCCTAACACGCAGACACGGCGAGGTGGGTTTACTCTAGTCCCGCTCCTCTGGCAGCTGTGTCACCCCGTGCCACGCTCCCACCCCTCGCGCTGAGCACGGGCAGCGATGCCCAGCCCTCACTTTCACACAGCCCCCTCACTTCTTTCTTTGCAAAGCATACCTAGGCAGGTGATCTTTATTTCTGAATAAATCCATAAGTCATTCCTCTCATTATCACTCAGGCCGCTGCTCTTAAACTTCCCCACTTTCTCCCCCCAGTTGCTCCCAGGTACTCCTGCGGAGCACCGGCACCTTCACAGCCTCCAGCCAGCGCTTCCTTGCGGGGAGCTGATAAGCAAAGTTAAAGTTTAATGGGGACGATGGGGAAGAGGCTGCTTCATTTTGATCATGTGCAATATTTGCTCTGCAGAATAGCACCGCCCTTAATGAAATGGAATTGCTTGGCCGCCGAAAGATTACCTAAATGATCGGTTGGTGACTCCAGAGCCGCTTGATTTTAAACACTTCTGAAAAGCCAGCTCCATTTTCTGCTTTGGTGCATACCAATTCCCGGCGCTGGCGTATTAGAATAAATCAGCTCTGTCGGTAGGGCATTGTTATCCAGTTCCCAACTATTATAACATAGTTTCTATCAGAGCAGCTTTCTTCTCAGCCAGTCGAGTGGAATGATCCCTGAAAGCAGCGGTTTGTGGCAGAAACGCGCTCGCCTTTCTCCCCCCAAAGTCTCAGCATCGTCATAAATTTGTGATTGCCCACACGCACGGCAGCCGACAACAGGGCGGCTTAGGAGAGCTCGCGACTGGATAACAAGGACGTGGTAAAGTGCCTGGAAAGAGAGCGGGGCTTTGAAGTGCTGGGGAGGGAAGAAGCAACAGAAAGCCCAAAGAGGGGAAGAAAAAAATAAGTATGGAAAGATAACTAATCTGGAGCAGCCAAGCCCAAGGTAACACATCTTCCCAAAGGCTTTTCTGGGTCCTGCATGCATGCACGGGAGGCAGCAGTGCAGAGGTGCACCCTCCCCTGCCTGCCTTGACTGCTGGCATCCCACCCTTGCTCTTGTGCCCTGCTCCTGTGCCTGGTGCCCCTGCACCGACGCACAAGCAAACCTCCCAGTTATCACAGGTGAAGCTCAACTCTCAGGACGTTCAGGGCTCAGAGCCTTGATTTGCCACCACTTAGGGCTGGCAGGGCAGCAGCCATCACGCCCGGTCCCCAGGACTGGGTCTTTCAGGCTTAGGAGACCTGTTTTGGAGAGCTGGACCCCGGTCTGGTCTCTTCTTCAGCTGGTTTATTAAACTACTGATGGGGACAGGGGAGACCCCACGGCACCGCCAGGCTTATGCGCATGGATGTGACCCGCTGCATGCGTGGGATGGACGCCTGCTCCTCCCGTGCAGGGGGACAGAAGCGGGGCAGCAGGTCTGGGCTGAAAAGGTGACACAAAAACCAGACAGAGAAGGGGGAAAAGTGGAAGGAAAGAGCAGGGCTGCACTTTTCCAAGCTGTCTTGTTATTTTATTTGTTTTTAATTACACCCCAGAGCGCTGTGTATTGAGCATCCTTAATTAAAGAGGGAAGTGAAGAGCTGCAGGCGCTGGGGGAGCAGGAGAGCAAGGGGCGACGGCCGGACCCTGCTCTCCCCATCGGCGCAGGCGGGAGGCCGGCTCGGCCCACGCCAGGGAAGACCCCATACCTCTGCCAGCAGAGCCATTTGTGGGGATAACCCTGTAATCTACAGAAATCTGGGAATTATTATGGATATTACATAAATCAAACCCCCTGTGTCAATAAGGAAAAAACATTTTTGAAAGAAAAGCAGCTCAAAATTAACCCTGAGAGCATGGTTTTAACCCAGATCACCTTGGAAAAAGCAGCAGAGACAATGGTATGCATTCATTCCCTGTCCTTTATCATTTAAATAACCTGGCCTTCATTAGCTTCTGATGGATTGCTTTAAAATTGCTAAAACGGAGGTTTGTTTTTGATGTGTAGTTGCATTGATTCCTCCCCACCCCATTTTAATAAAAGGCATTTTATAGAGCGCTGAAGTGAACCAGGGTAAAACATCCTGGAGCTCCCAGTTTGGCCAACAGCGGGGTGTTTGCAAACCCGTGGGGGGTGCAGACCCACCCCGGACAGGCAGGAGCGGGCCCTGCCCGCACGCTGCAGGGGTCAGAGGGAGTTTGGGGAGGTGACACCGAGTCCACAGCAGCGAGACCCCCATGTCAGCGGCTGCGCTTTTACCACACAGCGGGTCCCAAAGCATGTGGGGCTCCTCGAGTCACACCAGAACAGAAAAGCAAAATAATGGCTGTCCAAGGCCCCATCCACAGTCACCGACATCGTCCTTGCAGGTGCTGCCAGCTCCGCTGACATCTCCAAGCAGATGGACTTGAAGGATCCATCTAAGTGGGATCACCAGCTCGTTGCTTGTTAGGAATAACGTGCTAAGCCCAGGGCAGCGCAGCAAAGCTAAGCTCACGGCGCCTTGCTGAGGAGCCCTGCCGGCTCCAGTGGGCTGTGGCTGGCACCCACCGGGGAGTAAAAACAGGTCATCAAACCTGGCCCAAGGCTGCCCAAAGCCTAGGGATCAAGAAATACAAATAACTGGCAGGAAAAACTGGTGGATATCACCAGCATGGGACTGTAAGCGCAGATGGGAAAATAGGGGCCTGGGGTTTCTCTCCTTGCAGCAGCGGGCTGCCCCAAACCTGTGGGCCTTCCCAAAGCCCACGGCCAACTGCACCTTCCCACTGTGAAAAAGTGCATCAGAATATTAAAATTCCTTCAACTCCCTGGCCCAGCCCTGCAGATCTTTCCAATAATGGGTGCTGAAGGCAGCAAAAGGCTTCTGACGCGGGGATTTTGAGCAGTAAGCGAGAGGGCTGCCTTTTGGCTTCCCACAGAGGCCTTTGCAGGAGCCCGCGGGTTCCTGGTGTAGGTGGAACACGCGGGAAGGAGCAGCCGCCACCAGCAGCCCTGCAACTCCCTGGAAAAACTAAATACATCACCTAGCCCAAGGCTGCCTTTTAAACGTTTTATTAAGGAGTGAGCCACGGTGTCAGTAACTCAGTGTAACCTGCTAGAGGTGCGTGTGCACATTAACACACACAAAGCCGATAAACTCCCAGGGCTGGCTTATAAATCTGGACCAGCATTTGCATACAAGCAGTCTGAAATCTGACCACTGGAATACATGTACATTTCTTTCTTAAAGGATAAGGCCTGAGTTAATTTAAAATGTTTCTTTTACAAACAGCTCTGTTTTAAAGTCCTACTATATTTTCTTAGTTCATAGTTAACAAACATCTGGCCAGTTTTGCTCTCACATTAAGTAAACAGCAAACTTGCCAGCATCTTCAAGCCGGTCAGAATCAGGTCCCTGGGGAAGTGTCTCTGGACTAGCTCTTGCTACCCCACACTGTTTTTCCTTCTTAACACTCCTTGCTTTTCCTCTACATCCATCACTATTTGCAACGGCGCTGTCCTGCTGCCCGGGCCCCAGGAGAGGACGTCCCCATGCTGTGCCACCCTGTGGGTCGGGAGTCGGGGGGTAACTCCTGACCGTGGGCAGCTATACCTCCGAATGACAAAATGCTCTTTCTTCTCCTACCTGCTGACGGAAAACCTGGCTAGTTAAAGCCAGGGATGCTCCTGTGCACGACTCTGCGACACCTGTGCACCAGGCACACCTCCAGCGGCGGGGCCAGTTGGCTCAGCTCGTGCTGTGGGCCTTCCCCGAGCCTCGGGCAGCTCCTCCCTTCGAAACCAGGCTCCTTCGGACGTGCCTTTCTGCCGGCTGCAGACCCAGCTCTGTTTTTCAGAGGAGGTAGTGGTACTACCTAAATAAAAAAAACAAAACAAAATAAAATTAAAAAAATAAATTAAAATAGAATAAACTATCACCCCTTAGACCGGAAGCGGGTGCCCCCAGGCAGCAAGGCGAGGGCAGGCGCTGGCCGGGCAGGGTGTTTGCCAACGGGCAGGGTGTTCGCGCGGAGCCCGGCGGGCAGCTAATGAGCAGGGTTTAACAGGGGCCGCACGCGTTGGCCAGAGAAGCCGCGCACACAGCCATCAAAGGGAGGGCACGCAACCTGCCTGAGTCGCCTAACGCTGCTCAAATAGGATTGCTGCCAGTGATGGACAGATCCTTATTTGTAAGTATTTAATGTTTCTTAGGAAGCACTTCTAAAAGAAATTGGTATGTAATGACAGCACTCACTGGAAAACAGGCCGATTATAAAATGCACTAACTTATCTGGTATTCATTTGAAAAGTAAATGGATGCAAGTAAAGGTGAGAGTTCACTACCAATTCAAATATTTTGCTTTAACAGGCTCTAGCACTCCTACTTTAATTCAAGCAGAAGCACAAGTATGAATAATCAAACTGGATGATGCTCATCAAAACCTTTGTGCCTTGCACCATTTCAAATGGTCATTGAAGCTTAATGGCAAAAAATTTACATTATTCCTTTAATTTGTATTCTGTTCCTTCCTTCTGAGTGATGTGATTGTGATTTTCTGTTGCCGGCTGTATTATTTTGATGCAAATGTTATGTGCTGCTACAGTCCAATTTCCTGCTTTGCCCTCCCCTCTTCTTCCCCCAGTAAAGAAACAACAGCTAAAATAGTTCAAAATTGGGGAGGGATTTTGAAATAGTTCCTTAACTACTGCTCCTAATTAAAGCAAACAATGCAGGGTCTTGAAGCACCCTGAAAAGCAGAAAATTAATTATTAGCTGAAGGGGGAGGGAAGTGGCTTTGCTCCCTGGACCTTCAAAAAAAAAAAAAAAGAAAAAAGAAAAAAGTGAGGGATCCCAATTCTGCCTATAAAAGAATTAGAAAAGAAAATTTGTAATTCAGTTAAAAACTCCTTTTGCTGGAACATAATCACCTAGGGATGAATGCTTTATTGAGAGGCATGGGGTTGCAAACCAAAGCCTTGCAAACAGGAGGCCCCCGGGGTGCTCACAGCACGTAATATATGCACCGACTAATTTATTGCGCTGTGACTAATTTCCATTCCTTGTGCTTAGAGTTGCCTTGCTAATTACAGGGATGTTTTCTTAACTTGGGTAATTGCGCTGCCCGTGCGCCGCCCCCCGTGCGCACCCCACGCGGGCTTTGATGCGCCCCCACGGGGCCGCTGCAGCGGGTGCCACCCTAATTAGATTGGCTGCCTTAATTAAGGGAGATGTGGGGGTGTGTGTGGGGGTGGCGGCGCTGAGCCCCCCACCATGCAGGCATGCGTGGGGCTTGTGCATCCCGAGGCTGCCCAGGCGTGCGGGGCAAAGCCAGGCCCAAGCCAGGCTTGCAAGGATGTACCCAAAACCAGAGCAGCCCCGTACCCCACACACCACCATTACCCAAGCATCCGTCCCAGCCTCACATCCGTCCCAGCCTAGCATCCATCCCAGCCTCACATCCATCCCAGCCTAGCATCCATCCCAGCCTCACATCCGTCCCAGCCTAGCATCCATCCCAGCCTCACATCCGTCCCAGCCTCACATCCGTCCCAGCCTCACATCCATCCCAGCCTCACATCCATCCCAGCCTAGCATCCATCCCAGCCTAGCATCCATCCCAGCCTCACATCTGTCCCAGCCTCACATCCGTCCCAGCCTCACATCCGTCCCAGCCTCACATCTGTCCCAGCCTCACATCCGTCCCAGCCTAGCATCCATCCCAGCCTCACATCTGTCCCAGCCTAGCATCCATCCCAGCCTCACATCTGTCCCAGCCTAGCATCCATCCCAGCCTCACATCTGTCCCAGCCTAGCATCCATCCCAGCCTAGCATCCGTCCCAGCCTCACATCCGTCCCAGCCTCACATCCGTCCCAGCCTCACATCCGTCCCAGCCTCGCATCCGTCCCAGCCTAGCATCCGTCCCAGCCTAGCATCCGTCCCAGCCTAGCATCCGTCCCCTCCAACTTCATCCCCATGAGAGTGACTATGCAGGGCAGGGCTCCAGCCAGGAGCATCCCTAAAAATCAAACACGTGGGGGACGACCCATAGCATTTGTGCCACCATGTCGCTTGCTGTGTGTTAAGCCTATCTCCAAATCCGCTGCCTTGGGCTGCCTTAATTTTATATGTGGAAGTCACTCATGCATTTAAAATTATTAGACAGATAATCACTTCCTTGAAATAATTTCAGCACTCATCTATAATAAAAAAGATTTCTTTCAAAGGACCCTTAGTTAAATGGGCTCAGTGCTACTTTCTGTATCACACAGGTCAATTTGATTCTGCTCTATACTCTCTATATAGCTAAACAATTGCTTTTCATAAACTGAAGAGCAGAGTGAAAGCAGCCTGTAATATCCATCCAGCGATGGCCTTGAACACTTTCGTTAATAAAAGCTTGACATCTGAATTTCTACTTCTTTATTCCTCCCTTATCAAAGAGTTGGTCAAGATTTCAGAAATTTAATGTCATATTAATAAATACTAATAACCTGGCAGTGAATGCCAGCAGGAAGACGACGAAGAAAAGGCACGAGCCCGCGGGGTGCAGCATCCCCTTGCCCGGCCCACGGGGTACCGCAGCTCGATGCCAGAGGATGGGCCGGGAGCTGGGGAAGCCTCGCGTGGAGGGATGGCAATGGAGACCGCACGGGATGCACCGCTTCCAGCCGGGACTCTCGCATCTCTGCAGGATTGGGCCACATCCATGTCACCCACCTCCCAAACGACTTTGCCAGGGAGGGACCACCCGCCAGGCAGCCCCGAGGCGTGGAGGGCCCCCAGATCTCACTCCAACCAGTGCAATTCCAGCCGTGGGCACCTGTGCTTTTCCAAGGTGACTTTAAGCCCTCATTAAGTCTGAAGATGCATTCCCCCATGAGTCTGGGAACTCCAACAGCTTGACGAAATGTAGTTATTTTCCTTTTACATTAAAATAAATAAATAAAGCATTTCAGCTCATCTTTAATGGCAACACGCTCTGCACCTAGGGTGAGACCTGGCTTCAGAGACCGCTGACATTAGAGACGCAGCCACTTGGGAAGGAAGAGATTCAGTTTCTCTATGACAAAATTAATTGAAATCAACACACAGGTAGGAATCACACGTGTGACACCCCGCGCCTCGTGGGACTCTCTCCATCGCTGCCGGGCCTGCCCCCAGCGTGCATCCCCTCGCCACCCCCCGGGCAGCCGATCCGCTCGCCTCCCCATTAATTAACCCAACTCATGAACAGACCGGAGGGACTACCCATGTCTTCTAACAGGATTTGGTGCTTGGTTTTTTAAGTTAGACGGACTTTAAGCTCCCTGAAGCGTGTTGTGCAAACACAGAGATTCAGAAGTGCATTTTGCATACGATGGGCTGGGCAGGAAAGTTTTTTCTGGCTGGGCACATTTTCTTGTCTTTGCTATTTGTGACAAATCACAGTCCAAGGAAGGGGAAATTGCTTTGAGCTTGAGTTTTTAGAGAAAAAGATAACACCCCAGGCGATGGCCCACTGCCTGCTCCTGCCCCTGCGGTGTCCCGAGCCAGCACCCCTGCTCCTGCCCCTGCTGCAGTGCTGCTCATCTGTCCTTTGGGCTGGTGAAGACAAGCCAAGATCAGCACAGCTCCCACCAGCGATGCGGAGCAGCAGACACCCTCCTCAAGAGCTCAGAGGTTTCCCTGAAGGCAAATCCAGCAGCCAGCCCTGCCCTCCAGTACAGGCACGTTAACTGCAGTTGCTCAACCTGGTGCACCGACCTTACACCGGAGCGGCCCGCCGGCACCGAGCCGGCTGCCCACTGGCACAGCCAAGCATTGCCGGCACGTGCTGGGCTTTGCCCGCGAGACGAGGGGGTGCCTCGCCCGCTCCCGCTCTGCCCTCGCACCGTGCTGCACCAACAAGCCGCCGAGGACCGAGCCGTGCACGTGGCGCCACGCTGTCGGGGCGGGGGATGCGCCCGCATCCGTCCTCGCACCCGTCTTGGGGTAGCAGCCTTGGCGCTAGCGCCGGAGGAGTGTACAACGCACCGAGGACGACACGGCGGCCCCGGGGCACGTGCGCTTGGGGGCACCCAGGGGTGCGGCGAGGCGCCTGCAGCTGTGTGCGTGCTGCTGCTGGGGACCACGGAGGCGTGCGAGATGCTCACGTGTGTAAAGCATCTTCTCAGGCTCATGCTTTGCTGTGAAAAAGGAAATAAAAAGAGTCTCCCCCCACAAAGCTGCCTTCAGCGTCTCCTGTCTAATAACTTGGCATATTCACTTAATACAGCCCGGCTCCTTCCAAGTCGTTAGCGGCGGCAGGAGACACAGCCTGAACATTGACCTGGTTTGCTTGCCAAGACAGAGCAAAGAGAAACCTTCACATAATCATTTCCAAACATTAAAATGGCTCCATTGTCATTATAGCTGAGAGATTGAATTCGCCTCATCAAAGCGGCGTATGACAGGTGACTCAATAGGATGGTGCCAAGCGCGGAGGCAAGGAGATTAGCAGGGCACTGATATCATTATTTCCGCCTATCACAGATTCGGCAGGGAGGCAATTGTAATTTCTGGGCTTATTAGTCTGCATTCGGAGGAAAAAACCTAGTGATAAACCTCAGTGTGACAGCCAGGCATTTGTGCAGCAAGTGCTGTCATAGTGACACTTAGAAAATGCCAATGTGGATACGTTCTCATAATCCCCCCTAATAGAGGTTAAAGCATGGCACAAAGGCACTCTTATCAATGATCGGGACACTAATAACATTTGCATTTTTAAGTTAAATATAGTAAGTAAAGAGTAAGTCTCCTCTTTGCGGCTTTGGCAATTAACTCGGCACTGGAAGAATAAAAGCAAAGCAGACATTTCAGCCAGCCCGCTTCCTCCGTGGCGGGCGAGGATCCTCGGTGGGCTGGCGCTGCTGGGACGGCCACCGGCAGGCGAGGCGCCCCGCAGCTCCCCACCTCGGCCCTCCGCGCTCGGGAGCAGATGACGAGGCCGGGGATGGGACCTGGCACAGCTGGGGGACAGGCAGCGCGTGGGGACCGCCGCTGAGCCGAGACGGGCAGAGGGATGCTCACCCAGGGTGGGGGCTCCCGGGAGCTGGGGGGCAGCTTGTCCCGGGTGCTGCCCTTTCCCCCGAGGAGGGGAGATTATTTGGGTGCTTTTACAGACTTTTACAAGTGGTTTTGCTTTGGAGGGACAAAACTTTTGTGGGGGATTTTCCGCTCTGCAGCGCACGGTGGGCTTGGGTGTTCCATAATTGCCCCCGGACACAGCCCCAGTACGCGTGCTCTCCGCAGGAATTTCTTAAGGAAAAAAAAAATTACAGGTGGTAAACTGTTACTTTTCCACATTTAAATAAGAGACCAATTAAGAAGACTATGTAATTCAATTCTTGAGTGAGTGCCACTGAATTCAATTTGTTTCAGGTCAATGAATATAATGTGAAGTTATTAACAAAAAGGTCAGGGACTGCATAGAAAATATACACACATGACACAGGCAGGAGTAATTAGTACACATTTCACATGTTCTGTTGCTCAGACATATGGTGTAGAAAATCTTAACAGGATTAGATGTTAATAAATGTTCCCCTCTCCCTCCCCGCCGCTCCCTATTTAAATGGGGTTTAGAGCTATTCCCCCCGGTGTTCCCGGAATCCACCGGAGGTTAAGGAACCACGGCTCGCACGCCAGTCCCGTGGCCAGCGCCGGTACCGGATCCTCAGCTCGCCAAACCCGGGGCTCTTTGGGACCTGCCCTGGATACCATCTCCTAGAAGCCAGTTCATGGCATCTCCCACGGTGGGGGCTGAGCGGCGGGGACCTGCAGCACCCGCAGGCTGAGGAAGAAGAGGGGGAGAGCAGTGCCTCGGCTTTAACAACAGCTCTGACAGCGCGTCTACTATTCTGCTTCCTGGAAACGCAGGCTATTTTACCGCCCTTCCTCTCCCTCCCCTCGGCACGGCGGAGGACGAAGCCAGGAGGAAGGGGCGCGGGACTGCGACGGAGCCGGGCTCCTCTGCGCAGGCGCATCGCTCGGGGCCGGACTGACTCGATCCACGTGCCAGCACGTGCTGCGGCAGCGACACCCGCTCGGGGAGCTGGCGCCCCGCACCGTCCCCGTCCCCCGCTCCGCTGGCCGACAGGGTTACACCGCCGTGGCATCTCACCTGCCCCCCACCTCAAGAGCCGCACGTGCAAGGCATTCGAACGCAGAGTGCAGGAGGGGACGCCGGCATGGCCTGGGCGAGAGAGGGGGCACCGCCGCAGTGGTGACGGAGGAGGGGGAGTCCCCTCTACATGCACAGGCAGGACAGTCCCTGCGGGAAGGGCTCTGCCTGCTCCTTCCACGCCCTCGGGGACCCTGCAGGCACTCCTGCACCAAGAATCACTACATTTCCCCAGGCAAATTTGCTACAAGTGCATATTTAATATGAAATTATTATATAAATAATAAACATTTGAAATTATTAGATGAACACTATGTTGAAGCAGTGATTGAAGTCACAAAAGTCTACGACACAGGAAAAAAACCAGAGGGATACAAAGCCCTACATGTTTTTGTGACTCCAAGCCTAAGTATCAAACACCTAGATCCTCTCCCAGGTAAGAAAGCAAGGATTTGGGCAAAACTCTCCTGGAAGTTACAGGAAGAAATCCCAAGATATGAGAACTCTGCTCAGCTTCTGTATCATATAAAGGTTTTTTTAAAAAACTTAACAAAGACAGAAAACACTGGAAAAATTCTCATTTGTGGCAGTCCTGCCCCATCTCCACGGCGAGGGAGGAAGGAGTCCCACTTATGCGCTGGTAGAGAGCCAACATCTCTGATTCTGCCTCTAATGTGGAGCACCTCCTCTCAGTTAGGCTCGAGTTAATATTTTTGAAAATTTTCAAACAGAAGATAATGTAAAGCTAAGTGCTTGAAGGAATAACCGCGTTGTTCTTTTTTAATGCAAACTAGCCTACCCACAGAAACCTAGAGATTTTCCAAACAGCCAAAGCTCAGTGAAACCTTGCGAGCAGGCTGTACGTAAGGGACACACTGCAATGAAGCGAGGGTGTCCACAGGTACCCCACCCCCTTACCCCCCCCAGGCAGGAGAGTCCCTGCGGTTACAGGTGCTGTGACTGCATGAGCCGAGCATCCCCAGCGAGTCCGGCGATCGGCCGCTTCCCTCACGCCTCCACACCCCTTCGCACACCACACCCCTCCACATACTACACTCCTCACCCCTCACCACCCGCACCCCTCCACATGGTCGTCCCCTTCGGTCCGGCAGCTCCGAGTGCCCGCGGCCGCTTTGCTTGAGCCAGATCTCACAGCTCCTGCCAGGCGGTGAGCTGCACAGTGGCACTGGGAAAAGACAGTACTGTTTGCCGTCGGAAACATCATGTGAGAGCACACACCTCCACGCGTCAATTTTTTAAAAGTAAATTTTAGAGGCCAGGTCTGGGTTCAGACTAATTCAGCGAGATGCTGTCCTAAGCCGTGGCACAGAGCTGAATTTCTTTTTTATCACTCATGATCAAAATTAAACATCTTGGCATTGTGCACAGACCTGGAGAGTTGACATAATTTAGCTGGATGCTCCTCTGCACTTCTATTGATCACAGATAACAAAAAGTCGTGCTAATCATTTTTCAGATGAACGACCTTCCTGTGTTATGTGCCAAGTGCATCTCCCTTCCTCTCCCAGCCCCTGACGCAAGGGGGAAAGCCACAGCTCCCAGGCTGTCACCCCACGGGAAAGCTGCTGCACGGTGAGTCCCCGTGGGGTGGGGAGATGCTCTCGGAGCTAGTGGCTCTTCGCCGCCTTCTCCCCGTCAAGGGACCACACACGCGCCCCTTACAAAAGCCCTTCTAAAAGCCTGCTGAGCTGCATCTACCCGTGTACATATTAACAGCAAAAAAACCCAACCCCAGCGGCTGCCTGGACCACGCGCATACCCCTAACACATGCGCTAAGAGCTGCCTCCCCCAGCCGAGGGCGTGCTCCCTGCGTCAGGCCAACACCCCCGTGTTGTACTACATATACGGTACGGCACGTAGGTGCCCTCATTTTTCCCCACTGGACAGACTCCTCCATTTAAGCCAACATTCATCTTAAGTCAGCAACACACCTATTTTTCTACTTACAGAGACTTAAGTTCCTCTTTTTTCACCAGATGCCGGAAGCTTAATCCATGCCTGGTTCCAGTATCAGGCCTGGGAAGCGAGATGTATTTGGGACTATGGAAACATCTTTACATGTGAATCGCTGCGATGGTTTTGGCATTAGCAGTGAGAGAAACGTTGCGAAGGACAGGTTAACTGATGCCTGGCAGCTTCCCCAGCACTTGCTGTGGGGAGCTAAATCTGATTTATAGAGATGCTCTGGTGTCCATTCAAATCTGCTTGAGATTCTTTACTGGGAAAAGATAATCGCGTTAATGAGCCAGATGTGTTTGCTTGCTCTGACATTTTTCTTCACATCTTCTGTTCAGAATGAAATATGCAACCAATTTCCCAAGTTATACTTTATCTCCAGTGTTGCCTGACGTGGTAAAAGAATTAAGTCATTTGTATATATTGGCTAATAATTGTCATTTATTACTGACCTCGTTAACATAATCCTCAACTGGAGATATTTGTTTATTTTATTTTGCCCATGCATTGCTGTGTTGTTTCAGTGTAACCAACTGCAGAAAGCAACAGGAACATGCATGAGCAAGAAACGGAGAGCTTCGATAATGGATCTGAAACACGCTACCGTATGGGTACAGCCCCACATATATAAGGCTTTAATATTTGTATGTAAAGAGTGACCTTTAAAGCAAGATTAGCTCATACAGGTTCAAGGGTGAATTAAACCTGAGACAAGTGTGTTGTTCAACATTGCCATGGCCAGGTATTCAAGACAGGATCCTGTCTCCACAGCAATCAGCAGAACTCCTTGGATTTGCTCAGAGGAGACCCAAGTTAGTGCCTGTGACACATTTTGTCCTTCGCAAAAAAGGGAAAGGTGCATCGCTAGTTGTGGGGCAGCTGCCTCAGCACATCACACACCGCCACCCACCCTGCCGCTGCCCCTCGCTTTTTGCATCCGCTTCCCAGGTACCTTTTCCCGCGCCGTCCTCCCCATGAGGACGTGGAGGTGCCCATCAACACCCAGGAATGGCAGCCGCCTGGCTTCGCCCCGGGACTCCTGCCACGTGTTAGCCTCGCGGCACGGCGAAGCGTACAAAGCGCGGCTAGGCCAGGGCAAGGCTTTAATCAGTGCTACCAAAAGCCATTGATTTCCCCCTCCTTCCAAAAATTGCAACATCACACGCTCATCTGTAAAAACAGAAGTGGGTGGAGAGGGAGAGGAAGGGCCAGCTCAGCAGTTTACTGAATATACCAGGGGCAGAGGTGGGGGGAAAAAGGCAAACAAATAATAAAAAAAAGATATTTTCTTTTTAATTAAGCAGTGACACCCCACCCCCCCAAGTGGCCCATTTTCGCTCCCCATGATTTCCTGGTTTAAAAAGAAAAAAGAAGTAATTTATTTTTAGTTTTAGTTTGGCTTGAATATTGGAAGAAAACAAATAAAAAGAACAAATAAAAGCCAAATATCGATGCAAAGCCTTTGGATTTGATTCCCCCTCCCCTTTTCTCTTGTGTTTTCTTTTCTCACTGAAAAACACAACCAGCTTTTCACTAACTTGCGACAGGGCTCCCAGAACCTCTCCATGACTTGAGCGAACCCGGAACGTTGCCCCTGACCCCTTCTGACAGCCCTACGTCTCAAGCCGGATTTTCAGTGAACGCCACTGGGATTTGCTCAGCGTTTCTGCAAACTGCCCTTAAAAGCCCGTGGCGAGCCCCCAGCCCCCCGCCGGAGGACAGAGGTGGACGCAGACCTCCCACGCGTCGGCCGCCGCTGCACGGTGCTGGTGCCGGCAGGGCTCTGGCCGCCGCCGCCGCTCCTAAGCTCCCTGGGCAGCCCCGCAGGCACGTGCGCCGCCGTCGGGGGGGCTCGAGGCTGGGGGCACTCAGCTCCCAGCAGCCGCGGGGTCAGCGCCTCCCAGCTCGGCAGGCTCTTACCACTCCTGTTCCCCGGCATTTCCATTAACTGAAGATTGCGAATGGGTCAGCAGATCTATACACTTTTTGTATTCCCTCTGCTTGGTTTATTTATTTCTTTTTTTTGCAGGATGCTGAATAACTAACCTTTTCTTCAATAGATAGATTTAAAAAAAAATAGGATCCATCGCACGGCAGCAGGATAGCCTTGCTCTGTTTTGACCTTTCTGAAATTAATTTCCCAATCTTAGCTTTCAAAATCAGAGATTGAAAAGACCTATTAGATCAGCCAATCCATCTTATCACTAGCACGGCAGCAAGCAGAGACCCCAGCTAAGTGCTCCTCTACACAGCGAAAATATTCTGGAATAAGATGGGGCATGAATTTAAAGCAAAACACCTGTACCAGAATATTCTGCACGTGGACGCGTACTCTGGAGTAACCGCGGCTTTTCCTGAGTTTGCTCGGTTGACACCTGGAGGCAGTCACCGTAACAGAGACGGGGCGGGGAACAAAAATCCCATTTAGGATAAGAGTACCTACCTCCAGAGCTTTTTTCTGGGGTAGCTAGGGGGGAATAACTCACCTGATCCCTTTTCCCCAGCCGGGGCTGTTGCTCAGAGGGCAGCATGCACCTGGGGAGGGGAGGGGAGGGGAGGATAGGCAAGGCAAGGCTGCTAACCCAGCTGCTCAGGGGAGAGCTGCCCCCAGCCCCTGCAGGTAAATTCACTCTCCACCTGCAGAATCAGTGATCACCTTAAAGGATTTAGGCCAGAAGGATGAAGTTCTAGTCTGCCGCTACTTAAAGAGCCTGTGATGTTACAACACACCTCTCCCAGGTTGCCATTTAGCACCTTTGCCACGTGGCACAGGTCTTCTCAGAGGACTGGAACCTCTCCATATAGCAAATAACTCAGCGCTTTGGGGTAAAACCCCAAAGCTCAAGGGTCTGCACTGCCCGTCCCTGGTGCCAGGAGCCCAACGGCATGGCCAGGTCCTGCTGCCCTGACCAGCACTCCTGGCCTGGAGTGGGGCCCCCCGGGGAGGCCCCTCAGGGCAAGGGAGGGCTCCTGGAGCCCAGCAACCCTCTCCTCCTATTCCCCTTGTTTTACTAAATACCTCCTTACGCCACTTTTTGCAGCATTCCTCATTCTGCAGTCAGTATTGCTCTGTCCCAGCCCAGGGCTCTGGGGTTGCGTTTCAATGCCAACACTGCCAACCCTTGGGGCATACCCTGAGGGGACCCCGAAACACAGCTCTGGCCTGCAGACAGCTGGGGCAGGGGCGAGGGCAACGTCCCGCGGTGAAAGCGCCTGCCAGGACAGGGTTTAAGAGAAAGTGGTAACAGATTTCATAGGGGAGAGTTATAAAATGAGACACCCGAAGGAGATTTCTGGCTGGCTGACTGCCAGAACAATGAGGTTTTTATGAAATGCCTTTAACCACACTAATACAACAATCTAATCCTTTTTTTAGAATCCTACAGAACTCTGCTCCAGCGACACTGTGCGAGCATCATGAGTGAGCCACCGCAGTACAGAACAGTGTTTTCCTCTCCATCCTCAGACACCGTTGCTTTTCACGCGACAGGTCGGTGGTTATTTCACAGGCGGCGGTGCCCATCGGGGGGATCTGGCGGGGTCAAGCTGGGAAGCACCACGACCCACCACCCAGCAGCAGCGCGGGGCTGTCGCTATTTAAGGATGATAAACCTCTGGGTGGTGAAAAGGCAGCAGGGTTCGATAACGCCTCCGCTGGGGACTCACAGCAGTCAGGGATGACGAAGCCCTTTCTAGTCCACGGCCTGGAGCTGTACCTTGCTGCCGAAAGCAGGGCAGCAGCCGGCTCATCCCTCCGCGGCCAGCGGGACGCGGGTGCTCGCCAAGAGCGTGAGAGCCCACCCATCCGCAGCGGGGATGGGTCACCCTCCGCAGACCTTAGTCGCCGCCTCCAGCCTCTGCAAGCCCACCACCCGCCCTAGACGGCTGCAGCTGTCACGAATCCTGCCCTTCCCTGCCCGACTGCGCCTGCGCGGCTCCAGCGTCCAAGCTGCGGCGCTCCCAGGCAGCGTGCCTCCCCCGGCTCTCGGGGAGCGGCTGCGGATGGCTGATGGCCTTTCAGAAGAGCAGAGCAGCGCCGAGGGGCATCCTGCTTCTCACACAGAGCAAAACAATCTAGGCCAACGTAGCCTTGTGGTAAATCAGGTCTGGTCAAACCAACCGGGTTCTGACTTTGATGATGCTACAACTGTGGTTGATTAATAAAAAATCCCAAAATCGCCCCTGCCAGCCCAGAGCCGATGTGCGTGAAGCGTTTCACAGCAGCCTTGGGGGAAAATTTGTGCTGTAACGAACCGATTCATGTGCTGCGCACATTAAACAAGAGACACCTAGCAGACCTTGGAAAGTCGTCGAGGGGAGGAAATTGTTAGGAGGTCAGTGCCTTCTGGAGGGCCCTCGAGGATCGGCACAAAGCCTGGAGCCAGGGGTGCCGTCACCCAGGCCGGAGGGAAATCCTTTGGTGCAGACGGCAGAGGGGATCCCTCCAGCGGTACCGCGCCGAGCCCAGGTACGGCGCTTCCTCGTCAAAGGCATGCCGCAGACACACACGTAAGGGAGGGGAGCCACCAGCAACGTGATTTATGCTGCTGGTAGTAAATGATATCAATGCTACCACGGGCCTCGGTCTGGGGGAGAGGAGAATGCATTCAAAAGTATTTGAAAGTGAGTTTCTTTCTATCAAATTAGATGGGAACAAGCCTCTGCCTAAACCTGCAGTAAGTGTATTCACAAAGAAGCTGTAAAATTTATATAAATAAATATATATATCAGTTTAAAGCCTTTTTACATTTTCTATCAAGCATTGCAGTTTGGTTGACAACTGCAAGTCTTTTTCCATTAAAATGCCTCTATTATGCCTCTGCAGTTACTGCCCTTCTTAAACATCATTGCATTGTGAGGAGCTGCCACTATATCCATACAATGGGGAGAATGAAGAGCACACAGATAAACTGGAGCTGCAAACTTTGCGCACTCAACAAGTCCTCTCCGCAGACAATTAGGGCCAAAAGATAAATATTGACACATTAGACTATTTTCCTCAATTTGTTTTTTTGTTGATCATCTGAGCGATCTGATGGGGCAAAATTCCACTTTTCCGATATCTCAGATTCTTGGCTAATAGAAACAAATAAAGTGAAAGCTTCTGTCCACAATGGGTTAGGAGAATCTATTGTCAGGAGGCACTAATCGGATTAAATTGGCTCCTGGCTCTATTGCTAGGAGGCTAACTCGTTCCTAAATTTCTCCCATCTCAAGGGGATGTGTCATTGTTGCCTTTTTTTTTTTTTTAACTGTTTAAATCTGACAGATAGAGAAATAAGGAACAGCTTGAGATGACGGCGGTGCCCGCTGCCCTGTGAACAAAGAGCAGGGCTGGTAGAGGTGCGGGCCTGGCGCGGTGGTCCGTGCTGGCCGGAGGGGTTGGCAGGGGCTGTGGTGGCTCCCGCAAGCCCCTTCTCCCGGCAGGAGCCGGCCTGGCACCCCCGCCGCTGTTCCCCTCTGGAAATGCCATTTAGACCCAAAAGCTAATGCACCCGGGCAGGGAAAAACCTCCCGCTTTCCACGCCGGGCTGGGCTCAGGTTGTTTCCCATTAGCATTTTAATATGCACCTCTGGCATCAGCCCCTTAAAAGAAGCAAACACGTTTATGCAAGCAGCCGAAGAAGACGGCCTTAAATAACGCCGCCTTTGGAGGGAGGCCCACGAGCCGCGAGGTACATTTTTGCCCACAGTCTGATAATTTTCAAAGCTATTGGCAACCTGGGAATTTTCCTGCCTTATCACCAGGGCTCAGCTAACTTCACTAACACTAATCAGAGCTGGAATCATTCATTCAAGGATTGCATGATCATGTTTTTCTTTAGCAGTGACAGCTGCCTGAGCCGTATTAGCAATGCAGATGAGTCAGCCTAATAGGTTAATGCAGAACACGCGAAAATTAGGTTTAATCCCCAGTGAAATAATCTAACATTTTCACATTTCTTGATGTTGGGATAGAGACATTGGTGGTGACTCAATTAGGTGTAATGTAGATCAAAGCAAATTTACCTTCTGGCTGAACCTTCCCCATAGTTTAGATAGAAGAATATAAGGGTTCTTTACTAATTGGGCAATGGCTGTGGGGAAAATTATATTAAAAGCGTGCGTACTGCAAGAATTGCGTTTCAGATTTGGACCAAGTAATGGCTGGGCTTGACAAACACCCAGGCACGTCGTTTTGCCAGAAACCAGCGTTCTGCGCGCAGCACCTTCCAACTCCCAGCTCTTTTCAATGCAACGCTTACAAATGAAGACATTTGGGTTGGGTTTGTGGTTTTTTGTTTTTTTTTTTTACTCTATTCATTTTTAATGTCCCGTACTGAAATATCCCCAGTGAGGTTTGAAAGAGCTTGTATCATAAAAGAAGCATAAAGGAAAAAAAAAACAACCCACCAGTGTGTGTCTATCTAATGTTTTCATTCTTGGGGAATAACATATCAAACAGCAATCTCTTTCAGTCATAAAGGGAAGGAAACAAAAAATTACATGCCCTCAGTTGCCAAATTATTTTTTTGCCTTGACATCTTAATTCTTAATCCTTGTGTGTGGTCAAATCAGTCTACTATAGACAACCAATCAAGCAATTATTCCTAAATTATATTTGCCCAACTCACATTGATTGGTTATTCTTTTCTTATTGGGTAAGCTCATTAATTCTGAGCAGCTTGCTTATTATGCTTTCCACATCATTTTCTTTCTGAGCCTATCTACTCACACCAGCCTGCTGATGTTTCAAGATGCCATACAGAAAAAAAAGGCCGAGTGATCTATTGCATTGTCTCTTCCAGCAATTACAATTCACATTGCTGATTAACTTTGATGTGAAAACTAATGAGATAAGGCAAGTTATCAAGGCGGACCTGATCGTCATCTCATTTATAGAGCATTTGCCATCGGTGAATGACAAAAACTAATGAAGATGTATCTGACAGCAGGCTGAGCCGAGGCAGAATTTCGTTTCTCATCAGCAAGTGCTCTGCTTCGAACTCATCAGTCTATCTGAAACATGTGGAAATTAGCTTAATAATGAAAACACTTCATCCAAATAGACAAATGTTTACATTAAAATAGCTACATGATAAATAGATGTTAAAGATTTTATGCCTTCTTGAGTCTAAACAATGGAGCACAAAATATGTTCTCGTATTCACTAAATCATCCCTACAAACCTCCACACGTGCTGCTGTACCTGCAAGTTCCCTGCTTTATGGCTCAAAAATATTTCTAGGCTGCGCTTCGCCCTTTTGGAGACGTACGCTTTGGGCTGCAATTCATTACCTCCTGCGCAACGGTAGCTGGCAGAAAAAAGGCAGAAGGACCCGGCGACAACAGCAGAGGGTAATTGTGTCTGTTCGGTAGGGACCAGGACGAGGTCTGGGGGCGCGGAGCTCCCAAACGCACCTTTTTAACAGGACTGTAAGAGAAGCAAAAGACGATGTACGCGGTGCCTCAGGAACAAATTTACACAATGTATAAAAGGTATAATTTTTTCCCAGACATAAAAATATAGTGCACGGATATAATTCATGTAAATACATCGACATTTCTTGCCCGAGCCACGGCTGCCAAAAAGTCTCCTGTAATATCAGTGTAGTTTAGGAATGTTCCTGATAAAAGGGAGGCGGGCAGAGCTACTCCCATTTTTAATATTGTGGCTTTGGTATCTTTATTTATGAGAGACTATTTCCTATTTGTTGTGCATTATTTCACAGGCTTATACAATGTGCAAACGTATCCCCAGTCCATTTTTGTATCTGGAATAAAATATTCATTAATCACCTGGGATCAAAAAAACTGTTTTTAATAGAAAAATAAGGAAGACGTGCATCTGTAAGGCAGAACGGTGAAACTCGCGCTTTAAAAATTATTTTAGAAATTGTGTATGCTTCAGTTAAAATAAACAGTTGGTAAAAGATCCTTTTCCATTATGATCCCTCCCCCCCCTCCCCGAAAAATAAAAAATACGGACAGCCTATGCCACTGCCTCCTCCAGGAAAAACAACCCAAACATGTTACTACCAACGTAAGAGGAATTTAAAAATTGATTAAAAAAATTACTATTCAAGTGGACCGAAAAAAAATTACAGGCTTTCCAGAAAAGCTGCAGGAGCACCTATAAATAATGTACACCGACAGCTCCGTGCACGCAGGCGGAGAAAGCTCAGACCCTGACCGAGTCACAAACGTAACGCCCGTGCAAGAGGCATCACACCGGGGCCGTGCCGGGGCTTCCCGAGCTGCCGATGGGCGCAGCCCCCCCGAGCCCCCCAGCGCCACTGCCAGAGCATCCCCACCTGCCCGGCCCGATCATAACACACTCACCAACTTTCGTTCCTTGTATTTTAAGGACATCTGAGGTCCAAACCCGAGATACCTTGAGCAGATTGGCATTGTGTGTCACAGATTAGCCCGCACAAAGAGCCCGCATCCCGGGAAAGTTAAAAGAAAAGCCTGCTATAAAGCGCTGGCAACAAATTACTACTTCAACACTGGATTAAATTTAAAAGCCCTTCACAGAGCCGCAGATAAATCCTATATATTAGAAGAAACCATAAAAGTACTTGTTCAAGAGCTAAAGGCACAAGTGGAAAGTTGACCCCAAAGATTTTTTTTTAATAGCCTGCTAAGTTTATAAAATTTCTCAAGATGTAGCGAGAGGGTTACGTTACTTCTATAACACTCAACAGCCCAGAGCAAACACGAGCTGGTTCAGCCAATTAATGAAGTCAGACAAATCTGCAGCAATCAATGCAATTCATTAAATAAAATGACAGCCAGGTTTGTTGTCTGGTTTTTGTTGTGTTTTTTTGTTTGTTTGTTTGTTTGCCTTTTTTTTTTAAATTTTTTTTTTGCTTTTGCCCAGCCCAAGTGAAGCAGGAGGGCTTCTCTTTCACCAGTCACGCACACGGTGGGAAAAGCCTCGATCCCACCCCTGTTTTCCTTTTCGCAGGGAGCCATAAGCACAGGTACAGAGTGGCACATTCCTCCCAGCCTGGCGCCAGGCATTTACATGGAAATCCCCACCAGCCTCACTGGACGCTGGGGATGCTCCCTCCGTGGTCGGCGCCCAGCATCTTCCTTTCGGTACATAAAAATACACGTGGTCTGTTTGTGTTTTATCTTTTCTTACGGCGCATCCATTATTTCATGTTTCTAAAATGCAGGGCTTGGGCACTGCAACCACTTCACTTGGTCGCCGGGTATGTATACATCTGTATATCTGCATGGAGGGACGTACAGAGAAAGGAATGCTGCTCCTCCCTCCCCCTCCCCGTCCTTTATCCCGGCAGCCTATTTTAATAAATAATTATAGGCAGCTAAAGGATTTGTTAATTCCAAAAGGTCTCCCCTTCACATTTCTCAGAGGTTCAGCTCAAGGAGACACCATGATAATAAGGCTGACTCGGGATCCCTACTTCACAATGTCATTCTGAGCTAGCATTTAAAATGAAAAAATATGTATATTATACCTAAAAGCATTACAAGGTTACAGGCTTGTCTCCGAGAATATTTAATGCTGCTGGGAAAGCAGCGCCGTTGCACTGAGGAGGAGGTAAAGGGGGAAAAGAAACGAGAGAAAAATCCTTTCTGAAATACAAGCTTAGAAAAAAGATGTTGGGCGCGAGCATGGAGTTCATTTGCATTTCCAATGACTAGCACTAATCCTCCGCTACCACGTTTATATTTTCTTATTACTTTCCCTAATTATCTTCTTTTTTTGCTGGTAGCTTTTTCTCCTCTCTCCATTCCCCACTCCTCCCCGGTCCCAAATACCCAGCGCATTGTTGTCTGGCTTGGGGCCGGACAACCAAGGGCTAACCATGGCCCGCCCGCGCCGGTCCGTACGGTCCCTTAAAAACGGGGGGTGGGGGCAGGAGGCCCCCCCGTGCCACTGCCCCCAGCCCACCCCGGCCCCCGCAGCACCCCTCTCAGAGCCTGGGTGCCTGCCATGGCAGCAGGGAGGCTCGCTTTGTCAGGGTCTGGTTTCGGGGGTCGAGTGAGAGCAGAGGATTTTTTGCCAGGTCCTTGGGGCTCGGTCCAGGCAGCGGGCCCCGTCCCGCTGGGGTTGAGGGGTGCCCCCCGGCCAGGGCTCAGGGACCTCCCCGGGACAGGGGAGGCTGCAGCTGCCCCGCAGCCCCCCGACAGCCGCCGCTGCCCCGGGAGCTGCCCCGGTAACTGCAGGTGGCACCACCGACTGAGGCTGGAAAACAAACCAAACCAAACCCCGGCACAAAAGAGACAGCCGCCCAGCGCGGCTGTTACTGAAAAATTTAGCTTTATCGTCATATTGAGACCTTGCTAAAAACTAACGCAGTTTAATCTTTAAAGCCCTATTCAAAATGGCACTTAGCTAAGAGTTAGACATGAAACTGGAGCTATATCTTAATGTTAATATACATCCTCTATCTCTGACAAGTAAATTACATTACTAAATGCCTGTTTGAGACCAGCTACTAAACTGCTATTTCAATATTATCCTAAAATTTGTTAATAGCAGCTCTTTCAAATAAATTAAGCGATAATGAAAAAAAGTCCCGCTTTGAATTTATATATATTTCAGCAGAGAATAATGTTTTATTTAAAATAGTTACAGTGCGCCTTTTGATTTAGAGTTTAAAGTAAATAATATTTGTACATCTAAAACATACTCAAGACAAATGAAAAGCCTCTAGATGCTTTTGTATGAGATGCTGAAGAGCTCTACAAACTTAAAAGCACAACCTCAATTAAGCCCATCTTCATCTGGAAAAAAAATTAGCAACTGAAAGCTGAATATATTAGATAATGCACACTTGCAGAAGAGCATTCTCTTAGCAAAAAATTCTTGATAACCAACCTAAAGCTGGCCTTAGAGTTGCTCAATGCTAATTTTGTTTGAAACTGTTTAACTAACTATGAATAGATATCCATATTCAACAAAGACATAATTAATGGCAACCTTTTCTTCTGCTTAGAAGACATCATAACAAGCAGAAAAGTACAAAAAGATTTTTATAGTAACTAATTTAAGGACAAAGGGTTGACCTCTAGCATTTCATTAAATAAACTGAGCGAATAAAAGAAGAGTGACAGTATTCATCCTTGTTCAATTCAAGCAGCCAATTTCAAAATGCAAATCATAATCTGCAGATGTTGGAGCCTGATATATTTTTTAAAAATATCATTTGTTCAATTTAAGAACATCAGACATTTGAATTTTAAATAAAAATCAAAACCAATTCCCAGCTTCAGTTTTAGGCGTAGCGCGACCGTACGGTCGGTGCCGCGGAGGTCTGCGGGTTAGCCGGGGCTCCCCTCCCTCCCCAGCCGTTTGAAACTCGCCAGGCGAACCATTCATTTTATATATTATTTCCAAAACCTTTTAATGGAGAAGTTCTATTAAGCCGCACATTATTTCTGATTAGCACAGCCTGCAAGTGCTGCTGCATTTATAACCCGGGTGTGGAGGATGCAAGGAGCCACAAGCCCACCGAGCGCCTCCGTCCTTCCCGCCCGTGGGGACCCAGGACCCGAGCCTAGGCAGCACGCATCAGCCCGAGGGGCGCAGGGTGACGGACGCGGCTCCCGAACCGAGGTGACGGGGCTGCTCTACCCACGGGGAAGTGCATCCTTGCGCCGGTCTCCAAAGGCAGCAGGAGCTTGGAGTCCCTGCCTGGGGAGAGATGCGGTGGTGGACCCTGACCGGGACACAGGTGGGAAACACCAAGGAGACGAATTTGCTCTGAATTTGGCAACACAGCCTCAAATCTCCACAGCCTGGGCTGTCTCCCGGGTGCCAGGGGAGAAGGTGTGGAGGGAAGAGAGGAGGTTTTGGTTGGACTGTGGGTGATCTGCAATCGTTTACCTCGGGGGGAATTAAGTCTCAACCCGGCTCGACGCATAGCCCACGCTTGCCCCCCGCCCGGGTTCAGGGGCAGTTGAACACGTGCTGAAGCACGCCGCTCCGATGGGAGAGCCAAGGGGAGGCAGATATTACGCGCTTTGCCGGCTATGGATGCACAGCTTAAAGTCTGTCACATCTCTCAAGGGTTTTCTTCTTCACTTCCATGCTTTAATAAGGCTCTTTCAACATTTCTTACCTTAACAAACTGCAGTCACAGAAGAGATGCTACGAGATGCTTTTAACGTGTCTAAAGAGACCAGAAGATGCCCTGCCGCATCTGACACAACGGCAACACGCCTTCCTCTCTCCCCCATTTCTACATCAAATCCGACAGCTGTTTACAAGTTTGTGGAGGATAACCCACCGGACATGGCATCACACGAGCCTGCAAAAATATAGAATTTCTCTCAGGAAATTGCTTTGGGGAGTTTGGAAGGGTTTGGGGGGAAGCAAGAGGTATTGTTTATTTTGACCATTACAACTCATAGACCCGTAGGGCGAGTTTCTGGCTTCACTGAACTCGGCCATAGGCTACAGCGGAGCAACGCTGAAGTCTGCTCAGCGAGCAGCTCCCTTCCTCCTGTATTAAAGGGAAAATATCCCAGGAACCCATCCCACAGACCTTAGGTACTGCTAAGTTACACTGAAGAACAACATCTATAAAAGCTTGTATATTAATTAAATTGCTGTTGATTAGAACTCATCAGCGATCCAGGGTACGTAACGAGGAACTGAAGCAAACAGTCAGGAGCCCCACTCGGGAGAAGAGGGCAGAACTGCGCCGCGGCTGGCGGTCGGGGCCGTTTCACTCCAAGTAGAGCGGAGTCATTTCTGATACGCAAAGCCCAGGTTTTTTGCCAGACCCTTCAAAAAGGGCCGTTGAGGAGCGGCCGGCCCGCCCCGGCCCCGCTGGCGCTGGGCACGGGGAGCGAGGAAGGGCCCGGGTCTTGCCAAGCGCCTGCAACCCTCCTACACAAACAGACCCTGCAGCTGTCGCGGGGCGAAATAAATGACTTCCGGAGGTTACGGAGAATAAATGAATTCATTCATGCAAAAGTGAAGGGGACATTGTTTTCCTCCACAAAAAAAAAAAAAATCCCCAACAACCTATATATTAAGGTATCAATGAACAACAAATTCATTCTGTTATGACACAGGAAATCTAAAACAGAATAGGCTGCAAAACAAACTCGATTTATCTTCGCCACACATGCAAAAGAAAAAATTTCTCTTGTTAGCTGTTCTGATTAAAGCGTTCTTTGACTGGTGGTTTTGGCTCACATGCCTCTTGACTAGCGCTTAGAATTCAAGCCACACATGGAGAATTTTTTGCCGGTGCTTTAGCGGTTGATGCTAACTTCTTAGATTAAGATTGTTTCCTTAGGTTTATCCTCTTCAGTGACAATGTGTGTACAATACGCCTTTAGAGCATATTTAAAATCAGGCTGCAGATGCACATAATCTCCGTCTTCCTGCATTACAAACAGGAGACATGGAGATTCGCTTTTTTAAAAGGGAAAAGAATTACTCATTCAGAGAGAAACCGAGCCCTTCGTTTTCACTTTGGCAACCTTCCTTCATTTTAATATTAAAAAGAAAAAAGGCAAAACTGAAACTGGAAACGCAGACTCAGACCAGACCCTATTTCTCAAAGTAAGGCAGTAGCCAAGGGTGAGCAAGAGACCAAGCCACGTCCGCCAGCCCCTCGCCGTTTCCTCCCGTGTGCCAGGGGGCCTGGAAGCCTCCGGCACGCCTCAGCTCCATCCGCAGCCCTGAGCACCCCCATCGGCTCCAAAACACATCTGGGCACACGTTCAGCCTGAGGGGACGCGGCACCCCCCCCGACGACCCCGGGAAGGACAGCGGTGCAGTGGGTGCTTCTGGCACAGCACCCTCTGCTTCCACATCCCTGGAAAACACACCACCCGTCCCGTTGCAGCAGCACGAGGGGCATGCCACGGGAACCGGGCGAGAGCTTTGCCCCGCTCTGGCTGTCACACAGCCCCCTTGGCTGACGCTCTGGGTACCTGCAGGGCTACGGCCCAGCACAGCAGCTCTCCGACCCACCCTGCTGCCTTGCAGAGCTGCTCCCTCCTGCCCTTCCACACGCCCCCTCGGTACCTCGATGTACCCGCTTTCCTGAACCCGCTCTGGTTTTCTGTTCAACGCTATAAACCCAAAGTGGGGCTGAGGAACAAAGCCTATGTGGCTCTTTTTTCTAAAACATTTATGCTTAGCTATTTTTACCAAGTAACATTAAAAAAAATTTAATATCTTAAAAATGAGCGCAATGAGTCGATCCTGCTATGGAAGTATATTTGTACGCTTGCACGCAGCTGCAAGAAGCGCTCAGCTTGCAGGGGAATAATCCAAAACGTTTTAATTAGGGAAAGCAACAATAAATAGAAGAATATGATCTTGGATGAGAACACTTGAAAGTAAAAATAACTCATAAAGATGAGATACATTTGTGCTTGGAGGGGAGATCTCCCTCCAGAAGGGCAGACATGAGCATTTTTTGCCCTGCCCAGCAACCCTGAAAGAAGGCACAAAGCGTTCCCCAGCGCCAGCGTGCCCTCCCAAATCAAAGGGGCTCTTTAGGAGAACAAGCTCGGGCGATGCCCGGCGCATCAATGCAGAGCACATCTCTGAACCCATGTGCGGCCGCGCCAGGAGCCCACCCCTTCCGTCAACTGGTGACTTCCTAAGTGTCCCAGACAGCTGCGTGTCTGTCTGCACTGCCCCAAGACGCCTCGTCCTGCCCGGATTTCTTGGGACCGCCGGCTCCAGAGGGGGTCCCCAAGAAAGGCAGGATGCGCCCCCGGCCCCGCGCCAGGACACGGCCGGGGCTGGGGGGCTGGGGCCAGGCAGCACCGTTCTCCCCGGCCGCTTCTTTAAACCCATGTCACGCTCCCACAACAACTGCTCCTCTGTGCTTGTTTGAACTGTCCCTCCCAATTAGCGGTAATAAGTGACTCTGTAAAGATGAGCAAACACAGAGCATTCATTAGTCCCGTGGCCCCCTCCCTCGCTCCCGGCCCGGCAGCCCCAGGAGATCCCCAGGGCACCGCTCTGCCGGCACCCGGAGGATGCTGAGCGCATCTCACTGGCCTCAACGAGTGCTGGCAAAAGGCAAATTAATGACAAGTCGCTCGAAGAGTTTGCCTGAAATTATTTTATTCTGCCCATCTACCCAAGAATTGATTACTCTCGGCCTGAAAATATGTCCAAATCAATACGCTAAAGCTAAGAGCAAAAAAGACATGCTCTAGCCCCATTTATTTAATCCACTTTTTTTGAGGAATGGCACATAATTTACCGGGTAGCAATTGCTAAGCCTTTCCAGAGCAAGGACTAATGACAAGCTGTGGGAAACCTGCGCCTCCATCCATCTCCTGGCCGAGCCGCAGGTCCCGGCACCCACTGGTGATGACCTTGGTGGCAGCAAAGCCCCCCGCGGTGGCAGGATGTGCCATCTCACCGTCCCTGCCGGGCAGGCAGATAGGAAGACGAGGCACATTGCTCAGGGTGCCAGCCAAGGAAACAATTTCAGCCCTCCCCTTTAGATGAATGTTCTTAAAACAAGAACCCCCAAACACCAAAAAGGACGACCGGCTGCCCAAGATGGCATACCCCAACTTATTCATATTTGTTTGTAGACGGGTTTCCACAGATATTGTGGCCTGCAGACAAATACTCACTCCAGGCAATTAAAACACAAAATAAACATTTAAAACCCACCTAGAAATGGCCTCGCATGCTGTTTTATGGCAGCAAACTCTAAGATAAAAATAACCACCCTACAGCTATTGCATGCGCAGGTAGGGCAAGTGTCTCACTCTCTCCTGAGCCAGCGCCCATCAGAACTCAGCAACAACTGAGCTACCTTTACAGAAAAGTAGGAGCACGCACCAGCATTAAAATCCCATGAAGTGAATGCCCAGCAGAGATATGGGGCTCTACGACAGGGCCAGCTGTGAAGGCAGGCACTTTCTTACAACTAGAACGAGTTTGTGGAGGGGACAGGCAGCATGCAGGCAGGGTTGCTGGCTCTCCCTGTAGACCTGGCTCTCACGTGGTAAGCTAAAACAACTTTGAAGTACACAGTAGGTGGGGGTGAGCTAGAAATGACGCTAAATGTACACAGCAGGAACGCTGAAATCACCTGAGCAACATCTGTGTCTGGACTCATCATTAGCAGAAAAATACATGCATTGCCCAGAGTGCCTGGATTGAGTTTCCAGAAATAAACAGCCCAAGGGAGACTTCACAGGACAACAACATGCCATGTTCTCGGGGGACTGAGACCCAGGCCTGGGGAAATTTCAGCACCATGTACTGCTTTCCATAGAAAACACTCAAAACCCACCTTGCAGATGACCCAAGAGCCTGCTGCTGACCAGTGGAGCAGCATCTGCAATGTGCCCCATTTGCGAATCCTCTGCATGCTCCACAGGGTCCTACATTTTCCAGGGCATTAGACTCTATCACCCCTCAAAAAGCTTCACCGCAGCTTTCATACTCCCTGACGGGGGGGAATGGATGGGCTTCTCGCTGGAGACCATCAGCATCACTCTCGAGCCGCTGGTGGGTGGAGTGCCTGCCCCAGCAGCCCCGCGATGCCGCGGAGGGCAGGGCAGCGACCAGGGAGCACAGCCTGTGCCTGTGGGTTTATCTTTACTTGCTTGAAACAGAGGTACAGCAGCACACCTATTTGTACACACATCTGCACGGACTCACACATGGCTACCCATGCACTGTCACAGGGAAATTCAACGAAAGGACAATTCAGATTGCTTTAAACAAGCGAACTCAAGCCTTCCTACTCACTACAACCCCTTAAAGCGAACATCTTCTTGTAAAACAAAGAAATAAAGCAGCAGAGCATTGTAAAATCAAAACCCAGAACTTGCTGGCTTCTCCTGCCAGTTAGTAACTTGGGCAAGCCCGTTCCCCGCCACGCCACGCAGGCTGGAGGCTGCTCGCAGCCGTGCCCGGGCAGCAGGGCCATCCCTGCTCGGCTGGCATGGGCCTCGCACAGGACGGCCACCCTGGCAATGACAGCCACAGCAGCATCCCACCGGGCGGGAGGCGGTGGCAAGGGCTGGGGGTGCAAGAGCTGTGCGGCGCACACAGCTACAGTGCTGCAGGTGCCCCCCGGGCTGGCCTCCCTGGCTCCCCCGCAGAAGCCGTCTCCCTCCAGCCTCTGGGCAGCCACAGCAGGGAAAGAAGGAGCCTGTTCTGTCTGGGGGTTTCTGACAAGTACCTCCCCAGCTGCTCTGCACAGCCCCTCCAGGGCATCATGTTCCCAAGCCCACAGCAGTCCCGAGCTGGAAGAGAATTACTGTTGGCCCCATTTCACAGACGAGAGACTCTGACCTGGGGAGATGCCAGGGCAGGAGAGGGAGCCCAAGGAAAGAGCAAAACAAAACAGGGCTTGAAGCAAGACTTGTTGAACCCCAGCCCAGCTCCTCTGAGTCAGGGCAGGGGAAAAAAAGTGACTTTCTATTCTGAGAGAGGTTGTCCGTGCTCTGCATTTCTGGCACGGCAGCGAGCCCAGGGACACCTCAGCCAGGGACCACATACGGGGGCTCAGCAGAGCCAGGAGAAGGGCTCCTTGCAGGGTGGCTGCAGCCCTGCTGATGCTCTGCCTTCAGCTGCAGTTGGCTTTGCTCAGAGGGGGTTCTTCTAGATTAAAAATGCTGGTTCTCTCCCATTCAGAGTGGGAACATTCATGAAAAGGGGTCATTCATGATAAATTTGAGAGTGCTGGGTAGGAAAAAAAAATCAGCTCAGAAAACAGCATCGCCTTTATTTTTCAGCACTGCCTCTGAGCCCCCAGGAGCTCCTCCATGGGCAACGCATCTCCTGCAGCAGCCTCAGCGAGGGCTCGGCGCAGCCCATGCTGCACCCAGCCTTTATCAGCTGCGTTTGCATGGCCTTACAGGCACAGGGCAGGGAGGCCAGAGTCGTAAAGTGAAAACCAGTGGGGCCAGGGTACAAATTTCTTTACTCACCCCTCTTACATATTAACAGGCACAAATCCCCATATGTGGCTGCAATGTAAACTAGTTTTATTACTCAATAAAATATGTGAAACAAAATAAATGGTTTTGTCAAACACTATATCTCCTCAAATAATAATGCACCAGCTTAAAAAGAAAAACAACCGGCATTCATATTCTATTGCAAAGTTTTATTTCCCCTCCCAGAGGAGAGGGAAACAGGCATTTCAATTTTGAATTCAAATACTGTATAGGAATACAGTAACTATAGTTCTCAGAGGGTTTGTGCAAATGCCAGCAAAACAAAGCCCAAATCAAATTTATTAGCTGGTGGAGATCTCTAACAATTTTACACAGTGACTGATAAAGCCGTCTGGGAATTCCTTTCAACATTAAGTGATTTAAAGCCCCTACAGAAACTTCATTGTCTGTTACAATATATAAAGAGTTTATCAGTATCAAGTAATGCTAGAACAGCAGCGATCGGGTTGTTTATTATTGCCAGTGTATGCTTTCTTTAATCTGGAAAGCTTACCAGGAATCCTAATATCCAGAGTCCTGTGGAGAACTATAAAGGGAGAAAGTGAAAATTAATTAAGAACCACAGTCTGTGTTTTAAAGGAACTATCTGTATTTTGATTGCAAGGTTGAGATGCTCACTTCTACCGTAAGTGTGCTTGCAGAAAACGATACATATCTTATGCCCCCATTAGGATCAGCCATTAAATGCCCACAATCTGCTCGGCACAGGGCACGTGGGTGTGAGGAAGACTCCCAGCCCTGCAGACCCTGCAGTTTTTGGCCACAGCCACCTCCCACCGAAACAAACGGGTGCCAGAATCCGGCTGGTTTTGTGCTGCTGTGGCGCCAAGCCGCTTTCTCGGGAAAGCAGCGGCGAACGCAGCCCAGCTCCCGCTGTGGGGGGAGAAGCCCTTCCCGAGGACGCGCGGAGGAAGGAGGGCGAAGGCACAGCCGGTGCCTCCGCATCCCGTGCTCAGGCAGGGGAGCGGCCGCGGCCGCACAGCGCTGCCCAGGCCAGCTCCTCCAGCACCGTTTTTGCAAGCAAAGCCAGAAATGCACAACTCCTCTAATTGCCGGATTTTTATCGTGCACATTCATAACTGTCATTTGCATTTTAGCCATTACAATATCGGGGCGGGTGGGTATTTAATCAGTCATCATAGCTTACAAAGTCCTAAGTGAGAGAATATTTTTTGATTCTCTCTGCTTGCATCTAAACATTTCACAAACCCGACAGACAGTTCTTCATTTCAATTAGGGGAATGCTGATCATTAGCTAACTAATAAGGACCAATTTTCTGTCACAACTATTTCCTAATTAAATTCAAAACAGAGATTTCTAACCCAGATGGTCAGTGATGCTACAGATTTGTTTAAATTTGGTATCACAGTAACAAACTACTAATTAGGGTTTGTAAATACACCAATTCCCTTATGACTTAGTTGTTAGTAATGCATACAACCGGTTTATTAAAGCACTAATTGTGTCTGGCTTTACTTGGGCCTAACACATAATCCACTTATCACATACTGGTACCAACTCATTTTGAAGGGATTATGAATGAAATCATAAATGAGGTCTCGCATCTAGTTCCCTGGTATTGTTAATAAAGGTTTGGTGTCATATTTAGATGATTTTCTGCCTCTGATAGAGAGCGGCCCTGCAGCGATGCTGGTCCTCCGTTCTCCAAAGGGGCTTTAATGAAAAAAGTTCTGGATACCGCTCCAGTGCCCAAAACAGGGGCTTCCACCCCAGCTCTGCCAGTCAGCAAATCGTCACACCAGCCAAGCTCCTCAAAAGGAGCCCTGGTGCTTCCCGGAGAAGGCATTAAATCAACACCTAATCCCTGTTTATTTCCTGCTGAAGTCAAGCTGAGCACCTCCACGGGTCTGGGCCTTCCACAGGGGGCTCGCGAGAACCCCAGCCCTTTGCCCAAAGGCCAGAGACCTTCACCAGCACGAGCCTTGATCACCTTCTGGTGGAGGGATGGAGGAGATCTCCCGGTGCCACCAAACCCCACCTGCCACGAGAGCTGGGTTTCCTCTCTCCCTGGCAGAGGGGCAGCCCTCCCTCAAAAGGCACCCCAAATTTGACTTCGTGGAAACATTCATTATGAAGAACACGAATCGGCAAAACACCGCTGCCGGGCCGCGTGGGCTGAACGCCCCCGGGCTGCCTTGGCTTTATCGACCGTGCGTAAAGTAGGAAATAAATGATAGATAACGGAATTGCAAGGTTATGTAAACATGGAGGGGGTTTTAGAAGAATCCTATTAAACCATAAAAGAAAAGCATGGATGGTTTATCACATCACTAAGACCCAAGAATGCATTAATAAATAGAATAATAGATAATGAACCATGGAGTACAAGGCTAAACTATCAGCTATTGTGAGGATCCTGTGACAGTATAAACAATGAAGGGGAAGAAAAAGCTTTGTTGGTCTGTCACCAGAACCTTGTAGTGTATCTTTTATAGCCCATTTTTAATGAATTCACAGCACCTATCAGTTATTCTCTGCCCAAATCCCTCATTTTCCTCCCTCTTGAATGTAAATTCCCATGCTCTGCGCTTCCTTCACCATGACTTCCCATGTCAAACTTTGGGTTTCTGCGGGTTTCAATAGCCTTTCAGCCAGAGCAAAACCAGATTTCAGCTTCTGCTTTCATATTTCCAAAGGGTTACTAGGACGTTAACAAAAGTGTTTTTTAATGCAAAGTAGGAGTACCTCTCAGCCCTGTTACATCCCTTGGTGCTTCTGTAACAGGAGCATGAATAATCAGGCAGGTCTAATTCAGCCCTAAGTGAGGATGCCCACAGACACGCCTGCAGGAGAGGAAGCGAAAAAAAAAGCATCGAAGCTGCTGCTAGTCTTACTGTTTTCCAGCCTTCTGCAAATAACACTGAGAATTGTTGGAGGGGACTTAAAATTAATTGAAGAGATAGTACCCTCTTTGTAGACACTGCTGAGACTCACTAACACTTTATTTTCATTGCACTGAGGTGTTTTTATCATGAAATAGGTACCCAGGATACATTTACTGTAGATTACTTTTATTTTTACTACAGCATCGTTAGAACAGAGGACTAAGGATACAGGGGTGACCACAACAAGCTCAACTGCAGTAAAAACCCTCGGTCTTGCCTCCGCTAGAATCTGAAACACTGATATGATGTCCAGGTAAAAAAACAAAATGCAAAGACATTTTGCCGCTGTGCTGGCGGCTTTGTGGTACTTGGTGCTGTACCAACATCCTGCATGACTACACGCAGTCCCACCAAGCAAGGCTGTCAGAGAGAGAGGGGGGTCCATATTACAGGTGGGGGAACTGGGCACAGCAAGACAAACGCCCCAAAATCCAAAGTTATGTAGGCAGCAAAACCCACCTGAAGCAAAGGTCACCCAAGGAGCCTGCGCTGGGCCCAGGCTTTGAGGCTCACATTGGTAACTCCTTTTAACTCATTACTCTTCCCATTTCAAAAAGATGCTGCAAGTAGCCACCACAAGCCAGGCAGCTGTTGGCTTGCTCCTCACACTAAAAAAAGAGAATTGAAGAGACTTGAACAAAACCCAAGCAGCAATCAGTACTTTGGGTTTATTTGCCTTTTTTTTCCTGAGCAGTCACACCAGCGTTCATAGCAACATTCGACGCCTGTCCCAACGCATCCCCGTGCGCCCACAGGGCCTCCGGCAGAGCCGCCGCAGCAGAGGTGGCCGCCCCAGGGTGGGACGGCGGCCCGGCTCGCCTCTCCTTTGCGCGGGCAGGGAGGCGGCTGCCCTCCCTCTCAGGTGGAGCTCCTGCAGGAGCCTTTCGCAGAGAGGCAGAGAGCAGGCGGCCGCCCTGCTGGGAGCACAGCCATGTGCTCAACAGGCTCTGGAAATAAGTGGACGTCAAATAAGTTTGCCGCTCTTTGTCCCCCCTTTCAATATCTAGCTTTGATCAAAATCCTTGGATACTCAAGTGGTTGTTGACTTAATGTAGTAATGAGACATAGCCTTAAGTGAGACTATTTCCGTGCCCATTCAGCCTCTCCAAGAGCAAGAGATGCAGGAGGAAAAGCCTCTCCTGATCTCTGTGAGCTGGAGACAGCTCGGCAGAGCTCGGAGCAGAGGCCTGGCTCCAACTACCATGAGACGCAGCAGGAGGATCTATGCGGTCACAGTTACATGAGATGCACTTATCTTCTTTCTGCAATACTGTCTTATTAGACCAGCACATGGTAACATCAAGAAATCAGCTAAAAACTCCTCCTCAGAAAGCTGCACCACCACGCTGCTCATGCCCAGAGCAGCTCCAGAGATGGCCTAGGAGGAACACATTTAGAAACGTATATCCTTCCAAACACACGATCCTATCTCAAACACACGATGCCACGCCATCCCTCAAGGGAGCCATGTACTGCAGGATTTGGGCACTGAGGGTGCCTGGGCCAGGGCTGTGGGCTTCTCACAGCATGTACGACCTGGAAGAAGTCATGCAACACCAGCCTCTCGCCAGTGAAAGCCAGTACATCCACTTTCAGAGAGGAGCACGCATTGATGAGGAGCACTGCACACCAGCGAGGTGCCATTGTGCAAGGACCGGCCCCAGTTTTGGCTGTGGTGCTCTGGACAATGCACAGAACCTGCCTTTTCAGTGGGCACCTACAAGCGTTCGTTGGCACAGAGAGGACAACTGCGCGCTTTGTCCCCTGCAGGTGACGAGGGACACGTGCTCTGGGCCATGGGAACAGTGCCCTGCCAGTGGCACAGACCTTCACATGCTGCCTCCGAAGAAATCCACAGCAAGGCTTTTAGATCTAAAGTTCTGAAATTCAAACTCATCTTCTCCTTCCAGGTACGCAGCTGGGAAAAGGAAGCAGAAAGCAGAAGGCGCAGGTGAGGTTTCTCCAGGGAGGCATTTAACAAGCCAGCTTTATCAAAAGGAAAGCTATTACGGTGCCTCTGGAGCACCAAGTTGCAGCATAGAGCAGGACTGATGTTTCAATCACGCTCTGTCTTCCAGCCGAGCTCCCTTTCCTACCTTCTCAACGCAGCAAGCAAACTCTACTTTTGTGCTGGCACTGGGAAGCCAGACAAAGTTGATTCTAGAAGGGACAGCATACTCCAGCCTACGCAAGGGCATTTACCAACGCCCTGCAAGCAGCACGGCTCCTGCTCTGGGAGGGGACCCATGAAGTGGCTCCGCACCCCACATCTCTCACCCCTTGCAAGGCAACTCACCCCAGCTGCCAGTCAAACTTCAGCTGGGGTCTGGACACCAGACACCATGGGCACCATTGCTCCTTCCTCGAGACCACCGGTGAAGAGGGTGGCATCATCCCAAGGAGATGGGCAGGCTTTCTACCTATTTACATCTCAGGCCCATAAAACAGAGAGAAGTAGAAAAGCGAGGCAGGAGGGAGGGAAGATTCCAGGAGCCTTGATAAAAACATCAAGCCCTCAGAAAAGTAAAAATTCTCAAACTGACAGGGAGCAGCTCAGCCAATTAGGTTTTTAATTCCCCTCGTTATGCACAGTCAGTCAATAAATTCTGCACCAAGCAGCTGCTCTAATTCTTAAGCCCATTAAGCCCTACATCTGATAGGCGGGAGGGAGGGGCTGCCGGGGGGCACATACGGCACTCCTTGAGATATGAAACATTTCCTCTTGTGCATCTGGGTCACCCCCACCCAGCCCCACTCCTAATGGGTATTTTATGAAGCCAGCGAATAAGAATTTATATAAATATACATGCCAGAGACACACACAACACATATGGAGAGAATAAATAGGTAACTGAATTAGATGCGCTGGGGGATTTTTGTTGGCGCTATAATGAAGCTGGAGAGCAGAGCCAGAGGGCTCGGGGCAGGGCTCGAGCCACAGCAGCACTTGCACCCTGGGAGGTGCTGGCGGAGGGAGCAGGGTGGCTCCCGCGCCATCGGATGCCCTCAGCCCTGACTCAACCACAGCACGAGCTGCGCAGAGCAGCACCCCCGCCAGCCTCCTGCTGCCCGTGCCGAGAAAGACGTGTTTAGCGTATGACCTACCTGATCTGCTTGGGTCACCTCTTTCTGAGCCGTGCCCTGGAAGAACCTAATTCCATCCTTTCCCAGCGAAGGGCTGTGGAGGTAACCCATCACCTGCAGCCACGTCAGGAGAGATGGCTGTTTGGACAAGTCCTACGTGTCCCATGCGCTCCCCACTCTGCCCACCGCCGCCTCCCACGGTCGGGGCCATCTCGGAGGTGTGCTATCAACAACACTTCCCAGCACGAGCAGGTATCTCGCCTCAGAGCTGAAAGGCAGATGGAGAGACCATCTGAAGATCCTCTTCATCAGCCTTGCTGCTGCCTATGACTCAGAGACCGCCCTCCACGGCTATCAGAGGGTCAAAGGACACGGCCATACCCGTCTTTGGTTCCTTCCCGTGCTTCAACCCAAGCTTCAGTGAAGCCGTTAGTCAGTCTGGGCTGCAGACGAGGCTTTCGCACCTCCACAGCAATGCACAGCCTTCTGGGGACAGGACAGTTAACCCGCTCTCTTGCTCCCCAACACACCCCCACGGAGGTGAAGCCACCACCCTTTCGCAGCAACACAGCAGTTCCCTCCTCACCCCTCCAACAAACCCGCATGAGTCAACCACCACCTGGCATTCTGGAGAACTATCCCCAAAGAGCTAGTGGTGTCTTTAGAGCAAGAGGAAAAAGAAACCACAAGACCTATCTCACCAGTGAAGTACAGGAGACTGCTTGGAAAGTCAGTAAGCGGAAGGACTGGGATGGGGCAACAGGATTTTGGTATCTGAAGTGGAGGGAAAGGATCCCAAAAGAGCTAATCAGGCAGCCAAGAGTGAAGAAAAACAGGATCAGAGATGAAGGAAGGGAGGAAGAAAATCATGAAGCAGTAAGGCAAGCCCAGAGAGGGCTGGATCTGACACAGCAAGGGACCAGAAGCTGTAACAGCAATTCCCAGAGTGAAGGGGCAGATGGCTTTAGCAGTGGTATCCGACTGACTGCAGAGATGAAAGGCAGGAGAAAAAAGGGAATATATTGGGAGTGGAAAAGCGTTCAGCAGCCGAGACAATTTTGCTTGTTAATTGGCAACCAGCTAACACATTAATTACAAAGTTACTGTATGGTCAAGAAAAAAATTGGCAGAACAATTTGTATTCCTTCTGAAACGCACTCCTTGCTGAACAGACCTCGCTTTTGAAATGGCTGCTTCGGCTGCCATTAACATTCAGCACTTCAAGCGCCCAAAGTCTTGGGAGTCATCACAAAATGCAAATGAATATGACAGCAGCTGCATCCAGGCGAACCTGACAAGCAGCTTGCGCTGCGGACTTCCCCTCTTCCATGCTCTGGATTAAGCCATGGCCATCAAAAGCCTTCAATGAAAACACATCTTTTTATGAATGCGGGGTTGCCGTGCCAGCCGCATCATCCCTCGCGCGCTCTTGGCTACAGAAACCTGACCGCAGCCGCTCAGGCAGCCTGGCTCCTGGCAGGGCTTCGACTGACAGCCACGGATTTAGTTACACAGCAAGAAACACACTTGCTAAATCATTTGCTAACTACTTATGAGCCAGGCCCTCGAAGACGTTTCCACGCTCAGTGCCCGTTGATAGGAATGGGGACCTAAATATTTTCAGAGTTTGGACCTGGCTTCTAGGATTAAAAGCCGCCCCACTTTTAGCTGTGGAGCCCTTAGTAATCTCAGGTTAGTTTCAAAGATTAATTGCAGGACACATGCATCTAGCCAAAATTCATTCTTTATTCATCTTGGATAAAAATATGAAAATAAGCTACCCCCTGTAAATTGCATACCCTCTGCACAGCAGGAAACCAGTCCTCCTGCACTGGTCGTCTTTCCCTGTCAGCACGAAAAGGCACTAGAGGAGTAAGCAGCGACAAGCCCTTAAGCTTTAGTCAAGGCAAGGAGCATAAATGAAAGTTTGCTCGACTTGTGTGAAAATACAGGCTGCAAAGAGGCTGTTCCTATAATCCTATCCAGCCTAAAAATGTAATTTCCTTACTTCGAAGGCTGGTTGGAGCTGCTATTCATGTTTCAGCCCCCAGCCAAAGCCGGATCTCTCGCCAAAGGCGGTTTCTAGACTGGAAGTCAAACATGGGTTTTATTGTCGGGAATCAAATGGAGCCATTGGCACGTGCTAAAAGTTGCGGCAATCAAAGCCTTCCCGCGGCACTGCGCTATCTCGCACCCGCCACACAGCTCCTGAAAGGCACAAACACAGCCTTGGTTTGAATCAAAACACCAAGTCAGGGGCCTGGAAGCCCGACCAGCCACAGTGAAGCCCCCCGACTTTCTCCACACTGCATTACACATCAAGGGCAGCCCTCTCCACCCTTCCAAACCTGCTAACGGTCAAAGGGGAAGCACGGCAAAACTCTAGTTTGTTGGGCAACTGCTACCAGCAGTGGCCCCCATTTACCTCAAATGAAAGAGTATTTCACTCTTCCTTCAACTTTCCATCAGCTGGAGTTTGTTGGTGCACTTTTAGTTAAAAATCTCATTCCTGCAGCTGCCTCCCTAAAGTCCCTCAAGTTTTAGGAAGGCTGAAAGAACTTGATTTTTTTTTTTTCTTTTTGACTGCTTGAGAGGAACAAGGCTTAGAAAGGGACCTCTGAACTTGTGCTTTGCTTTCCACAGGCACCGCAGAAACCTGCCAGGCAGGGTGGGAGCAGTGGTGGACCCCCATCCCAGTAAACCAGCAGCTTAGTGTAGAGGCAGCAACCCACTGAGGAATCAGTTTTATAACAGGGCTCCTGGCCTCTCTGCACACGTAAGGCTCTTCCCCCTTAGGAGATACTGAACAGATGATTACTTGAAATAAAATATTTACACATTGAGCTTTGATTTACCCTTCCCCTCCTGCATGATTAGCATAGTCACTGTACAATGGCAAGGATCCTACCAACTCTTAGGCACTGATGACAGCCTCCTTTGGAGAAGGATGCTGTAAGGGTTACCCTCTGCTGCAGGCAAAGGCAAAGAGGGGTGGCTGCTGCAGTCACGCACAGGTTGGGGGACTCTAGGGTCTCCAGCAGCCCAAGCAGCAGCCTCTTGACCTCTGCATTGGCACAGCTGTAGGGGAGGCAATTTCAAGTGGCTGTGAGCAATACCAGCACATTTTGCAGGCAGCAGTTTGCAAATGACAGCAAAATAGTCTCAGATTCATTCCAGATGCAACACCGATGCTACTGGAAGGCGTTTGGCCTTAAAGTTTTATTTGGTCTTCAGGAAGGGGGGATTGCTTACAGGAGCACACAGAATTCACCCAACCGGACAAGCAGAGTGTTAAGTCTTCCCCACTGAACATCAGCATGTGCTAAAAGGGACCATGTAAATCGGCTGCGAGCTTGTTGCCTTGGGAAATCAATATTTCTTGATGATCACTACCAGTGTGGAGACACTGCCTACATCAGCAGCCACAGGAAAGCCACTCTCCAACCCACTCCATGCAGTTAGTGAGGTTCACTGTAATTAGCTCTGTAAGAGATGTGAAACTAATAAATGGAACTAGCCACTGAATCAGTAAATTATTTTTATGCTTTCTTCCTTTTGGTTCTCATACTGCTGGAGTAAGCATCATTTTCATGCTTGAAATGAAACTGCATACATCTGCCTTAGTAAAGCGTCGGGCTGTGAGCAAGCAGCCCGACAGCCCACGCAGGGCAGAGGTGTTCAGAGGTGGGTTACGCAGCACCGCAGGGTCTACACCTGAGGAACGGCGAAGCCTCAGACACACACTTACAGAGCCCAGAAAGCCTCAGAAAAGAGCGTGTGGGTTCAAAGCTCCTTATAATATTTTGCACTTGGCTGGTAAATTTACTGCCTGAATGTGTTAAAGAACAAATCCATCTTACAAATTACAGTGCCGTAATTACAGGGCAGGTGAGCCAATCCGTCACGCACAGGGAAGAGGCAGCCCCTAGAGCTCCTCGGTCAAGGCAGGCGCACACCAGCCTCTCGGAGGTGACATCTGGCTGGAGACGGGGATGCTGCAGAAATCCATTTGTGCGGGTGCGTGAACCCGGCGGCTCCCACAGCCAAGGGGGGAGCGGCTGCCCAGGCAGCACTGAGCTCCGGGGCTTTCGAGGGGCTTCACGCCACACACAAGGGGAGAGCGGCCAGCCTCCACTCCAACAGGTACCATGCCCACACCGTGCAGACGGATTTTCACATACATATGCAGCTCCTGTGAGCAGCATAGGCTCGCTGCTAATGGTACAGATCAGCAGTTGCTGCTCCGAGTACGTTAATTAGAAATGGCAGGACTGCAATCAGGTTAGTTGCCATCCCTTCACCTCACAGATCGTGACAGATTTTGCTACCAACCTTGCCAGATTTGCCCGCTCATTTTTCAAACTCCATTAGAAACACACTCTAGCAAGTTTATACAGAAAGGAGGATCTGCAGTGCCAGGTACATGTTCAGGGCTAGTAGCAAATGGCTTTAAAACCGTAGGAAGTTTGCCAAGGCCGGTTTATTCAATGTAATTAATCTGTCATCTTAAGAGCTGTCCCTTCTCACCAAAGATGCTCCCCAGACCCTGTCAGAACAGGGCCACACAACCGAGCTGGTGCTCAGCACAGTGCAGGGGCAGGACACGAGCGAGCCCCAGGAGCCCGGGGAAGCAAAGCCTTTGGAGGCAGTCTCCCCACGGGGACCTGAAACTTTCCAGGGGCAGATTCTGTTTTGGTGCTTCGCCTTCCCTGGCTGCTCATTGCCCCCTCCCCTCTGCTGTGCCAAGGGGAGGCGAAACCCTTCGTGACCAGGGCCAGGTACCATTTCTCTTTAAGAGGTTGCACTACAAAAGTTAATTACAAAGAATTAACAAGTGCAAAATTAGCAAGTCTCCTCCCTTGCCTTACATACTTCCTCCACAAATCAGCTGACAATACAACGCCTCCCGCAAGAGACATCTCTACTCCTGGCCCCAAGAACACAGGGGTCTGGGATCAGCCTTTCCCCTACTACTGGATCAGCTGAAAATTAATGATTATACAGCTCGGCTTCTCTCACTTGCCTTCTAGGGTTTGAACTTGAAGCTCTCAATTTCTTCTCAACTCTGAGAATCAGGAATTAAGGGGAAGTTTAAATACAAGACAAAGATCACTTAACACTACAAATCTGAAAAATATACCTCAGAAGACCTCTGGCTGTAGTTAAAAGAGTCAATACTCCAAATCTTGAACTGTAATACTCACCATCGTGGTGGCAACACAGATTTGAGCATAGAAATATCTCTATCACTTCAGATAATCGAAGTTCATAAACTATCAGGAACTCAGGTTCCTGGTGGTCATTAGCATTAATTATTCTGAAATGCCCCACCCCTGAGAAGAGGAAGTGAATGAAGATGCTGTGATACACCAAGCAATTCACTGATACAGCATCTGCCTGTCAATTAGCCGTCTGCAGCAGAGAGCATTTTAATTAAATAGAACCAAAAACTCGTTTGAAGTTCTAAGAAAATAGCCAGCAAACAATTGTCGAGGACAGTTCAAATGCATCTGTGCACTCACTGTATAATATTCATGCAGTATTACACTGTTATGATAAACGAAGCTAGAGATCAAAAGGAACAATAGTATGTAATCAAGGATATCTGCATAATAGTTTTCCTGAAGAATGTTAGTGCAGCTGAGAAAGGAGTAAAGCATTGTTTCATCAAATAGTAATTCCCTTGTATCTCAGAATGAATCCCATTTGCTAGTTGGGGCATAATTCAATTAAAGGGGAGAATCCTACAAGAGCAAATGAAATCTGTTTGACTGGGATGCTGCAAATCACACCATGAAAGAAAATGGCATTTGGTCCTGACATTATGATTTATTTCCTAGTCAGTATCTTATAATTCCTACAAGATAAGCTAAGACTAGAAATTATCATGTGTACATGGGGGTTGTGTCTGATCCTCTTTATTTTCGCTTCTCAACTGCAGAACTGCATGTTTCAACCTTATCTTTTAAGAGGCCAGTAAAATAAATGGTAGTATTTTCACAGAGGCAAAGCAACCCTTGCTCTGCACCCAAGGCAAGATCAGCTGGTGTAATCCTGCCCTGTGGACAGAGAGGAGATTACAGCATGGTCAGAGCCAAGCCAAGGAGGTCCTGCTCCAGCACTGCCCATCCTGCACATCCCACCGCACGGGGAACCTGGGGACCTCTGCTAGCTTCACCCCAGCATCCTCACCCTGCCTGTTCGAGCAATCCCTCTGGAAACAACAACCCTGGGCCAGACCCCAGGCTCCCGAGCTGTGGGGTGAGCAGCACCTTCCTCTGAGGAAGACCTTCCTCCCTAGATGTTGGCAGCTCACCAGCCGCACTGCTGGCTTTGGACATGAGCATCCATCGTTTCAGCTTTGACTTTGCTCATAGCTTGCACCCATTAAAGAGCTGCTCTGAGACAATGGGAGACAAACTCCGCTGCTCTTCACTCTCCAGATGTCTCAAACATTTAGCCAGGTCCAGCAAGGGACCAGAGGGCCCCACCGCCAGGCCCAGATCCCAGGCTGGGCTCTCTTCCCCAACCCCACTCACTGAAATCCACATGCCCCCTTTCCCCAAGAGGGTAGGTTACACCAAAGGAGCACTTTGCTCAATGAAGATGTCTCTCCTGCTATAGGCAAAAAGTCCCCAATGGGAAATCTCAGATGATTCTTATCTTTGAGCTTGCTGTCACAGCACCAGATGTCCTCACCAGTAAAGACTGAAGGCTCCCATAGACTCGAGTTCTGCAGATCTTCCTGGTGTTTGAAGCATTCTCCAAGGGCAAAACACCCACAAGGCAGGCCTAGGCTGCTTTGTTCCAGCTTGTGTGGGAGTTGAGTGTCACCACAAGGCCGCATTTGAACGCCCAAAGCACCCTATGAGTAATCTGAGTGGTTATGGATTGCTAGGAGCAGTCAAGTGTGAGACTCCAACCCAGCGTCCAAAGTTCAAGCAGTGACTGGAAACAGCCCTGTTCTGCTCTCGCAGGGGACGAGCAGTGAGTTTGCAATTTGGGTTTACAGCAGAGACCCCATTTTTGCCACAATTTGTAAATCCACGGATAACTGAGTACGCCATACTCTCATCAACCCTCTTGCTCCTAAACCCATCTGGGTGGAAGCCAAACAAAGAGCGAAGGTAGGCAGCCTGACCTCCATTGAAAAGCAAGTTCAAGTGAATATTTGCCAACTTGGAGCAAGGCAGGTTTCCTACAGCCACAGCAGGACCGTGTCTGTTTGGGGTCTGCGCCCAGCAGCAGAACTGGAGCTCGCCAAGCTCTGAGGCTGAGGAGTAAAGATCAGCAGCAAAACTCCAACACAAGCTGCCACTGACTCGAGGCCACCATGAACTACTGAGGTTCAAAAAGGACGCATCATCCTCTTCAGACTTTCCAGAGCAGCACCTGCCTCAGATTGAGCTCAGATAAGAAAGTAAAGCCCCCACTTAATGACTCTGCACGCATCATGGGTTTGTGAAGCAGCATGCCCTGTGACGCTGGCTAGGTGGGGACATGCCCTCAGCCTTGCAGCGACCTGCACATCAGGAGGAAAGAGGCACACGGGGTGCCAGCCGCCCTGCCCCAGTGTCCGACAGCACAGCACCCAGCGGGTCCCAACACCTGGCACAGCGCTCTGGCGTGCTGGGGGCTGTGCAGAGACACCTGCAGCGAACACCCATTCCAGCTAGCCGAGAGAAACGGGAAAGCGCACCTCCCAGGCTTCCCTGCCCCTCCTCCGGCACAGCCTGCCGGCCCCAGCGGGGCTCCCCAGGGCACCCAGAACAGCAGGATCCCCAGCAGCTAGGAAATCACAAGACAGGGCTGCCAGTCATCCTTGCCAGATAAAACCCGGGCTCAGGAGCCCTGCCTTGGTGAAGCACCACTGTCTGCCAGCCCAGGGACGCTGCCCGTGCCGGCCGGCCGCGCTCGGCCCACGTAGCCTGCCCACATTTTTCTCTCCTCCCTCGGCACTAGCCTTTAAGAGAACCTCAGCTCATCTCCTTGGCCACCATCAGGAATGCCCGGGAGGGGGGATGTGTTTTGATGCCTCTGCCCTCCCTGGTAAGGATGTCAGGCCCCCCTAGTCTGCTAACAATTTGTGAATTCATTAGTCTGGCTAATGTAGCTCATTTCTTTTGCTGTTTATTTCACAGCCGCCTTTTTCACGGCAGTGGGGAGAAGCCATGCACAGTATTCCCAGCAACACTTGGTTACCTTTGGAGAGATTTTTAGTTAATTGACCCTCCTCCTCCTCCCAATTTGCTTTAAGGGTCTTAAAATCTCCCCCTTCTTGCCGTCAGGGGAGCATCTTTTCCTCTCCAGACCCTTGCTCACACTCCAAATACCCAAGCACAGGTAAACAGACATTTATTCTGGCCTGTCAGCAGGCAAGAAAAGCTAATTAAAATAGCTGTAGCACTGCTGCATGATATTGCAGTTCTGTGCAATTGGATCAGAAAGCCATTTGGCCAAAAATAAGTTCTATTTGAATTTATTATGTTTTTATTTTATGCAGTTCCCTTTACTGTTACTCCCCATAACATCTCTAATTATCATAAAAACGTCACCACTCCACATAAGTCTCTTTTCTTGTTGTTGCAGACTTTCCTGAGGAGCCATGTGCCCATACAAACTGCCTGATTTGCAAAGCCCTCTCGTTGAAGCCTGTTTTCTCCTAAGTGCACTAAGAAATTTATTAAACGATGCTTCCAGCTCTACTTGGTGTGAGCAGACAGGCTGGGGACACTGCAGCAGAGGAAAAGCCACCCCAATATGAACTGGAGGAAAAGAGAATTTTGAAAATCATCTTGTGCTTCACATTTCACCCCAGCGCCATTATCTGCCTGCGCTGCTTCCCTCAATCACTGCGTGAAGGAGCACTTCCAGGAGGTCAGCGGCAATGAACTACAAACTTGCATTTTGCATGGTACGCTGGGAGATGTGGATGTACTAAGTTACTTGAAGTTTTACTCCTGAACTGAAAGTTAATCTAAATTCGAGAACAAAAGTATTCCTATTTGTCCTTGCACGTCAAGGATTATGACTATTGAAAGTGTTTTCTATTATCGGCTTGTCACTTTCTCAGCTGCTTAATCTCCTTCTCTCTGCTACTCACTGCCTCCCTCTCACCAGCTCTCCCACCACCGGGGATGCTCAGCCAGCAGCCGGGGGGCCCTCCCGGGGTGCTCCCCACCACCGGGGATGCTCAGCCAGCAGCCTGGGGGCCCTCCCGGGGTGCTCCCCGCCACCGGCGATGCTCAGCCAGCAGCCGGGGGGCCCTCCCGGGGTGCTCCCCACCACCGGGCATGCTCACCCAGCAGCCGGAGGGCCCTCCCACTGGGGAGGCTCAGCCAGCAACCGTGGGTCCTCCCGGGGTGCTCCCCACCACCAGGGAGGCTCAGCCAGCAGCCGGGGGGCCCTCCCGGGGCAGCCAGTGGTCCATTCAGCTCCCTAACAAGATCATTACCACAAGCTGAACATCAGCCTGACCCCACCACCCTGCAGGACCAGCACAAGGCATTGACAGGCCACCCAGCACTGCCGGGACCACCTGGCAGGTCACCAGGACCTCCCAGGCAAGGCAGGGCTGGAGTGCCCCCATGGCAGCCCATTCCCCAGAAGCAGCCCTGCCCCGCAGGGGGACACAGGAGGAGCTGCCCATGGAGCTGGAAGAAAATGCAGCACTGCCTTTTGGAAGCAGCCAACGCCCCACCCGGGAGAAAACCTGTCCTCCGAAATGCCATCCTGCTCCCAGGCTCCTCATCTCCTTGCTCCACATCCAGAGATGGGACCTCTTCCCTCTTAATGATTGGGCTTGAATCCTGACAGAGAAGCAGCACCCATCAAAAGTGATTCAAATACCTAAAACCTTTTACTAACAGATTTTTGACAAACACGGATATCTAGCAACACAAGCAAATGCAAGCGCTGCAGATCAAACACGCCTTGTTTCAACGATCTCATTCTGATCTCCGAACACCTTTCTGTAATTAAGGTTTCCCTTTTCACAGAATTTGTAACACTCATCTGCTGACAGAATAAGGCAGAACCCATGAAGAGCTCTTCTAAGACGCCCCGCGTGTTTCGGGAGCTTGGGCACCGACGCCACAGGCACTAATGGCCGGTGACAGCCCAGTGCTGTCACATTAGTCAGCACTGCAGCAAGCGAGTGTTATTTGCCCATCAGACCCTGAAAACCATCGCCATGACCTGGGAAAGAGACAGGAGACATTTAACACATGACTTGGATGAAGTCACCATCGAGCATCGTTATCTCAGAGTGAAAGAAAAACAGCTCGTTTTTTCAACCTTCAGCAGAGGAATTCAGCGTTATCTCCCAGCTGACACAAGGAAATCTTAATGCAGCTATTATCTGAGAGCAAACTGATTTTGTAGTTTGCAAAATTAATAGTATTTAGCCCACTAGTTTCCGTAGTAACCAGCCCAGCCATCCATCCCTGCCTGCGACAAGGTCTCTTAAGCATTTCACATAGTACTTATCCATTTTCTTGCTCTCACCTCACTCTCACCTTTACTTTCAGCACAGAATGCAACACAATCCACTGCCACTAAAGACTAGGCTGAGAGTCAGATTAAAATTATCCCTGTTTGCCCTGACCTCTTTTCTCTGCAGGTGAGAGTGTCCCCATTCAGCAGCTAAATGAAGCAGAAATGATGGAGTGTTTGTTTTCCCTGACTTTTCCTCAGCTTGCCAGTAAATTTACAGCCACGAATATGAAGTGTTAATTTAATGTTCCCACTGAGCATCTCATTGTCAACAAAGGCTTCAAACCATAAGAGAGGAAAAGGTTAGCTCATGCAGAAAATGACCCTTATGGTTTGATTATCTTCTGGTCCAGACTAGCAGCAAGCAAAAAGCTAAGGGCTTTGACTTCCAGCTTAATGCATTTGATGGCAATAAACGGAACCTCTCTACCTCCGCGCCAAGAATCACCTGTAATGCTCACTTATTTGTCTGGGCAGGCAATCTCCGCAAAACCAAAAGGGAAGCGGGCCTCTCTTCTCGCTCCCACAACTAATTTGACAGAACCGAAAAGTTAAACCCTTCATTATCCCAAACTTAACGGAAGGGGCTTGCTCACTGGAGATTACAACAGAACATTAACGGTGGCATGAACCATGAAATTGCTTTCTTCACCTGGTGCTTCAAAACTTTAAGGCCTCGGCTTTGGCGACACGCAAAAAGTTCTTCCAGTGAGAAGTCATGGAAGGAAGAAAAAAAATTACAGTTTAAATAATCAAAGTCTTTTTGGACTTTTTGTGGCAGAATTATACATGCGGAAGGCTTTATTCCCAGCACATTAGTTCCTTTATCGGTAAAAGGAGCTTAATACTTGCTGGAAGTAATGTTTACTGAACTGACAGACCAACCAGAGCACAAGTGAGAGCCACAGTGTGCTCTTTACTAAACTAACACGGTCTCTTATCTTTACGGGAAAAAAGAGCCCTGACAATGGTGTGAAATAGTATATGAAAATTAAGAAAAGACTTTATTATCAGATTATTTTTTTTTTCCGGACAGCTAAAACTAAGCTTGGAAGCAAGATGGAGATAACACATGTTTACATACACAGAGTGGAACTATTCGATGAGAAGACAAGTTAATTCAGCAACTTTTTGGTACCCTTGCAAACCCCACTAATGAAATTGGCAATTTCACAGACTGCTTGCATTCATTCCAAGCACAGCCACGCTGGTGTTTTCAAAACAATTAATAAGAATTATTCTAATATATCAAAGCCATCCGTCACATTAAATTAACTGGCCATTTACCAGGAGAAGCGCTCCCCGAGGCCTCCAGCCAAGGCAGAGGCAAGGCTCTGTGAATATGCATGCTGAAACACCTCCCAGCTACGCCACGGGACTTCGGGTGTTTGATGCGCCAGGCGCTTTAATGCATTTTAACGTGTCCAAAGCATCGCAGTTGACTGAACCAGAAAAGCCTGAAAGCAAATCGGAGCATACAGTAACAAAACTGTCTGCTTTTTGTTCTTCCCGATCATACAGCGCTCCCATTCATTCAACAAAAACCCCTATGTATTAATATTAGGTACGGGCCTGAACCAGAACACCAAGATGTTACAGGATCTACATGCAAAACCGAGACCCAAATTGGTTGGTCCTGTTGTCCCATCCCAACGGGACCCAGGCAAGCCCTCCAGGCACAAGCTGACAGGCTTGAAAATCCAGATGATGCGCTGCCACAGCCGCTTTCTGAAATTAAGTTCTTTTGTAAAAAGCCAGCTCTGCAACATTTGCATTTCTCAAACTAAGCAGAAACCTCTGTTAGTAGCCAAAACGTAAAAAGTCTCAACCCTACCCAGAAACTATTAACTTAATCCAACAAACATGTTTTGCTATGAGCACAGGACACACACGTTTTGAAAGCCCTATATTCAGACATGACTTGATTTGTGATAAAACCTTTTGAATTGCTATCATTCTGACTTCCACATCTTACTTGTATTCAAATATATAAGTAGAAGAAAATGTCACAAAGTACCAAAGCAGTGTTTCCAGTCCATCTCTTACCTGTACCAAGGCAGACAGGTATTTCAGAAGTCAGAGCTTAAGCACTGGAGTTTCATAAAGGACTTAAATGAGTTTCTCTGACTCATCCAACTGATTGTTTAGCTATTGGGAAGCAGCCCTTCGTGTCCCATACGAGCATCATTGAACTCATGGCCCCAGGAAAGCCAAGCTGCTCAGAAACGGGTGGAGCTGATGGGTCTCGTAGGGACATAAATACATTCACAAATAACAGTGGAAATTGAATTCAACAAGTCTTTTAATTGTATTTCCTTCAGTAATAAACAGACACAGAATCAGACATATTGAATGTGTCCCTTTTTTTCAAGTGCCTGCAAGAAATATAGGCGTTTGAAAAGAGACAGTTGCTTTTAGTTAAAAATGTATTATTCAGCATGTGCCATGACATGTTTAGAAACACCATGCTAGAGTTCACTAATGTTATACACAAACCCACCCTGCCGTTGGTAACCATTTGCCGGTCACATTGTCAGTTAACGGTAGTCATTTTGAAAGCAGCAATTCATTCTCTACAGTCCTTTCTTAACACAATTTTCAGCCTGCAATTTAGATGATAGGAAAATTACAACCCTGCTGCACTATATTATGTGATATAAATGTTATTGCAATTAAGCCAATGAGGAAAAATCCCAGAAAACAAAGACGTTTAGTTCGTGATTTCTCCTTATTCCTTCCCCAAAACTCAAGCAGTTGTCAAAGGGTAGAAAAAAGGAAGCGTTTCCATTACAGAAGGCACCTGCAAACAGCAGGAGCTCAGGAGTAACATGAGCCCACAGATGACACGGTGGTTCTTCTCCAAACTCCCTAACGAGTTATGTGTCTAGGGCATACGTGAGTGAGAACAGGTGCCATTTGAGTAGTGAGGTATAGCCAAAAGAGGTCCAGATATCCAGGCATCCTTCTGGCAATGGAATAAGACACGCTGGATACCCCAGTGGGAATTTCCCACCAACTACACTGGAGTGTTTCACTCCTCACATTCTCAACATCCACCCAAGGTTTCCTTCTTCCAGTCACAGCTCCAAATGCATCTGAACTTTATGCACTGGAGGATTTGTATGTGTCTAGAATGCATAAGCCCAGGTAGCAAGGCAACACCTCCATGTCCAGAGTAGGAAAATGGTATAGATACATCAGGAGTAGAAGCATATAGCAGCTAAACCACATTTTCAGTTTTGGCTCGCTTGTTCCCTCCCACCCACCAGTCAAGGTAAATAGGAGGCACATTCGTGTTAAGTGCCCTCCACATTAAAGTCAATCATCTATTTTAACCACTCCTGGCCAACACACTGCCTGTCACCAGTCACTGGGTGAACCTTGCAAGGAAGAGATACCTGCGAATTATTTTGCTACTTTTGAAGTTTGATACGTATATGAACAGCATTTTTATATCAGCTAGGTTAAGTCTAATATAATACTGAACTACACATGGGGACACTTTAATTGCCACAGCAGCTCAGGCAAGGGCTTGTGTGAAGCCACAAGTTTGTGCTGAAAGACGGATGTCGAATTAGCCCCAGAAGGCTGAACCACCCCAAGCGGCACCAGGAGCCAGTGGTCACAGGAGTCAAGAAAAATCAACATCTTCCAGACTCCAGCTACTCGGACACGGCACCAGGGACACAAGGATGTTACGCTCAGACCTTCACAAAACCCCAGCTAAAATCAATAAAGATCTCACCAAAACATGCTCATTGGTAAGAGTGCCAGGGGAAAAAGAAACATATCCCAGACAAATTTCTTGCCCTGGACCACTACCACGATGTAACACAATTAGAAGACAGACCTGTGTGGTCCCGAGGCTGGACACAGGCCCCCAGTTTCACATGTAACGTATGGCAGTGCTCCTGTTTGGACAGACTCAGGAGAAAGCTTGTTTGTGACACCAGGTTCGCGCTGCAAACACCTTGCACCTTTAGTGATCTCAGGTGGGTGTCAAGCAGATGTTTAGTTACAGACATGTCAGACATATTAAACTACCTTTATTTCACTGTTCCTGAAGAGGAAAAAATAGAAGAAAAAAAGAGTCCTAGCATTCATCATTTACTCCAAGGTGCTGTAACCAGGTGGAAACTTGTCTTTTATATGCTGAACTGTGTCCATGAAAACACATTATCTTTAAGTGGGCACTGGAGGAACCACACACAACACTGACTTCTTCATGCCATCGCTAAGACTAGATACTTCAATCATTTTGAGATTTAAGTGGAGATTAGCGGACCTCACCCGCATCTTTCCCTGCCAATACAGTGTGTTTTAGACATGCTCTGCAGCAAAGCTCCTTACAACAGCAAAGCCACAAAGAAACCCAAACTCCTCCTAGTTTTGTCCTATTAAATAAGAGCAAGGACAGGCAGTTACTTGTGCCCTTCATAAACCAGAGCAGCTGTTCAGAGGTTCCCTGCGGACCAAAGAAAAGCCACCAGGAAGGCTGGTTTTGCCTGTTGGAGAGAACAGGCCATCTGATGAGGGTTTACCCTGGCTGCACCCCTGGAAATGCAGCAACATCAGCCAAGCTTTCTAGGAAACAGAAGATGACCTGTGCAGGTCAGCCTACACCATCTGTATCCACACCATCATGGACAGGCCAGCTAGCGAGATGCCAAGGTAGGACTGGCATCCCAACTGTGGTCCCAAGCCCATGCTAAGGCTTTTGCAGAAGCTGGTTCTCAGCCCAGAACCCACCTGTCCTGCACTCCAACACGCTATAGCCCACCTCACACTTGTGCTTTAATTTATCATACACCTCAGAGCACTTTGCAGAATAAGATGTCTGTCATGACCCCCATCCCGGACAAAATCAGAGGCCCAGAGAGGAATGTGCCAAATCCCGGGGCAGAGCCGCAGCTGCTCCGGTGGCTTCCAAAGGGCACTAAGCTTTTCCCCCCTAGACTGCAGATGCAAAGCCTGGCCAGCACCTGAGCAGAAATGCTATTTCCTCAGCAGTCAACAAGCTCAAACACTAAGAAATATCCTGAGCAACTCTGCCATACAGGAGACCTGAGAAGCAAGACAGTTATTTCTTCCTTTTTGTTCTTTTTTTGGGCTCCCAGGCCTGGGCGCTGAAGGATTTCAGAGAGATTGGATACAATATGTAGCTTTGAATTTCCCTGAGCTTCCAGAAAGGCACAGACAGCTGTGGAAACCATTGGCCACAGATCGTTCTGGGTGACAGGCAGGAGAGACCCTGTGGAAGGTGTCCACAACTCCGGTCATTCAGGAGACAGCAGAAGCCTCTTGCAGAAGCTGTAAGACCGGGTGCTTACCATACATGCCATTCAAGAGCAGGGCATGCCACTCGCACCCTCACAGCTAGATGCTCCCCAGCCGTTCGAAATCCCTTTTTCTTCTGCCACGTGCCCAGGCCACGAGGGCAACCTGGCGGGGTACGCAGCCGCCGCCGGCGCTGCCTGGGCACGCCGTGCTGCAGCCACACATCCCTAATGGCTCTCTCCGATGTGCTGCCACGTCCGCCTGATTAGTTGTGGGTGAACTGAAATGTCAAACTATTAGCCTTGACAACTACTGCCAAGGTTACTATCGGCTGAAAATATCTTTTTAATAACGAAACTGTTTGTAAGTGGAAAAGGTGATGCTTAAAATACAAAGCAGTAATAACTATGAATTACTACAACAAACAGGAAAAAGCCTTTTGTTTTCAGTCAGCCTTTGAGGCATGTCCTGCCTGGTTCTTGAAGGGATCATGTCCTTGCAAGGCAATTTACAATATCGTAATTAAGACAGCAGAAATGTTAAAGACAATAAAAAGCCTCCTACTGGAGTGTCCTCCCATCACACCTAACACACGGGTACCCGGACACCATCCTGCCACGGGTCTGTGACCTCTAACTCATACAAACTCTCCCATCCCCATCCAGGGGTGGGAATACCTGGAGGGAAAATAACTCCTCCTGCAGAGGGAAAAGGGGACAGGGCTCTACACAGCATCCGCAGCCAACACAGCACTGAAGGAAATACCTACCCCGATTCAGGACAGGACAAAAGCAATCAGCCCTTCCTCAGATGCGTTTTACCCGAGTGGTTTCTTCTGAAACACGGCTATTTGCAAAGATGCATACGCTCCCTCTATTAGTGATTCTGGAACAGACAATTTGAAAATATTCCCAGCCAAAAAGAAACCCAAATGATGCTGCATTTAGCTACTGTTATGCTTGACATTTCTTGTGATTTCTTGGAAAAACATTAATTTATTTGAAATGATTTTATACTTCATGCCAGTGCCACAGCAGGGAATAATCGCCACATTTCAAGCTCAAAGCAAGTCTCAGATACAGGAAAAAATTAAACAAGGATAAGAGCAAGAAACTGTTAATGATCAAAAATATTTTACTGCAGGTCCAACAACAAAGTCTGGAGGAGATAAGTCTGCGTGTGTACTAACATTATATAAAAAAGTGATTATTCAGCCATTCATGGGAACAGAGCTATTGATTCAAGTAACAAAGGACACTATGAACTGCAGTGTTTTTGCTCTTTTTAGCCTGGGAAAATTGATTTTCTTAAACTTTCCCTTGAACCTGCAGTAGGGTTTAATCTGAACCTAAAGGAGCCTTTTAAGAACTCCCATAAATTAAAAATATATCTCTTCATTTCGCACATTTTTGGTTCCTGCTGTTACAGCAGAAACCCGAGAAACCCTGGAGAAAGAGGCAGGAGGAAGTGGTAGTTGCATTTTGTTACAGTGTCACCAGCATGTGTTTATACACATTAAAAATAACATGGAAATATTGAAGGTAAGTGAAGCAAAACATAAGACAGCTTAATGCTACTGCAAGTCTTAGACTGAAATTTAGCAGGAAAAGAGAAAGATAAAAGCTGTAAGAGTACAGTAGATAAGAGGCTCACCACAAATGATCTGTGAGCAAACAGAAGATGCAGAACTGCCAGTGAGTGATCTTTCCACCCTCCGGGCATGTTTTGCTCCGCAGACCAGGCAGGGAGGCGAAGATGCCCACAACAGCCGATACCAAACCTTTTTAACTTTCTTGTCTTGCTACAAATAGGTCGCAGGCACCAAGCAGCCATCCTCCTGGAACAGCAACAGGCAATGGCAGAAGCTAGATACAGGCTCGAGGCTAGCCCAGGTCTCTGATCCCACCCAGCTCTGAAGCCGGTCCCAAGGACCTCCACCAGCCCCTGCAGTGTGATCCCCTGGGCCTGAGCAGGGTGCAGGAGGGGACTCGCACCCACCCAGTGGGAAGGCCCAGGTGAGAGGCAGGGGTTAAACGGGAGCATCTAGGGAGCAAATACTATCTGCTTTAGCAGTCATTGATACCAAGTCTCAGCCAGAGCACTTAATGAGGACGAGTCCTGGTAGATGTGCAGGTTAAATGTTGGAAGAGCACGTGGAGGGGGGCTTTGGTTAAAGCACCAATAAATCATCGCCCCAGTGACAGCCAGTCTGACCAGGGCGCTCAAGACCTGTGCCGTTCCAGCCCATGGCTTCCAAGAGACCAGTCACCTTTGGAACCACCAACAGTTAAAGGCGAGATGGTTGCCCAGCCTGACCCCAACCAGCAATCTCTGCTTTTGCAGGTAACGGTATGAGCGAGCTCCTTGTCACCATGCCTTGCGGGGAGCTGAGCGGCAGAATAACCTTGGCCTGAGCCAGCCCCTGCAGGCTGCCAGGGCCCCGAGGCACCAACCGCATCCTTAGCTCTGGGCATACGCCGCATCCCAGCGACAACAGCACCCGCGCCTCACTAACCACAGACCAAGCACTCAGCACCCACTAGAGCTGTGCCCAGTGGCGCATGAGAAGCCAAATGCAGTGGTCACTAACCACAGACCAAGCACTCAGCACCCACTAGAGCTGTGCCCAGTGGCGCATGAGAAGCCAAATGCAGTGGTCACTAACCACAGACCAAGCACTCAGCACCCACTAGAGCTGTGCCCAGTGGCGCATGAGAAGCCAAATGCAGTGGTGCTGGCACTGAAGCCCTCCTCTCCCGGCTCCCCTTCGCTTGGCTTTCCTCTCCAGGGTACTGCTACATGGGAGGGCCCACACGGGGCCAGGATGGGATGCCCACTGTCTGCATCGATGGGCAGCTCCCACCCCTGCAGTGCTGGGTCCCATGAAGGTGCCGAGCACCCCGTGCGTCCCGCTCAGCACCCAGGGCCGACACAGCCACGTGTTCACACATGGTGTGCCAGCGCTGTTTACAGCTCCCGCACACCACCGCCTTTGTGGAGCCGCTGAAAAACCCCAGTGTGCTGTACTCTACCGTACACTTACATTGTTGTTTTTCCCCTCAATAAGGCAGTAAATGACCTTTTATTCAAACAACAATTCCTAAAACAAAACCAAAAACCGCCACCGTCAGAAGATCTGTGAGCAGAGCAGGCTGATTTGTTATTTAAGTAGCAGCCAGCCCTGTGCGCTATGCAAACAAAACCCACGCTCTGTGTTCTCACAAGCCTCCTGCTGACTTTGCAACTAATTTTGTTAGCAAGGAGAGCACACTGCACTGACATCAATGCATCAGTGAGACCAGAGATGTTTGTTCATAACTTTGTTACAAACATTGATCAATCGATTTTTGCCCATGTGAGGAGGGGAAAAGCCCGTAAACAAAACACAACACATATGGGAAGATATTTTTAATGACACAAAGGGCAATTAGGCACCCAACCTTCCAGTGAAATTAGGCTCCTTACAGCCCTCTGTGCTTTTAAAAGTCTTCCCCTTATGCTCAAAGGAAACAAAATCTACTGTCAAGCCTCCAAAGAACAGACAAAAAATCAGCTGCAACCAAGAGAATAGTTAGTGGGCCTGCAAGAGGCATTTCTGAATGCACCAGAACAAAAAAGGCAGGTAAAGGCTCCTTGCAAAGTAAAGGAAACCCTATCCCACATGAACCATCTTCTCTAGCATGTATTATATTAGTGCAGACACATCAACATAGAGAAAACACTAATTAGCTATCAAAAATAATTAAGTGTTCTGTAAATAGTGGAACATGTGTATTTACTCAGCTACATCTCCTTAATGCTGATGCCCAGCCCCTTGGCTGTTAGCACCACAGCAATACTGTCAGGGCACATCTGAGATCTTGCAAGACACAATATCGACGACTCAGGAGAGGCAGATCATGCCCCAGGGGGACTGAAGTCTAAGTACACCAGGGAAAAAGGCAGAAGGTAAGCAGAAAGGATTTGGTCAAGGTGAATTGCGCAATAGCAAAACCAAGGAAAAGCCCTTAAGTCCAACATCCCATTCAGAGGCTCAGGTTGCTTAAATCCCATCCGCTGCGCACCGGTCCCGCAGGATGCGCTGCACGATTGAAGCTATGCCACTCTTCAGATGCTTGCAGAACAGAGGTGCTCTTCTATAAAGCTCATGAATTAACTGCCAGAATCAGCTACCAAGGGACAACTTCACACCACCCTTGAAAGCCTCTTTCGGCAGCACAGTCCGTAGGTGTCAGTCAGTGACAGTGAAGCTGTCCTGTATTACAGCCCAGGTTGGACCCGCTGTCCCTTCTCACCCTCAGTTTATTTTCTGTAAGTATTATGTATGCATTTCAGCCATGAAATGTCAATGCCAGCATTGGAATTTCTAGCTGACATCTGTTAAGGTGATGGCTACTAACAGCCTTCTCACTGCTGCATCAGGACTCACAGGCTTGATCTCCAGATAACTTCTCTTGAAGACCCTCTCATCTCTCTAGCCGTGTAAAAAGGACAGGAAAGCTTCAAACCAAGTTATGGAGCCAGGAGTCTTCCAGCTAGTTCTTTCCAACACTTGATAAAATACAGAAATGTGGTGCCTGGGTCCTTCCTAGCTAGCTGACTGTGCTACAGAGAAATCCTACGTATTAGCCCAACACAAACACACAAAATGCGGTCTGTGGAAGCTAACAAATGCAGACGTCAGTGGAAGGAATAATTACACAGCTAATTTAACAACGGGTACAGAAATAGCTCACCTGAACATGGGGAAAGTATTTTTATTCAGAGAGAACTCACCCATATTCCTCTTCTGGGCTGTGGGACCAATCTATGATTTTTAACTGCATTTACTTAGCCCACGGCTAGATGGCAGGACAGCACAGAGGGAACACCTGAGCCCCTCACCTAGCTGAGGCCAGACAGATTATCCCACAGCAAGATTCACCATGGCACAGTTCATTCAACTTCATTACTCATGATGCAAACACGCCTTAGGTATGTGAAACAAGTTGCTCATCCGAGCAGCCTGCTATTCCTGCAGACACCCAGCCACTAACACTATGGCTCTGTACAAAGGGAGCTACAGGACACATTCTGATCAGATCTAAGCAAAAATTTATCTCAGCATATTTCACCTGAGCTCCAGCTTTCAGCTTGTGCCAGCAATGTTAGATTTCATTTCCATGCCCAGAACTGCCGCCCGACCCCAGGTGGCTCCCCGGGATCCTGCTTGCCCTTTGCCCAATGAGTTCATCAACACTATGGAGAGAGATCCCTCCGACCACATGCCTGCACAGCACCTTGCACTGCAGTGTGGTGGTCCTGCCATCTTTAGGTGCGAGGACGCTGCAAATAAACAAACCCATCTTTAAGATGAACACACATGAGGTATGTTGACCCCTTCAGTGAGAGCACAGCTGTAAAGCAGAACAGCTCAAACACAGCGTGACCCAGCAAAAGCACCCCGGGTACAGAAAAGGCAAGGGCTGCCGGAAACAGCTCCAAGGAAGATGGCATTTTGATTTAAGACCTATACAACAGCAGCCAAATGGAGAAGACAGACAAAACACATCTTCCAAAGTTTACTCTTGCAGCGTAACAGTTCACAATATTTACTTGACAAGTATTTGTGACCTTATTTCTCCCTTTGGAAAGAGCATAGTCTGCAGTTGCACTGAAACAGATTATCACCTGCTCATTAGCTGGCTCCCTGAGCAGGGAAATGCCACACAGACCCATGTCAGCACTCTCTAGCTGCTCCCCATACACAGCACACCGCTCAGAGAAGGTGCTCTGCCTGGGCTGCGTCCCTCCTGCAGCTGGGTGACATTTAGCTGGTCTCTGTAAGCCCCAGAGCTAGTGAGCATCTCGCTGTCAATCTCCCACACTCCATCTCTGGGGGCCGGCAAAAGCCAGGATCACAGCAGCCGTCCTCTCTGCAGTCACTAACCATCTCCCTCAGCAGCCTATTTCCACAAAAATAGCAAAGCTCCTTCGCTTTGAGACCAGCTCTGCTGCCAGCTTTGCCTGGAACCGGCTGGGAAGAGGATGAGGTGGTGGCACTGGCTGCAGGCACAAGCAGGATTTTAAAGTCCTCCTTGATCAAATGAGTTCTCCTAGAGGTTTTGAGCACTTACACAATTATAAATACTTACAATTTTTATTTATAAGAATCAGCATAGCTAAAAAAATATCTGGAGGGCATTGACAAGAGAAAACATGACTGTTTCATAGATTAACTAGACAAGTACTTGCACCCTGTCTTGATTACAGCACCAGGTGCTCAGCTCCAGTAAACCAGCACATCCACAGGACTGACACTAGGGCTATTCTGGTTCGCACAGGCTGAGGATCCAGTCAATGAAGCACTAAGCAATATAATTCATCATAAAACGAGGGTCTTTGGGAGCCCTATATATGCATTTACTCCAGAGCTCCTCGCTTCAGACAGAGGCAGCACAGTTCATGCAGTCATCTGGCCCCCACCCAGCCTGGCTGCTTTAGCAGGAGTACAATATGTATTCTCCCCTTAGGCTATTTACTCACAGCTACAGATGTTGACATAACAAAGCGCTAAAGACAGACGGACAGAAGGGGAATAGTGTTGCAGCGCAGACACTAAGGGCTCTATTCTTCAGAAAAGAGCCTCTGACTTCCCCACCCAGCCCTGCAATTCATTTGAAAATCATCTGGGCTGCTGAGGCTTGCTTTCCTCTCCTGCAGGACACAGATGAATGTAAGTGAACATCATCTTTCTGTTTGTTTCTGTGCTGAACTAAGCCCTTATAAATCCACAGAAAAAGCAATTGTTTCAAATCAAGTGGCAAAAGCTCGTGGATGTATTGGGCAGTGTGCAACTTCGCCTCCTGTTGACCTGCCCCTACCAAGGAGCTGCACTGGGCAGAGCATCACTTTTCACTAATATTATCTTTAGGGAGCCAGATTTAAAGGGCTGAGTTTTTCCACAGGACAAAAAACTTAAATGCCTTTTTGGGGACAACGCCTTGCACCTTCAAAGCTTTGCAACTACACATGAAAAAGCTCAAACAGCAAAATATAAGCATTTTTAAAAACATGACCAGAAAAGCTGGGAAAGATAAGAGCAGGGGCTAGCCTGGGGCTCAGCAGGATGGGTGTCAGTGGCCTGTTCTACTGTCAGGCTGCCCAGCACAGCAGCAGCACACAGTGGTCCCCGTCACTGCATCTTCTCCCACACTGCTGGGAGATCGCTGCAGCAGGGTGGGTGCTGGGGTTTAGGACGCAAGAACCCAGAGCTGCTTTGTGAACATTTCCCAGTGGATTTGGAGAGAGCTTTCAGGAACAGGCTGGTGGTATTTTAGCTACAAGTCCCCAGCACAATATCTGCGTAATGGTCAGAGGAGTGGAAACACCCACAGAAGGTGGCTGGTGCTGGATGGCCGCAGAGGTCAGCAAGGCTTTGTAAAAATCATGCTTCAGTGCTGCTCCGAGGTGCTCGGTACTCTTCTCCACATGGCCAAGATGCATAACTACATCTTTAAAGCTCTGTTTGGCTCATGCTATGATATAGGCAGTGACCCTGACATTAAGTCCATTTAGGAAAGCCCCAGACGCCCACCAAGCCCCACCAGGTTCAAGGAACCTAGGCACTCATGCACAGGCTCTTTGCATACAGCCAGCTGACTGCTTGGAAGCCTTGCTCCGCGAACCAGCTCTCCCCCAAGCACCATACAAGACAGAAAAGGGATTCTGTTTTTTAAACAGTTGCTTTTTTTAAGCTCCTCATGCAAACTAAAGTTCAGATCCCTCACAACTGATGGGAAAAGATATTATTGCCTGGAACCATGCCCAGAAAAAACTCAAAGCTAAGCTTCCTTCTGACTCGGCTCCATTGCCGGCTCCCATCACTCAGACATGATGCCACCTGGTGTTTACAGGCAGCAAAACCAGCCACTTCCCAGCAGCATCAGGGCTTCTACTGGGCAGAGTTTGGAAGATATTCAGGGGGAATAAGCAGCACCCAGATTAGCAAACTCGTGGTAATTCACAGCATTTGTTCTACCAGAAGATTAACATTCCCCTTGCACAGCATTGACTCACAACCCATCAACATGTCTTAAAGATTTAGGTTGGGCTTCAAGGAGAACACGGGTAATAGTTAAACTCTTAATTTTGCTAACGGCTCCGTTGGATTGGGGTTTGCAGGTTTTGGACTGCAGACATCCCCGCTGCCCAAGGGCTGTCCTGGCACAGCACACGGCACCAGAGCTGCCTCCCACCCCAGAGCCACACACTGCTGGTCCTGAAGGGGCTGTAAAGAGTCTTTTCAAAGAGCAAATAAATGAGTTCACTTCATAAAAAAAGCAGGGAACCAAGTATGCTCCTTCCCTTAGAGAAAGGGACCGAGTATGAAATAGGTCTGCTTTGCCAGACTTAGGAGTGGTTTTGTGGATAGGATTTCCCTAAAAAGATGACATCTCTCCTATTCAGAAGGTCATCACTAACCTTTCATCTGTTTCCTGCAGTCCATGCCTATGTTCCGGCAGGTTAAAGTGGGGTAAATTTTGCTCTATTTCTCACCAGCAATCATGCAACAAGAGACAAAAATCTGACTCTTCCCCACTGATGGATGCTTAATGGGAAGTCACCTTTCCTACGGCCAGCGCCAGCCCTGTGCTTCCCCAGCCCTCAGCACCTGGCCAGCCACTGAAGGCAGGCACCTCGCAGACAGCTTCCAGCCTGGGCACTGCTTTGGGGGCAGGACAGGGAATTTGCCATCCCATGCCAAACACACTGACTGCCCCTCTGACCTGCCGTTGCCCTTGAACCTTGCCTATTTTTAGCCCACCTTGGCACATCAGAGGTCCCAGCAGCCAGGCAGAGCTCCAGAACAGCAGATGTGGCTAACACAGGGGATGGCCAGTGGCCAGCAAACCCTGTGCAAGGGAGCGCAAGGTCAACTGCCTGCAGGCAAGCCTGAGCCGCTCCGACTCACCACATCATCCCACAACATCACATATTCCTTCCCTGCTGCCAAGCAGTACCAAAGTCACAGCTGGGCACACGCTGCTCCTGCAGTGCAAGGATAACCCAGAAAATGGCTTTTGAGCTGCGCTCCCTTGAATTTAGCCAGTTTTGCCCTCCCCAAAGCAATAGAACAGGCAACAAACTCAGCACTCTTTAGGAGGAAACATCATTCAAGATTGTTTCCCAGCAGCCCTGAGGATAATCCAGATGTGCAAATTGATTTACACTCGATAAACCCAGTTTGTCTCAATCATCAGTACACTACTGCTTAAATACACAGTGTATCAGTAGGTCCTGCTGCCCCCAGGAGATGTCCTTCCTCTGCCATGGGCTCCCCCTGGAAGCATTCCCCACCAAAAGCAAGAGAAGGTGGAGGGGAGGGGTCGGTGGGTCAAAAGCTGCAACGCTGTGCCCGTGCCCGATACCCAGCCAGAGCACCTAAGCAGGCTGCGTTGGAATAGATCTCCAAGTAGGAAACTGCCAGCACAAGAAAACATTTTCCAAATATTCAGCAGGGAACGTCTGAACCTAAAGCAAACATACAAATTTACTGAAGATATCCACCAGCGTGAAATAAAGTAGTAAGCAGAGAGATGTTCGCCCTTATAGGTTTTCTTTGTCTTGGAAAAACAAATTTACATTCTTACACTTGAAAAATCTTTCTAAAACAGAAGAGATGCTTGAAATCTTGTACTAACGCCTGTAACAGGACAAGTGTCAATACAGTTGAATCTCAAGGCTGGATAATTTGATCTTCAAGGAGTGCCAACGGCTTTCAGGCAGATTTGAGAGCACTTATTTCCTTGTGCACATTGCCACCTGGTGGCTTTCCTCCCAGCTCCTAGAAGAGGCCCCAAAATTCACAGATGCAGCCAGAGCGCATGTGAAGTTATTTGGAAATGTTTTCATTTGCTCTATCACAACCTGCAGCTACAGAAATAACAGGCTACGAAATAACACTGTGCACAGTTACACAGTTCAGAGGCAGCTTTATCAGCCCTTAGTTCTACAGCAATATTTTCCTGGTTCCAGTTCATATCATCTAACGTTGTGGTAGGAAAATAAATCGGGGCACTAAAAAACTTTGCACATGGGATTATTTATAAAAACAGCAACTGCGTTTTTTACATTTCTCCTGTTTTTCTGCTAATTACTGTTTAACTTTAACAGGTATGTTGCTGCATAATTATTTGTTTGCAGAGGAGGGTGACACTGGTTTACAGAGCACAGACAACCGTGTAATTCCCCTGTAGCTACATGGTAATTATTGCGCTATTATAGAGTAATTAAACATTCAAATAAACATTAAAACAAGGATTCTGTACAGGAGCTGCCAACAACCGTAGGACAGAAAACCAAACAGTAATTCCAATTATAGTGTACTGTAGTGGTACTAACTCAAGCACATAGTTGACAGTCTATCATCTTTTATACTACAAAATTTTTGTAGCTCCTCTGGCTGCACGAGTGTCCGGCCTAATGACCGAGCAGAGATCTAATTTTGCAAGTTCTCTACATGGGTTAATACTGAAAACAGTCCAAACGCTCCAAGGAAGTGTTCTCCAGAAGACCCTTCTCCATAGATGCTTTAGCCCTCCGCAAAGCAAAGTCAGAACTGCTGCTGCCACCCAAGTCAGGGCCGGGGCAGCCCCGTACTACCGCCAACATCCCCACCAACACCGACCTCGGACAGGCTCCTCAAGCCATGTCCCAGCACTGCTCTGGCTACTGGCTCACACAGCTGGGGTTACTGTGTATATTAAGACCAACTCTGTTCTACATTCATGTTTTATTTCATCTAGTTCCTGCTTAAACCTAACAAAATTCCCCACATTCCCTTTAATGCTGGAATTTAGCAGAATTCTTGTTTTGACATTTTAACTTCACACATAGAAATTAGAGCCACATCCTACTCCTTCAGCAACCCACGCCTGGTGATGCCACACAAGCAAAACAGTCTGGCTTTGCCCAGGTCGGTTTCTTTAGGAGACAAGCCTAAATATTAACATACTCACATCCAGCTGTTAGTTAACTCTCCCAAGTGAGGCCCAAACACAAAGTACTTTGTTACATGTCAGAGTCAAATTATTAAAAACATCATTTAAGTCCATGCCGAAGTGAGATCTCAGGACAGTGTGTATCATGTATAAGGACAGTACTTGACCAACTCAAAACTCAAAGGTTCCCCCCCGCCCTTGGCATGGGGAGACTTTCCCCATGCATTTTTTTTTTTTTTTTTTGCTTTTTTAGTGCTGCAAGGAAGACCATCAATAGGAAAATGGCTCTGCTCACGAGCAGCCCGAATACTGCAGCTCCTGCATGTGCCACAAGTGAGCCCCGAGATAAAGCCCGCGTGCCCCCGCTGCACCACACAGCCCTCCTGACTCCTTCCCCGCAGCAAAGCAGGCACAAGCACACAAGTTTGTCGGAGGCACATCAAGCTGTCCAGTCTCTGGCAAATGTCGGGCTACAGAAAGTAAACTCATAGACAGATCTCGTTCAACTCCACCGCTGCTGACAGATGCAACTTAAACACCCCCAGCGTATCCCTACAGATCTTCTGGCACCTGATTCTCAGATCTCAGCAAATCGCCGCAGTCAGTGAGATGAACCATAGTTGATCTGACAGCGTAAGGTATCTACTCAGTTGAAATATTCTTGGTTCATCATAACTAGTGAACCTGACAAGCAGATGGGACTTTCTGTACTGTATTTAAGCACAGATGCTCCTTATTGAGCAGAGAGGTATGTTCAAGACCAATCTATCCCTTCTGAGAAAACTTCTCTAAAATTGTGAGAGCGTGCACGAGCTGGGGAATGAGGGGACCACAGGCAAGCAGGAGAGGGGCTCTAGTGAAGTCTGCAGGCGCAACCCAGGAACTGCATGTCACAACACGGAATTGTACCCTCAGATCACAGCACACCCTGGGAGAGATAAGCTTTCGCAAGTAAACAAGTCGTATTTTCACTCCAAGTTTGCGTCCAGGCCTGTGAGCCAGCCTGGCTCAGGAGGACCTCCACCGTTAACATCCTTCCGTAAGGACGGCTATACCCTGCAATACCGCTATGAGGGAAGTATTCGGGATCTCTGCCCTGTCATGCTTATTGAAAGGAACGCCTGCCCCAAAATAGCAGCTCACCTAATTTAGTCAGTAACTTTAACTGCAGAAGCATTTCTGTTATGTCCTGGCTTGTTACGATGACATGAGTTTGACAATACTCCAACAAGATGCACAAAAACTGTTTTGGGGCAAGTTTGCATTATTTGTGCAAAAGCATTTTCCGTAACTAATTAACACTCATATAGTACTTTTCCAACATGGATCTTAACATTTGATGAAGACAAATACCATTAAGCCAAAAGCCATACCATAAATCATTTAAGACTAGGACTGAAACGCAGCAATTTCCACTTCCCTCGCAGCCTCCTCCATCAGGCGCGTTGCAGAGGCTTGGTCCTGCGCCCACCGCGGTCAGAGGGGAGCTCTGCCTCCATCGCGGGGGAACCTGGATCAGGGCCCGTGTGCGCTCAATGTGAAGGCACAGATTAATGGAAGTAATTTTACTCGCACTGCCTGCAAGCCCAGCAATTAGCTGTTCTTTGTAATAGTTCCCCCTTCCGATCACATGCTGCTATTACCAAAGCACATGCACCCATTTAAACCTTGCAGAGAAAAAGCCCCCTGCATATTTATAGAGGAGGAATAACCTTCCTAGTGACCAATAGAAATAAACAGATTTATTTTGACCACAGATTACCTCTAAGATACGTACCAAGGCTCTACTGACCCTTGGCCCCCTTATTCCATTTACAGACAAATCCTTATGACACTGGGAAGCCGCATACTTTTAAAAGTATAATTTTATTACCTTTAATGCGTGTATTTGTTAAGGTAGAATAATAATCCCAGCTACTGTTATCCTTTTTTCGCTCTGCCCCTTCACTTAGCAACGAGTCTGAGCGTTGCCAGCATTATTCTTGGCTTGCCAAGGAAACTATTTCTGTTCCTTGAATTTAATTTCCTAGCAGAGTTTAATTTATATTTTGTTGCATTATGGTTGTCATGAAAACCCTCCTTTCCCTGCTAATTACAAGGTATGCTGAAATCTCCTCCCACTCAGCAGATCACCAGCTGTTGAGGGGGCTGCAGCACTACCTCCATCCCCATGACTACACTCACATACTGTTGAGGACTACTTACTTGTAAGTGTACATGCAAAAAATAGTGTCTTCCCAGATTTTGTTCATTGGCATCTTGGAAGAGGCTTCTAAGGGAAAAGGTATTTTTCCACCTCTATACTGAAGATAAATCAATACTGATGAAGCCAAAACTCCCTGTAGAGGGAGCAGGCTCACCATCCCGTCACACCCAGGACTCTTCAGTCATTTCACCAGATGCCAGTGGAAATAATGCCTTTCAGATAAGCACATGGCATCTACCATCCAACTTATTTGCTGAACCTTGACAACTCTGCCAAGGTAGCTTGCTCGTTGAAAGAGAATTAAACAGGATTTCTGACTCGGGGCTCCAGGTTTCCTTATTCAGCACCACTGGTATGAAGCACCCCTGCAGATGTGTCCCAACACACAGAATTAGGAAACCCCTTTCCCACACTGCTAAACTTTTCTAGAATATTGGTCAAGTAGTGCTGGAAACAAGAGCATCAGGCAAAGGGACTCCAGGGGGTTCAGGCTACCTCACTGCCCCTCCAAGGACGCCCTGCACCAGAACATGCCGATTCACCTGGATACCACAGTGAAGGGGCAAGCTCCCTCAGGAGATAATTATTTTACATCTTACACCCTCCCCAGAGCTGGGAACCCTGAGCTGGTACAGCATTGCAGAGACCCCTTGCCGAGCCTCCGCACACTGCAGGTACAGCTGAGGCTCACCTGTACCATGGTCTCCAGAGCCCATGGTGCTTTGCTTCCAGATGAAGACAAGGTCACACGAGGGGCACCATCACGCATGCCAAGTGGGTGTCAACAGGATTTATACCTTTTCAGCTGCCAGAAGAGAAGGAAAACACCTCTGTAACCTGAGCCCTGACCCATCAGCACAAGCCACACGCACACACCCACAGCCAGCACGGCAGAGGGGAACAACTGGCGCAGGGCAGGTACAAATGCACTTGTTCAGGAACTACTTTTAAACACAAAAACAACTCCAGGAGGCTCCTGGGGAGCTCTTGATGGCCTTCTCCAGTCAGCCTAGACTTCTTTGCTGCTCTATGGTGCTTTAGGACCCTTCAAAGCACCAAAACCTGCCGGTGCACACTCCACGCATGGTGTGTGAATTACATGGTGTTACTACAGCATTCAGCAGGGCTAGGGGCCATTCTTTCTCCCAGCCAGCACAGAGCAGGAGGGACACTGTGGCTCCCATTAAGCCTGAGGTGCAAACAGGGTACCCTCATCCCACTAAAGTTAGCAGCGCCACTGAGCAAGGTGCTCTTTGCAAATACACACAGCAAGCGCATGAGGGAAGGGGAGGGAGGGGAGCAGAGAGCACCCGCAGCACCCAGCGCTCCCCAAGAGGGGCCAGAGCCCAGCCCAGGCAGTGGGCCAGCTGCAGGGGAGCAAGTAGCTGGTACAGCCCAAGGACCAGGGGAGAAACAAGCTGCAGTGTAGGTCCAAGATCCATCCAGGAGAAAGAATGAGGAAGCCAGCAGAGCCAAGCACAGAGACACCCCCAGCACCGCTCAAACAAAAGGAAGAAGTGCCTGACCCTGAGCTTAAATGGAGCTCCCAAATCAGTGGGCGGGGGCTGTGTGGGCAGGGGCCCAGGTGATGCTTGTCAGGGAACTCAGGCTTATTAGTGCCTGCAGCACTCCCCTATTGCCTTTCATTTGAGGCTTTACAAATTTCTGTCTCCTCTCCACACAACACAAAATGCTGACAAACCTGGTGCAGGGGAAGGTGCAAATACAGCCTTTTCCCCTAAAATATGGCTTTCCCTATGTTAGGTGTAGCTGGGAAGTATATGCTAATAATTTGTCAAACACTGAACTGAAATTGTGGATAAGAATCATGTTTTTTGTCTAGAAAATTGAAAATGAAATAGTGTCTAAAACTGTAGCTATTACACAGCACATTATCTTGAAGGGCTTTGGTATAATTTAGATAAAACACCCTATCTCTTATTTCAGAAATGTCAACATCATTCTAAATGTACATGTGCTTTTCCCTTGCTTTTCTATGAAGACTTAAACTTAGGAGCCTTTTTCTCCTGTTGTCTCCATTTTCTTCTTAAATTGGCAAATGAACATTCAATCTTTCAAAATTTCAGGTACGTTCTTATATGTGGGAAAAGTGCATGTTCAGAGATGCCCCTGAATGGCTCCATTATGTATGTTATCAGCAGTGGCATGCTACCAGAAATAAAATCTATGCATCTGGATGAAATGGAAAAAAATTAATACCAGGCTCCAGAACAAGGCTGAAATGTTTCACTTCCCTCCTGCACTCCTGATATTTATGTCGCACTTCATCCCTATCGCTCTGTATGTGGAGCAGTGGCGAGGAGGGGTGTGAGAGAGTGCCCCAGGATGGGGTCCTAGGCTGAAATGAGAACCTCCTCCCCCCCCCCCTCGCCCCGCGAAAAAGCTTCAGGCAATGTGACCAAAGGAAGCAGCTGGTTGCAGCTGGGCTGCGGCACTGTATTTTGGGAAAGGACTGGAGCGCCGGAACCCCCCTGAAGAGGCACTTCCCCTCAGGACTGTCTCTGCTTTGCATAGGGCTCCTTGCTGGGTTCAGTGCATCCCTGCAGACCCCCTGCGTGTGCCAGGGGCTATACCCCAGGGTCTGAGCTGGAGCTCCGGTGGGGAGCAGGACGTGCAGGAGTTTGGCACCACAGAGCCCTTAGACCTTTAGCCCCCGAAAGGTCACATCCTAAACCTGATTGCGTTAAGAGCTGGGGACAACTGTTCCCCTCTAATAACTGCAGCGGCACGGCACAGGTCCACACACATCCGCACCCGCAGACCTCAGGCAGGGCAGACCAGTGCAAGAGCAAACGGCTTCTCATCCTGCGTCAGCCAACCTAACCCCCCCTTCTTGCAGGGCTGCGTGTCTCAGCCTGCTCCCAGACACCTCTGCCTCCCAGCCAGCCCCCACTTTTGCTCTCTGCACCTCTCTTCAAGTGCAGCCCCCCAGGGCGGACGCAGCTCTTCCGGAGCAAAAGTCCTCGCTGATGGCAAGGGGAGCAGAAGAATTACCTGCCATGTCTCACCTACTATTTGTTCCCCTAGCTGCGTCTGATTTTGGGGGAGGCTCTCACCCAAGAGCCTGGGATATCCACATTACCCTTCTTTCCTTGCCACAACTTCTTCAAACCCTGGGAAAGAGGGAAATATGCAAACTGAAACACAGGGAATTCCAGTTAAGCATACAAACCCCCTTTTTTCAGTGGTCAAACCCTCGTCCAGGTTGCCTGGAGAGGCTGTGCAGTCTCCATCCTTGGACGTACTCAGAAGCCACCCAGGCACAGTCCTGAGCAACCTGCTCTGGGTGACCCTGCTAGAGCAGGGGTTGGACTAGATGTTCTGCAGAGGCACCTGCCAACATCAACCACCGTGTGGGCTTCTGGCTCATTGTTAGTTCATCGGGAAATCGGTATAATTAACATGAATTTTATCCATGTTTTGCCATCTCCAACCTCTGACCAGGTTCCAGGAGTGTTTCAGAGCCCCTGCTAATTGCCCTCCAATGGTTTTGTACCCTTCTCCTGGGAGAAAAAGCCTTCCTGTGATGGGAAGGGGAAAACAGGGTGCTGGCACAAAATACCATTGGGATGTGCCTCCTGGCACATGCTGGCAAGCAGAGAAAGAGGGAGGAACGATCACACAAGCAGGGCTTTGTTGCAGCTGCATCAGTCTGCCCGGGTACCTGCTCCTCCGTGTGAAACACCCGCGCGTGCCTGCAGCCGGAGGTGCGCGGCCGCTGTCGTAGCGGTGGGCTCACAGCACGGCTGGGTTTGGCTCTGTTTGCTTTGTACCGGAATCAGGCATTGGGCAAAAAGAACGTGATTTTTTTCCCCCAGCATGTTTACATTCTCATTTACTTCTATACAGGCTTCCCCTTCCTTGACCCAGGAGCTGGAGCACATCACACACAGCCCACCACTGTCGGAAACCACGCAGTACTGTGGAGGAAGGTTGCAGTAGCCGTTTATCCTAATTAAAATGCCCCTTAGATGTATAAAGGTGCAGATTTACACAACTTGGCTGTTTGCTGTCACGAGCAAAGATGCAGTCACACATCAACACTTACCCTGAAGTACCTGTGATCGTCTACCCCTCTTTACAGCGTACCACATAAATAAAGAGGTTTTTAATTAGATTAAGACTGATCAAAAATACATAACGAATTACCAGTCTTCTTTTTATAAAGCCAAATGTTTTGTGAGATGAATACCATCCTGATTTAAACCTTTGTCTTAGCGTTCAGCAATTCCCCGTATTAACCGTTGCCATTTCCCACTTCGAAGTGCCATCGATAGCCCTGGGCACTGAGAGGCTGTTGCCAGCCCTCAGGAGACACGGCAAGGAGACATGCAAGCTGCACTGCGCTTCTCCAGCGGTCCTGGTGAGCGAGGACGCCGAGGCACTGGAGGGAAGGGCAAACCTCCCAGCATGCACCGTGGTGGGCAAGGACAGACCCCAGCCAGCCCCAGCTTGTAATGGTGCCCTGCTGCACGTCCGACATCCCCCTTTTCACTCTCCCTGCTCCCCAGCGCTCGCTTTTCTCCTCTTTATTTCGGCTTACTGTCCCTGTTTGCCAGAGAACGATCGCCCCAGGCGCACGAACGGGCACGGGGCAGGATGGGACATTCCTGGGGAGAGGAGTGCAAGGCTGCCTGCAAGCGCTGCCTTCCCCGCTCTGAAGGAAGAAGAAGGGTTATGTGTGACAAGTGCGAGGGCTGCAGCAAGCTCCCCCCGAGCCAGGCTGCGGGCAGGGACCCCAGCGCATACGGGGAGAGCAGCCATCGACACTGCTGCCTTTGGCACCCACTTCTGCAACACCCGCCGCGAGCACTGATGTGCCACTCGTGTCCCCAGGGTGGCGGAAAGCAGGCTGCGCCGCTAGCGCTGGCAGGGATGGCGAGTCCTGCGCAGGGGCCAAGGGATGGCTGCCGCCCCTGCGCACACGCCAGCAGCCTTTGCTCACCGCTCCTGCATACACAAACGGAATCAAACAAGGGCAATGTTTATAAGGATGCAAGTCTGCAGCTGCAATTTACAAGTTCATTAACAGCGTCTCTGCAAAGATCACTTTTTTTAATTGGAGTCCTAATTAGCAATGAATTCTCATTATTTTTCATTGAAATCCCAAAGAAGCTTTGGCACATTCTCTTTGTTCTTTTGAAAACTGGGAAGTGGAGAAGCCTAGGGGAGATAAAGAGGCAGCTGACGATATACTAGGGGGGTTGTTTTCCCCTCGAGCCATTCCTTCAGTTTAATACATTTTGCAACAATTTTACTTATTATTTATGATTTGAAGAAGTATTTCTGTAAAGAAACATTAACTCCATCACGGTTGATGGCTACTCTCTATCCTTCCCAGAAAGACGCGTCACTAGGCTAAGACGCACCCTGTAATGAGGCTGGGTTCTTCTTTCACTCGGGCAAAATCTCCATTGACTTCAAGAGGAATTTTACAAGTGCGGGGGCACAAATCCAGAAAGCGGCAATGAGAAAAGGTCTGCCTGAGAAACAGCAAAACAGCCCCCACAATTACAATCTGAGCAGGGAAATGTTAATCAGATGGAGAGGTTTGCCAAAACCTTCATTAGCGCCAATAAGGTCAGGCCCCAGAGCGAGCATCTGGCACCGGGAACCGACCCTGGCACCTCGGGGTTGTTCAGAGTGAGCCACAAGGACCGGCTGCCAGCGAAAGCTGAGGGAGAGGCTATTCCTAAAGTGGTGGGTGAGGTGCTTGGCACCACCGGGGCACCCAGCTCTCCCCAGAGACGAAGCCTCTTTTGCAGAGGCTCAGCTTTCCAGCCAGAGCAGCCGGTACACAGGGCCATGCCGGCTGCTAGCGGGGAGCAGAGGCTCTACTGGCAGAGAGGGGCTTCCTTGCAGCCTGGGGTTACGGGGTCCCCAAAAGCCTCCAAGTGTTGGCTTGGCTCATTAAAATGAGTATGTGAATGCAGCAGTGTGCAAGGCAGCAGAATGAAACCTTTACATCACCTCGGAACCAACGTTTTGGTGTCACCCGGGTAAAACGAGGTTTTCCCTTATTGAAAACCGGCAATTAGCCCAGCTGAAGAAGCCACCATCCCTTGCTAGTTAGAGACACATCAACACTCTTTTTCTCAGACAGGCAAATACATGGGCTGAGAGGTTATTTAATGGCGTAGCAGCAGCACCCACGTCCCCAGGCAGAGAAGCAGCACTCACACCTGGCTGCCGTTCCCTGACGATTCACCACAACTTTTGCCAGCTCTACTGCAAACGACTACGGCTGTATTGGGCTCTCTGACTGTACAAACACAGCTCTTGGAAGCCGAGCTGTGCCTCGCTCCTGAGTAATCCCCCAGATTTACTAGGCTGTGCTTATCTGGCACTCACTCTGCTAATTCTTCAAGAGACGTAAAAGTGAAAAGGAGCCCTTCAAGCAAGCTTAAATATATTTTTTCCTTGGTTTTTGCCCCTTTTCATGGCCTAAGGGCCATGGTAGAGCCAAGAATCAGCCCTAGTAAATTTAACTACTCAGTTTTATTGCAACTCGTCTCACCCCAACCCTGCTAACAAGCAAATACTAAAAGAGAGATTTGTTTTCCTGGCAGAAGAAAGGCACAGTGCCCCGTGGCACCTCTCCCTCCCTCTGACCAGCACGGAAATCGGCTCACGTTTGGAGGCACACCCTGCTCGCAGCGCGCCGCGGCACACGGGTGTCACCGGCGGGCTGCCGCCCGTCGGGGGACCATGGAAGGGAAGCACGCCGAGCGATGGGTGACCTACGCACACTCCGGCGACCAGCGGATGTGGCACTGGAAAAGAGTCCAGCTGTTTGACTGTACTGGCACCTGCTCCAAACCCAGAAATGCTGCAGGCTCCTGCTAAATTTTGAGGTTTTTTTCTCAGAGGGATGGATAATCATCGCATTGTTCCCACAGTCCTTCTACAAATTGTTTTGATAATAAAGGACCTCGTGTGACATTAAGTACATTTTAATTACAACATTGTCTGTAATGCATATATCTAATTGCAAATAATTATTTTATCGTATTTTGTTGGTATGCCTGTTATATGCATCAGATATTATCTTCTGACTCAGTGGTACAGGTTAATTAAAATTTCTCTTTTAATATCGTTTCAAAGCTAACCACATAATTTCATCTGAACACCAGCTGTGTTGGTAAAAATTATTTTTTATTATTTTTTGTCATGTTTGTCCATGGAGGAAAACCTGAGCCATTTCTGAAGGCTATAATTACTGCTTTCTGCACTCATTTATTTGCAAAAGAAGAAAAGAAGGAAGAATTTGTGACACATCAGTGGCCAGCGGTTGCTTTGTGTGTTTCTGGTTTATGCTGAAGGTTTTTTTGTTCTCTCCTTCACGTACAAGAGAACTTGAGATCTTACCTTCAGAGAAGAATTTAACTTATTACACAGCCATTAGATAAAGTCTGGTTTGCCGATATAAATTTAACTCAGGGTTAAGTCAACCTGCACGGTCATTCTTGATGTTAACAAAGCTCAGCTTAAGGGTGATCCCAGCCAACTGTTTCCTACCTCATTTATTGTTCCTGAGAGTGACAAAGCGCAAACATAAGCTGAGAGAAAAATGAAAATATGAAATACTGTTGAGTCAAAAAAAGAGCTCTTAGGTTACAGATATGGCAATGTAAGAAGCAAAAGAAGAAAGCTGAGCAGAGGACAAGGGGAAAGAGAAGACTCTTATTTCAATGGGAGAGCCTTTCAGCTGTAACTTGTACTAAAAAATGACCTGTACTTCTTACTCTCTGTGCATTATTTCTTCAGACTAGAAGTATTTCTGTAAGTCAGACTGTCAGCATCTCACTGCTATTTAAGACCGTACCGCTGACATATTCTGCCTGTCTGTTCAGAGTCAGCTCCTGGGAAGAGAGAGGGGCAAAGGCTGGTAGGGAGAGGGTTAAGACACGTCCCCAAAAGCCAGGATACAGCTAGGCAGCCAAAGGAGGGGAGCAGAGGCTCCCGGGACCTCCGCTGATGCCGGGCAGGCAGAGGTAAATGCTGCCAGGAGGAAATTGCTGGAGCTCTACCAAGACCATGAGTGACCTTTCCCCTTGGAGAGGGGTGAAGTAAACAACACTTATCTCAGATTTAGTGCAGTTGAGACAAGCAGCACGTTGTCTCTGTACCACGGCACATGGAGCAGGGAAGCAGAGTAGTGATTTTCCTGCTTCTACAGTGTAAGCCGTCTCTGCTTTCTTAGTCCAGTCTCAAGTTGAGCTGTGACACCTCCTCGTGGAAGGATCTTGGCCAGGGCAGTAGGTTATGGGCTTTCACAATTTGCCATAAACCTCTTCAGCCTTTTGCAAGCATAGTTCGATCTCTTCCTAGTGGGTAGATATTTTTACTCCATGAAATTTCCTCGTTCTCCGTGCTGTTTCCCTTTGGTAGGCATCAAGGGACATGAAATTCACGTTCCTTGTCTTTTGGATTTTTTTTCTGACCGTAGACATAAATTCTTCTCTTTCCCTCTTTAAACAGTTAGACATTCTGGCAGAAGGAAATCTGGTGTCTTTTTCTGACAGCATTTTTTTCCTGTCTGTCATTTTTACTATATCAATGACATTTCAATGCCTCATAAGCTGCAATGGTTCGAAATTTTCCATCAGATTTTTCCTAAGTAGCCCAGCCCCAGAAGCTTCATTCCCATTTACTGCCAGATTTCCAGGGTCAGGAGCCTCTGAAAACCCAGTTCTCAACCACTACTCTGCTTAGAGAAGCTCCTGCTCCCTGCTTCACGCGTGGTTTATTTCAGCATAGTTTATTTCAGCGCTACCACCCACTGCTTGCCATCCTGCAGCCTACTGGAAGTTGCTCTCGAAATAGGGCCAGGGACAGATGCTGCCACCTCTCTGGAGGGCCACGGACCTTCTCCCTGCCGTGCCAGCCTCCCAGTCCCATGTCTCGCTTGCCGTGTGCAGGGGCTCGCACCTGATGCCGTAGCTATGGCTGGATGGGAAAATTTCACAACTTTACGCTCGGATATCTGTATCTGGCGTTCAGTTCCTCCACTGAATTTATACCTTTTGCAAACGACCAGATACAGCAGACACTCGAGCTGATGCCATGACTGAAGACCTTCAGGTGCTGTTACAGCCTATCCCCAAAGGAACCAGATGAAACGCTGCTGCTAGTCCCCAGTCCATACACTAACCTGCACGTTGCAGCACAGAACACTTTCAGCTTAAATTACAACTAAATCCCTCTGAGGAGGAAGCACTTTTGTGTACCAGAGAGTTCCGTCTGCTTTGCCTAAAGTAAATAATCAACTCCTGTGAAGTAAGTATTAAATAAGTAACTTATGCTAAATAATTAACTGTTTTCTGGGAAGCGTGTTGGCTGTAGCGTGCTTGTCTGAGAAGTCAGCACACGTCTTCAGGAGACACCCTCCACAGATACTGTGCACCTTCGAACAGCTCTTCTCCGCCCCCCACATCAGCTGCGGCAGGGGTTGCACCTCTCCTGACTTCCCTTTCATTGCCAATGCCTCCGACACTTCGGCATCTGTGTCACTCATTAATTCACCTGCAACAGGCAAAGGGACAATAAAAAACCTTTCAGTTGCCAGGTGAGAGTCACTGGGGGAGATCCTCAGCAAGTGTAAATGGACAAGGCACTTTTGCTTTCATAAACCCAGCAAAACTCTGAACCTTTGCAGAAGTTGGTTCACAGAAAGCAGTTTGCAGGATCCCGACTTGGGAAAAGTCAGGTGTATATTAGAAATCAGGTACGAGCCGTATGGCTTCGAGTCTAAAGCAGTACCTTGTAGGTGCAGGGATCCATGCCTGCACACCCTATTAGGGACACTGTTAGGCAAACAAACCCATCAAACTCAGAGCCAGCTGGAAAAGTGTTTTACACAAGCTGAGTCATATCGAGACTGAGAGAGCCGAGTCTCACTTCCATACGCAGCATGCTGGCACAGCACCAAAGCTCTGCAAAGCAACCACACGCTGCACCTAAGCTGGGAAGCATCATGTGAGTTGATTCAAAGGTGGGAGTAAGAAGCTAGTGTGCCTTAATGGAAGTGTCAGACCAAGGCTACACAACAGGACACAAAAGAAGTAACTTCTAAACACAATTCGAAGCCTTTGGTCTGAAAGACAAATAATCAGTACCGGCACCCTATGCTATGGAAATGATTCTCTCACCCGTATGCTACTTAGGAGGCAAGCCTCTTTTATTCAATTTTCCCCTACCCTTTTTTCCGGGCTCATTTTAAAGTGTTATATTGACACAAGTAAGCAGAGAAGTTCCGTAATTTAATCTCTGTCATTAAAATTTCAGACTCAACAGGAGAAGTAACCTTGCCTGTTCATCAAGTCCAGTGAAATTCAGGCAGCCGTATTTACAGCCGCAGCGGCGGGTTTTGCCTTTCCACAAACTCTGCAGCTAGACGCAGAGTTTCTTACCGCCGCTCGCCCTTGCTTATGGCAGGTAAGAAAACAGGACAGAGATGCCGGCCTGCTGTGGCTAAGGAGTTTAATGCATTAAGAGCATAGAAATGCAGGCCACCTCCTGCTTCTCCTGGCCCACCAAAGTGAAAACACTAAAGCACGAGGCACATTCTGGTTTTTTATTACTTTGGCTATGATTCTGTTCAATACATTTTGATATATGCTATGGTAAGTCACTTCTGCCTGACCATCAAAATGTGATTTGTGTCATCTTTCTGATGTGAAATTCACAAAGTTAGCATGCCTTCAAGACATTGACAAACCCCTGAGAGCCATAGCTGGCCTTCACCCCGCAGGACTGCCACGCTCTCACACAATGCATCAGAAAGAAATTTAGAGACTGAGCAAGGACAATGTGGGACATGTGCTTGTATCCTCAGGTCTTGGCTCAGTCGTCCGTGGCAAGGCGAGTGCGTAAGGCACAAGGGCCGGCAGGCTGTGCCTTCCAGGAGCCAGCACCAGGCCAGCGCTGGCTGCTGTGGAGTGGTCTCTAAAAGGATCGTAAGAGGCGCTGCCCTGGTCTCTCGCCAGGTCACTCTCTAACCACACACAGCAAACGGACAGCCCCGGGGCAGGAGAGGTGTCCTTGTGCCAGCACGCGGCTCTGTTCGGCTCGAGACCTTGCTGAGCTTTTTCTTTCCTTCGGGCAGTGCCCAGGCCTAGGGCAGGCCTGACATCGGGAAGAGGCACAAGCAATCGGACGCACAGGGTGTGGGAGAACGCCCCTCCTCAGAGGGCGCAGTGGTGGACCTGCTCTTTTGTGTCTTGGAGAATTTCAGGAAGCCTTTTCCTTCCCAAAGCAAAACTCTCCAGGGACAGCACTGCTCAGCATCCTCCCCTTCACATGGTCCGTGCCCCAGCGACCTGCTCCAGCAGAAAACGTGCAGGGGACGTGCCCTGTGCTGCTTTGTGGGCTCCAGTCAGCCAACAGCCCATGCCTGGGCAGCTGGCAGCTCAGAAGCAAGCACAGAAAACACAACCAAAGACCAATACTGTGCACTTTGCTTCTGCTCCCCTGCCCTGGGCATCCCTCACAGTGTCCTAGAGGTGGCAAAGGCAGGGACTGAGCGCCAGTGGCACGGAGCAGCTGCGGGAAGAAGCAGGGGCAATGCCTGCTGCGGGGCCTCACTGTTGGCATGACCCTGTTACTCCCTGGAAGTACCATGCTGTTTCCAAGAGGGGAGGAACAAAATGCATGAGCCCTGCAATTCAGGGGTAGCACGCCTGCCTGTAGCATAAACACATATTGATAATTTATGTTATTCTATTTTAGACTGGAAATGTGCTGCCCCTTACCTGTATTGCATGCAACAGGTGCCTGAAGTAGTAATAGCAGCTCTCCAGAGCAACAAGACCGCACCTGGCCAAGAGGGGCTGTGCCTCTGTAGGCAGGCTTTCCTCCTCAGGGCAGACGCTGCAGCAACATTATTTTCAAGGTCATACTTTTCCCTTTTGCCTGCAGGATCTTGGCTGCGCTATGACTTCCCAGAAATCTCCCCCACACCGATGCGACGCAGGCCTTCCTCCACCGGAGCCAGCTCGAGCAGGGCTCTGCCCACCGCGTTATCCCAACTAACACACAGCTAAAAAGGCAGATTCCTGCACACGGGAGTGATTTCCCTAAATGAATAGCAAATCCATTTGCACCGCTGCCATGCGTATGTTTGTACGTTCAACTCACTTCGGACGTCACATTGTGCTGTGACCTTTAAAAATTCAATGCTGTGATAAGGGATTACTGCTTTGTCCCCTTAAGTGACTGCTTTATATAGATTTTACTTCAGAGCCTGAAAGCTGAATGACCAAATCTCTTTCAGGAAATTACTCTACCTTAAGCATCAACTTTCAGAAACGCATCATCTGACTTTCTGGGAAACTGCAACTGTTACACTGATAGAAAACACCAGTCATAGGATTTTACAAGTGGTGGCCCTGCACAGGCTGAAATCATTGCTGCAAGTTTACTGGCATTTCTGCTTTGCATTATGCTACGTCAACTCATGAATGAATATTCAAAAAGTTATATTTTGTGCTGTTTTAACTAATAGGTTAAAGGTCAGTTGCACGTAATTCTGAGTTCCTAAAGGTATGTATTCATTCGGATGTATCTGCTTACCCAAAACTCAGAGGAGAAACTATTAAATTAGTTTTCACCTTGCTACTATATTGAGTGCTTGTTCCTCATAAAAGACAAAGGAATTTTACACTGTGAAGATTAGCCAACGTATGGTGATGCTTCTCCATGCAGAACAAAATAGTGCCGTATGTTATATGACGCAGGACATGCAGAAGAAAGTATGAGTTAGAACATCCACAGTTTATCATTCAGTTTTGTACTGTTGACGATTCAGCTAATGCAAAGACATCTCAAAAATAAACACAAAAAATGTCACAAATCTTTAGAATAACTTCAATTTCTAAAAGCTTTTATTAGGCTGTGTATTTCCAACTAATTCATGCTCTGAAAACTGGGAGAAGAAACTTGCGAGAAGCAAAGCCTCTCATCACACCCTGTACGGAAGCATGTTAATTTTTAGAAGCTTCAAAGTTTTCCTCATCGCAGCCAAGTGGCCACAACCCCATTTCACGGGAATCCACTGAACAGTGCCGATGCTTGCCCCTTTACCGGCCTCCTTGTGTCTTATTTCAGAAGAGCCACTAGTGATACAGAGATCAGATTTAGTCCTCATTTAAGCAGAAAGCACATTAACACCTCAACCGCAATGGCAGCAGGGTTGGATTTGGTCCACGTGCCCTGCACTAGGCTTTTCAAGGCTGCTGGAAACAAGAGGTGGCCTTCAAACCTCCTCTGGTTGCTTGCAGCTGGGTATCACAACACGTTCGCTCACCAGTGTCAACCCTCCAACCTCCAGATACGAATGTCTTGCCCAACAATCAACTCCCTGCCATCTATGTACAGCATCAGAGGCACTTTTTCATCTCTGCGGCTCACTGATGCACAAGAACTGTATTTACATAACCTTAATTCCATGATTAAAGCACACAAGTAAAACCAAAAACCAAAACCACTCTAATTATGCTAATGTTAAACGATGCTGACTCACTGAGCTCTTCACACGACCGCATTTTCCAGGACCTAACAGGGAGAGAAAGGACTGCCCTCCTACAGCGCCACAATTCAAGTCATGAAATCTATATTCTGTGGAGCTTTCCATGGGAAGAAATTCTGGCAAACTTTAAAACAGTGAGTGCCTAAAGCTATGCAATTAGGTGCTGAGCACCAAAATGCTTTCCTAGTTATCACAAAACTTATTAGACATTACAGCAGCTGTGTAATCACAATTGCTTTATCTACAGTAACAATGACTTTTTTTTTTTCAACAAAGCAGAAAAAGACAAAACCATGGAATGATCAGAAATTGCCAGAAGAGACAAACTGAAAGTTATTGTTTTTCTAAGTCAATTAAAATAAAAGGGAAGGAAAAAAAAAGGAAAAAGAGCAAGCCAAGATTTTAGCCACGCGCTTCCTCAGCCAACTGCATATATTGATTTGTGGCAATGAAAGGGAAAAGCTGGAATGACCCAATTTGCTCTTCTCAGGAAGCTGCAGATACTCAATTTGCAACATGTGACCAAAAATTTTAGACAATTGTTGAAGATTTATAGCTTTTCTAGAATGAGACATTGTGTAAGAGCGTTATGGGAAGAATATGCAATATGAATTACTGTAAGCCTTAAACGGGCTCCAGAACAACAGACTGTTAGGCGACAATAAATCCTCTGCGTCTGATTCCAAGGTCGTGCGTTCAAATTTTTTTGTATGAGGAAAAGATCAAATTTTTTTTTTAAATGCTGTGTGTCAGCGCTATTCCCCTTCCTATGACTCCAGGAAGCGAATGCTTAAAGAGCAGCAGGAATGCCACAAGGTCTGGCCAATCTACAGGGTAGCACTAGGACACACGGAAGGTTTTCACCTTCCAGAATCCAGCTGCGCTTCGAAGCGGGGAAAGCTATGCCACGGTCACAACCACGTCATGCAACCAGCAGCGCCCACAAGCACCGGCTGCAGCCCCCTTCCTCCACAAACTCCCGCCGCTTGCTTATTTATCTGTTTGTTTTGCCAGGCTGATCTTCCCCCAGAGCAGTTCCCCGCTCTCGCCTGCCACATGCCCATCCCAGGGATGCTGTCCCTCCCGCGGAGGGGCTGGGACTGCCCTTTCGCTAGCGGGACGTGTTCAGGGCTTGTTGATGAGTGGCTTTGGTGATTGCAGGCCTTTGCAGAAAAAACGATCCCTGAGAGGGCTCACAGGAAGCAAGATGGGGCAGTGATACGTTTTCCGGTCCTAACAATAGTCATTCTCGTGACATTTTATTTTTCTACAGTGATTCATGACTGAAAGATAATTTCTATAAACATATGGCACGTAAATTAATAATAACTTTGTTAAAAACTAAGTAGCATATGTGCAATTTATTTCTCTGAAATGCTTTGTTTTCTTTTTTGGGACCTCATCCTGCCTTGGGACTTATTTACTTTTCTACCTGCGATTTTTACTGCGAGGATCTGAGGGCCTTGAACCGAAACCCTGCTGGCTTCTAATTCTGGGGCAAAACTGCTCTTGACATGTAGCTACGAATCCCCTCAGTCTTTTACCTCCCCTGTGTGCCACAGCAGTAAAGGCAGCTCTTGCTATTTACATACTTACAGCGCAAGCAGTTACTCAAAATCTGGCGGTCTTTCCCGTGCAAAACCCGAGGGTCGCTGGGCGCCAGTTCCCAGCGCTGCCTCCGTCCTGCCGCGCGGCGCCCGCCTCTGGCGCTCACACAGCTCTCCCGCCTCCGCTGCGCCTCGCTGCGGACCACTGGGTTTCCCGCCCAGCGCGACCACCTCCGGTGGTGTCACCCGCCGCCGTCGGCGCTGCGAGAGGGCTGTGACCTCAGCGCCTCGACAGGAATGAGCTGGCTGCTAAACTGGAGGCCCGAGGTCGGTGCCAGGGGTGCCCAGGGGCGCCCGCGGCTGACGCACAGGCTCGGTCCCCGCGGGCGCCGGGGCGCCGCGAGGGCAGGAGAAGCCCGAGCCCCGCGGGCTGACAGGGGCTGACGACAGAGGGCCGCCTGGGCGACGGGGCGCTGCGGGCGGTGACGTCATGGCGACGCCGCGGTGACGCCACAGGCTCCCGGCGCGCCCCGCGCGCGGCCGCCCGCCGGCAGGCTGCCGGGGGATGTAGTCTTCCCGCGCGGCTGCGCAGTGCGGCGGCCGGGCGGGGGGCGGGAGGGCGGCGGGGCCGGCCGGTTCCCTGCTGGCACGGCCCACCCGGGCGGCGGCGGCGGAGGGCGCCGGGCTCGGACGCTGCCACCCTCCGCCCGCCCTCCTTCCCTCCCTCCCCGCATCCCGGGGCGGCGCGGCCGTAGCGGGCGGGGCTGTGGGAGCCCGTCCCCCGCACCTGCCCGGCCGCCGGGCCCTCAGTCCCTCCCGCGGACTGCAGCCGTGCGCGGCCCGCACCCGCCGCGGCCCCGGGGGGAGCCCCTTCCCCTCAGCCGCCAGGCGGGTGCCGCCCGCCCGCCCCGAGCCGGGATGTTCTCCAGGAAGGGCCACGCCGATGTCAGGAAATCCACCCAGAAGGCGCTGGACCCCAAGCGGGACGTACTCACCCGCCTCAAGCACCTCCGGGCGCTGCTGGGTGAGTGGGGGGCGGCCGGCGGGGCGATCGCCCGCTTCCCGCCGCGCCGTGAGGAGCGGGGGAGGGGGGGCGGGCGGGGCGGGGCGTCCCCCGCCCCCTGGCTGCCCTCAGGGCTTCGCCTCGCTTGCTCGGGGCTTCGCCTCTGTACTCGGGGTCTCCCCTCTCTTCCTGAGGAGACCCCGGGCCGGGGAGCCACCGGGGGCGCGATGGGGAGCCGCTCTCCCCTCTCCGGGGGCAGCTGCTGGCGGTGCCCGCTGGCTGCCGGGTAGAGCTTGGAGCCGCGGGCGGGCGCGCTCCCCCTCCGCTCCCCCTCCGCTCCCCCTCCGCTCCCCCTCCGCTCCCCCTCCGCTCCCCCTCCGCTCCCCCTCCGCTCCCCCTCCGCGCGTGTTTAACGCTCTTCGGGGCGGCTGGGCGAGGCGTCCTCAAGAGTAAAACGGCGATAAAAGCTTCTCGTAGGCAGCCCTTGCGGAAGGTACCCCTTTGTGCCTTAGGTTCCCTTCGCTTTCTTCGCGCTTCCTTTGCAGTCTGGGGGAGCTGCCTAAGCTCTCCCGGTTATGGCTGCTGAGAGGTAGCAGTGCGCGTCCTTCGCAAAGTTACAGGAGCTGTTAGAGAAAGTTCATGTTGCGTTTTGCTGCTCCTGGCTTTGGAAACGTGTCGTCCAGTGTCAGAGGTATTTGTGGTGCAGCATTGTTCGGGTACGTGACAGTACATAAATCTGTCTCCTGCAGAGTTCTTCTGAGGATCCATTCATAGAAAATCTGCTCTTGTCAACAACATTAATTGGGCGTGGGGGGGTGTGTTTGTTTGTTTTTTTAAAAAAAAAACTTCAAAGGGGGTCATGTAATGGTATTTTGTGATGCCCTTCCCATGTCTGTGGCAAGGTGGACCTTCTCTCTGATGTTGCCTTGCAGTTGAAGCCTTAACCCTGATCTGTCTATTCTGAACATTGAAACCGGTTGATGTATTTCAGCTGAGAGGTATGGTTTGCAAGGATTTGGGTGGCCTCGTGCTCTCTGTTGGTCAGCAAACTGCAGGAGGAGAAGGCTCTCTTAAGAGCTTTTGCGCCCTGTCCCAGTTCAGGAGAAGCAGTGACAGTGTTAGTATTTGTTTATCTGATGTTCATCAGATCTGATGATCTGATTGTACTTCTTGTGTGCTGTAATCACTTTTTAGTCCACAGTTTCAGTCAAGTTTGGCAGGTGTGTAGGAGCCCCAAAGACATGCTGTTAAGGAGGTGTGAGAAGCAAGTGGCTGGAGGAGAGGGCGGCCTGAGGTTAGTGGCTCATGGAGAGAGAGCAGGAGTTGGGCACTGTATCTTCTGCTGAGGGGCTGCTCTCTGCTCCGCCCGCATTCGTGCATTCCCCTCCACCCCGCTGCGTGCTTGCTTTTAGCGCTGTGAAGGATGCGTGGAGGCAGAGCACCCGCCCAGGAGCAGCTCAGGCCTTGGAGAGCAAAGGTGCTCCCCTTCAGCCCTCTGCCTGGTACGTGCACCAGGCTGCAAGCCTTGCACTGAGGAACCTCACTGTGGTTTGCAGTGTGGGCTCATAGGTGGTGCTCGAGATTGAGTTTGAGATTAAAAGCTTTTTCCTGTGGTGTTCCACTGATCAGAGAAAATACACAGAAGAAGTTCTGAATGTACGGTAGCAAAGCAAGGTGCTTTTGTGGTGTTCTCGCTGAGCGTGATCCTCAGTGAGAATAGTAGTGATTAGTCTCCCTCGGGACGGTCCCTTTGAGAAAGTTGCACATCGTGAGAGCATGGAAATGAATGGGTAGCTCGTTATGGGCATCTTGCTGATTTTTTGGAGGATGTGTTTCTTACACGTGTGAGCAACCATCACTCTGATTTAAAGGTGTTCTTCCCTTGTGATCCTACTGCATTTAAGTAGCTACTCTGGAAAAGAGATTTTTTTTTTCTTGTGGGTAACTGATTATTGGACAAAGTGCTGGACAAATGCATAAGCGATCCTTTGTCACGCTCTAAAAGTGGCCAGGTCTTGCTCATCTTTTGAGCAGCAGTACATGGGAGTTCGACGTGCTCAATCCATCGATACTTAAGCTTCACGATCTGGACGCAGAAGTAGAGCAGTTCTGACCACTGTGCCTGGTGTTGGGAGACGAGAGGCTCACGTGTTAGTCCCTCAGCACCTGCAGTCTTCACTTTTTGTGTGAACAGCATTGAACCTTTGCTTTGGAGTTAGCTGCGAGTGACGGGCATCCGACTGCTCTGGTTATAAATTCCTCCTATTCTGTATGTGTGTAAAAAAAAAAAAAAATCTTCATAGTTAGCAATCTGGTGGTCAGTTTTGTGTTAATCTCCCTCTGCAGACCAAATGTGTATGTTTTGTACTAGAAGTGTATAAAATATTTTCTTTGCTTGTTTTCATTTTTGTGTTGGTTTTGTGTTTTTTTTGTTTGTTTTTGGTTTTTTTAATGGTACCATGTATCTAAGTGCCTAAGGGCAGGAATTTGAAAAGACAGGAGAAGATACCTTACCTGCATTGTGGTTTGCCTTTTAACTGTGTAGGTCCTATTGCTCATGTACTGTACAAACACTATTATTATAACAACGTCATGTTTCACTGTAAAAACAATTTGGGGAAATTCTTTGTTAATGAGGTGAGGTTTAGCAAGTTTTGTGAAACCATCCTGGGAAAGATTGGATTAAGAGACTGTAGGGCGAGCTCGCAGACCTTGCATCTCTTCCTCTTCCCCCAGCCTCGCTAAAATAAACGGACTTGAAGAAATAAGAAATACAGCAACTTTCTGTTAACGTTCTCCTTTCAGCCTCTTGTAAAGACACACCTGACCTCAAGGCACGACTAGTTTAAGGTGAAATACCGGGCTTGCTATGGTTATGCCCATCTTACGCGAGAGTTGCGTTTTTGCGTGCCAGCGCGGTACAGAGGAGGTTGTCAGGCTCCTGTGACAGACCTGACGGGGGGAACAAATGGAAAAATACCCCTGTTAGTGTGACAAAATTAATTTATGTCCCAAAGCAGATGGTACAGAATGCAGTGTTGTCTGGCAGCTTTCTGTAAAGTGGGAAACCTTTTGCCCATGTGGCAAATGGGGTAAAAATACACCCGTCATTTCTCAGGAAATATCTTTTCTCCTGAGTGTCTGTTACATTTGGAGGTGGTGACCTGATTTTTTTATTAAACTTATTATTGAACATTGGTTTTAAGTGAGAATTGTTACCAGTGCCAGAGGGCTGGGTAGCATATTAGTGGCTTATTGGCTGAAGTGCTGTGAAATGATGGCTGGCTGTCTTCTAGCGGGTGTGCTTGATTGCAGGGGCTGTCAGAGCAGGCTCTGGTTATGCTCCGAGATGCCCGCTTTCCAGAGCGTCGGTGTAAAAATTCTAGATAATATGGGAGTGGCTTTTTGAAGGTAATATCTTCATACGTATCTTTACAAGTGCGTGTTTTATGGTATTATTGAGTGCTGAAAATGAAGCAACACATGGTAAGAACTCCTGTATTTAAGGAAAATAAAGCTTTTGGTGTAAAGGCTCAAAAATAGTTGGATATTTCTTCCCCCCACCCCCTTCCCAGTGTGGCACTTCTGGGCTGGTGAGGGGTAGGAATGTGCGTGCCTTAGTGTTCCTCCCACCCCAGTCATTTCACTCCCTGAACCCAGCTACTTCACTCGGGCCATAGTGGCACATGCTCTCAAAATAACTGTTCCTGTTTTTACGGTTCCTTAGGATGCCATCTTTTCTTCCTTTGTTAGCTTTAAATCACAGGAATTAAACTGTAAACAAAATGACAGTTATTCTTCTGAGATCCTACTGGTGTAGGAGGATAAAAATCAGAGAAGAGATGATAATAGGGGAGGGTTGAGGGAAAGGAATGTGTATTTCTGTAAATAAGGGGTTATGTGAGCACCAGGGTCAATAACACCCACTTTTTCATTGCTTCAGGTCTCTTAGCTACCATCTGCCTAAGTTTGTCCAGTACCCGAACTGAAAGAAAAGATTCCCGTTATATTTTTTGTTGCCTGTAACACCTCTCAAGTCTCTAATGTGCATTAGGATCCGAGTTCCTGCTGCTGTGGAGTAGTCTGCGTGCATGACAACACAAAACACGAACCAGAAAAATAACATTAAAGTGAATGTTTACTTGTGTTGGAAATTTTCTGGTCATTTACCTTTTATGTTTTTATTGCTATGAAGTTGTAGTAACTTTCAGAACTTTTGTAAAGTCAGTAGGAACTCTTTTTCCAAATACAATGTGTGGAAGTGTCACTAGCGTGGGCTTTTTTAGAATAGACTTGAAAAATAATGATCATATAAATGGTGGTGGTGACACACAAGTTTGGCTTTTTCACACTGATTGGATGTAAGCGAAGCCCTCTATACTCTTTCCCAGAATAGTTTCTATGGGACATTTTAGCATAAAAATACATCTTTGCTCTTTAAGACACTGTTTCTGTGGCTGGTCTTGGGTAAAAAAATTTTTTTTTTTTAATGGAAAGGTTTCTTTCAATGTTTTCTCCTCCAGTACAATTAAATGTTTAGTTTAATGTCTTTGCATGGCTTAGTATATTTCCCTTGGATTTTTCTTCTGGCTTCAAAAATTGCTCTGTCATGACACAGTATCTTTTATGAATAATGGTGCAATGGGAACAACAGCTACTGTCTGCTGGGGTTCTCTGGTAATCTAGATGACATCGCTGTTTGCTCATGCATAAAATGGGATGGACATGACTCTAAGTTTTTATTTCGTGAAGGTGATGAGCATTTTCTTTATGGTGTTGTTATTGTTACTAATTTTGGAGTGTGATTTGCCTGAGAACTTTGTTGGTTGAGGGTGGAAATTCTGAAGTTGGTCTATAGGCAGTCTCTGAACAGACTCTGGTGATTCCAGTTGGCCACCACCATTCCCATTATGCTTAGAAATAAGGAAAAAACAGGAGCTTACCCATTGCTGCTGTTGAATATGCTGCGAGCTGCCTGGAAGATGGTGACAACAATTCAGTTGAATTAAGGGGCTGGATTTTCAATTTGTTTATACTGGATGATAACCTTGTTTTGAAAGTAGCACCGGTTTGGTGCAGTTGCCAAACCCAAATTGTTTTACAGACTTGTGGATAGCACTGATCCTGGACTTTGATATTTGCTGGGGTGGATTGTTAGACCGTGTACACACTCACACTTGTTTTTGAGCATCCTGATGAACGAAATCGTGCATCAGAAGACTGGGTGCCAGCTGGAGTTCAAATTAATAGCGTGCGCTTCGGAGCCTGTGCTGTTGCACTTCGCTCCTGGGTGCGTGCGTAAAAGCTGGGCTGTTTGCAGAGTTATAGTACTTTACGTGTATTTCAACCAGGTCGTTGAAGAAACTGCCGTTTACATCCTGGACCGGGAAAGGGCAGCGTCTTGTGCTCTGGTGCCTGCGCTAGGAGTGCTGCTGCTAATGGAGGTGGGGTGCTGCTGTGTCCCTTGCTGTTACCCTCTTCTCCGCTGAGCAGTGGACAAGTATATGGTAGAGCTGGTATGGCCTCGCACAGACTTCGGTTTAGATTAAATATGGAATTCATTCGGTTACCAAGTGCAGGCCTTAATTTACATTTTTTAAATAAAAAGATTAAGAAAACCCTCTGTGTATACCATTGAACTCCCTCAATCAAAAATGAGATGATAAAGGAGAGTAGTGGGGTTTTTAGTTACGGCACTCTCAGTTTGCACAGTTCTGTACAGCTTGATTAATACAAGCTTAGTAGAAATTTTCACGTAGAGACATTCAACGTGATTGCTTCCAAACTTGCTGAATTTAGAACAGCTGTTGTTCCTTAGATTTCATGTCAAATTTGAGGTGTTAATATTATGTTAAAAATTGTTCTAATTTAAGGTTTTTTGTAGTAATGGTATGTTTCTGTGCTGACATTCTTTTGAAAAAATGAAGGAAAAATTATCTTCTAGGCTTTTTTTTTTTAGCATCTAAAGCTCTAATCTGAAAGTGTGGGATGTGGTTTTGGGTTTCTTTTTTGTTCTTTTTTTCTTTTGGAAGGTAAGTAAAAATCATATGTCATTTCTGGGGCAAGGCTGGTAATAAAAGTTCATCATTAACCAGGGTATGGCTGCAGAGTTGTCTCTTCACTGCCTTTAACTTTTTAAGTACTTGAGATAAAGAAAAACCCCCAGGATTGAGGAACTTTGCATAAATAACATAAAGCCAAGTGACTTTGGAAGTTCATGAAATTAAGGGAGGATTTCTAACCTTAAATGACTGCAAGAAGATTTGGTAGTTAACAGAAAAACACAAGGAAAGCTGGTGCGGTAAGGACAGGATTGTTGTCCCCTCTAGATTTTTTTTAATATGAGGAAGAGTAATGGGAGCTAGGCAATAAACTCAGATTCTTATCAAATGGTACCAGAGTAGTTTTCTGCCCTAAATATTAAGCTTAAATGTTAAGGCAGGTAAGGGTGACTTGCAGTCATCTAATAAGCCAACTGTCTCACATTTTGTGTCAAAGAAATGTCACGTGTCCCCTCATGAATGTCTCGCCGTTTCCTATGCGTTGCCCTAAAAGCTGTCAAGTGTTAATTAGACGCATTAGCCAATGGATCACCTACCCACGTTTGGGGAATGGCGTTAGATTACGTGTGTTTTAGAAAGCCGCTATGTATCTGGTGGCTGATAATGCTTGCCAGGCTGTAGTGCTCAGGGTTTTGAGTTCACTAGGCGGCTGCTTTCAGCAGTAGTAATCTGAGAGCTGTTTATCAGTAAATATAAAAGTACAAATGTGAAAATATAACCAAATACCTGCAATTCAATCCCAACCTTACTGTTTAATTTCCTTAAATGCTTATAAATACTTCTTCTGTCAATGTGATTTGCTAAAAGTCAGTATTGGATCTTAAACAGATAAATGGTGTGTGAAACTTTCCATCTGAAACACGGAATGAGCCTTATCCTGCTATAAGTTAAAGATATATAGTAGTGATCCAAGTTATTCTCTTAGGCTTCCTGCCAACTTTTAGTAAATCCTCTCAAGAAGCAGCCTTCCTTGTCACGGTCCCTGTTTGTCTGTGGTGAAACGGGTGGGAGAAGCTGGGCTGTGGGGGAGCCAAAGCGAGCGGAGCTTGTGAGGCTCGGGCGTGCTTGCCGTGGCGCTACCTGTCTGGAGGTGCTTTCCCAAGAGCCGGCGTGACGTGGAGGGGAGACGGCTGGAAAGTGTGTTGCCACCAGCTGGGCTGGTGTTCCCACCAGCCGGCGATCAGCTCAGCGGGCAAAGACATCGCCTGCCTCTGCTGGGCCTAGGGGAGCAGGGTGAAGAAGCGGCCGTGGTCAGCGCCGCTTCCCGCTGCTCGTCACCGTGAACGCACACGGTGAAGGGGTAGAGAAATGGAGTTTTCTTAATGTATGCAGGAAAAAAAGAAGAATTAGTTTGGTGGTGAAATGCCCAAGACAGCCGTATCTCTGAGCATTTGAATTATTGGGGGTGTGGCTTATTGTATTTTTGATATTTGGTTTTTTAAGTGAAACGGGTGGTGGTATCAGGATGACAACTTGCATGCAGAATTGCAAGAAAATCTTACTTTCCGAGTGAATATCTACTCTAAGGGCAGTAATGGGAGTATTGTTGGCCACTTTTAAGATTAGAAATTGTTTCCCCGTGTATCTTGCGAAGGAACGTAAGGAACAAAATAGCTCAGTAGGAAAAGGATGTAGCTGTAGGAATGCATGCTTACATCAGAATAACAGATGAGTCACCACTGAAATGCCATATGTATAGAAAAGGAGAATTTACTTTTTTTGATTAGGCAGTTCCTTTCTCCTCCTTTCACAATTTAAAGGGAGCGTTCCCTTTTTGTTTAGATTTTAATGACCTCATTCCTTCATATGCAATCCTCGTAAATGAAAGCCTTGTTTTCTCCTAGAGCTGTATTTAACAGAATGCATTCATAGAGAGGAATAATTGCACTTTGCTTGCAAATTCAAGACCAGTAGTTTGTAGGAAACAAATATAATGTAAAAGAGTTTTCATGCACTAATTATTTCCCTAGGACAAGCAACCAAACAAAGCCTTGCTACTGAACAGTTATTAATTTAAAAAAAAGAAAAAAACCGGAAACAAACCAAAACATTGTCCAAGGCTAAAGTCATTCTTTCTTCTGTAGTTGTGTGATATTATTGGGTCTTCTTGTTGCAATCAGCTTTGTCGTCTTGATTAATGAATGGGTTTCTTGAGAGGTGAAACCTCAATCAGAAGACATGTTGTTAATAATCCTTGCCCTTTATCCTCTTAATTCTGGATGGAGTGATCTGTCTTTTCTTGACCAAGTCAGTTACCATAAAGAGCAAACAGGTTAAGCTAAAGCATGTTTTGCAAGTGTCAGGTTTAGAAAACATTGGATTTTTTTCTTCTTAAAAAAGAAACTTATTTCAAATGTTAGGCCTAAGTTAAGGCTTAGGGAAGTGATGCATGAGTGGGTTTCCGTTCTTTCCAATTCATTAAAAAAAAAATATAAATATGATGTTTTCTGAATTGATTTGCTTGTCAGATAAATTGAAGAACTGGATTTTCAATTTGCATACAGATATCATTGCTGGTGTTTGGTTTTTTCCCAATAATAACTGCTTGTTTTGATGATACAGATGCCATTTAGATAGCTAAGACAGATCCCATGGGTTTCTGGGTTTGTTGGGGGGTTTTTTGTTGTTCTTTTTTTTAAACAAATGAACCTAAGCCACACTGCAAACTTTCATAAATTAAGTGAAAATGGAAATTTCCCTATTTTACTTGCAAGGATGGAATAACAATTTAGTACAGAATATTTAATTTAGTCACTAAAATTGTTTTGTATTGTATTTATTTCATTATCTGATACTAAATTTGCATGAAGACAGCAATTTTCAGCTTTCTCATGTTGTCTGATAACTCTGTTTGTTCCTCTTTTCAGATATTGTGGATGGAAGTGACCTGAAGCAATTTTTTGAGAACAACTATTCTCAAATTTATTTTATATTCTATGAAAACTTCATAACACTGGAAAATAGCTTGAAACAAAAAGGTAAGTTATAGAGTTTTGCCAGCAATTGTTGAGTCAGTTTTCCCTAACTATTCTCAAAAGCATTCTATTAGAGTTTAGCTAATGATTATGTAGTCCACAATTAGCTATATTTGCATTAACAGTTTCATGCATTATTAATTAGTGTTAATATTTTAATTGTACGGTATAGAAGAGACGAGCATGGAAATTGCTCTGAAAGGTCCTACGTAACTGACAAGAATTCTAAACACATTTTCATGGCTAAGTGTCATTTCAGCACAAAAATCAGGTCTTGTGCATTTACATACATATCCTCTCGTCTTGTTTTGAAGTGTTGAAGGCCTTCATCCTACAGCTAAGCTTATGTCTGTTGGGCTGAAGCATTATCAGAGATCCACAGACCAAATGCCAGCATTGAAGATATGTGGGTAGGAATAGCTGCTTGCCTGGAGATGAGCACAGTGACAGCGCTTTGCGGGTCTGGGACTCTAGGTGTCCCTCATTCATAATCGAGAGAGGCACTGAAGTTTGGAAACATTTTGCTCTTTTGATGTTAGATAAAGGCAAAGAAAAACAAACAGAGTGCAACATCCTTGACTTCAGTTGAATAAGAACAGTGTAATTTCGCCGTCTGTCTCATACTTTGTATTTACGGCAAACAACATTGTTTTCTGTCTTGCAGGGAATAAATCACAAAGGGAGGAGCTGGACTCCATTCTCTTTGTTTTTGAAGTAAGTTTTCCATTCCGTGAAATTAACTTTTATTTTAAATCTCACTGTCATTATATGCTTACTTACTGCTTCTCAATGAGGGGTGAAACCAGGTATCTATCAAATGAGAGTAGGTGTCTGTGACTATGCAAGGTGAAAGGCAGAAAAGAACTAGGGCGTGCGTTATGTTTTCAGATACAACAACAATAAAATTTTTATTATGCAGTGGTAGTGTTTGTTGAATGAATATCCAGAGTTAAGAGATTTTATCAAAATGACCTGAAAATCATTCAGTAATATATCTGTCCTAAGGAACTGAGGATCAGCTCTTTGAAAATATCCTGTTGTTTTTCAGCAGAATTTGGGAGCAAGTGATCAGTAGTTGCATAGCCTCTGTTAAGCTGCAGCTGTCAAAATAGTCTTTCTTTTTTTTTTTTTTTTAAATTAAATCTGTTCTTGCTTCTCTATTTTACGGGGGGGGCTAGTTATAAACAACAGTACTTTTCCTCTACGCTTTGTCAGTATGAAGTTCAGTGTTACGTTTATTTTGAATGTGTCACAGCAGGAGTTCGAGCTCTGCTCCTTTCAGATGGAGGCATCTATTATGACTGCAGTATTTGGTCTTGCAGCACAGGGAAAATAAAGGGATAAGAGTTGTCAACTACTGCATATCAGTTTGATCTGAGTGTGTGAAATGTGAATTTGTTTAACCTTTTGTTTTTTTTTTTAAATTCAGTGCAGCATCTTTCACTTCCAGAAGCATATCCTTCCTTCCCAGCACTGGTGGTCATAGCATTTGCAGTGTCTAGGGAGGAAATATTAGCTAGTTAACTTTTGCATAATCAGGTGAGGATGTCTTTAATTTAAAGAAGAATAGGCTGTGATAGATAATTTTCCAAGGGACCTCTTTAATTAGAGATATTACCTTAAATATACTTGGCTGTGAGAAAATATCACTGGACCAGATGAAAGCCTAACATATAAAAAAGTTTTTATAATGCAGACCAGAAGTCTTCACATAAGCTCTTCCTGCCTCTGAACTCAGACATAGGTGGTGCCTTTAGTTATTTTCTTTAACAATTCATGAAGTAAATAATTGGCCTGATTTCTTTCTTAAAGAGAAATCAACAGAAGATGTATGTATTTACCTTTGTTAATCCAACTACTAACTTTTCACTTGAGTATTGCATCATAGAAATGTTATCTTTGTTTATATTGTGGGTTATTTTTTGGTAGGGGTGGTAGAAGAAAAAGCTTTCAAAGGGACTCTAGAAATTGAAATTAAAACAAAGGTTAAATGTTCTCAACTCTTATCCCTCTCTCTGAAAATGGAAAAAAAACCCAACCCAAAAGAAAAACATCTGAAGTATATGGCTTCATTTGTTTGCATTAATATGTAGTTTGTAGTTAGAATAATATTTATATTGACATAAGAATGATGCTGTTCAGCCTAACATGCCCATAATACGAAAAATGGCTGTGAAAATCTTGACATGAAATTCTGGATTTTTGTGGTTTAATCTGAATTTTATGAGGTAGCAAGTTCCTCTCCCCTTTCTTCTCCTCCCTCCCTTAGCTCCTGAACTACAGGACTGCATTTTCAGACTGAAATCTGAAAACCAAATGGTGGTTTCTGCTACCTACAGTATTAGTAAAGGAGTCTGCTTTAGGATTTTGCATGAGGCAGTGTCAAGGAACATGAGCTCATATATCTGCTAGTACTGTATTTAGGGCAGGAGAAATTCCTCCTCTCTCCGTACCCCCAGCGGAGAAGGTATCACCGCACTTACTGAGCAAGGCTGTGCAGTTTAATTGGAGCTCATTAATACACTTACCCTGTGGTCTTGAATAAGTAATTAAATTTCTGCGGCTATGTCATTGAGTGGAAAAATAGCTAATGCTTATTTACCTGGTTAAATTGAATAAATATGTTTTCCTGTGTCTTAAAAATGGGTAGCTAATAACTGCCTGTTTAATGCTGCTTAAAAACGTAAGGAGAGCATACTGTATGAAGAGGGAAAAAAATACGTTGTTATATATGAACGAAGTGTTGCTTTGGGTCCCGATCAAGGACAATTATACCATAGCCTAGTTGTCACCAGCTTTGAGGAAGAACAAATTGTTTCAGATACTTGTGTGGAATTTGGAGCGATCCACTTCATTGTATTTTATCTCCTGAAAGTAAGTCTGCAATTCGTTTATAACTCTTGACGCTTGATAACTTAATGCATTGTAGGAAAACAGCTTTTTAGAGAGCCTTTTAATGCACAGAGCAAGAATAGATTAGTCTGAACACAGGGCAAGAAAAAATGTAAATGCCAAGTAATTAAACATTCATACTGTAAGCCATAGGAAACAAAACTAGCTGATTGTTAAGCTTGCCATGTTTAAGCCGATGTCAGTGTGAGCCAGAGGTTTCCTAGAGTTTTCTTCTAATTAGCTAAATAGGTAATTACTTAGGATTAACAAATCCTGAGTCCAGGTGCTGAGGGTTAACAGTTTCATAAATATTTTTATTTATTTTTTTTAAAGGAATTGACGTCTGCCTTTTCTGGTATAGTTTGGTGGGTATTTTGCTGCTGTTCTCGAGTGACACCTAGTGTGTGTATTCAGCAAAAGGAACAAATGCCTTTTCTGCAAGTGCTCTGAAAGCTAAGTTGACTGGGTTGTTATTCACTGAAGTCTTAGTTTTACCTATCAGCTCTATAGCTTGACCACTCAACAATAATAACGTCAAACAACATATTAAAGAAGAAACATTAATCAAAGGGAGTAATATGAAAAGCTAACAGTTCATTTTGTAAGGTGCTTTCTTAAAATTAATATTACAGAGTTCTTGGGTCTAATTTTATATTCCCTAAGGTGCTTTGGCCTTGCTTTTTTCCAAATAGGTAGTCATTAAATTATACAGAAACTGATTATCTGTGTTATTTTTCCCTGTTTCAGCTAAAAGGCCAAAATGAGGCAAAAAAGAAATTTGGATTTTCTCTGGAGAGGCGTAGTTATCTCCAGATTTGTAGTACATTTTCAGAACACGTTAATAGTTTCTTATATCACTGTTCTCTCTGATTTCGGGGCATTGTTTGTTGTAGCTGTCAGCTGAGCACCGTATGTCACAGAACTCACAAAAAGTCGCTACATTTATGTAAGTTTTCTAGGTCTGTAACAGTATTTTATGCCATCATTTGATTGTGAAGGCTTGGAATTTGTAATACAAAGTATTTTTTTCTTGTAGCATCAGATACCAATTCCTCTGACACTGCTTTTTTTTTTTTTTGCATCTGTAGGGAAATAAGATCAGACTGATGGTTTTGATAAAATATAGATTAATTTCTTTCCATTCTCTGTAATTAGGCTTTATTAGTTAAGAATAGCCACTTCTCTCATGCTGATGCAGTCACAAAAATCATTACACTGACGCTTCCAATGTATGAAATATTTTATTATCAGAATTTTTCAGATGCTCTTTCTGATGTAGTAAAGCTTCCCAAAGTCACTTACAGTAGCTGCTCTTGTTGCTAGAAACTTTTCAGGTACTGTCAGCATAGTGCAGGCCTCGCCGCAGTTGTGTAGATAGCTGAGAAGATGGGGTAGGTCCTCCCGCAGATGGTACGTATGCTGGAAGCTTCTCGCTATGGATGGGTTTACTTGTGCATTTTTTACCAGTGCACATTAATATAACATAAAGTGCCCTTGTGTTTTACGGGTCCTTATTTATAAAAGCATCCTCTGATTTTTCATATAGCTCACACAGAGGTTTGTTTATGCTGTGCTCTCTTGATTTCTCAAAGTCCGTGCTTTGCATGGAACATCATGTTTCTTGAACTTGGTGTAAACATGAGCAGTGTGAGTCCCTGCGCCCAGACACAGAGTAAGCACAATTTTCTTTTTTTTTTTTTAGAATCTACCAAATTATAACTCTGGAAGGGTCTCTAATGTAACTGCCACTGGCCTTGCAGTGATGATGCTTCCAGAACCTTTTATCTGTCAGGCCTAGCCTTTCCCTGTATGCCTCTTGCCCTGCTGAAATGAGGAGAGGCTAGCTGTGCTTATAAACAGCAATAGACAGAACGGTCTGTTTTGACCTTCCTTAGATTCAGCAGCAAAATTTTAATGTATCATTCCTAGGTCTGACTTGGAGTGCCCTGAGGATGTACACAGCAGGTGGATTTAAATATTAAGTGGATGTAAAATAGAATATAAGTGTGCTGATAACCTCTGCAGTATTTGATATACACACTCAAACTCATGCTCTGCTTAGGCTTCTATAAAACACTAAGTGTTTTTCCAGACATAATAATCAATAAACTGTTAGACTTGCCCAACCATGCCCTGAGCTCTTTATTTTGTAGTGGTAGCTACTGGTTTTAATGCAATATTATTGTCCTTAGAATCACATCTAAATATAAACTCCAAATGGCCCCATACTCAGAAGATTAAGATGTGGTATAAATCCATTGAAACATGGATTGGTCCGCTCTCAGAATGTGAATGTGACGATTAGGGAAGCAGCTGTATAGCCTAAATTTATTACTGCAGATGTGCACAAGTTACTTGTTCTGCAAATGCTAATGATAATTCAGTATAGGTTTATAATTGGGTATAGTCTGTTAGCAACCCTTTTGAAAAGTAGATTACAGACCATACGCAGTAAATACACTGCATCTGTCAGAGGAACACCTGCTGTGGTGGTGAGTGACCAGATAGCTCTGTGCACTGACGCAGTTTGGGAGCATAAGCTTCTTTTTTAGTACTGCCTAGCAATGCACATAAATGTAGTTTTTAAAATATAGAACAACGGTTCATTCTGGGCTAAGGTTGCTGTGGGTATTTTAAATATCTAATTCTTTCACCACACTGTAGGCCTACTTTATATAGACTACTGCGTGAATTAGCAGTATTGGCTAAGCAGCTTAAAACAAATCTTGAAGCCAGTGGTGATTTTTAGCAGGTCGTTCTCAATTTCATAAAAACCTGCATCAGTGAAACTTTCAGCAGTTTTTGATTCATGACTCTTAGAAGACCCTCGTGCTGTGTTGCTATTTTTATGAATGTGCAAAAGGATGTTTATATCTGTAGCATTTTCTTAGGGTGGTTTGCTTATCTTAGGATGTTGCTCCTAATTACTTGCTATGTTTTGAGTAAAACTGAGTAAAATTGAATTGTGCAGAAATAAATTGTACGTTGAAACTGGCCAATGTGAACAGTACTTGTAAAATTCCTTACAAGGAATAATAAAGCCAAGTTGTTGTTGAGTTTATTGCCACAGGTCCTGGTTTCTAATTTCTTGGGGTTATCCCCTTTATTTACCTTTTTTACTATTTGCGTTTTCCTCATGTCTGTCCAGCTCAGTGGCTTAATTTCCCCATCTGTAGGTTATCTTAGACTTGAAAGCAAATTACCTGTAGGAGTTGCAGCTTTAAATTCAGGTTCTAGGTTCTGTTACAGCTTTTCAGTTGGTTCCCTTTGCCTACTGTGATTACCAGCTCTGCTGCACAACCTCAGGTCTGTCACACAGACTTCGTTGGCCAATTCTCAAGCTCGATAGAGTAAAAAGGGCTTATTTGTTTATAACAATAAAATTCCTTATAGCCCTTCTTTCCTACACACAGAAAATGACTTTTTGAACTATCTACAGTTTGTTCTGCCATAATTCTGAGCAGTTCATCTATTAATGTAACATTGACGTTATTCTTACGGCATTCTGTTGTAAACTCTAACTCTTGCATATGTTCGACCTCGGAGATCTTGTTCTTCAATGTTATGCCTAGGGCAAGAATAAGTATTTGCGTGCTTTGGGCAGACGTTTTCCCCTCAATGAATAACTGTAAATAATTTATTGATGCTATTAATGGAGTTTCCCTTTATTTAGATAGTATGCCTGCAGCAGCTCAAACTTCATTAGGCTCTTGGCTTCACCTAAATCAGTGAATAATAGAAAAAAGAATAGGAAAATTTCTAAATTACTGCAGATTTTAGTAGTTGAACACTCTGAAACTCTTGTGGAGATGCCACCAAACAGGACTTGAACGTAGAGGCACGGGAGAGCTACTCTACGTTTGACTTGGCTTGAAGTAGATCCACCTGCCACTGACTAATAGAAACTCCTTACGGTGTACAGGTTGTATCAAAAAACTAGGTTTTTTTTTCTCATAATTCATCCTCCTGGAATGAACATTATCCTGAACTTGTCATTGACATTGCCTCTGAGAGCATGTCCAGTCAGCAAGAACACGTTTGTTTTGTTGTTATTTAGCAAGAGACTCTGCATAGCGTGTTACAGAACAGCTTCTTGCAGCTCTGGGAGGTAGGCGACAACGCTTATCGTCTCACTTTTGTGTAAGTTAGGCTGGAAAACATCCAGGCTGTAGGGATCTTCAGTGTAGGATGTGGTAACAGCCTTAGCTTCCTCTGCGTTCTACAACAGGGTAGCACAGCACACAGTAATAGGCACAAAGCTACCAATCATGACATGATTCAACAAAGCTGGCAAAAATAAAACGCTTCCTAAAAGAAATCGCAGTATTGGTTAAGTCAGAGTGAATCTGTTGAAATATAAACCTTGGTATCTTTTTATTTTACTTTGATAAAATAGAGAGATATATCTTTCAAAAAGCAGCATCCTGTGTAAACTAAGATTTAAACGTAACATTATTCCTAGTCATGCAGGAAGTCCAGAAGAAAAAGAACTATGGATAATCAGTTAAAAGAACTGACAGATACCCTGATGTGTTGATCAGTAGTAATACCTAATTTCTATTTCAAGTGTGCTATAATGGATTACCATATAGATGCAGCAAAGCACTAAGCATTAAATAGATCTATGTGTTTTCTGAAAAAGCAATATTATTTCGCACTGTGGGGTTTCTTAAAATATTTCTTATTAGTGTACTGTGAAACTAGAAACACGATGTCAATAGCTAGTTTGGATTCACAGCGGTATTGCTAAAAGTCTAGGCTGGAGTGGAGGAAACTATCATTTGTTTTATAGGAATAGCAATGTGTGGGTTTTAGAACACCAGGGGTTGGGAGAGTGTAGAAAATGTTCTTGGAAATGCTAAGTTGAAAGGACAACGACTGGAGCTTGTTCATGACTTACGCAATCTTATGTCACACTGTAACACTGTCTAATGCACACGTGCAAAAATTACTAGAGAAGAGGCATCTAGCTATGGCTTTCAGTTAACTTGTAACGTGCGCAAGTTTTTATTGAATAGCTAAGACTTTTAACCATGCTAACTTATTTTGCATTGCAGGAGCAAGTGTGGGCTCTGAATTTGGATTATTTATATTTGTTCTCATCTGCTGCAAAGCTTTCATATCTTCATTAGGTAGCTGTGATGCAGTCTAATTTGTTTGTTTAGTTTTTTTAATGACTTCTGTTTACTGTTTGGTAGAGCAATGCAGGTGATTAATCTTTGCATTTTTTCAAAGTGCATCCATATGTTCTATTTTTTCCTTGTTTTGAGATGCTGAAAAGGAGAACGGTGTGAGAAATTACTGAAGTGTCTCAATTTTTGCTGTATGAAAAGACTTTGGGATATGGAAGCTTTCCTCTGATAGGAACCTCTGTCCTCATACTGTTTATTTCAACCCTTGAGTTGTTTTGATTCAGTCACCTGAGGCAGGTGTTTGATTCTGTGGTTTTTATTTTTTTAAAGAAAAAGCCTGTAAGCATGTTCCTTTCTTCCCCAACCCTGCCCGGCTTTATGCAATTTAAAGTTTAAGCTTGCTTTTCCTGGTGGTTGTTGCGCTCTGCAACAGCATTTGTTTTCCAGGTTTTCTCTGGGCATAACCTAAGGTTCGCTAACACTCGGATGCGAGAGTTGTAAGTTCTTTTTCAAAATGGGTCTTCATTATGCAGCTTTGCCACCTCGTCAGCTTACACAGCTTACACCTTATCATAGTTCACTTTCTGGAAGTGAACCGTGCGTTCAAGTTCAGGTGAAATTGTGTCACACAGAAGGTAGTGCCTTTGCTGCGTGCCATCGCGCCGCTGGCCTTTCCCAAATAACAGTTAACGCGCCTTGCGTCTTGTGGGGGAGGGCGTAGGAAAACCCAGCTTCCTACAATGGGCTGTTGTGTTTTGAAACAGCCAGCAAGTGGTGGTTATTTGTTTTGATCCTGAATCAGCTGGGATGTGTACACTGTAAAATTGCTCTAAGAACATTGCTGAAGCTTTGGGGAAATACGTATCATTTCGTTTGGCAGCTGAGGAAAATTTAGTTGTACATCGTCAGATTACTTTCATTTGTAACACGTGAGTATGCCATGCCTGGTGTTGAAGTATACATCAGATGTCTAGTGAACTAGACATATATTTTATAAACATAATTTTTGTTTTACAATAAAGAACTTTACTGTAATGTATGAAATATACTAACATATGCATTTTCACTAGTAGTATTACCAGATTTTGACAAACTTCTAATAAAACGTACTGATACAGAAGTGGTGCTTGATTTTTTTGAGGTTTAATACAATTGGTTCTCAAAAGTTAGTGTTTTGAAACAAATGAGAGAGAATTTACATCCAAAGGCAAGCTGAAGGTGTCTTGTTAGTGTGGCTTGCAAAAGGGAATTGGGTTTGCTCTGATGAGCTGCTGTACTAACCATGACTTAAACAATGGAAACAAAATATACGTGTTTTTGTCTGGTTTTCCATAATAAACATGAAGATGTGTGGGGGTTCCTCCCTGCGGTGTATTGTGACACCTGAGGCCAGACCATTTTTTGTTGCCAGTTTGTCGTAGGGTTTTGTTTAACGGAGCCTTTCCTCCTGCGCTTTGGGATTCAGTATGGGACCAGCCCAGCGTGTGCCTGGATACAGGCCGAGCTCTGCACGCAGAGGGCCACCACCCTTGCAGTGACTTGAAGAATTCATGATATAGGTTAGAAGCTTCTTTCTGCCCTGTGCCAAATTAGGTTAAGATTAACATCAGAAATAGTCATGAGAAGTGGTGGGCTGCTAGTATTTCAATACTTAGATGGATAATGATAATTCTTTGTCTGTGGATCCTGCAATCTGATTGGCAGAAACGTGGTCCTTAACCAACAGGTAAAGCCGAAATGTGAATCACGGCCTCATTTTTTAGCCAGTCAGATCCTTCATCCCAAGCACGTTCCTCCTGCCCACGAACGGGGAGCTAGACCTCTGGCCACCAGCCTCCCACTCCTTCAGACCCTGCTGCCACTGCGTCCTGGGGAGGGAGCTGTGGGAGTAATGCTGAGACAGAATGCGACGAGAGCGTAGAAGGGATGTGCCCAATTTATATTTTTATTCTAAACAAACTTTTAGAAATGCCAAATACTATTTGGGGAGCATGTTCTATGGTAAAGATGCAAAGGAAGACTAGTCTGTGTGACCTGAGGTCTAGTTCCCTAAGTCTATGAACTTGTCGTGACTTCCATCTTCTGCCATGGAGAAAGGAATGTTCCATTTTCAAAGAGACTCTATTTTGAGTGCTGTATATAATTTCTGAAGCACTTTGTTGTCAAAAATAAAGTCTGTCTTATTCCATCTCTCAAGCATACTATTTTAACAGCAATAATGATTCATGTGTTGGCCATCTCTGAAGGATTGCCTAAAATGCCAATTTTTGCTTTCTTGGCTGTGACGCTTTATTTCCTCTTGTCAGCTTTTATGTGCGAAAGACCAACAAATGGGTCACCGTTGCTTAAATGACTTGTCATTCGTTTTGCATCCTGCATGTAGTATCTCTGGAAACTTAATGGCGCTTTGTTGTGCAGAAGTTTGTTCAGTGATTTTGTTTGATAATTACCAGGAACTCTGACTGTTAGTTGTTTATAATGTTGTTTAACTTACTTTTAGTTCAAAACTAGATGTTGAAAATAATTTCCCTTTTAAATATATCTTAATTTCATATTTGAACAGCTGAAAAGTTGTAAGATCCAGACACATTTTCCTGTGAAATTAACATGAAACCATGTTTGTTAGCTTACTTCTTTTGAGAGGCTGAGCAGCAATAAGTTAGCTGTCCTGTGGCACTAACACCTACCTGCTGAGCCCTAGTCTGTACTGCTAAAGAGTTAAAAAGGAGAGAAAAAGGATGGGGGTGGGGTGGGTGGGGTGTCTTCGAGCCTGTTAACTTAATGTCCTTTAAAAGCTGTATTTGCCCAAGTAAGACCCCAAAACAGGTTTGTTTTATCCAGATTATTTAATAGCATTACCATCCACTGAACTGATGAAGGTCAACATTTGGTAGCCCCAACTGTTCTTCGCAACTAAGATTATAAGACTCTGTTAAGGAAAGCACTTAAGCATATGCTTAAATTGCTTTGCTTCGTTGGTGCCCTGTAGCGTTACAAGACTAAGGGGGAATGGGTTTGACCACAGCCTCTTTCTTTGTTTTTTTTCTGCCTCTGTTAGGATCAGTCCAAAACTACAGAGGCAGACAACTACCCATTATTCCACAGAAGTGCATTATTAACTGCATGTGCTGTGAATTAAATTAGTCTAGCCTTGTGTAATTTGGCTCGGTTTCACTCACCAACTGAAACCACAGGTAAATCATCTCGCAGCAAAAATAACTGCACCACTGTTCACCTCTGCCTTAGCCGAGAGATCAGACCCCATTAGCTGATGAAAAGACAGGCCTAAGCCACAGAAGCTCAAAATCTGGACTGTATCAATCTACCGGTAGTCATTACCAGACACTTCAGAAAAATGTAACCCAAAGCCAGCTGCTTAGAAATCTGTAACTTCATTAGAAATCAGTTGATATTCTGGAATACCAGGGCTTTGCAAGACAGTGGGAAAGTGAAAGCACCTCCTGACAGTGTCATGGTATTTTATTCAGGACCATTGCAAGTGCCTTTCTCCGTAAGGAGAGAGTAGAGTAATGGGCAGGAGTCCTTACTATGATAGGTATTTGCTTTCTATTGTATTCTCTCTGTACACATTACCATTTCATTTGTCTTGTGTATTAGTTTCTCTGTATCCTTTGAATGAGCCAGTTTATTATGGAAAATGTGACTATTTAGTTTTGTTTCCTGCAGAAAATATTGCAGCTGCTACCTGAGAGGATTTTTTATCGATGGCATTTTCGCAGTATAGGTAAGAAGGAATGGTTTAAAAACATTCTAGTACAAATAAAATCAATGTTTTCCGTAGTCACTTCCCAGGTTCAGCAAGTCCTGTTAATCACAGAATCCCTGGTATCGCTCATACACAAATAGTACTTATGTACGAGATGTGCAGCTGAAAATTCTGGAACCATATGGAAAATCTTTTTACCTGCTACAACAGCTCTGTATGTTCCTCATTTTGTGTGGTTTTGGTTGCCTGCTTCATACTTATTTCACACAAATGCTTTTTAAATTTTTATATCCCTAGATTTGCCTGGGTTCTCTTTCATGTGCTAGAAGCTGTCAAGATAATGGGGGTTATAAACCAGCACACCTTTTTCTAATTACATCTCCCTTTGTATTCACAGGCTAACACCAAAAATTAAGACTGAGGAGGGTTGTGGAATCTGTGTGTGACCCTCTTGCAAATTTGCGTTATGATAGTCTTTTGCAAGGGATCATACACGAGATGCCCATACAAATCCGTACATGCTGCTCTTTGCCTAATAATAGATACTGTGCTGAACTTGGCCCTTGCCACCTCCTGGAAATTTATGCTGTAAAACTTATGCTGTGAATAGGTGGCTGTTTGGTGGTTGAGCACAGGCTGTGCTAAACTGAATGCAAACCGTTGGACTGGTGCAGTGAACAGGAGCTTAATTTCTTCTCTGATATTCCTGTACTCTCTGTGCAGTTTAATTCATTATTATTCGTGAAATGCTCAGCTGTCACGCTGTTGTGGGAACTAAATGAGGAACTAAATTTCTGGTTTAGAGCTGGGATAGTGAAGGCAAGATATTAAGGACAAAAGTATAAACTTTTTAGTAGCTCTTTCTGATCAATTTTTCTTTTAATGAGGTCCACAACTTTACTGGCCTTTATAGATAGAATTCTGAATACATGGTATTTCTGCATGTTTGGCCCCAGGTGTCTTTCACCGATTCTCATATAATGGAGGATTTGCCAAGCATCACAATAGAACATGATGTTGGCCATGACAGACACCAGATACCTATGGATGGCATTCACTTGGTCAAACCGAGAGACCATCCCTCCTTTCCCCATGCTCCTGTGGTACCGACTGTACAGGTTCTAGCTTCTGCAGCAAGGGAAGGAATAGGGGGAGTCCAGCAGAGAGAAGACCTGGAGTTAGTAAAGCTTAAAGCTCTGGGTTTTTTTTTTGTTGTTTTTTTTTTTTTTTCTTAGTCTCCTGTCCCTTCTGCATGCTTTGTGGGGCAGGTGTTCTGTGGAAAAGGCTTCATAAGCACGGAACTGAAGGTTGTATTGCAACACATCCATAAAAAAGAACAAAATAAAGTTGCCAAGTTATTTACAGCACACACTAAGAGTGCTTGGCTTAAAGCACTCCATGTTCTCCCACTAGAGTTGTTTTCTTTTAAGCATAAAGATAATAGATATCTAACAGGCCTGGTTTAGTCACTCGTGAACTTCGGAAATCTAAATAAGAAAAGCAGAGTTAATTTTTCTGAACATCTATTGTATGTTTTAGAAGTTTTCTTACAGTTTGTATAGGAATTTCAACTAGATTTTAAAATCAGATTTGAACATTAATGCTATAGGGAAAAAAAGTTTTCTTGTCTTCAAACTAAAGATAGTTAACATTTTAATGATTTAAATATTCCCTGTGGCCTACGGTACTTGTACAGTGAATGTTTTGACCCTGTGATCAAGTACAGGAGCCAGAAAGCAAAATTTATTCCTCTCGTCATTTGACCAGATCGAATAAAGCTAAAGTCAAATGGGCGCAGAAATACTGAAGGGTGGAGTACATTTATTTTGATAGTCAAAGCACCTGGAAATCCAATGAAGTAGTTCTACCTGATAATTTCCTCTGAATTACACATCTTTGATTCACCCCTACCTTGAAAATTCAGCTTCTGAATACTACCAAAGTGCTTGAAATGTTTTGTTTTGCTCATTGTTACAGCAAATGTTATGCTGCTTCGGGGGGGTTATATTTCTTTTAAGTAGTACATTTTTGCTGTTGTTTGGTTTGGTTTCCAGCACTATTTCATCAGCTGCCACATTTTTCATCAGAACAATGAATTTGCTGTTGCAGAAGAAATAATGATTGGAAGTTAAAGGTCAAGGAAAGGGCTGTTGTCACATTTCCAGTTAGCACCGACAAAAATAAGAGGCTACTTTACTACACTTTACTACCATTTTGTCTGAATTACTCCAGAACAAATTGGTTTTAGTCAGTTGTTTTATAGCTAATATATTTTTTATATTTATGCTTCTCTTGAATAGTCATATTTGGATAATTTTTTAGCTGTGTCCAATAAATAAGCTAGAAATTTGGCAGTGCAAGTATTTACAGCTATACCTTGTGATTTGATTTTGCTTAAAGTTCACGTGCATTAATATGTATTTGCTCTATACGTTAATAATTGCCATTTAGTACTGTGAAATGGTGAGATCTTGAGGGAAGGACCACACTTAAGGAATGTAAATAATTCACAAATCCAGGAGAAATAACAGCTGAGTGCTACAGCATGTTACTTTTCTTAGAATTGGCTTAAAAATGTTTTTTTAACTGAAGCATTTAATGTATACTTTCTCTCTAACTTTTAGGTCAGGCATTTGAAGTTAAGGGCAGTTAGCCTGATATTTCTAAAACCAGAGTAAAAATATTTTGCAACTTTAATAGTTGTGTTTTATAGGCAAGGCTGTAGTATAGATTTCTAGCATCTTTTTCTTGCCATTATTGTCAATATTACTGTATTTGAATGCATTAATCCTACAGATCGGGCTTATTGATGTTTCCAAATCTAGTAAGTCAAAATTTGCCCTAGATACCTTACTTTTAATGAAAATAACTGAGAATTTTTCATCCGACTGAAAACAAAGTCAAGATATATTTAATCTCCTAGCACTGATGATTGTAATTAGATTTGCTTTGGGTTTTTCCACCCCATAGTTTTCTTTTTCCTGAACGCCAGTGCACTAGCCACACGGTAAATGGCATTAAAGTAGCCTCTTCTGTAGTGTTTTTATAAAGAACACATTCTGGTGGAAAGTGACCATCTTAGTATCTGATACGTGCCTATTTAATTTTTCTAATGCAGGGTCGATTTTGAAGAAACTTTTGCACACTGGAAATTCTCTCAAGGTATTTCTCTTTGATGTATCCATATTTCTTTTCCCTTTAATCCTCAGGAAGCATATTAATTTACAGTTTTCCAATATCAGTGTTTCTCAGATTGTTAGGCTTTGTAATTTTACTTATTCACTTTTAATATTAAAATTACAATAAAATTTATTCTTTATTTTCTAAAGTCCTTTTGCTGTTCTAATGACCTTTGTAAAGTTACCTGGAGAAGATATCAATCTATTTTGCTTAATACTTAATGCTAGAGAGATATGAAAAAATGTTTACTGTATTAAACATATTGATTTCTTGTTTGCCAAAGAGTTTTTAATCCATTTTTCTTTTTCTAAATATATTGCTAAAATCAAAATTGTGTCTTGTCAACAATAATGAAAAATAAATAAACTTAGTAAACCTCTGAATATTCTACCTTAGGTGGTTTTGTTGCATCTTGGTTTCACGAGTATCTTCTGATCCCAGGGATGTCGAGGACAATAGCTTGCTGCGGCCTCTGTGGGGCCAAGATTTCAGACGTAGCAGGGCACGAGGTGTTGGCAGCTCCCTGGTTATGCGTTGCACTCGCTGTTGTACTTCCAGAGGCCCTTTTGTGACTGAGTCTTGAGACTAGCCAAGAGGCATTTGGCCCCAGGAACTGCAGGAGTGGAACTATAACTTTTTGGCCTCTGGCTGAAGTGGAGCAGTAATGCTGTCTCCTTGGAGTGCCGCCGCTTTGGGTGTGGCTTGCTCCCACCCTTCCCTGCTCCTGATTAAATTAATAGTGTGATTACTCTTGGAGTGATGGAAAGACTCACCGGCACATAGCTGGGATGAAAGTACTTCTCCTGCATTTTCTTAACTAGTAAACTATGTTATGGTATTTATTTTAATATCTTTTTCTACAAAATCATCCCCTTGTAGATAAGATGTGAAGGAATCCGACTGTTTCTTCTCTGGCTTCAAGCGCTTCAGACTAACTGTGCGGAAGAGCAGATATTAATATTTGCATGCCTTGTGCCCGGCTTTCCACCCGTTATGTCGTCCCGAGGTCCCTGTACACTAGATAACCTCATTAGTCCTCCCGGTTCGGCAGATGGTGAGTTTATGAACAGAATTTCCAGTAGGGTGTACTGCCTCCCCCTCTACTGAGGTCGTTGAGGAGCTGTTGAGTTTCTTGTGAGGAAGATGTCACATGGTTGATACTATTTGCCTTTACAATTCAGAGGTGGATTGAATTCATCAAGCTACTGTATCTGTTGCAGCTGTATAGCCTTCTGATCTTGTTGTTCCGAGTTAAGAATGGTTGGGTTTCGTTTTGGTTTTTAACTGAGATGCAGCTATATGAACACATTAATTCAAAATAAGTAGGTGTGCAGGTTTACAGCTTATTGGGTAATCCGCAGTGATTGCTTGCGTTAACCCTTCCAAACTGCAGTAAATCAGAGGTTGGTGCCGTCCTCGATTAGATGCGGCAGGACTTGGGGAAATAGGGGGAAGCTGGACTTTGACTTTTTACAACTTTGTGGCTCATTAATGATTATATTCGAATTAATATTCTTATAGAAAATATCTTCTACTTAACTGTTTTCTGGTGTTCTATGTTTAAAATATTTTGTTCTAGCTAAGATTTTTCCAGAAGAAATAACCCCACTTTTGCCAGCTGTCTCTGGAGAGAAGATGGCTGAAGACCAAACCTGCTATTTTCTTCAGCTACTGTTAAAATATATGGTAATTCAGGTGAGGAGGATATATGTTTTTAACTACTTGTATTTGGAGGAATGTACTTGTGGTAGAAAACTAAGCCCGCGCTGTATCTATGCAGAGCTGGTTTTGCCTGTCCCCCCCTCCACCCCCAGGAAGAAGCTGTCTTCTACACTTCCTTATTCTTGTTTTTAAAAGGAAAATTATCCCAAAGGTATTTCCTCGTGCCATTTTCTGTGAAAATAGGAAGTTTTTACACTTGTGATAAGGATTAATGAATGTTATCCAAACTGCAGGATAACTGACTTTTTTGTGTGCTTGTGGTTGCATTTAGAAAATTGCTGTGGGGTAAAGATGCAGTTTGTTCTCTTTAGACACATACATAGTGGAGAAGACATGTAAAAGAGCATTGGAGAAAGATATAAAAAGGAGAGAAAGCCTCTGAGATTTTTTTAAAGGGATGCAAATAACATGTAAACAATTTTAATTAGAAATAGATCAGATTAATCTGTACAGGAAAGAAATTAAGATAATGTACATATTTAAAAAGTACAAGTTAAGCGAAATTTTAAATAATGTGGAAACTGTATAGACAGTGAATGTTAAAGAACTCAGTATTTAAAAAAAAAAGATAATGAAATAACTTGAGATACAACTTTTTTTTATATATATCAAAATGCAAGACCAAAATGATATTTGGAAGGGATTTTGTCATCTTGAATAAGTGCTTTATTTTGAAAAGCGGCTGTATGGAATTACCAGCTTCCTACTCAGCACTCTGTTTTACGTAGCAGAGCCTCACAACACTGTTCTTTTTATACTCTTATTACATGTTTGGGATCTAAAAAACTGACCACTAGAAATGCAATTACATTGTGGTTCATCAGCTTCCACTTCTCTGCGTTACGTTCTAGATGGGGGCACAGCTGGGCAGTAACCTTGCTACAGACAAGAGATGAGATTAAAATAATCTGATGCAAGTGCAGAATGATAGCTGAGAGCCAGAACGTAGAGCAGATCTGCGTCATTAAGAAAATTTATGTCTGGGGCTGGGTAGAATTTAATGAGTTGGTTTATTTACATAACAAATAAAATGATACAAAACTCAGTAGTCTTGTTTCCAAGCTCTACATGTGTATTTTGCAACAGCAAGACAGTGCAAGTTCCACAATTTCTAGAGATCTGGAAAAAGATCTAGTACAGATCAAAGTAAGAAAATGTGTTTAAAAGAAAATAAGTAAATAAATAAATCTCATGTGACTGATGTATACAAGTCAGTTTTTCTTTACATTAATAAATTATCATCTTGGATATAGATTCAGCAAGCTTGTCATCTGTTATAGGCAATTGGACAGGCTTTCCTAAGAGTTTTTACTGGAAAAAAAAAATATAAAGAATCCTGTAGTTTTTTCATGTTGCTTAAAAAAAAGAAAGGGAAAAAAAGAGGTGGGCCTGAATCTCAAGTACATGCCAAAAGATGAGCACTTTTAGTGCTCACCTGAGTTTCACAAACAGAGAAGTGATGTAAGGGACTAAAAGCCAGCTAGGTTTAAGTCATCGGTGCTTCATTGTAGAGATGTCTACTTTTACCTTCCTTATTTGAAATTGTATTGGCTTTTCTTATACAAACAAAGAAAACACACCTGTATAGGTTATGTGCAACTTACTCCAAACTGAAGGTGTTTTCATATGAAAGGAGCAACTCTTTGTTAAAATTTAGCACAATCTTCCAAGGAACTGTAGTTCAAAACTGTTGGTAAAAAGCATCTTGAAAGTACATGTGTGACTCTCTGGTGTTGATCTGTGCAAGAACCGAAGAGTATCTTTAAAAACAAACTTAGATGTCGGCCTCCTCCTTGTCAGTGGAATCTGCATGTGCCTTCAGACAGATTTTGCAAGGGAGTATTGCACATGTGTGTGCAGCCGTACTAAACGTGGGCATTGAGTATGTTTCTGATGACAAACATACTTGTGATAAAAGCGTAGCCCGGAGTATCTTTGTCTAAATTTACAGGTAAGAAGCAAATTTGTTAAAAATGTTAATCTGAGATTTGCTGTGCTTCACTGCATCAGAACAGCATAAATATGGTGGCTTCTAATGAGCTCGCTTTCTTTGATGCGCTCAAGCCCTCATGCTAATATCTGATATTCTCACTGCAGCTTGTAGAGCGTTTTGGGACAGTGATAATCTTCTGTGTCTCTTGTCAAAATGTAACTGTTTATCTTTTGTATTCAATGTGGAATGATTGTCAGTACAACACATTAACTTAAAGGCTTTTGTTTGTTTCTCTTTAACTCCGTGACAAAGGCTGCAAGCTTAGAGTGGAAGAATAAGGAGAACCAAGACACTGGTTTTAAGTTTCTCTTTACCTTGTTTAGAAAATACTATCTTCCTCACTTGTTCCCATCTTTCACAAAGCTAACCAACCTCTACAAACCTGTTCTTGGTAAGTAGTGAATTTTGTCTTTGAAGCAGAAAAAGAAATAATGGTGACTTTTCTCAGTAGCGTGTGTTACCTGCTGGCACATCACAACAGTTCTGTTGAATGGGGTATTTCCTCCCTTGTCTCGTGTTTTGATTTTTTTGTCCTAGCACAACTTTTGGTTTTCTGAGACAGTCTGGGAAGCTGCTGCGGCTCATCACTGCGTAAGGCCTGGCCTCATTCTCCTTCCCCAAGGACACTTCCATTTATATCGAGTGAGCGAGGACTCTGTAACTGTGATATGTGATGATGAAAGGACATGATCTCTGATGGGTTTTTTAGAGTCAGCAAGTTGCCTGAGTGTGAGGAAGTAGCTTGCTTAGTTATTTTACTTCTTGTTTCCTTGAAGAGAAAATGAACATGAAAGGCCATATGAAAGGAAATGGAGAGATACATCTACAGTTGTAGGATTAAAAGCATGTTATTTCAGAAACGCTCCTGTTTTTCATAATTTTCTACTGAATTATGTATTAGAGTCCATAGGAATTGTGGTGGTAACACTCACCTGAGGTACTGCAGCTTCTTCATCATGCTTCCCCTCCCTCCTCTGACTTTTGACTCCTGTTCTTTGCAGTTTAATATTTAGTGTCTAAAATCACCTCGGCGCCACTTCAGCTGTGTTGTTCACAGCTAGAGCCCAGGCCTTCCCTGCTTTTTAGCTGTGTACAAGCGATTTTTCCCTAAATCGAAGCATCTGAATGAATTGTGACCCAACCTATCTCCCTTCGGCTATCTTCCCCTTCTTCCCATGTGTGTTCTTGCTTTTATTTCAGCTGGTACAGCGCTCTTTGCACCTGAGTTAACTTCTTCTGATGTGCTATGTGTCCTTTTTCTTGTTAATCTTTGGACTATTGAGTGTTCCAGAGCCACCTTTTCTTTCTTGTGGTACTTTTTAATTAATGAAACTGTGTGAAACTTATAAAATTACCTTACCTTGTAGCAGGAACAGTTCTTTTTTTCAGATTTGCCCTTTTTGCAGCCCTTCTCTTTTGCTTTCCTTTGTTTTATGTGATACAAATTATAACCTTCAGGAAAGATCTGTGCTTTTATGTTCTTGCTTTTCTTTAGCAGTAATAAAATTATGATAGAATATAAGTATTAATATAATAAAGGCAGTCAGTCATTGCATCTGTTATTTCATACGGAGAAAACATTGGTGGCATGTTCAATACATTCTAACCAGAGTCTGGAAGCAATTACAGTTTTTTAAGATTAGATTTTCTTTACATCTTCTCTTTTTATCTCACCAGATATTCCTGATATAAGACCAAGACCAGTATACATTACTGCAACACGAAACAATGAAAATGTCTATAGCACAAAAATCCCATATATGGCAGCTCGAGTTGTTTTTATTAAGTGGCTTGTTACCTTCTTTCTTGAAAAGAAATATTTAACTGCTGTTCAGAATACAAAAAACGGAGGAGAAATGCTCCCTAAAATTATTCAGGTGTGCTTTAAAGTTTACCTCTCCTTTCTTGTGTACATGCTAGCCTTGCAAATGATCAAAATACACCGACAACTGAAGCAAGAAAGAAATGCTACCCCAAGTGAATAAGTTATGTACTTGATTATTTGATAAAGGAGGGAATCTCCAGTGGAAACCCTTTAGTGATTTACTAGATTTTTTTTTTCATAACTGTTTGCCTGACCAGCTTCATCAGTGTTATGTTTAGACTTTTGGAATCTGTAAACTGTAATCTGTAAACTGTCAAAGTTATTTCTGTCATAGCCCATTTCCCAGCAACATCAAAGGCAGCTTTGTTTTCCTCTCGATTATAGCAGCTGTTTACAATGAGATACTAGAAAAATATTTCACTTCCCAATTGCTGGTTGAGACTTCTCTAGTATTAGGGACTTCACAATGAGTTTTATAGAAATCGATGCTTTTTCTGTTAAGAGACTCTCCAGCTTTCTGTTAAAAATTTAGGATCAATGTCAACTTGTATTCTTCTCTTGACTTGTGGGTCAGTGTCAAATCTGGAGTCAGGGGAAAAGCATACGTTAACTATTGTGGTAGAACTGTATATTTTCATGTTAATTGTTTTTTGGAGTCCTTCACTGCAGAAGTCTGAAGTCCTAAACCAGCTAAGTGTAGCTCACCTACTGAAAGTGCTTTTTTAGTTGATCTTTTTCTCATTGGAAATTCCACCTTTTGTGTAAACTGCCGTGCCAGTCCAACAGACATCGTCTGGAAAAAGAATATTTTTCTTTTCATTGATTTTAATAGACAGCTGACACCAAATAAATATTTAGGTTGCATAAAGGTATTGCTGCCCTCAAAGAGGAAACTGGTCACAAGTTATCACTTAGCTGAAGCTGTGTGCCAGCTTTTGGCACATGTTGACTTCTCAGTGGCGTCGACGTTCGCCTCCCGTGGCCTGTGCCTCGCTAGTGTGGCTGAACCTTACCAAAAAAGTTCATTGTGGAAAGCAGTAGAGGTGTTACTGCTGCTCTGTTACTGCTCACTTGGCCGAACAGAGGGCGGCCTTATGAATGTGAATATCAAGCAGAACTGCATTTGGGCGACACTTTGAGTTAGTGTAAGTTGGGGTTCTTTTCCTGGGAACTCAAAAGCAGTTTTTTAGTCCTCTGTCTTCTCCTGACTGGATCATTTTGGCCAGACACGGTTCAGGATGTTGCAAAACACATGCAGTGCTAGAACAAAACCTGACAAAGTGTTGTCAGGAATATAATGTGCAAGAGTATGAGCCATGTATAGGGGTATAATCCATCTTTTCCCAAAAACGAAGGGACTTGGGGTTTCCTCTCCACAGTGCCTGTGCGTTCCTCTGCTCCCACCACTGCGCCCCTCCCTCTTTTTTATCTTACCCAGAGGACAAGTCAGTCAGCTGTTCTGGGCTTGGGGGGGACATTATGGAGAGGATACATTATTAGAGGGTTACATTATGTAGAGGGTAAGACCAGATTTCTTCCTGGATCTAGTAGTAGACTGAAAATTACACTTCCTGACTGCTGGGATCCCAGTGCGTTGTGTGAAAACGAGCACTAGTATCTTGAGTTCTGTGTAAGTATTCCAGATTTTTGGTGTACACTATTTCAGTTCTTTAATTAGGCCTGTGTTTTCTTCTGTGTAGACTGTTGGTGTTGTAAACCAAGATAAAAGTGCAGAACTGGAAACTGGTATGTCTTACGCGAGCGAGCAGGAGAGAAGCCATTCCAACAGCAGCACCTTGTCCGACAGAAGGCTCAGCAATTCCAGCCTCTGCAGCATCGAAGAGCAGCACCGGACTGTCTATGAGATGGTGCAGAGGATCCTCTTATCCACTCGAGGATATGTTAACTTTGTCAATGAGGTGTTTCGACAGGTAAGTGTGTATGTTTAGTTGCTATTGTATATTTTTGTTTTTTAAAGGAAAAGGCATGCTATGAGAAAGAACACTGCGAAGGCTGTTGGTCAGGTTAACGGGTCAAACCTGATGCTAATCGTGCCAGCACCCTTCTAGTTTGGAGTCCTTCCTAGGTCTAGTTTTAATGATAAAATTATGGAATTTTTATAGGAATTTTATAGGAACTGAATCTTGTTGCTGATGCCAGACAGCAACATGTGTGATTTGAATGGGCCACTTTATTTGTTCTTGGTATTATGATATAATTCAAAGGTGTGTAAAGAAGTATTAACTTGCAAATTTATTATTTGAATGGATAAGATTCTTGTGATCAATGTCAGTATTTAATGTCTATTTGAACACTGAAACATTGATTGCTTCCAGTAGTATTTTTCATTAATTTGACATCTTTTCAGTTGTTTGGGATGATAACACTTGAAATACCTGTGGACCTACTGGAGAGTCCCAATCTTTTCTTTTTTCCTGTTACCAAGGTAGGAGTTAGTTGAAGCAGCAGTTCCAGGTGACACAAATGTGCAGATACGCTCCAGCAGCTGAGTGAGCACAGATGCTTTAAGATGAAGTATCTTGTGTAACACGGTTTGGAAACTGCTTGTACCAGTGCCTGTCAGTGGGATGGGTGGCATTTTGATGGGAAGGAGTACTTTTAAGCTAAGACCCGCTGGGACATGCTGCCCTCTCCTGGTGTTTGTTCAGTGTATGTAGGGTTAGACCAGCTTCCAGGGAACGAAGGCTAACGTGATGTGGTACTTTTCAATATGATCAGTGTTCATTAATTGAAACAGATAATGGTATTTAGATCCTTCCTGTGTTTTTCTCTTCCTCACAGGAATCTTACTAGTCACTGTGAATTCCTCTACTTTTTTTTTTGCTTTTCTTTTTTCTTTCTACCCTACTTTAAGCCTTTCTGAAAGCATTCTGTCTAGTGCCCATTCATCCCGCTGACGAGCTGCTGTTTTGCTAATATTCTAGCAGTTGGCTTCTGGCTTCTTCAGTTTTTGCATCGTTAATAAGTTGGTGGTGGCTGTGAAGCTATTTTCAGAAATTTCACATACTTGCTGTATGGCATATTTAAGCTTGCTTTTGCTAACCCTTCAATTTCTGTTGAAATCAGCTGTTGGATGTTGCACTTCATGCTGACTAGAGACAAGGGAGTGTGTTATGTGATGCAAAGATTTCCCCGATCCGAACAAGATACCTTTGTAATGTTTTTGCAGCTAAACTGGGTATAAGAAATGCTATAGTTTTTGACCCTGTTAATCATGGAGAGTGGGTAATCTCTTCACAGTTGAAAGGACTTACTTTTTAACATGAAAAATGCATTGTCATCTCTTACAGTGGTTTTATAATATCGTGTGTATTGTTACAAAAATATCTTTTGTTGGCAAAATACACTTTTTTTTTTTCCCCCCCATACCAGATGACATTTTCAGACATTGATTCATTGATTTCTGTGCCTGGCCACTGCAGTGCAGAGGTCTTCTGTCACTTTTTTTTACCTCCAGAAGTGTGGGGAAGCAGCTGGGCTAGCCCTTGAAAGCTGTTGGAGGGGACGTCTGTACAGAATGATTCCCAAATGCAGATATTGAGTAGCTTATTGAAACTAAATTCGTTGCGGTGATTTCCAAAACTGTAGTGAGAAGGGATCAAATGCAGGCCGCTGTGATCCTCATCACAACTTACTGTCTTGTCTCTACCTACACCTGCTGAAATGGCATTTCACACCTTATACTGCTGATGTAATCTGAAGTCATCTTCTCCAGAAAGTGTAGCATAGTACCTAAGTTTAGCCTGCCAGACCACCCTGGCTAGTAATGGCTTGTGAGATGAATCCGTGTTAGGCTAGACAGCTTGCGAGGAGCAAAACCAGCCTCGTTGTTTTGTCTGAACAAATACAACATGGAAGTAACTGGGAATTAATAGTTATGGAATTGTGAATGATGTAGGAATATGCATATGTTATTGGTAACTACTTCTAATACAGGCATAAAAGGAAAAATTGTCTCCTTTCTTTTTTGAGCCATATTACTTATGCGTGATGGTGGGTGGGTGTGTTTATATATGCATGCACATCTATGTCCTGTATATAGTAAAATCAGTTAACTTCTCAATTTAGGCTTTTTTATTGCCACCTTCTGATATATCTGCAACACGAAAAGTGGTTAAGGTATATCGAAAGTGGATATTGCAAGAGAAACCTGTGTTCATGGAGGAGCCAGATAGAAAGGAAGATATTCAGGACGCTGCTGTCAACTTAGAGGATTCGTCGCTGCAAACAGACGGTAAACATGTATGGTATCAGCGTTACTTGCTTTATTCTGTTCACCTACAGTATATGATTTAAGTTTTAAACTTGCTCTCTAAAGGAGTAACAATTTTAAAAATGTGTGGAAAATCAGGATTAAAAAATGCTTTTAACGTCCAGAAATGTAAATAAATCTTGTGTTCAGTAGCCCTTACTGAGCGCAGGGGAAGATTGCAGCTATTTTGAAAAATGTAATTTGTTGATTATTCCCTCTCTATACAAATATGATAGCAAGAACTTAATGGAATAAATACTAATACGTTCTGCAGTGTTAAGATTCGCACTGTCTGTTGGCCTAGTGCGTGTAGGACTGTTTCCTTTTGGTGGTAGTTACTTAAGAATTTGAAAATATGTACTGATTTGTATATGCTGGATGAAATATTTGGATTCAGACACCTTCATCTGGGAAATTAAAGTGCAGATACAAATTCTGTGCACCGTCTTTTTAATACCTCCCATATTGAACCATCAGTAAAAGTTGGCTTTGACACTGTTGGCACTGTGAAGCTATTTAAAGGGCAGGTTTTTTGTACTGAGAAGGAGGTTCGGGTTGTTAAAACATAGAATGACAAGGTTTTGGTAGATTATTTTTGTATGGGATTTATAGTTTTGCCAGGTTTAAATTCTAATACTGCTGCAATCAGTGACTACAAAATGTGATGTAAAATACTTCAAGTAACATGGCTCTTAAAACTTTTATGAGACCTTTAAATTGCAAATACTGTCTGTTTGTTCAGAGATTAAGAAATAATATTAAGAAATAATAAGAAATGAACATAGGCCATGACAGTTCTCCCTTTTTTGCTTTTGACGTTTTAAATAATTTTGAATGAATACGGTCATATTCCTTTCTGCTTTGGCACTAACTGAATCATGTTTTTGAAAGCTTTCATCCGACCATTCGGGACATAAGCGCTCGTCCAGCTGGGGAAGAACGTACTCCTTCACCAGTGCTGTGAACAGAGGATGTGTATTAGAAGACGAGGACAAAAACGTTAAAGCTGGCGCTCAAGCTGCGTTACAGGTGTGGTGTATGGAAAGGTTGCAAGGCTGTAACTTATGTAATTGCGTGATTTACACTACAAATTGTCATATAGTCTCTGAGATTAAGGAAAACAACTACCAGCAGTTGATGTTTTTTGTAGGATACAACTTGGATGTCATTTACAACTCTTAAAATGTATATTAAACCATGTGGCCGTGTCTGAGAGCCAGATAGCTATTTTAAGACAGAAGGTTCATGTTTTTCCCTCCTGTGGGTACTAGGAGTTAATCAGAACTGCACAGCTGCTTTCATTGAACCTTGTTTTTTGGAAATACTGGTGGTTGCTCAAGTGTATAAGATCCGAGCAGCTGGAGGAATGGTACTCTCACCTGACTGAATAAAACCCACGATGCTGTGTAACGCATGCCTTTGTTGGGTCTGCAGTGCAACCTGACGTTTCGCTAGAATGATGTAGAAAGTGATAGGTAAAACATAAAACTTGCTCTAAGGAAAGTGAAAGGTTTGACTGGAGGAGGACAAGTATTTTATTGTCAGTCTTGACTCTTTGTACTCCTGGCACTGTGTAAACTGACTGTAAATGCCTGTCTTGAAGGTATTCTTGACAAACTCTGCGAATGTTTTCTTACTGGAACCGTGCACTGAAGTCCCTGTGCTTTTGAAGGAGCAAGTTGATGCTTGCAAGGCAGTTCTGAGTATCTTTAGGCGCATGATAATGGAACTATCAATGAATAAAAAGACGTGGTAAGCTTAATATATTCTGCATCATTTAAGGGAAAATGATCAACTTTTAAACTTTGTGGGAGATCGTTGGGTAGGATAAAGACTGGCTTTCTCAGGGGTAGACCTTATTCCCTAAGTCACGCTTGTGACTTGCCTCCGAATTGATTCATGAGATTCCAGGTTCTGCTGATTCTATGTCATCGTACTATTTGACTTCAAGGTTCTGGCTGGTATTTCCATTCCTGACTTTGCATTCTTGAAAATTAGTTTTTACAGTCTACAACCAGCTAATGTTATTTTGTAAATGATCTGTGAAGTCTGAAGTGCAATCACATTGTCAATAAGTAAGGCTTACTGGAGAATTAAGAGGGGTTTTTCGTACATGAAGATTAACAAGTACAATCAATAGAACATGTGAACAGAAAGTACAATTTTGTTTTGGAACAGGGAGCAGATGTTACAGATACTCCTTAGAATAACAGAAGCTGTGATGCAGAAGCCGAAAGAAAACCAAATAAAGGATACGTTTGCCCAAAGCATGTCGGGATTACTTTTCCGAGTGAGTGTTTGGGGTTTGTTTGTTTGTTTGGGGGTTTTTAATGTTTTTTCATTATGGTTACCCGTAGTTTTCATCAAGTATTATTGCACAGTACTGTGAAACCTACTTGTAAAACACAAAAAATTTCTCGTTTGCAGTAATACTAGTCATCATTTTGTAAACTGTTCCTAACGGAGGGAGACAGATTCAGTTCAACTGCTTGTTGCACCCGGATCTGTTCTTCAGGGCTCTGGTAGAAACTGCGGTAGGACAGGCAGGCACACAGTCTCTTTGTGGGATATCTTCAATGAGTATCTCTGAAGTGTAGCCTTGAGGTAACTGCTTTCCTAGTTCAGCTGGCAAGTCAAAACTGAGTCACATTGAGATGAAAACATGCATACTTGGTTTGTACTTTGCATGCTCAGCTGCAGTATATGTGTCTGAGTGTCGCTGGCGTAGCTCCATCACTACAGGCGTTCTGTAGGTATAGGAGGCAGTTCTTCACTCCAGTATTATTATACACAGCATATTATTTCAGTTTACCAGGGGATGTATAGACCACCTGAAACGGGTTTTCTGAATGTTTAGATTTTCTTAGTAACTTTCACAATTATTTACCCACTGATTTCTGGGAATGTTTTTTTGATGAAAAATACTATGTGTGCATAATCAGTGCTAATATGCAGGTCGGTGTTGCCCTCATCGGCGTGCGGGTGCACTGAATTCATCCTGACAGAAATGCATGAACTGTCACTTGTTTCTTTTCTCTCAGACCCTCATTGTGGCTTGGATCAGAGCAAACCTGAGCGTTTACATTTCTCGGGAGCTGTGGGATGAGCTGCTCAGCGTTCTGTCCGCCCTGACGGACTGGGAGGAGCTCATAAACGAGTGGGCCAATATCATGGACTCTCTAACAGCAGTGCTGGCAAGAACCGTGTATGGGGTGGAAATGACCAACTTACCCTTGGATAAGCTCAGTGAGCAAAAGGAAAAAAAGCAGAGAGGAAAAGGTTAGTCTCTGTGCTTCAGTGCTTTTTGTGTCACACAAGCTAAATATTTAGGATTAAACTTAATTTAATCTAACATTAAGCATTACTTAATCTAGTGTAAGAACCTGTTTAAGCAACTCTGAAGTGCTTTGGATTTCTGTATTCTCATCCTTCGTTGTGGATAGAAAGGTAATTGGGGTCAATAGAAGATAGCTATTTAGAAGTTTTTATTATGCCCTTAAAATCAGTCTTTCCTGTGTAGCGGAAATGAAATGTGGTTTCCTGTGCTGTAGCCTGGCATAGTCATCGATGTAAAAATTCATTTCCATGTATTTTTATTGAACTTTATTAATTACGGAATTTCAGCTTCACTTATATGCCACCTTGCAATTGATGCACATAGTTGAAGAAGCGATTGTTTTTTAAAAATAGTAAAAATTCATCCATGTTGTTGAAAAATACTAATATTTTAATGCCTGAGTGCTAGTTAGTCCATTCATACTTTAGGAAAAATAGGTGCCAAAGCATGCAATGCTATAGAAGTTTGTTTCCTTTGTCTCTAAGGTGGCATTTTAGAGCCTCAAAAGACAGCTGTAGTGGGGAGATCTTTTTCATTAAGCTGGAAAAGTCATCCTGAAGTTGTGGAGCCAATGAGATTCCGAAGTGCTACGACCTCTGGAGCCCCAGGAGTCGAGAAAGCGAGAAATATTGTTCGTCAAAGAGCAACAGGTTAGACAATAACTAAATGCTTGTGTTCCCAAACACTCTGTAACGCTCGAGTTTTAAATCTGCCTGTGTATTGTGGCTGCTTCCAAAAGTGACGCACGCAACTTGATAATCAAATGCCTGAACAGGGATGTTGCATACCTGCGTCTGGAAGTCTTGGCCACTACCGGTATGAATAAAGAATCAAAGTATTTTGGAAAATTCTACATATATGCTTTTAAATATATTACAATTAATTGCAAGTTAGTCATGTGCAAGTTACGTTTTTTTGTAAAGAAGTGAAGTACATTCCTATTTTTATCCATTTATAAGAAAGCATTTATTAACATCAGTCAGATAATATATGTTGCTTCTGAATTTTCATACAGCTAGCTATTTACTGTGAGCACAAGGTAAACCAGATATTTAATAAACAATTTCATCCTTTTTTAGTTGCTTTATTTGCTTGCTTTTTATTGGCATGATGAGGTATGTATAGCATCTCCTTTTCCTTTTTTCCTCTCATGTTTACTTCTGGAAAGAGGAGAACAGGGATGAGGAATGATGGGGGAATGTGTGAGACCCCAGGCATGGAAAAGATACCTGATTTTTCAAGCGTTTCAGCAGCCTGAAGTTGATCTTTTCTTTTCTTTTTTTTTTATTTCATGGTAGCATGTTTCTGTGTTCCAGTTCAATCAGCCGTGGATTAAAACTTGCCATAGACAATCTCCTGCTTTTGAAACGGAGATATTTTGCTGCACGGCTTCCTTCCTCATTCATAACAGATTAGTTTTGTTTCTTACCAGGAGAATTTGATGGTGATTTAGTATGTTTCTGTGGCTGCAAGCTTCATAACTTAGCCACAGTCTGCAGCTTAGATCACAAAATATTTTGGCATTGGAGTCAACTCATTCTTTGTGTCTGTTTTACTTTTAAATTCAGCGAGTTCCTATTTGTGCTCCAGCAGAGAATTCTTTTTCTTATGCTACAGCATTTCTCCCCTAGACCTCTCACCAGAGCAGTAGAGAGAACCTGGAAGTATTGATCAGCAAGGATTTTACTTCACTGTGTACGTTTGAATTAAAGAAACTTCCTACCTTTAGTAAGAAAAGCTTATTTGGTAGGGAGCAAGTAGGTTGTCAGGTAGGAGGATGAACTTCATGTGTAAAAAGCCCTCAGTGTTTCATTTTGTGTCTCATGGTCATATAAAAAAGAATTATTCTTGCTTTCACGGGCTTTGTGATGATCAATGGCTCCCAAATATGCAGGTGCAAAAAGCTTTATATTTGCACATGTGGGGTTTTTTTTCTAACAAACAGTGAACGCTTCTACGTGTTGCTATTTTGAAGAGAAATTCATTTAGATGCGTGTTCAAACTGCACTTATCTTCTACCTTCCCTCGTGGCAACTTGAGAACTCTTAAAAACTTTTGTGTAACTTGTGTCCCTTTCATTGTCCTGTTCCAAAATGTGGAAAACAGGGCTCAGTACCCCAACACCAGAGTCCACAGGATAACTGGGGGTGTAAGGAACTTCACCAAGTCTAACCTGCTGCTCAGAGCAGGGTCAGCTGTCTGTCAGACCAGGGGATGCGGGGCTTTAGCCAGTCTGGAGCTGGGAATCTAGTTTTAAAAGCAAAACCAGAGGCAGCTGTATCTTTAGATCGGTTTTTGAGAAGTACACTATCCCATTTCTCAGATGAAAATGGATTGTTTTCAACAGGAGGAATATTCATTCATGTAAGAGGTAGCTGGTGTTTTGGGTTTTTGGGGGAGTGGTGCAGTGGTGTGGCATTGCTAGTACAGGGGAATTTCAGTAAGTTTTCCATTCTTTATTTAGAAGCTGCATGTACTGCTACAGATACTAAAGTGGAAAGACAAAAGGGTAAGGCGAATTAGCCCAGAGATAGGAATCATACACAAAATGAAATATTCCACATTGTGGAACTGCTGTGATTCAGAAATCACTGATTATTGCACTTCTGATGTGTGAGCTACAGTTGCACACTGTTAACGTACAGCTTATAGGAAATACTGCTGGGCTTAATGTTGTAAAACTGTTTTTTTTTCAAAAGCTTTATATTTCATTGTATCATGACATTCAAAACCCCAAATATTTCATAATTTTTTCTGACATAACTGTTGCTTTATTTTTTCCTGGAAGCTAAGCGAAGCCAGTCTATCAGCAACTGTGTTCATCTTTATGAGGCTTTGCCAGCTACTAAAAGCGTACCTCTTCTGCTTCACACTGTGAGCTCTCTCTTACCTGGTATCTCTTACACTTCTTGCTCTCACAGACTGTCAGGTACTGTACTTTAAAGTCATCTTTTATATAAATGTTCTTTATATTTTTAAACTGCTGTCTGCCTACTCCCTTTCTGTCCCGTCGATTATTCTTTAGTAGTGTGGAATGAGATGTTTTGTGCTGGTTCTGTTTCCCGTGCCTCAGATCTGTGCCAAACATGCTGTTAAGTAATGGTAGCCGTTAAGAGATGAGCAAACTTAATGGGAGCGTGTCTTGTCCTTTTTCAGTGTTACAAAGGGTGGCAGAAAGTGGCTATTTCTAATGCCTTTGTTGTTTTCAGTGACTGGGTTCATTGTCAAATAATCTTTTCGGGGAAAAGGAGGAGAGCAGTATCTTTTTCAAGGAACTGCTGTAGCAACTTAATTGAATGCTTGAATGTACGAGCTAGTGCAAGCAAAATATGCAAAGGAATGCAGCTGGCCGAGCTACTTGATTTAAAAGAAAAGTCTCATTCGATCTGTGTTACACTCAGTTACAAATCGGTGCTTACAAATGTGTATTTCCTTTTCTTCTAAAGAATTATTCCAGTAATTATTGATTCCAGAAGGAAACCTGAAAGATTTGTCTGTGCCTCTTAGTTCTCAGATAGTGTTTGATTTGTGTTAGAATGTTTGTAGTCCTGCAAGCAATGCAGGTTTTGTCCATTTTAATATTAAAGGTTATCGTGAATTACAATTAGGTTTTTATTCCCTACTAAAATTTATTTTAATTTCTTAATAATGTTTTTATTCTTCTTTACACTTTCAATTACTTGATTTATTAAAGGTTTCCAAGCAGTTGTTGAAGTTGTAATACAGTACAGACCAAATATACTAAGGTTTAGGAACACACAAACTAAAGGCAGCTATCCAGATTCGGGCAGTTTAGTGGCTAATTAGACTGAAGTGGGCATATTTTTGCTCAAAAGTGTAGTAAATTTTTTTCTGGCTTTCGCTACACTTCTCGTCCTGTGGAACTTGCTGTTGTGAGGAATAAAGCTAGAACAAACCCTAAGCATACAACTTTGGATCTGAATCCTGTGCTGGTACCCAGACGTAGATGTGAAAACCAGCTGTAACGGCCTGAGAATACAAAGCCGCTTTGTCGCGGGGCGTTCAGCCTGTCACCTAGCCTGGACGCCTTGGTGGAGGCAGTGAGGTTGCCCTGCCGTGTCAGCAGGCTTCTTTATTTCTGTTTTCAGCTAGTAGGTCTCTGAAAATATGACTGTCTGTCACCTCCCACGTTTCTCTTCCTTGGGAAGGATTTCTGATGCTGGAGCCCTGACCGGAGCCGTTAGCTGCTGTAGTGAGGAAGGAAGACTGTTGTATGTGGTGCGTTATGGCTCTCTAGGGATGCCTGTTCCGTGAAATATCGTTAGTGGCTTTGCATCTCATGCTGCCTATAGTTATCTTCAGCTGTGACACTGAAACTGTTTAGCTAGTGAATACGGGCATTGACCTGAAAGACAAATTTTTTTTATTATTAATTTATTGTTTTATTTATTGTTTTCTGTAAGACATTTAAAGTCAACAGTGATTCTTTCAGGTCAGTAAATACCAGAGCAGTTAGGTTTTGTGCATGTGTATTTGCATTGAGATAAATTTCTGAAATACAGGCAATGTTTATTAAGCATTTAAGTATTATTTAAACTCACTTGGCAGTGTATATAGAATGAACTGAGCACACGGTCCTCCTCCCGTGGGCGGCTGCTGCAACCTGTGTATGCTGGTTGGTAACCTCGCATCCCAAGGGGCTGGAGTTCCTTCTCCCTTCTGAGTAAGTGTGGCCTCAGCGTCAGTGCCTGCGGAAAGGAGGAGGAGAACAGAAAGGTGGTGGAAAGGTCACTTTTTCTTTAACGTGCATATTATATAACAATATGCTGAAAGAAATCAAGAAGACTTAATAATTCAGCCCGTGTTCTTTACTGAAAAAAGAAATTATAGGGTTCTCGTAAGGGTTGCTACAGCAGCATTTTTCACAGCTTTTTAAAAAAGGGAAACAGCGCTGGCTGTGCAGATGGCACACCCTGCACAGCCTGGTGGTTCTGTCGGGTCAGCTTGGGTGGGTGTGTGGGCCGCCTCTTTGGCTGCTTTCTGGGGAAAGAGTTAGCAACTACCTTGAGGATGGTAGGTGGCATTAACCAGTGCCACGGCCGTAACTAAAAGCACCACTACTGAATGTGAGCGTACTTGATCCTGAGTGTTAGTGTCTTTTTTTCCCCCTAAGGCTAAGAGAAGTGCATTTCTAAAAGCATTGTGTTCCTAGCTCATCTCAAGAGCTCCTGTTGCTCCTTCCCCAGTATGTCAGTCTACTTGCTCACCTGAGTTTTCATGCCTCTCTCTCTCTCCTCTCTTTTTATTTCTCATTTGCAGCTACAGCAAAAAGGTTTCATGATTCAGTTTGTCTTCACAAACTAAGCCCAAATCATGTGTAGCTCAGATCTTCTTTTACTCTGAATTGTTGCCATTTTTATTCTCCACTTCCCCTCTTTATGGAGGAAAAGTCAGTAAGCACAGTCATCTTTTCTGCGCTCTGCATTTATAGTAGTTTTGCTGCCTCTCCTCTGTTCTTCCTGTTTTCAGAACAAACAAGGTCTAGTCTTGGTGTGTAGCACTGAAAGACATAGTTTTGTTCATGTGGCATCGTCCTGTCACCCTTCCTTGTACGCTCTGAAGCCCCAGAGTAATTTCTGTCCTGTTCCTGGACTGTTTACCACTTACACTGCTCGTACATCTCTCTAAACTTTACAGTTTTTCTGAGGACATTTTATAAAACTTAAATTATAACTTCTGTAACTAGGAGTTACATTCTAGCTTTGTAACTTGGGAGTTTTAAATAACTTGAATGGGTCACTTTTTCATATAGCTTCCTTAATTCTGAGGTCGTGCGAATATATTTTGTGTTTTAATTAAATCAACAGAACTTGAAGAATCTCAACAGCTGGAAAACTCAACAGGAACAGAAGCTATGGGCCTATTTGTAGACCAAGAGCAGCAGCTAACTCGAAGTAGCAGCACTTCAGATATTGCAGATCAGTTTCCATCCGATTTTTTTCAAGGTATTTTTCATAAAATATAGCGATACTGTACTTCTGAAGAAAAAGTGTTGAGCCTTGTTCAGCCTCATAAATGCTACTGTGGTTTCCAGCTCTGTTCTAAAATGGGTTTTATCTTGTTTTCTTAGTAATATATTGTTGGTATCTTGTTGAAAGAACTGGTTTTAAGAAGTTACAGACCAAAAATGCAGGACGTGACCTTCTATAAAGCAGGGCAGTTAAAAATAAAACCTTTGAATGTATGCATTTTGTGTGTAACTCTTAAACTATTTTCATAATCTGGCTGGCATTTAAATTTTGTGTATTGAAGCTAACAGTTCTACTTTTGTTGCTGTTGTGTATGTATGTTATGCTTACGAAAGATTTTTCAAAACATAATGTATTCCATTTTAATCTTGTATTTCTTAGCTATAAATATCAAAAGTGTATGTGTAAATGTAACTGAAGTTTTCATACAATTTGCTGTGTACTTTGGTCCCACAAATGTCTATTTCTTGTTTACTTTCTAAAATTTCTAGGTAAAAAGGCTGGGAGTTCTCACAATTTAACTTCTTCAGACTCCAAATCAGTTCAGGAAAATAAGGGAAATACAAAGAAGGAACTTGAAGCTGAGCAAGTAAGGCAACATAGAAAGTGATTAGATCCTAGCAATGTTTTATTTCTAATCAGATGCCTTCTAGTGTTTAGAAACTCCAGCAACTGAAAGTGTGAAAAATCATTAATTGCATTTCTAGCGTGGGATCTGGCATTGAGCTGTGGCTGTTCATTATGCTCATCGGTATGACTGTCTGTGTCTCCTTATCTTGTCAGCTCCTTGTGCAGTTCTATGTAATTGGTTATATTCTAGTCTTATGCAAGACTTTTGTGCTATTTTTTACATTGAATGTAAACAAGAAGTTCATAATTTTAAAATATAAATAATTCATGGCTATTAGAGCTCCAGAACACTGGAATACATGTTTGATGGCTTGCAGTGCTGGGGAAAATGCTTTCCTTCAGCACAGTTTGTATCCCCAGCTATGCACTGCAGATGTTTGTGTAAGTTAACGTTAAGATGGGCAAGCTTCATAAATTTTTAATGCAACTTTTGAATGAATGACAGAAATAATAAATGGCTGAGGCTGATCATCTTTGTGGAAGTATAATGCAATACAGCATGGAGGACTTCAAGCTGCATCTCCTCTTTGGACCTTGGCTCTCCCGTATGTCTAGGCCTAAAGTACCGTTAAGACTTAGCTCTAGAAAGGAGAGGCAAGACATTGCTGCAGAGTGCTTTCTCCAATCGCTTCAGGAATAACAAAGTCTCTCAAAAAGGAAGGAAAACCTAGTCCGCATTGTGTGGCAGAGGGGAGGCAAGAAGAGAGGGAGAGCAGCTCAGTAGTAGGGGGAATTAAAAATTAACCTGGCTTCCCATCCTATTTTAGTGGTGTGTGTTATAAAATATTCACGAGCATATGCTGCCGGGCTGTTACCAGTATTGCACTTTCACCCTTTTTGCAAGTGGAAGCTGGGGTCTGACCGTATATTCACTGCGTAACTTGCTAATGTACCATGTGAACCAGTTTGACTCCATATCACGACCCACTGAAGTATTGTCCTCCCTGAGCGCCAGATTTGCCAGGGAAGAAAGACCACTCTGCAGTTTGTCAGGCAGCGCAAGCGTGTGTTTCATGGGAAGGATGGTTGATTCTCTCCATTTTAAAAAAAAAAAAAAAAAAGAAAGAGAGCTCCAATGTTAGATAATATAATAATAATTTCTACAAGCCAGTTGTCTCTTTGGCGATAATTTGCTTGCTCTGATATATGCAGAAAGAAGAAACGGATTAATGTTTGGTCAGTGGAGCAGAAATTTCTTCAGGAAATTTATTTTAAAATAGTAATACTAATAACGGCAAGAAGCAAAATGGAATTTCAGAAATGTTAACTGAATTGAGGCATTTTAAAGTAGGGATTCCTTCAGCAGCTAAAGCTAGTATGCAGCTAGGGGGTAAGGAGTTGGGGCTTTTTGTGGCATGTTTGCAATGGAAAACATGATGCTTTATTTTTCTGGCAGAAATGAAGTTTTGCTGTTATAGGTGATATGGAGTTGCAAGGAACGTGAATTTGAAGGTGATCTGCCAGATATCAAGAAAAACAATTATGCTTAGGGAGAGAGCAGAGCCATTTAGAAGCAGAAAATTGTCTGCAAGTTTTTCAGCAAGTAGGCTGTAAAACCATTTGGCGAAGGAAGAGGTGGTAAATGAAGCATCAGGTGTCTTTGTGTGGGTTGTTTAGCAACAGAGGAATGCCCTGACGTAAGAGGTGACTACTACTTTCTTCCTGAAATATTTTTTTGATACTTTTAAAAGTATGGAATTATTTCATATTTGTGGAAAAAAAAGTCCTGCTTGTTGGTATGAAAACTGAGTTTAAGAACAGGCGGATAACAACTGGGACTGAAAGCATGATGGTCTCCTTAAGACATTTGAAGATATTTGGGTAGTCTAAATAGTCATGAAAATATCTTGACTGAGTTGTAATTAATTTCTAATAACTGTGCATGTATCTTGAATTTGCTAAAATATAATGTCGTTCTCAAAACTGTAATAAGCTGAGATTAATATTTTTTTTTTTTCCTCTGAAGGTACTAGTACAAAGAAGCAGTAGTACAGCTGAATTAGATTTGAAAGCAGACCTGGAGCAATCGCAAGGAAATTACAGAGAGAGAGAAAAAAGTGAGTTCCAAGAAATACATTATTTTTCTTAAGTGTTGTAGTTGGAATCAGTGTCGTAATTTTGTCTTGTTGCAGATATATTAGATGCTTTTCTCATCATGCTTTGCTAATGTAGCCTTTAAAAGCAGGGTGTGTGATCTTCATTAATCCCCTCCTTGCTTTAGGTGAAAGCGTTAGCAGTGACACATCCATTGGCTATAATAATGAAGTGGAGATCGCACTCATGCCCTGGCAAGCCGCTGAAGACAACCATGAAGTTAATGCGTCAGCAGATGGCTGTGTGGATCCTGATGCACCTCGCTGGCTTCAGCTTAGTCCTTCAGATACTGCAAATTTAACAGGTACTGTGGCCCAGAAAATGTATTTACTCTTTTAGACTTTTTATCTCAAAAAGGGCTTTACACAGTTCGGTTTGCTTATAAAAAGTATGTTTCATTTGGCATATATCACCAAGTTTTGTTCATAATGCTCATTCAGAAATGAGGTTTGAACACCCAGAGTTCAAAGAATTTGGATAATCAGATTGAAGCTGACATAGGTGCCAATAAATTGTGATCCAGAAAATGATCGCACAGTTGAAAACAATTGGGTTGCTTGCTGTGTCAAATTACTACTGATCAACTGAGATGTGATAGCTGATCACTTGTGCTCTCTTAGCCTGACCCAGTGTTCAAGAAAAATAAATTAAGTTAGATTTTAAGAGAATAGGGTTTATTTCATAGCAGAATGGTCTAAAGAAATTCCTTACTATAAATTTTAACTGATAGGAAATATCTTGTTAATTCACAATAACTCCTCTCATCTTAACCCTGTTACCCTCCTTATTTATACTTCAAAGTACACCATGCCTACGCTCCAGTAGGATGTGGTAAGGGGCATTCTCAGGGAGTTAATTTGGAAGTAAAAGTCCTTTACCGTTTCATTTTATCTATAGTGTCTTTAACATATAACACCACTGTGATTATTTATTGAAATATTTTCTTTGCAATTTGTAAAGGTACCTTCCCAGCTAATAATGTGAGTCAGAGACATTAGCTCGCTCACTCAATGCAGTAACATGAAACTGTCTTATAGGCTGGGTTTGCTAACAGATGTGTAGTTTCAAGGATATTTCTTCATAATCACTTTTTCTATGAAATATCTCTAATTCAATGAACCAGCACATCTAGTTCGACACGTGAGACTGCCATTGTACAAAAGGTAGCATGTAATACAGTACACGGTGAGGAGGATTGTGTATGACAAGTTCATTGCTTTCCTTATGTCTGTGATACAGGGCGTTGCTCCTTTGTGCGTACAAAGAGAATGAGCAATATAAAATAACCTGAAAGGTAAGGTAGACTACAAAGAAAAATGGGGTAACAAATGTATGATTGCCCAACAGAGCCGGTGTGCACCTACTGCATTTCTGGTTCTCACCCAGGCCGCAAGACTGTCTTGCTGTAGAAACCTCTGTAAGGCACAGAGATACTGTGATGCCACCACTGAACAGCACAGATGCAATTGTCCCAGGCGATAGGTCTGTTGAAGATCATTTAATGAGTTTAAGTAACGTCTGTTCTAACACTTTGGGAGCTCATAATGCTACAAGAAACAAAACAAAAAAAGCAAAAAGCAAAAATATCCCAAAAGCTCTTTAAAAAATAAATTCAAGCAAACATAAAACCATCTAAAATGGCTTTTATTTCGCTAACCTTCTTTGGGTTCTGGGAGGACAGAAGTTATTTCCCTCTGCCTGCGTGGTGGTTTCCTGCAAATTCCCGTGAAGCGCTGGCTGCTGAGCGCTGCAGGGTGCCACGTGGGACCAGGGCTCCGACTCTGCCTGCCGGTGGGCTGCTACATGCCTTCCCCTGGTCTGACAGAAGATAACGTAACAGCTCTTGTCATTAAAATTTGCGCTTCAGTACAGAATTTTTCTTTTACTCTTTAAGCGTATTAATTCCATTATCTCGGCAGTCTTCACAAAACCCAGCTTTCCTCAGTTTGCACACTGCTGTCTCAGGAACTGCTTCTGTATAAAGTGACAGTGCCTGGGCATGTTCTTCATCACTAGTAGTGCGTACTTTTTAGTTCCTCTGTTCAGTTCCATTTCCAGGTCATTTTATACTGTGGGATCTTAAAAAACAAAGGACTCTTAGCAATGGAAACACTACGTGTAAAAGCCAGCTATTGACTGAATAAACCTTTCAGAGTACACGTATGTTCCATTTAACTGCATTTGCCTCCCTGCTAAAAAAACCCAACCCATGAGTGTGGGGGCAGTCCAATATCAAACTACCTGTAGCTGTGTCATCTCTGTGTGGAAACCCTTTAGCCTACATCTTCTGCCTTTTTTTTCTTTTGAATCATGCGCTAGCTTGAGCAATGAAAGAGAGAGATGATTTGGTGGGAGAGAATACTTTTGAGATGGACAGCAGTTAGAAGGAGCAATGAACCTAATTTATTGACCAAATTTATGCTGTGTGCTGCATTTCTGATTAATGAAAAATGGAACTTTTTAAAAATTACAGACAGTAGTGAATTCCTTGCTGATGACTGCAGTATAATTGCTGGTGGAAGCCTCCTCGGTTGGCACCCTGATTCTGCTGCTGTGTTATGGAGGAGGATCTTGGGAATTCTTGGAGATGTGAACAATATACAGTCACCGAAAATCCATGCAAAAGTTTTTGGGTATCTTTATGAGTTGTGGTATAAACTTGCAAAGGTATTGTATATAATGCTTACATCTAATTATAATGATTTTTGTTTTCTTTAAAAATTAGTATTAAATGTAATTTAGTATTAGCATCTGGAACATAAGCATGAGGGTTGGAGGATTCCATCCTAAAGACGGATAATCTGGTTTGATTTCCAGTAGGTATCCCCAGTAGAGAACGTTCCTGGTCAACGACAAGAGAATTTAGATGAGTTAATTTAAATGGGGTGAGGAAACAGTAGCAAAGAAAATAGAAGGCTAGAATAGAATACTACAAATACTGGTATTTGGTGTAAAAGCCACGGTATGACCTAAAATGGTAACGCTTGCTTAGGCTGTGGGGAGGCGCTATAGAACAAGCTTTCCTGCTAGTTTTGGCTTAAGTAGGAACCGTGCATAGCACAGAGTGTAGTGCATTTAAAGTAAATAAAATAAAATGAAAAGGTAATAATATGAACTAAAGAACATTAATAAAGTATGCTGCTGGTTTTATTGACTCTCTTCTCTTAAAAACATTAGATACGGGACAACCTTGCTATAAGTGTGGACAATCAGTCTACTCCCTCTCCTCCTGTCTTAATTCCTCCTCTCAGAATATTTGCATCGTGGTTGTTCAAGGTACGTTATTTCTAAAATTGTCACGTTAGTATTGTCGTCTTTGTCAGTACTGAATTTGTGTACGTTTAGTTGAGTTTTAATTTTGACAATCACCGGATAAAATGATGAATACCCTCCGAAGGCTATTTGGACTCGACTCTATTTTAATAAATACACAAAACATATTTGTTTTATGGAAAATCTGCTGAAGATACAGTTTTGCATTAGCTGGCTACTAGGAAAAAAAGTAATAATACAAGGTTTGTGCTCTTTTCAGGCAACCACCCTGCCAAATGAGTACAAGGAAGGCAAACTTCAGGCATACAGGCTGATCTGTGCTATGATGACGAGGCGTCAAGATGTTCTGCCAAACTCTGATTTCCTGGTTCATTTTTATTTTGTGATGCACCTCGGCTTAACAAATGAAGACCAGGTACAAGCTTTACTTGATTAAAAAAAAAAAATCTATTATGGTGTCCTGATGGAAATGTTTGTATCTTCGTATTTCAAGACCTGAAGCAGAAAGGAAGCAAGGCTTTGCAGCAAGCGTTGCGTTAAATTATCCCATGTAGCCTAGCCTGCACCTCTCTTTAGGTTACTCACTCCTAACTTTCTCATTGCTCTCCCAGTTACAAATTTTTAAACAACTACTACTTATTTGTGACTTATTGTCACAACCGCATCACAGGTGCTTGTTGATGTTTCTTCCTCGGTTTCCTGACGTTTGAGGAACAATCTGTGGTGAGATTCTGTCCATCTGCATTGCATGCTTCGTGGGTCAAGCTGGTCACGTTAAAAATGTTCAGATACTCAGCTGGTATTAAGCCTTGAGCTACACTGGGTGTTTGGTCAGTAAGTTTAATCTTTGGTCCTGCCCAAGCGGGAGCCTCGTGTGTCCAGCAGCCGTACCACGTTCTTGTACGAGCCGTGATGCTGTGAAGTCGGTGCATCCAGAGCAGGTGCTGGAGTTGGTCTGTTGTTCACGTAATTTACAACTTCAGGGAGGCAGCGGTTACCCCCAGCTCACGTTACAGATGTGTTTACCTTCTGTCATAAGGCAAAATGCTAGACACCGTCTTGGGCGAAGGGGGGGCTGCGAAGAGCTGCATGGGAATTTATGCCTGCTCTCAGCACACCCTTTTGAATGCCCTGAGCCGTTGCTTACAAGGACATCCTCAGAAATTAGAATGACTTGTGCTCTCTAGACTTTTCCCCTTCAAGATTTAGTCCTTTGGGGATGTTTAGAAGTGTCACACCAGCTCTTCTTAACTGGTGCAAAGGGGACTGAAGGGAGAACTGGGACAGGAGGTTATCTGACCACTGCCACCAAGAGGTGCTGCCAAAACATTCTGTTTCTGTGGGTAAATGTTGTTTCTAGGCCCTTGTGTCCTGGGTTGGACTGATTAATAAAGCACTCAGTGGGAGATGAGGAGAAGACTTAATCTGTTGAGATGTAAGAAGATTATTGGGCCACAGAAACAGCTGAAAACTTATAAAAACTATAAGAAATAATCTCTAAACAAAATAAAGGATGTCTAAAAACGTTTCCATGTTTTTATAGCTGTAGGAGTGACTTTTCTTCCTTAAAAGAAATAGTCCCATGAAAGCAGTGGCAAGAGCAGTTCTGCAGATGCCAGCAGAGGGCACACAGACCCCTTGGTAAATCCTGTAGCGGTCACTCCTGTTGCTTCTAAGAATTATTTCTGGTGCCTTTAGTAAACTGGCAAGAAGAGTCTTGCACAGGTTTGGTTATTTCTGAGATAAAAGAGAGAAATCATGGATTGTTACTGGACCCATGTCCTCTGAATCTCAGTTCCCCTCCTGGAAAGCATTTGGAAAAATCTTTCTTTTAAACAGACAATGGCGGGTGGGTGGGGAGAATAGAAAGGAAAGAGTTTTCTTCTGGAAGAGAAAGATGGCATTTCCTCGTGCCATCCAGACTTCAGACAGTTTAACACTGCTTCATGAGGTACAGAGTAATTTAATTCCCCTACAAAAAAAGTCTGTGTGATAACACCCACTGTGATCAGACCCCCTCAGTTTTAAAAACCACACAGCATTAAATCTGCTCACGTAGAACACACTACTCAAGAAACTTTAAAGCCTGATGTAGACCAGACTTCAAAAAAAAAATACATTTGAAAAAACGAACAGCCTTGAATCAATACAGCTGCCACTGCCAGAACAGGGCCATAGGGATGGAAAATGTCTGTAATTTTAAGACTAAGTTGTTTTCATGTACCCATTTCCGTGAAATGCCCAGTTTTTCGGAGGTGTTCAGCTTTCGGCAACGCCTGTTTTCTAAGCTAAAGGGTGCACTACTTTTTGAAATCTGACCATTTCCTGGACAACCAAGTCCTACACAGAAACTGGGAGATTTTTAAAATGTGGGGTTGGTTGTTGTTGAACTGTTTCTCACCCTATTTATTGCATTTCGCTGTTGATAACAGCTCTGCAGATTTTAAGCCTCTTGCTCCGTTGCACACGGGATTTCAGTCTGTGTGCGGAGTTGCAGTCCAGAAGTTAACGATGATGAAGCGGAGACCGCGTAGTGAAGGCAGAGCCCACACTGCACATCGTTCCGGGGCTTCCAGATACTCTGCACACGGATTGATGTGCTCTTTTGTTCTTCCTTGCTGTGCTCGGTTTTGCGGTTGTTGCCTCTTGGTGGCACACTTGACCACAAGGTTTTTTTGTTACTGTCCTTCCAGTTTTGCTTTCCTTCGCTATGAAACCTGCTGAGGTGTTAACTCGTGGTGCTTTGGGACTGGGATTTTCACGGAAGTGATATGAAGCACGATCCTTACACCTATTTCCAGTATGATGAGTGTCACGGTGCTTGACAGGTGTTGAGACTAGTCAGGCAACTTGCGTGCTGAGGGTAACTACAAATGCAGGGAGGCATTGTATGAGGCAGAAATACCTCCTCCGATACGTGCAAGCGGTGGCAAAACATAAAGCGTGTGTGGTGAAGGACTTTGCTCTCAGAGGGTCTCACAGCTTCCTCTGAGAAACAGGATGATGTACAGTGAATGCAGCACAGTGCCAGTACTGATTTAGTCGTTCATGTACTTCAGTGATTTTTTGGTATGTGCTGTTAGCTGATAAACTCCTTCTAAGAGCAGGTGTGATATCGTGGGGCACAAGGATCGCTGGAACGGGGATCCTAGTCCTTCGTAACAATGCAGAATCCCCCCCTGCCAGAGTGTGGCTTCTAGGATTCAAATCATTGCATACCAAAATAAACTCGGTACAGATTTTTTTAGCACAGGTTGTTTTTGTTTGCTAAGCACACACATAAATTTCCCACTCTTAAAGAACATGAACAGGAGAAAGATGGGGGGGTGTTTCTCATGGGGGAATTTTCCTTCTGTATGTATGACTAGCACAACTTTAAAATTTATGGGGGAAAGCAACAGAAAGGCAGACCAACTCCAGGAAATCACTTCGGCTGCTTTAGAAGAGCTTTTTAAGTGGCTCCGTAATTTTAAAAAATTACAGTCAGAAACCTCTTTGTCCTGAATGTGATTATCAATATTTTAGTTAGCATCAGAAATGTTTCTTTTTGAAACATATTTCTTTTTCTGCTGGTCCCTTAAGGATACAATGTACAAAATTTCTGCTGTGTTGTGTAGATTTTGGTGTTGATAGAAAACCAAAATAAAACGTTTTTGAATATGGTTAGAAATGAATACAACATTATTCCTGGCAAGTGCCACCTGCCTTTGCAGGCTTGTCTCATGGGGTGTGTAAAAGAGCAATGTAGGGTTATATTTTATAGAAAGCTCCCGTGGCATTCTGAGTTCAAGGTGTAGCAATTAGCTTAGCCGCTGAGAAAGGAAGTAGCAAGGTAATGAGCTGCATCTAATTTGTCCGTGTGGAAGTGTCTGACAACAAACATCTCTGAAGAAGTGAACAATTCTCTGCAATGATTGCATCACCTTTCCAGGTGGGAGAAGTCATCACATAAACGGCAGTAAGTCGCAGTCTGGTGTTGTAATTACTTGCAGCTTGCGAAGGGGCCTGAGGTCAGGGGGCAAGGGACCGTCTGCGGGATGGCGATTCTCCTCCTGCTCCGCTCAAGTCAGTGGGCATTTTCCTGGTGCTGCAGCGAGCCCGGATTTTTTCTTACAGTTTTTTATGAATGAGGTTCATGAGGCTCACCACCTCCCTCCCAAACCTCCAGTGTGAAGGAAAGTGAATTCCGACCTTCACTACCACACCGTGGGCTAGGGAAGGCAGCTCTCCTCCAGTTGCTCCAATTCCTCACCTAGATTACGGGGAATCAGGAGATGTTCTTGGGGTGTGATTTTTAGGAGATGGCACGGGATAGCCTGTGGCAGTTTGGGTAGGCACAGCTGCCTTATGCTGCTAGGTGAGAGTGAGGGTTGAACCCCCCCCCGGCCCAGTGATTGCAACTGTACATGTCTTTTGATTTGGACAATAAATGCAGCTTTTTAAACCAAAGTCTAATACAGCGGTGCACAAATTTTACAAATACCTGAACTGGGAAAGGAGATGTATTTTGTTATTGCTACTGGTTGCTTGCTGTAGCAGTAGTATTTGCTTCATGACCTTGCAAACATACACAAGTATCTCCTTGCTTGCTTGTTTTTGCTAAAGAACAAAACTACCAAAATAGAATTCCAAAATACTATTATTAACACTATTCAGCCCCCTTCTTAGAAAAGCAGCTATTGAGAGAATTCTGATTCCTCAATTCTGGTACTTCTGGTACTTAAATAATCCTTTTGGATTGCTGGTGTTTTTCTCCTAAAAATTCTGTGGACTTTTGTGACACTGTCTTAATTTCTGCCTGAGTTTGCACTCTTAGTTTGAGGAGACAATGTGGTGCAAGTTAGGTTCTTGCCTTGTAATCATGCTGTAAAAGAGGAGGCAGCTCTTTAGGATTTTCAAGGTTCAGACCTTTCTGTACAGTTATACTGGCTTGCCAGAGTGTCTTCAGAATAGAGCGCTTGTATGTATAAGAAGGTATTAAGGAACGTAATTAACAGACTTCAGAAGTTCTCTGTGGAAAGAACAACTCTCAGAGAAGGAAAGAGACTCTGCTGATGGCCCTTTTTTTACTTTAGTGATGTTAAGGGCAGAACAAACTTCAGATATGGAAGGAAAAAAAAAAAAAGCCCAAACCCAAATGAGTTGACAGATGTCTTTGGTGATTAAATTTCAGCACATGCAGACGGGATGGCCTGCAGAACGGAGCCCAGCTGTGAGCAGAGAAGTTAACAGCTATGGTTTTAGCTCGATTCCTTTCAGTAGTAAAAGGATGACTTAGATGAAATACGCTACTAACGTACGTTATGTTTGTCTGTAAGCCTCTTAATTTGCTTAAAATACACTGTTGCTAATTACGGAAAGGAAGCTACACCAGTTAAGTAGAAAGCTTATGTAGAAACAACGACTATAGCTCTTTGCAGGAGAGATGGCTAGTTTATAATATGAAGCGTTTGTTAGTAGAGTTACTACCAGAGAAGCTGTATTAATTACCTATTTGTACTAACATTGATCTGAAGTTTAAAAAAAAAAAAGTACTTGTGAGCTTTTATATCTTTCTGTTAAGTTCTTATTCGCCAGTGAGGGGCTGTGTACAACTTCTAGACTGCTCGGCCATTAGTGCCGTCGGCTGGGACATGTATTAGCTGGGCAGAGCATTGTCTTCCAAGGTACAATGGATGAGCAGCATTGCTTTTGTGCACTGGGGAGTAAGTACTACTTGCCCAGATTTCTGCCTGATAATGCTGCACATGAGGACCCTTAGTTGTACAGCCCTTAGTCGTACAGCGCTTCAGAAACCATAATGCATTTTAGATGCCTTTCCAGGCTGCCATTTAAAAGAAAATAATCATAATATAGTCTATTAAGGCTGAGATTCCCATATTTTAGTTTCTTGTGACTTTCTTCCAATGGCTACCGTGATTTTCTCCCTCTTTTAATCTCCCCCATATCTCATTTTGTGTAGAAAATTTGCCTGTGCGCCCCCATTATGTGCTTTATGAGTGCTGTGAAAAAGTGTTAACAGACAGCATGCTTCCAGTAGAGACAAAAATACAAATGGCAATGTCTCGCAAGAAATCCTCCATACCCCCATACCCCTCTGCTCACTCAGAGTAGGATAAACTGGAAGTGCTGGAGAAAAATAGCTGCTAGGATTGACTGGAAGAAAGGGAAAACAAGGTAATCCTGATTGTAGGAGCTGTGCATTCTGGAACTATGTTGGTAGGGTTTTTTTGGTGGTGGTTTGGTTTTGGGTTAGTTGTGGGTTTTTTTGTAATACTTTCGCTCTTTCTAAATTGCTTCCATCCCACCCAAATGTCTGTTTCGTAGTCAGTGTTCTGTCTGTCTCTTCTGTATTCCCAGCAGTATCTTGCTGGAGCTCCCACTGCTCATCAGCTCTTTCCTGAGGATTTCCTGAACCCTGGGCAGAATAGAAATCAGGTTTCTGAAGCAGCGGCAACATCTCCCTTCTTCCATTTAGCTTACACCTTTTCTTCTACCTCTCCAGTCGTCGTTGTAGCTCTGGGATCTCCCAAAGTATGTTTCTTTGTTAAGATGCCCCTGCAGTGCAATGCTGTTTCATCATCCGTCATCCTCAGCTCTCTCCCTGGCTTCCCCCTTTCCCTCTGCTTATTTCGACTGGGCTGTGTCTTCAGGAAACGTCCTTTTCCCTCTGTGTGCAGTTGTGCCTCTCTGCTTCAGGCATGTTTTACTTCAACTCCTTGACTAGCTGTTATCTTTATCTTTTATGCAGGGGGACATGATAAATTCTGAGAGTGACTATTTTAAGCAAATCGAGGTTTAACATATTTGCCATTTTGGGGGATGTTGTAATAAAAATGTGCAAAATGGAGGAATGCATGCAGAGGAGAAGGGACCATCTTGAAAACTGATAAATGCGCAGGTGAAAATGTAAAGTGCTGCTAATTGCCACCTAAGGGGGAGGACGGGCCTTCCTGCACCGCGGGGAGCTCCTTTACCTGTCCTCTGAGGTGCACCCATGTTCCCTTCCCCCACGGCAGCTAACGTGGGGCTCTGCCGGCGCTTCAGCGCCGCCACCTTGGTTTCCTACAGTTGGAGACCTCGAAGCAGTGCTGCCACCGGCATTTGGAGAAATCCTCGTGGCGGCACAGAGCCGTCTCAACATCCCAAGCAGCACCATGGACCAGCTCTGGGTACCACGCCTCTGACCGCAAGCAAACGGGTTTTCAGATATTTCCCTTTCAGTGTGCATGAACTTAAAATATTTCTGCCAGTCTGAAGTGTATCCTTAATTCCAGTGGTCTCCTGTAATAATGGTTATGAACATACAGAACATACTCTAAGGGGAGAAACTTTAAAAATCTGGTTCACCCTGTGTGTTTGCCTGATCTCTGTTAATAGGGCAGCTGAGCACCTGTGTGTCAGCACGAGGGCTTTGGGCTGGGGTTTTTTGTTACTAATGGCTTTAAAAAGAGAACTTTCTAATGCAGTGTGGAGGGGAAGGAGCAATGAGCAGCAGGTGACTTACGCAGTAACCTGTCATCTCTAGCACTTGTGAATAACCTTATCCATGTTTTACAAATGCGGTGTTACTCTGGTTTTCATCATCTCTCCCTGTTGCATTCCCGTCACAAGATACCTCAGGAAATGTAGCGTTTTTGGAGGTTAGATTTAAATGACGGATTGAAATGGATTTTTCTGACAAGCTAATTCTGTGCTTTCTGAGGGTGTCAAAATACATCAGTAATTTTTGTTAACTTAACTTTCGACAAGTTAACTCTTACCAAAAAGGTAATGGTAGCTAGGGAAGCTTGGAATAAGTAAATGGAAGCATTTGTTCCTTTAAAATAAAAAAGGAAAATGAAGGATTTACCACTTAAGTCTTGTGTAAATTAATAACCCTTCCCGTGCTGTAAATTTCAGCCCCTAATGAGGAGTCTCTCAGGGAAGAACAGAGTGAACTTTAAGTGAAAAATCCATGTTGTTCCTGTTGAGGGACAATTGGAAACGTGATGAAGGCAGATGGCAGGCTATTTGGTTACACCTGTAATCTGCTAAAGCTTGAACAAAAATTAGGTGTAGAATATTTTTGCAATTGACCTTTCAGTGAACTTGCATAAATTTTTTTTCACTTACTCAGTGGATGTTTATGACCTTATTATTTGGATTACTAGATTAACCTATACTGAAATATTATGCCATTTATAGGGTTAATGCATTTGAGAAGGACATGCATGTGATTGCCCCCTTCTCTCCCCTCCTCCCCATTTTTAACACTACAGAGCATCATTTTGAATTGAAATAGTCCATAATGGTCCTTTTTTTTCACTTTTCTTTAACAACGTGAACACTAAATTATAGCTGTGCAATTATGTAAACAATGGAAATGCTTCCAGAATGAATACTTCCTTTTAAATTTTCATTTTGTGTAATTGCTGAAAGGTTCGGAGCCATAATAAACCAAAATTATTTTACACATTTATCGTTCTAAAGGTCAATTATGAAAGAAGTAAAGAAACAACACTGTACAGAATGAGTAAACCAATTTCTATTGCCATCACCATATGTTTTTCTTATTGCTTGTGTTTTTTTCCCGTTACTGTGTACATAGCATTCAATTAAAGTGATTCATTTACTAGGCTGTAAGCTGCCGAGCAGAGTTTACATTTATAAAACAGCGCTTTGAAGGGAAGGAAACAACTCGCCTCTGTTTGAATTACCTGATTTTTGCAATATCACTGATAGGACATATGTTCTCACTTGGTGACTTTCTCATAAGCCCGAATCTTCTGATAAGCTCGCAATGCTCCTGAATTACTGCGCGAAATCACGCTTTTGCTGTTAGCTGGGTTGTGCGTGAAAGTGTGCTAATTGGAACGCGGGGGAAAACTCAGGTCTCACCGGTGAGCGCCTTCCTGCGGCGTGGTTTCTCTCCGTCCGTGCTGTCTGGACTAAGCTCAAGTGCAGCAACAGTCTGTAGTCGGGACATATTCTGCCTCGTATTAACTTAAATGAAGTCGCTCAAACTATCACAGGTTTATACTGAAAAGCCCGAGGTGAAGGATGGCGGTGGGAGCTAAGGGAAGGCTAGGCCAGCCGTGTTTTTGTCTGGGCTTTTACGTGCTGGTACGCTGTTAAAAATTAACAGCTGTGTGTGTGGTGTCTCCGCAGCCTACATCTGCGCTGTCAGTTCATCAGTTTGAAGCGACGAAACAAAAAAGAGAAATAGGAGATTGTGTCATTAGCTCTTCAAAACAAATTTTTCAAAGGTTTCGTACTATGAAAAATGGGGTTTTTTTTAGTAGTAGTAGTACATCTCATAAACAGCAAGTAGAATCGTGCAACCACATCCTTACTGCTCCTTGGAACGTGTGTGTTGTCACAGCCTTTGTTAACGTCGTGTTAGTTATGCTGTGCTGTAAACTCACAGGTATTAGTATACTAAAGTAGCGGGTTTGCAATCTCTCCGCGTTCTATACAGGGACCGTAGGTAAGGGTTGAGAGTCGATGAAGCCGGGTGATCGTTACAGAGGTATTTAACAGATGGGATTGATGGAGCGAGGACAGGAGTTAATGCAGTTGTTTGTAGCGGGTCTTTGTACTTCCTACATTCTGTTACCTTTCGGGCCAGGTTTGCACGGGCTCTTTTATTGTGGCATATGTCAACAGCAGTGTACGTCCATCTGCTGCTCTATAGCTTGATGCCCAATTCTTCAGAGACCAAACACATCCCAGTACCTGGCTCCGTTTGTAATTACAGGTGTGTCGTGTTGTGAGGAGCCGGGTGCGCTAATCAGACCCTTAATTATAAAAAGGTGGGTCTTTTGTTCTGCTCGGAGTGTGAGTTTACCACCCACTTTATGAGCTGCTGCATCCATCTGCTCTCTCTTTTTGAATGTTTGCGTTGACTGATATTGACTTTAAAATGTATCAAAGGAAGTGATTAAAACTAGTTTAAACATTAACTCGAGTGGCATTTTAGCTTATTCAGGAAAGTGAAAGCATTATCTGCTACTATGTTAAAAACTAGTATTATTGATTTAAAATATATAACAGAGTTATTTCGTAGGATGTTACTGCTGTAAATACTTAGGAGAACACTAAATAGGTTCTGTCCAGGTGTTTAGCAGTGCTTTGAGAAAATACTAGTGCAGTTAAAGCATATCTTTATATAGGGAAAAATGAGTTTGACTTTTTTAGTTTCTGATGTAGAAATCGAGCATATGGACACATTCTGGGACTAAATTTAAGTTCAAGCCTTCTTTAACACATCATAAAACCAGTAAAAATGGACACTGAAAGTGCTTTCCCTTTGCAACCTTCCTTTGAAATTTTATTGAGATTAAAAATAGTCTCTATTATTGAATAGAAAAAGCTTTATTTAATTCCTTCAGAAAATATAATGTTGCAGGAAAGGATTATATAGATCTTGTGCCTAATTTTAAATCTGCTGAAGCCTTGTAGGAAGAAAATCTTAAATACAGAAACTTGGCTCTGATTTGGAGAGACTGTGAAGAATTGAAACACCCAAGGATTCAAGTTGAAACACATCTCTCAAATGTGTTCATGTGTCACAGGTTAACGATGAGAGCAAGGCTGTGGTTGGTGGTCTATTCTTACACATAGAGTGCTACCTCTCAAAACCAAAAAACCCCTCTTCCTTCAAAAGTTTAGCAAAACTCTTCCCCCCACCCCCTCCCCAGCATATCTATATTTGCTATCTTAATTATTTAGAAGAAGAGTGACTTAAAATAATCTAGTTAGCATGTATTTGTCTGTGCTACCACGCTGCGTGTGATCACGTCTTGCGTTTGGCATCACTGTACTTCTCAACTAGTCCAGAACAGCAGAGACATCCTGTATGAGCTGGAGCAGCCTGGCAGTAGTAAGCCACCTGCTGCCGGTTACCACCTTGAGCTCCCTCAGGGCGGAGGCAGCAGTCATTTGTGTCGTCTCCTGCTTTTATGGCTACAGGGTTTTGAGTAATGTGATTCTAGGAAATACCTCATTTGGAGTGGTGTGATGCTTCGTCTTAAATTGATTAATGGTTTGAATGTTTTGAATCCAAAGTCTTGAAGAGGAGGACAGGTCTTTTAAGCTTAGACATGAAGAGACATGGGTGTTTGTTTTGGGTTGTTTTTTTTAACAGGAATTCAAGAGTACAAATATTACCAAAACGCACTTTTCCTACTAAACAGACCTGCAGCAGAAAGTAGTGGTTGTACCGTGACGATCAGTTGCACGTAGAGCTGTGTGGCTCTGAATTACCCCCTTGATTAGTGTGGAACTGCTGGATCGCAGAGTTAAATCGTCTCAGTCCCTCCTTTTTCATTTTGGGCGCTTTTTGTGTTTCGCTTATTTCTTCTCAAACAGGTAACTTCTTTTTCAGGATATCCTAAATACTGTCATAAAGCACTGCCCACCTTGGTTTTTCTTCCTGGGCTTACCTGGCTTTACGATGCTGATAGGAGACTTCATTACGGCGGCGGCCAGGGTTCTGAGCACAGACATGCTGGAGGTGAGTGTGGCAATGCCCAGTGCCCCCGTCCCCCGAGAGCGCGCGCCTGCTAACGAGGTTCGGATGTCTCCACTCTAACAGGTGGTGACTCATTAGTGCGATGCGAAGCGGGGCTCTTGGGGCAGATACCGTGGCAGCTGATGTGTGAAATTGTGGGATAAGGTGACACACTAGTATTGCAAAGGTGTTTCATCAAAAGGCCAAAGTGTGAGAAATCATATCCTCGCTAATACTGCAGCACGCCTGTGCGCTAAAAGCAGGACTTGGATTTCAGAATCTCATTAGCTTTTTTCAGTGAGCCTGTATTGAAAATATGGCACTCTTTTGGTAATGCAGAATTTCTTACTAAATATCAACACAAATGTGATTCTAAATTATTAAATTAGTGAAGGATAAGTAAAATAGCAAATCAGTGCTGGGATGCCAAAATAAGGGTGAAGGTCTGGCAATCCCAGGAAAAACAGGAAAGCTTTGTTGTACATGAAACTCCCGTTTCTGTCCATTTTGGCCAAGTGCTTTTGCCGCTGCTCTTGACATTTCGTGCAGCTGAGCGGGTGGCCCTGCACAGGGTCACAGCCCTCTCGTATTTCAGCAGGGCTGAAACAGTGAGCCCAGCCACACTTTTTCCATTGCCCCTTAAAGAGTGTACAGCCATTAATTTTCTGACACCTCTTTAAGAAACTGATCAGCTTGATCATTGATCCAAAGCCTAAAGCACTAATAAGAAATGAAAACTCAACTTTCCACGGGGGAAAAAAAAGACCAAACCCAAAAACATCTCCTTCTATTTCTCCTACAAGCATAAAACTTAGCGTGCATTGCATCTTCAACATTACACAAGATTATATAGCAGTAGTTAATGCATTTATAGCTCATGCCATGTTGCTTTTGATGGTTTTATTGAAGTAGGAAAATCTCTATGCATTTTTATCGTGTGTACAGTCAGCGTGAGTGCATTGTGCTGTCCTTTGTGTCACGCAATCAGCTAACAGTAGTGCTGGTTTCATGCCTAAAATTCTCACTCAGCTTTTCTTTAGGTTGTTCTATATTTTTTATTGACACCAAATCGCTGATAATTGAATTGTGTAATGACAGAGGAGGTACTGAAAATGTAGAATACGCTTAGGAGCGGGGCCAGGCCCCTGCTGGAGGAGACACTCAGCCTCAGAGAAAGAGCAGAGCAACAGAGCAAAAAGCATACGCAAGTCAGTGTCTGTAAGTCGCTGCTTTAATGCTGCTTTTGCTGTAGTTGTAAAGCAAAAGCTACCGGCACGTGCTCCACAGGACACTTTCAGCGCTGCATCGTGAATACAGCACGTCTGGTATTTATGGTGGTAGACACTAGCCTCACAGTCTATGCCGCTTTCATAATTTTATGAAGAAGATGTTTTTGTTTGCTTTTCCTTCGTTAGGCTCCCCGTTCAGAAGCTCACACCATCCTTGGTTCTCTCGTTTGCTTTCCAAACATCTACCAAGAAATCCCACTCTTGCGGCCCATTTCAGAAGCCGGTGATATCATCGCAGGGACAGTAGATGTGAAGGTAAAGTCACGTTTTATTAATAAATCCCTATGTAACCTAATATATTTTTACTATATTGTCACTTCATTTTTACCATGCACTTCTTGTTTAAAAAATAAACCCCTCCTTCTCCTCAAAACCCCACAGCTGCACACATGATATGTGATTATTTGATAAGCATTGCTTTGCTTAACATGCACCATAAAATTAACAAAGCTTAGATACTGCAAATTACATTTTACTTTCAAGCAGAGTGAACTGGCTATGATCAAACGTGATGTTTTCCTGCCAGATGCCTGTCAGGTCAATTTATTAAATGATGTTGGTGGTATTATTTAAAGCGTCCGTTCATTGTATCTGTATATGAGCTTGTCCTGTAAGAGATGTGGGGTGTGCATAAGGGGACTTTTTTTTTTTTCCTTATTAGTATTATAGTCAAATGTTAAGAAATGCCACTATTAGAACTATCAACTTACATGAATGGCTTTTCCATGAGAATTAATTTCAGTGGGACACCCCGAGACATGAATCGTTTTGCTGGATGGAAGGCTTTGTAGTTTAATGACCTTCACAGCAATAGCTTGGTGGGAAAAATCGCACACGTCGCCTTATAAAGACCCAACAAAGGTGACCTGGAGCATCACTTGCAGGTGAAACCTGTCCAAATGCCCTCACAAAAGCCTCCGTTACTTTTCCATGAACTGGAGGCACCACACTGATCCCCTGCTCAAAGTTAGGTAAAGCTGGGGAGGAATCTCTTGAGTTCCTGGTGGCCGAGAGGGTAGAACCAGAGAGAACGCGGAACCTCAGCGCGCTTGGCTCCCATTCTTGCTTCTTCATCAGGCCTCGGAGAGTCGTTGGAGGTGTGTTAAAACAGTCTTGATTTTTAAGTGTCTTTTTTCGTACTAAAAAATACACTAATTTTTCCAAAGCATGGCTTGCTTAGAACTTGATCATACAAACTACGGTGTTTTAGTGATCACCGCTCATCATTAGTAAACACCCATCAACTCTGAAAACGAATTGATTTCCATCATGCTGCCTGTACGTGATTTTAAGTTGATTACATTTATCCACAAGGGCCTGTATATTTGAGTTGTAATCAGTGAGTATTTCTCCCTTGACAAAATAAAATTGGCGTGTAGTAAAAATGCTTTAAGAATAGAATGAGAATTAGTTATTTCACGTGCCACTATGTCAAAACTAAACAACTTTAAGCATCTTTTTCATACATCCATTTTATTTATTCTAACTTATTTTATTATTTTAGTGCTACCTCATAAATATTTTACTGAAGAACGCTACAGAGGAGCCAAGTGAAGCTGCAAGGTAAAATATCGAGTAAAAGAGAAAATGGGAAAGTCTTTCTTGCTACTGATTTTTTGGTGCTTGTACAGCTGAGATGTTACTACTGCCTCGTGGTTTGCTCCTGTTTGGATGAGTTATTCACTTTAGCCCTGTTGAGATGAGGTTCACTCCGCACCGTGAAGGTGCTGACCTGCTGTGTGACCTGAGAGAGGGGAAAGAGAGATCGCGTCTTTGTGCGTTTTTCTCTTTTTTTTATAAATGTTCTTCTAAAACTTCTGACAGAACCACTTTTTCTTTTAAAAAAGGTGCATAGCTATTTGTGGCCTTGGAGTTTGGATATGCGAAGAACTAACTCAGTGTACGAACCATCCCCAAGTGAAGGAAGCCATCAATGTCATAGGTGTGACACTGAAGGTATTACTGTGACAGTCTCTGTGATCGATAAACATTATGTAAAAAAAGGTATTTTCATATTTTTTTAAATAGCTGCTGGTTATATGGAGTACGATCTGCTGGTTTGTCTTTTCATTGCTTAAAGCACTGACAGGATGCTGCTTAACACGTGACTGCTCGGGACTTCTTGCGTAGGGTTCGTGATATGGCATTGGCCATCTTCACATGATGTCTCCCGGTTCTGGACCTTCGCGTGTAATCTGTAGCTCGTTACATTCAGTGAGCATGGTTCAGACCCTTGTGGCTCCTGGGAGGTTGCTGAGGAGTATATGCACGGTTCTTCAGTATTGCCAAGGTGGTCTCCTATAAAAAAACCTGCAAAATATTTGCAAAAATAGCGTGTGATTATGTACCTAAAGAGCCTTTCCACAACAGACCAAATGAAGATTACATGGGTGATATCCAGGCTGCTGTTTCCTAATGCTGACATTGGGATTTTGCAACATTAACATTTTTTACTGCTTGTATAGGTGCAAAATAACTTTAAACATAGTAAAACTGAATGCATTGTATTGTATCTGGATATTTTATGTGGCTTTTAATAATCTTTTCTTTTCTTCCAGTTTTCTAATAAGCTGGTAGCTCAAGTAGCCTGTGACGTTCTTCAGCTGCTGGTTTCTTACTGGCAAAAGCTTCAGAAGTACGAATCCTCTCTGTCCAGAAAAATTACTGAAGTACGTCACTTTCTTTAAAACGTCTGTATGGAAATCATTTGCAAAATTGTCTCAATTCCTTAGTCCTTACTTGAGCTACTGTAACTGTGACTTTATGTTACCTTTTTCTTTCTTTGCAGTTATTGTTAGATGTACCTTCTGTAGTCCTAGGACCAGTGTGCTTCTCTCGTTTGTAGTGATTTATTTCCAAAATCTCCATAAAACTTTCCGTTTCACTCGGACATTGAGTACAAGGGCAGTTAGATGCTCCTAAGAGAATTGCACCTTTTTTGTACCCTGTTCAAATGAAGCTCATGTTCTATCTTTATAGTGAAAGAAGTTAAATGTCTTTCTGGAACTCTGTTTACATTTCCATGTAGATCCTTGTGGCCACTATTGCATTTCTTTTGCCAAGTGCTGAATACTCCTCTGTGGAAGCAGATAAAAAGGTATGTCGGTGAAAGGAGCAGGCTCCATTCTTTGTGCTGTTCAGGGTCGTTATTAAATGAAGTCGCTTGGAACCAGAGTTGTTTTTTAAACTTTCAAACTCATACCTTTAATTTTGGGTGAATTTAACAGACTACACCTAAATACCACGCTACATGTTTCTGTTTAGTTCATAGTTTCACTGCTGCTTTGCTTGTTGGATTGGTGTATGGCACTACCCATGAAAATGCTACTGGAGCCAGTGTCTGCTGGTGTTCTTGAAGATCAACATGCATCCAAAGCTCCTTTACTCGACTATATTTATAGAGTGAGTATGAAGAAAGAACATGATTGTGTCTAGATGTTTAAAGATGCCTCTCACAGATGTTGTTAGGCACAGAAGCGTTTTCAGTAAGCTGTAGAGTATCATGAATCCTCACAGCGTGAGCAGAAGTCATACAGATGAGAAGTAAAGAATGTAAAATGATAAGACGATAACATCAGAGGTGTACAGGAGAGGGTGGTGAAGAGAGAAAGGTAAAATGCCTAAAACAATGAGTCAGGGAAAATCTTTGCAGAAATACTTGAATTATTTGAAATGGGCTGTTAAAGTACAAAATAAGTCCTGAAGTGAGCTGTTAAGTACAAAGTAAGTGCTGACAAAGGGTATTATTTTAAAAAGGCTGTATTTAGACACAGGTGTGTTTTTGTAGCATGTCCGAGTTTTCACAATGCACAAGCTATGGTGGGTCACTCCTCGCTGAGTGTTTGAGCGGGTACTGTAGTGTACGCTGCATTACTTCTTCAGCGTCATGCTTGTCTGCCTGCAGGTTCTGCACTGTTGTGTGAATGGCTCCAGCACATATACTCAGCAAAGCCATTACGTGCTGAGTCTGGCAGACCTATCGTCCAGTGATTACGACCCGTTTTTGCCACTGGGGAATGTCAGGAGCTCTGAGCCAGCCCAGTGCCACTCCTCCGTGGATCTGGGCAACCTGCTCACTGTCGCCGAGGGTAAGAGAGTTCACAGAGCATGGTGAGGACCAGTGTGTCAGCATTCAGCAGCTAGGCAATAAAGCTTTCCAGGTTATACCTCTTCTCTGAAAAGGCACTCCTCCTTACTGTGCGTAGCAATTGTGCCTTGAAAACTGGGCAGCGCCCTTTTTTTAATGAATTTCAGTTGCCTTTGTAATAGGATGTTCAAGTTTGTTGCTGTTGCTGACGTTGCACTCTACAAAGATCACAGGAAAAAGAAAATGACACTAAGGTGCTCTATAGCAAGAACCTTGTACAGAGGTGGGATAGACCAAGAAGCTGGTTTTGCCTTTGGTGCTACTCGTAATTCAGCATATAGAATTAAATCCGGCAAGTAAGATAAGCCCCAAATCAATCTTCTTTCAGAAGCACACAGCTGCCCTTGAATTTTGCAGTAGAAATGATTCTATTGTCGTAGATAATTTGCATGGTCCAAGAGATTTGAGAAGAACATGTATGATTTGGACCAAATTCTGCAGCTGCATGCATATGCCATTCCTGCCGATTCATAATCTACCTGTGTCTAAAATGAAAAGAGATTATTTGGATCTAGGTACATTATGTTAATTACTTTATAAAGTCAACCTAAAAGTATGCATCCAAACATAGGAAATAATTTATCTCGAAGCGATTTGTCATAGACATCATCTTTATTTCAAACACTTGTTAAAAATAACCTTTAAAAGAATGGCTGCTCAACTATGAGTTAAGTCCATTTTAAGTAATTTCATATGTTAATATGAATTAACGCATTTCTGCAGGAGAATCCAAAGTACAGATGCAACGCGAAGTTGTGCGACATAATGCTGGATTGGCAGTGATGCCTAAAAATAGTAATTTCCAGGGTTTGATTCTGTAGAATTTTTCAGTCCCACAGCCTATTTTCTTTGGTTTTGTGTCTGTACTTTTAATTTTAACAAAAAGGTTAAAAACATTAAAACGCTGCTACACAGATTGCTTGCTGAGTAGGACGTGTTGTGAATAGCAGGAAGATCAAGTTACATGTCAGGCACATCTTGTCATTTTAGGTAGAACGAGATGTTTCTCATCTTAGATGTGTTAGTGCCCTGCAAGTTCTTTGATTTGCTTGTTTTTGAAAAAGATTCATTCAGATATCTAATCCAGGGGGATTCAGGAAAAGAATGAAAAGCCTTTTTTTAACGAGAGGAGGCTGAAAAATTTTGGCTTTTGGGGGCTAACAGAAGGCTGAAAAGGGATATACTTGTTGTTTAAAAGTGCATTAGAAGGTATAAATGCCAAGGAAAGAGGAAAACACTATAAAGAAAAATGGGTTTAAACCGAATACGAAGGAAAACTGGAAATTCAGAGGTTTCTGCCTATAGAAGGGGTAATACTGTGGAAGAACATTCCAGTAGGAGAAGTGGAGGCACAATGTAACTCAGAGCACGATCGATTTATGAAATAACTGATGTGTTCACCTGCACTGAGGGGAACATCTTGGGATCCAGCAAATCTCTTCCTGCCTCAGACAGCAAACTTTGCCACCATGCTGCTGGAGACCTAGAAGCATTGGTTTTTAGTTGCAACTCTGCTTCACCTTTGCTTCTTGTGTGGTCCCTCTCTTGCTACGATAGCTGTGGGGATGTCTGTGGGAATACAGGCGGTAAGGAGAAACACCATAACCTGCCACCTGAAACCAGAGTGACAGCGGGCGCGGTGGCATCAGCGGGCAGGACTTTGCGTGTTGTGCGGAGTCCTGGATGGGACTGTAGTCGACATGTCAAAGGGCACATGGTAAAATAAAATGAAATGTGTAACAGGTAGAATTCCTTGGAAAGCGATTATAAGTAGCTTCTGAACAGGAAGGATTAGGAAGACAGCTAAGGCAAGCTTCTGAAATATGACCGAAATTTGCAGGTGACCTCTTCAGTTACCAATGGCTGCTTTTATTGATCTGTTGTCTTTCCACTGATCCTTTTAGAGAAGAGGAGGAGGAACTTAGAATTGATACCTTTAACGGCGCGGATGGTTATGACTCACCTGGTGAATCACCTGAGCCACTACCCGCTCAGTGGAGGCCCTGCCATTCTCCACAGTCTCCTTAGCGAGAACCACGACAACTCCTACGTGGAGTCCTCCGAGCTGTCCTCAGAAGTCTTCCGGAGCCCCAACCTGCAGCTCTTCGTGTTTAACGACAGTACTCTCATATCTTACCTCCAAATCCCCGCAGAGAAGACGACGGACACCGAACCGGCAGCAGCCCCCTCGGACGTAAGGGTAATTGTCAGGGATATCTCGGGGAAGTACTCTTGGGATGGCCGAATATTGTACGGGCCTTTGGAGGGCTGCCTTCCGCGGCAGAGCGCAACGAACACGTTTGTGATCTCGGGCAACCCTGAACACCACTTCATTTCCCAGAAAGACATTTCTCAGGTGGAAGAAGGAGAAGATGCTCTTGACCAATTGCTGGAAAAGGTTGGTAACACCAGTCCTGAATGCCTTTCACATCCCCAGCGAAAGCTAAACGAGCCGTCGCCGCCACCCTTTGGTGTGAGCTATGACCAAGAGAATGCGATCACTGAAGCCTTGATGAGGCAGAGCGCCCAGGAAAAAGAGTATATATTTAAATGCAGCACGGACTTGAGTATGAAGGTGTCCCACCAAGAAGAACCCTGTCCTGCTGAACCTCAGGCGTCCTTTTATTTCTGTCGGCTGTTGCTAAATGACTTGGGAATGAACTCCTGGGATAGAAGGTAGGAAGAGAAGATTCAGAACATGTTTACAGTACTATTACTCTTCTCACTTCTCCCCCCAAACATGTATACACTTAAGAAAGCGAGAATTATACAGCTGGGTGGTAGTCAGAGCATACTTTTGAACTTTTACATATACCTGCTTCAGTGATTATTTTAACTAGACATCTGCAGATTGTTCATCATAATAATTTAAAAAAAAAAATCATTTGAACCATGCTAATTTGGTTTCCTTCTCTTAGGCATTTCAATGAAAAAATACGTGTCTGTACTGTGTTGCATTTTCCTTTAAATCTTGTTTTATATATTTATAGAAAAAGCTTTCATCTTCTTAAGAAAAATTCAAAGTTGCTGCGAGAACTGAAAAATCTGGATTCCCGCCAATGGTAGGTAATGTTTACTAAACACACCATTGATAAGGTCAGTGTTTCCAAAGAAAGAATAAGTATGTCACCAAAACCAAAACGTCATTAAAATTGCATGTGCTAGCAATACAAATATTTGTGTGAAAAATGGCTTGTTTGAGTTCTGTAGCCTGAATGGATGAGCTATTTTTACTGGTACTGTATACATAGAATTCAAAAGCAGTAGCCGATAATAAGACACAGCAACCTATTTCCTCTTTTCTGTAGTGGGGAGGGGAGGGAAGAAGTTGCAGAATTTTTTGTGACCTTGGCTCAGCTCCCACAAAGGACTACTTTCTGCAGGGGGATCCCTGTGTCAGGAGCCGCATTTCAAGGGCTAATCTCCATACAGTTCCTCTACAGCCGGGTAGTGGCAGAAGAACGTTCTGAATACTCTGTTTTACTTTTCATTCCTTGACATATAGCTATGTGAAAAATGTCTGCAGCCTTAGAGTTCTGATTTTCTTGTATCTCAACAATTTTCATATCAAATCCACTCAGCTTGTTTTCAAAGCAGCCAGCTGTCGCTGCCAGCCTTGTAAAACAACGCAGGATTGGAAAGTCAATAATGTTTTCTTCTTTCTCATATATCATCACCCTGTTTCTAAAATTCTGTAGGTCAAATCATGCTCCTCCCATTAACACCTGTGCAATCTTACTGTCATTGGCAAGGTTGCACAGATGTAAGCCATTAAACCCTGTAATTGGAACCTGGTCATCAATTCTTTTGCTGATGCACAGAAGGAATAGGCTTGTCTCCACTCTCTGAACTGTGGTGTGTCTGCAGCGTGGTCATGGGGGAAAAACTGGTGAAAATGTGTTTCTGCAACTGAAACTGGGTGACGTGTTTGTGTGCATAGAGGAAATGGACATGTAGAGTTAAACGTCACCTACACGGGTGGTCACCTGTTCGTAGCTTTTGAGTGCAGGTGATATAAAAAAATCATTTTGAGCTAAAACTTCTTCAATTTTCATTTCTTTTTATATCTAATTGCAGCCGTGAAACTCACAAGATTGCAGTGTTTTACATTGCGGAAGGGCAGGAGGACAAATGTTCAATACTGTCCAACGCAAGGGGAAGCCAGGCGTATGAAGATTTTGTTGCTGGACTGGGCTGGGAGGTAATAGTCATAAAGATTAGGCAAGCGAACGTAGTGACCTACGAAAATCAATGTAAGATGGTTAAAATAGGTAAATGGGAACAAAACTGCTTCTATCGCTGCATATTTTTTAAGTCTCAAAAAGAAAAAAGGATAAATTTTAATGCACACTAATATTTAGCAGTACTTAAAAGCTTACCTTTTTAGTGGAATTCTGTAAATCCACATACTACTTTGGATGGATGCATCCTTCCTGTTGCTGATGGACAGGTGGTGCCGCAGTGGGTATTGCTGCTTTCCATATCATTAAGAGCTATAGCATAATTTTACCTTAACTGTAGTTCTTTTTAACTTTTCATGCAGTCAGAGCACTTACCCAACCGTATGACTGCTTTACGAAGGACAAAACCGTTTGGTTTTAGTTTGTGGTGTTGAAGTGGTGTGCCAGTAAGCTAAATGGCATGAACATTTATGGGGTTTGGGCATATATAGTAGCTGCATTTCATGTTTAAGCATTTAAGTCACATAAGGTCTGCAGGGAGAGGTAGCATCCTCAGACTGATGCAGTTGGGAAAACAAACGAGCTTTTGGAACCACGCTTGTCTTCAGAGAGCCATTTCTTCTGAATAATCTTCTAAAATAATTTCTTCTAATGTTTTTCTTCTTGTACAAATCTTCAAATTATTTTGCAGTTTTTCTGATTGTATTTTCTCTGCACTTTATAATTACTTCTTGCTGCGTGTGCTCTGAGTGGGCTTGCGAAGCTGCGCGTAGCCCTTAGAGCAGCTGTGCGTGACAGAATGCTTTTGCTTCCTTGCTGCTGTTTGCTGGAAGGAAGGTAAAATAGCCATGTAGGTAATGACTCAGTACCTAGTTAAGAGGTGTTTACTTTTAGTAAATGTCAAACACAGGAATGGGAAGCACAGTTCTAACGCAAAGATCACAAACCCGTAGGGGAACATTTCTTTTTCTCTGGGATGGCTACAGAGTTCTGGAGTGGTAAATTCACGAAGCCTTGATATATAAATAAATACTGACTATTCATCAGTCTTCTCAAATTTCTTCTAATTATAACTTTCAATCGATCAGGTTGATCTTTCAACACATGGTGGGTTTATGGGCGGCCTGCAGCGCAATGGTAGCACAGGACAAACGGCACCCTATTACGCTACCTCTACCGTGGAAATAATTTTTCACGTGTCTACAAGAATGCCATCGGATTCAGATGATTCACTGACCAAAAAGGTAAACAATTTGCAGTGTATTTCAAAGCGTTGTCTCTGGTCTTCAAGTGCTTAAATTTAAGTTTAAACTGAAAACAGATTGTGCTAAGTGGTCCTAGCAGGCCGTCCTTGCTGTGCCACATGGTAGTCTGCAGCTACATTATCTGAATTAAATGGCATCTCAATTCTGGATTCTGAAACACAGTTAACATTTCCATGGTAGCCTCAGATACCACCATTAGCAGTAATATTAGCAATAATTTCATTTGTATGTTGTCTGCCTGCCAAGACTGTTGTAGTTTGGTAGAAAAAAACAACCAAACGCAGCATAATAAAACCTTACAGATGAATCGTCCAGCGTGTAACAGAAAAGAAGTGAAAGAGAAGTGACAAGCATAGTACCAAAAGCAGCCGGCTGATATTTAAAGCCATTATCCAGTTATTCACGAATCTGACAAGCAGACTCTGCTTCAAAGGTGGCCAGAACCCAGCCCAAAATTTTGTTGGTATCAGTACTTAATCGTTTGTCTTTCCTAACAAGGAGTGGTTTGAGATTATGGTGCTTGCCAACTGCTGCTTAGAGTCAAAGAAGATTTTAGGTGCATACCAAATCTTTGCCTTTTTAATTAGGATTGGCAACTTGTCCTACATCGGTTGTTAACGTGCATTAATAATGCTACTACAGCCATCCAGTCACCACGTGGTACTATTGTGCTCTGAAAATTATCTATAAAGATGTCACTGGGTGATTGTATTTGTCCGGTTAGCTTCCAAATAACACGTGCTTTTCCTTGAAATAAGGTGGAATTTCTGATTACCGGTCGTGAAGACTTGCCCAGCATTTAATAGTAAAGCTAAATGCTTTCTTTTTTATTGCGATATCTGTCATTTAAAAAAATTCAACAAAATTACATGTTTCTCTCTATGTATGCAATTCATTCTCTTTGTATTAGTGGATTTACATGGCTATGGGAAAAAGTGAAATCTGAGTACTTTAGGATAGCGAAGTCGGGCTGTGGTACGTACTAAGAGGCTGTATAGTCTCTGTCACTTTACCAAGGTAGGACTCCCTGTATTTTTATTGTTCCTGGCCAGTATTTATCTAGCTGCTAGTTAGAAGTCCAGTGATAAAAGCTTTATGGTTTCCCTAGGCAACGTATTCCTATGCTCCACTTTCTGTACCATGAGAAAATGTCATGTAGCATCTACTTTGCTTCAATATAAGCCCATTTATTCTTACTTAATTCCGCATAGATATGAATGAGAACAGCTCATTTTGCAGCAGACTTACTCATGGTGGAGAGCTGCTGCCATGTCTTTCCCAGTCTTATTTTTCCTACACAAATTTTGGTTGTTTAGTCTAATCTTCCCGTGTAAATCATCGTTCCTGGATTTTATGGAAGCATAGCAAAGGCAGTGAAAGATTGTCTAGCTGTTGAGTAATATATCACCTGGGAGAGGAGGAAGCAGAGTCTGACAGAGCTACCACAAGAGGTAAAAATGGGGTTTAATTGCAAACAGTCTATTTTACCAGTTCTCTGAATTCCCACCCACATTAGGGATTAACACAGACATTGACAGAGTCTGGTTATTCTATTTAATTGTCTTCCCTATGTTTGCTTTAAGATAATTTCTTCTTTGTGAGAAAGAAAAAGCAAAAGCATTTAGTAGTTGCCAGCCTCCAAGTCTTGAAGTGCTAGGAAACAAGGCCAGCTCCAGTACATATTATCCACAGAAAATGCCACAAAGTAATTGCTTTAAGATTTAAAAAAAAAAACCTTAAATCTGCTACAGGAATGGAACCCTGCAGGGATCAAACTGTGTATTCCTGTAAAGGAGGACCAAGCTCTGAGCAACCTAACGGCCCTCGGGAGCTGGCCCCACTGTAGGCAGTGGGTGGGACCAGATGACCTCCAGAGATCTTTGTTAATGTATAATCTCCCACGGTTCTGTCCTTCTGCACAGAATATTTTGTTTAATTTGTCACAGCTTTTTTGTAGGCAAGCATGTATTTCTGTGCAAATTAGCGTAGACGTCTTAACAAATTTTACAAAACTGCAGCTAGGAGTGGAGGCAAGAAGCGTTTCAGAAGCACTGTAAGATTTCTGGAAGATTGATAGTTCTGTAATTCTTTGAAAATGCTGATGGATGAACGAGCCTGCATTTGAAACCAGTGTTTTGAGCATGATTATATATCCAAACCATTTCTAAAGACAAGATTAAACATCCTGCTGGAACCCTTATAACCCTAAAGTGTCCCATTTCTTGAAATTTCACGTGTGAACCTCAGCTGTGGAGGCTGTTTAGAAAATGGATAAAGGCAAGTACATTGACGCTTCAGCAGCAAAATTCCTCAGTCTGCAGAAGTTCCATGTTGATTTTGGCAACCTTTGCATGTGCAGACCGCGGCCGGTGCGTGCACTTGAAACACGTCCCTGCCTGCAACGTACTCTTAAACAAGAGGAAAATGTAGTTATTTCCCCCACCTGTCGATCCTGCGCTTGCGAATTCTGCAAGACCTGGTTAACAGAGTCACGATCAAGTGCAATGCTGCATCTGAGATCGTGGCGACTCTCAAGGTTGTCACAAGTACTCTAATTCCTCCGCTGGCTCACTGAACAGTTAGTGCATGCTGGGCTTAGGTCCTCACCTCAGGGTATTGGGGCAGTATGGCCAGGTTAAAAAGATTATTTTGATGTTTATTGCTTGGTTCCGTTAATGCCTCTTTTTCCTAGCAGCATGTGGGAGGAAGGCAGATTACAATGTTGTCGGTCAGTGCCCGCTCCATTTTAAAGTTTGCTGCGAGAGAACTGTGCATTGTGTCAGAGGACAATATTAGTGGGATGAGAAAATCTTATCCCATTGCCAATCAGGATGCGATGGGGGCCACAACTTCTTCTCCTTGCCTTCCCCCTGCTTCCATCAGATAGGGTTGCATGGATACTATCTGGGATCTAAGGTCCCCTTATCTCTGAAATCTCTGTCATTTCTGTGGTTTCTTCTCTGCTTATTTTGCCTACAGACAGGCGAAAAGAATTCAATACCAATCAGCGTGCTTGGCTCGCAAGCTCCAGAGCTGAACAGAAGGTCTTACCACCTGCTGGCCAAGGAAGTAGTACAGCAGGCCATAAATTCTGTGGGCTGGGGAATTAAGCAGATGCAGTAATTTTACTTAAATATGTTACTATGGTTCTTTATCTCTACTGAACACAAGAGGATAAATTCATTTCTGGTATAAATTCACAAGAAGAGCAGCACTTCCACTGAGTATGAACTTGGCCCCTTATTTTTGTGCAGTACAGTTGTAATTTGCAGTTTGTATGCCTTTGACATATACGCTGACGTATTATATTGCTCATTGGGGGGGAGGAGAGAGAGGAAAAAAACCCTCTCCAAATAAGGCTTAGCCCTGGAAGAAATCTTTTCTAGTGGAAAACAAAATTCAGCTGCTATCTGTTGCTGCTGTATGGTTCAGCATCACTGCTTCTAAACTTTTTTTTTTAATCTGGCTGTCTCGTGGCAGGAACAAAAATCAATCACAGTAACAGCATCCTACCTTCCCCTGTCTTGTTCTACATAAATTGTACTGAACGGTTTAAAAATGAGCTGCAAAATATAAGTGATTTTTTCCATCTTCTCCATTGTCATAGCAGAACTTTTTCAATTCAGAGATCTGGTTGCAACCCCATACTGAACTCTTGCTCCTTCGCTGCAGAAATTTGTTAGCTAGAGCTAGATTAGATTTTTAGCAGCTAATCTAACTGCTGTAGGGGTTTGCAAAGTGGGGACAGGGCTGTGCTATTGGATTTGTCCAATTCATTTGACTCCAGGACTATAATTGCACTTATGTCTTACAAGGCTTTTATAGCCTAGGGCTGGCGAGCAGCAGAAAAACAAATTGGCAGTGATACAGTAAGAGTGAAAGGGAATGAAAGGCACACATTATCAGTCTCCAAGCAGCACTGTTCTGGCAGGAAGTTTCGTGGTTAATTTACAAATAAAACTTAGATTTTAGGATGGGTACGCTGTCAGCCAGACAATGGGGATGTCAGGCCCGACTGTTACTTAGCAAAAGTAGCAGCCATGCCTCCCCAAAAGCAGAAATTCTTCAGTCAAACAGACGACTCCTCTCTGGAGCCAGCTGGCTGTGTAATGCAATTAGCAGGGAAAGGAGGTCAGGCCATGAGGTGTGTACCGTGACCAGTGGCGGCGGCGGCGCGTTGCCTGGCAGGCAGCGTGCAGCCCGGCCGAGGCGGGGAGCCTTGAAAACTATTTGCCCAAGCGAAGGGGAGCAGCGGCGCTCGGCGAGCCTCCCGGCGCGGAGGTGGGCTGCGCGGCTTCTGGAGCTGCTGGCTGCGCTCCGGCGCCCGCGTTGGGGCTGAGGAAACGCGGGCCAGATACGATGAACGACGGCGTGACGCATGTGGGCAGCTGTACGCTGACCCAGCTTCCAGGCGCTGAGTGCTCGGCGTAGCTGCGACACCAAGCCGTGGCGGTGTCTGAGCTTGGGCAGCTGAGAACGTGTGCACTTCGTTCGTGTTGGCGAAACTGCTCTTATGTGCAGCCTAAAAACCCGTGCGCTGTCAGCTCGCTCGGGGAGGAGAAGCAATTGCAATTTCCCTGAACATTTGTAGAGAGATTGGTCAAGTCTGCAGTAAACTTAAAAAAAAATCTGACTGCTTGTGCTCGAGCTGGTCTGTTGTTTGGGTTTGCTTTTTAGCATATATCTATTTCCTGGCTGCTTTGGGATTTTTTTTTTTTAATATAGTTTTTTCTTCCCCTCCCCAAGCTTCATGGAGAGCATGGCAAGGGACTCTGGCTCCAAACGCATCATCTGCATTGCGTTGGACTTTAAGGAAATCTCGCTGGTGTCCTTCAGGGTACTGAGTCTACCCCACAGCTCATATTTGAATGAATAATACAGGAGAATAGCAGCTGGTTAGTTGTCACTGATAAGATTATCATAATGTTTATCAATTAAATTAACTTTCAATAACATTTTTGATTAATACTGATTTATATTTGTAATGTTATACCTTATAAATATGATAATTAAGGATGCATGACCTGAAAACAATGGCAGTAGTAAGTCAAGCTTTAACAGGAGTTACTCTCACGCGATGAGGGTTGTAGCAAAGGTAGTAATTTATTATCACATGCTGTTTGCAAGATTTCGAGCTCATAGCCATCGCTTCCTGCTCAAACAAGCACAGCAAGCCTCAGTTGAGCTAACTTCTCCCTGGTTACTGAATTCTGTTCTCTTGGATGCGATATAAGTACAAAGCGCTTTGGGATTCTTCTGTATGAAAAGTATTTGATTATTATCAGAATAGTTCCTTGTGATTTAAAAAGGGTCTCTTAAGGAGTGTTTGGACATATTTTGATTTCTATTTCTATAGCGGCATGTGCGATTTATCGCTCCCAAAGCAATAGGCAAGGCAGTACAGAGCCTTTTCTTCACGGTTAGTCTCCGTAGAAAGACGAGCTGTGTTCAGCTTGTGAATTGCCCTGTGCGACTGGACAATTGCATCACCTTACAGAATTCTGTTTCCGTATGTATTTGGGCTCTCTAAAGCAGAGGTTGCTAAGTACCGCTGTCGTGGGCTTTCTCTGTGTTGCGAAGCTAGTGCCAGAACTCACTCCAGTATCAGGATGCGTTGGGTTCAGCCTGATAAATTGTGGGCACTGCTTACAAATACATCGCCGTTGGGCTGCTCTGAATACAGCTGGCGTGAGCCGGGTCCTTCCTTCGCTCAGCTTTCACAGAAAATTACAGCTCAGCTTCGGCTGTGCGCGGAATAGCCTTGGCACTTAGGTCCTCAGTATGTATAACCTGTTGTGCACAAAGTCTTGTAGCCAGACGGATTTTTGGTTTTTTAAAGCTTTGCATCTTGCTTTTAATCGCTGTTATGGTGACCTAGCTGTATCTGTTCACAGAAAGTGAAATCAGGATGTTCGTCGTACGTGTAAATTACCGCTTAGTTTTGCGTGTATCAGTCTGCACTGTGATGTTACCAACCGAAGTGTTTTCTTGGATGTTGCTTTATTTGTATAATGCACAGAAATCAGGGCGACCATGAGAACAGTAATTTGTACTGATTTTTGTACATGTAAGCTCTAGTAATAGTATTGTTAATGTGTCTGTGTTTTTATAAGACATAAATGATTTGCATTTTCTTCAAACAGAATTAAAAATGTCTTTTATTCTTTGGTGTTTCATTTAAGATAAGCTGACAATCTATGTCACTCTATGAACTTAGCTTTATTTTACTCTGCTAGAGTATAAACTGTAGGCAAAGTTCAGTTTAACTTTTTGATTGTCATAATGTATTATGGTTTTGCCCTGTTTCGGTTACAACTAGGGTACAATTCGCCACCCAATATGTAGGAGTGAAGCCTTTATTTTTAAAGGCGCTACCTGGTCCTGAAAAGGGAAAATTGAGTGGCACAATATGGGCTGATCCAGGAGATTACTTTGTTGTTATTTACCAAGGAAAATCATGACCTTTGTTTTTGTTTCTTTTTCTTCCTTCCCCACCCGCACGGAGACAGTGAAGAAGGCAGAGCTACGTTTTGGCTTCTTTGTTAGGTCTATTGTGCACATTGTTCCAGGGGCTAGCACTGAACTGGGGGTGGGGGCGGGGGTGTCTTTTAAGCTGTAAGTGGGACTTAAATTCTCTTTACGCTTTGGGCTGGCATTCTGCATGTGGATTAAATTTTAACTTTAAAGCTTACAGTTGAAACTATTGTGCGTAGCTTGTACGTGATTGCCAAATACTTTTTGCCATCTGTTAGATCACCTCCAGTTCCTCCAGTAACAAAGCAAACACACAGGCTTTCAGATGCATTTTGTATATGTCACATTTAAATTTTATCCGTACTTTATGCAACTCTGCTCTAAATTAAAAGGTAACTCCCGCAGTATTTCCCAGTCTTCTCTGATTCACATTGCTCAGGTATTTTGCGTACATTTTTCAAACAAAAGTCCTCTCTGGACAGAGTCAGGAAGGGAGATATTTTTAATGTAATAAATTCAGTGATAGTGGTACACAATGGGAATCTTCTTGACATCCTGAGTCAAGGCAGTTCATATTTCTGTGACAGCTACCTTATTTTAGCTGAATATGATGTTCTGTTGGTTAATGTTTTGTCCTAGTAATTCAGATTTCCATCTTAAATTATTGTAGGTAATGTACATTTACATAGCGTGCTAATGGCTAGTTTGATAATTACTTAATTAAGCCATCAGACAACAATGCGTTCTGAATGAAGCAAATTATTTAGCTGGTCTTTTCATGAGCAACTGGAGAAAAACAATATTTTAACTTTTTCTATAATGAAATATTTCTACTATTGAGCATTGTAATTCAATTTGTAAGCCATGACCCCTCATAAACTGTTGTTATCACTCTGATTAATAAAGAGCCAATTTGCTGTTGCAGCTTCGTCACTTGGGAAATGATGAGGTTCACATCGTCTGGTCGGAACACACCAGGAACTACCGCCGAGGCATTATACCAACAGATTTTGGAGATGTTTTAATCGTTATTTATCCAATGAAGAATCACATGTTTTTCATAGAGATAATGAAGAAACCGGAGGTATGTTTTGACTGCTTTATGGGGTCTGTCATATGTGTTATGCAAGTGACCAACTGTTTTGTTGCTTAAATAAAGCCCAGTGTTTTACGGTTTGGGGCGGGGGGTTCCCAGCAAATACGAAATATAATCTGTCCATCTCAGTTTAAAGGCGTGCTGAGCAATGAGCTTTTATTTTAAAACCAGAATTATTAATAGCGATCAAAATGGCTACTAATTCATTTTATATTCATGCTTAGTGCTGAAAGAAATACTTCAGAATTCTCAACCTGTAGGAGTTATTGTACAAAGAACAACGTTTAAAATCACTGTGAATTTCCAATGTGCAGCAATAAAAGCAAAATAATAAAGATTTAGGGTGCTCATTTGCTATTAATTCACCCCATACGGCTTGGTTACCATCATACGGATGGTACCATGCATAACCTCACACGTTTTTGAGACCATCATCATAATCTCACTCAATGGAATGAGGTAGGCACTGGATACCCTTATATCAAACAAAATATTTGAGGTTTAGTATTCTGTGTTTAAATCATAGTTATGTGACCACATTTTAGACATTTTTTGGAAATAATGGATTTTTTTCTTTGCAAAATGTCAGAGGAGTGTGTGCATGTACATCTGTGCATGTCTAGAAAAAAAAGCTACTTTAATAAATGCTTTTCTGTTACATTATGGATGCAAAAATGTATACAAAATTTACGTTGTGAAACTAATCAGTGTGATAAATACCATTTCCCTTATATGAGGGACAATATTTGTCCAAGAGGAAAACGAGCTGTGGAAAAATGCGTACATCAGGTGACATATTTACCATCTGTGTACAAGGATGTTTGAGCTGCGCATGACAGAGCTAGTAGATATTAACAACTAGTGGTTCGCCAGTAGGCATTTCAAACTCGAAAATTTTTTAGAGGTTGAAATAGTGGGGGGTTTCCTACACTTGATTTGGAGCTCTGCCGTTTACTTCTTGGGAATTTTAGCTTTTAATGTTCCGTCAGGAAAATCAGAATTTAGCGCTAATGAACATGCTTGAAAATTCTACAAGCCAATCGAGAAAAGCTATGTCATCTTACATATTAGTCAAAAATACCCGACGGGCAGAAAGAATAATAGCTAACTGGAAATTTAGTGTTATCCCTACATTTAAAGTACAAACCATTACAATGTAATAAAATTAATCCAGACATTTCCAGGGCAAGTGTGGCTGACCTTTTGTTCACCAGCTACTGACCCCAGGGTGAATGAAAGAGGCTTGCAGAGAGAAATGTCTGTTGTTTGGCTTCAGTCCCTGGTATTTAAATTGCATTCCCTAATCAAATGAAAAGGCTGTCCTCTCTATCAGGTTACAGAATCCATGGCAACATTTGGCCTTTTATATACATAATGTTAGCCTTTTTGTTTGCATCTAAGTAGAGACACCTGGAGCAATGTTAACATTAACCGATTTAGCATTAATAGCTTCATTATATAAGAATTTCTGATCAGATAGCTGTTACTTTTGTTATATTGCTTCAGCTTGTATTGTTTTCATTTTTTATCTCCCTGCTTGGCAACCGGGCAATGATTTGCAAATTTTTTTTGTCTTGATTAATTAAGCAATATAATTATCAGGAACCGTGATGCAGTCTTTGCTCGACAAAGCTTCTGAGAGAAGACAATAGTAAGTCTGTTAGTGTGAATGCATTCCACGCGTCACAGATGCATGAGGATATTCTGAACAATGAGACGAAAAGCTGCCTGCAAAAGAGGACAAAGAATGCCAGGCAGACTCTACACACTGCACATACCGCCAGGGACATACTGCGGGTTCCCTGGGACACAGATGCCTCGTTAGATTGCAGCTAGTCATCAGAGATTAATTCTCAGCCATTTGGTACAATAATTTACCCATTCCCCACTCTTTTAACTAGTGCTGCTTGCTATAGAGGGGAAGCCTTTGTGCTCAAAAGGTTTATTTAACCTTGCCTACTTTTACTGCATGCGACAGAAATAATTATTTTTACTTGGAAATTGTAATGAAGCAGGTGTTTGCAGTGGGCTGAATATTAGTTTTTGTTCTTGTGGATAACTTGCATTGACATTTGGAGTACTCAGGGAAGGGAATGTTTCCCTTTACTCTTTTTTCCTTTTTTTCTTTTTTTATTTGATTCCTGTCAAAGCGTAATATATTTTTTGTAACAGTTCAAAACACTGTTCTCCTCAAGTGGGTATTTAATACCAACTTAGAGAGGAGTGCTGAGCAGGGAGCATGTCCCTCTGCATGCAGTTGGTCTCCCCCCCCGAGCTCCTCGTTAGGGCAGAGCCCCTGTACAGATGGAAGCTGACGATATGCGAGTCCCATTGACTTTAATGACCCTCGGCGTGGCCGGTAGATCTGCTCGGGAATTAATAATTCCAAGCTTTGTGTCCACGCGGACGTATGGTCCGGCTGTGTGTGTGCTCCTCGTATGACAGCGGGCTCCGCGGAGCCCGAGCCTGCCGGGGAGCAGCGAGGTCTGCTGGCTTCGCCGCGGCTGTAAGGCAGGGCAGCGACACCGTTGCGCGTCTCCAGAGGGTTAGCCCCGCACGTCGAAAAGCTACCAATCACTCTGGGCAAATGCTGCTCTTGGCTCTGGTTTCACATGGGCTATGCTTGCTTTTCTCTGGCAACGTAAAATCGGTCGCTCTCGGATGGAGCCGCTTCCACCCTTCGCATTGTTTTCTTCTTCCACCTGCCAGCGTGTGCCAACTTTGGGTTGTGACGGAGGTGTGCTTCTTGACAAAACATGTGCCTAGGACCCAGTTCTTGACATCATCGGTTTGGTTATTTGAAGCGTGCTTCCTAGTTTCATGAAAGTCACTCCAAAGAGCACCCGCTGCACCTTTACCTCTACACCGTGGGGACAGGGTTCAGGGATGCTAAGGAAGGCTCTCAGGTTTTACAGGTTCAGCTTGAATTAGCCTGTTTTTCTGTTTAAAAGGAGTTTTAGAGTAAAGTACAATTTGTTGCAGTTTGACTATTAAACTTTCAGAGAAAACAGTTATTAAACTGTTTGTTTTAAAGTGTCCCATTGGAGATATTTTTGATAAATTTGCTGGAGAGTGCCCACTAAAAGACTTTTAAAAACATGAGTGTGTGTATATACGTGTATGTATTTATATAGACACATCCATAAGGAGTATAAAATATACACGCCTTATCTCTATTTTAAGTATATAAATCCTGTAATACTGTGTTAAGAAAATCTGCCGCACTCCCTAAATTCCAGGTGGTTTTGAAACGGTGAAACAGGGTCCTGCAAGCAAAAATGGCTTGTCAAAAAGCCTGACAATGAATTTCCCTGTACGGTAGCATACGTGAGCGCTAATCTGACTTTTAATATCTGGTATTTATATGTTGGGATAATTGCAATACTGGTATGTACTTAACCTCCTTATCTGTACTTACATAAAAACATAGTTTTACATATTTTTTTCTCCTTTGTCAATACTTGTAAGCAGAGTATGTGTTTAATTTCACTTGGAAATGTTATTGTTTAAAGAGGAAAAACTTGATGCTCTAGAACACTATCACTTTGGTGGCATAGATTTTCTGGCTGTCACTTTTCTTCCCAACTGCCCCGAAAGTAAAGCTAACGTTAAAAAAAAAAAAAAGAAAAAAAGGCAAGCCTACTATGGAAACATTTTACACTAATCTGTTTTTTGGGGGGCGGGTAATTATTTTAAGTAAAGGAATGACAAAATAACTGTGTGAAAAGACAGCTGTCATTTGCAGATGTTATATTAAAACCAAATTTCTTCTGTAATTCATTGCCACTTCTAATTAGAGGAATTCCCTAGATGCAGGGGATTTATATTATTCCCTTTGTCCATTTATTGAATGACTGTCACAGTCACCCAGAAGCAGTTGCAGAAGAATAATAGGGGGTATTTATTTATGTGATAAGCCTCTGTACAGATGGAAAAAAATCCATAGCTTAAATATTGATAATTGCTGCTAGCTTCTGTTCAGGGTTCTGCTTGGGGTTTGGTTGGTTGGTTTTCTGGGTTTGATGTTTGTTTGGGTTTTTTTGTTGGGGTTTTTCTTTTTTGTTCATTTTGAGTTTGTGAAAGGGAAATGAGTTCGACTACATGTAAGTACTAAAATTTATTATTTATTCAAGCATTAAAATTTCCTGGGTTTGACACGGGAAAGTCTGTTACGTGTATGCAATTCCAGACATTTCTCACTTTTATTAAGTGTCTCTTTTACCTAGTATAGCCTTTATCTGGAGAGCCATATGTCACCAAACAGCATGATATGGTGGTTTCCTCTGGAGGTAACACTGACGGAGCAGTGTGTTAACACCGTGACACGCCGTGCTGGGACAGACCTGTCTCTGCCTGTCCCAGCCGTGTTTACGGAGACTGCCTCTGAGAGGGGGTAGTTTTCCGCCATCCCCTCTGCTCTCCACAGACCCCATTATCTTGGACCAGCTCAATTTTGTTTTTTTTCTTTAGTGAAGTCCATGGAAGGAGTGTTTAGAGGATTATCTGAAACAAATGCTTCTGTACAAAAACTCCTGCCAATGTCGGATACAACCAGTGAATCAGGGTCTCCTGTTGGGATGCAAGACAGAAACCAGCTCCCGATATCTGCTCAGAATGGAATCTTGGTTTCAAATTCATAGACAAATTTTGTTCATACGCATAACAAGTTCATGTTTACCCAGTGAATACTCTGTGAAATGTGCATATGCCTGTAAAGTATACTCATGGCAATTATGGGAGATTTAAAAACTTAAAAGATCAGGGCATTAATGTCACACTGGAAGTTCCAGTGTGGAAAACAATGTGGTCATACTGTTTTATGGCAAAATAATATACTGGTCTTCTGTAGTGGGTCTGACGCTTGTTTTTCCAGGCGTCAGTAATATGCAAGATACAGCAAGGGTACCCCCGCCCGACCTGCTGGCCTGGCTGGTGGTGGCTCTGCAGCTACAGCCCGTGGCGGCGATTTGTTTCTGCGTTCTCCTGCTGTACTTGCAGGAGTCTCCGTGCCGTGACTTAGAGGGGACCTAGAGCAAGCTCACGCTTGTAATGTAACCGAATAACTTCACTGTCTAGAGCGGGGTAGTGGGAAACTTGCCGCTTCTTGCCTCCCTGGCGCCTCTCTCCAGCAGCAGATGCCTTGCTGTGAAAACCCCCAGCCGCCTGGGAGTCGGGGATGTTGTTTCTGTTGGTGGTTTTGGAAGTTGCTCCTGTGCTCTACGCTAACCGTTCAGCTTCCCTTGGCTCAGCTTTACACGCCTTGTTTTTCTTCTGGGATCCACAGGTGCCATTTTTCGGTCCTCTCTTCAATGGAGCAATCGTGACTGCAAAGCTGCTGCCAAGCCTCATATGCGCCACGTGCATCAATGCCAGCAGAGCTGTCAAGTCGCTCATCCCACTCTACCAGAGCTTGTATCCTTTCCTCCCGCTGGGGCAAGGCTCCCCTTGGTAGGGTTCTTGCTTCTAAATGTTCTTCCGCAGAGAGGTAAGCTGTAGTGAAAATCCTTCCCGTTTGATTTTGTTGGAAAAGGTCAAAGCTTTCTTCGCGTCAAGCTCAATGTTTTCAGTCGTTCACACCCAGTTGCTATCCAGTGTTTTAAAAATAAGATCATAACATGACAAGAGTGTTCTCCCCAGCAGTTTCAGTCTCGCTGGTGGTGGACTTGGACTTAACACGGATGCTTTGAACTGTAAGTAATGATGATACTCGATTTTCTTCCACGCTAACAGTAATTATCTACAGTGTGCATTAGGGTAATACACAGAGCTCAGCTGTATTCTTATCTTGATATTCAAAGAAGTAGTCCAACTGGCTCTGCTTGGACTTACTACATCAATAAGGCAAATAGCATTTGGCCACAGATACAGATGTTTCGGTTCCCGAATTCCAGTTTTATTCCAGCCCTGTCTGTATTTGGATGTTGTCAGAACACATTTCTAACAGTTGCTAGATGGTATGCTTCTCTGCTGCAGAAATTGTAGCACAGACCTTTATTCTTGTCTGATATACAGACTAACAGCATTATTACTGGGTTTCACTTACTCTAGGATTTGCTCACAATGCCGTAATTATGCTAGAAACGTTACGAAGCTTGGTTTGTTAATCATATCGCTTCTCTCGGGGCCAACACTCACAGCATTTTCATTTATTTCGGGGAGCTTTTGATTTGAGTATTTTTCTCACCATATGACTTTGAGGAGGAGTTTGTCAATGAAATGTTTTGATCTTTGGAAGAACATTGATTAATTTGAGGCACGTGTTTTTAAAACAAAATATCCTCAAAATACTGTTGCGGTTTGTTGGGGTTTGTTTGTGGTTTTTTTTTTTTTAAGGGCTAAATTTTATGCAGTATATTTTGCAAAAGTCATCAGAAATTGAAAGTAGCGTTGTGGTTAAATAAATTTCCGTGTTACTCACTTCATTGTGTACTCGTTTCAAAACAAAGACAGTTGGTGGTTGTTGCGTAAGCAGCTGAACGCAATACATCAGCTGCAAAACGTGGCAGTACCTGACAGATGACTCAAAACTTGCCAAGTTTTCCACTTTTGTTTGATGAGAGAAATCTAGCTAATTACTAAAATTCTTCTATGCAGAATTCGGCTTAATCCATCTGCTTCTATAGTCAGTGTAATAATAAAATAGCAGCGTAGTAAATTTCACAGGGGTTACAAGAACGAAGAGATCCTATTGCCTCTCGCTGCTATCCCAGCACTTCGCTCCCAGTCGGAGCCCTCCAATTCCCCATCCTGCTCATCTTTTGCCTTTCAACCTTTGTGAGCAAACAGTGCTCACCAGCCTGCTGCGCTCCTGCTCTGCAGCGGGGTCTCTCTCTGGGTCCCCCCTCGCCCCCAGGGAAACATGAGCAGCACAGATATGATAGCACATGCCGGTTCTCAGCATATGTTTGAGGGCTAGCTGAAACAGCATCTGTCCCCAGATTCTTTTCTTCCTTTTTTGTGCCTGCTTTTGCCCCAACGATATCTGTGGTGAATCAACTGCCGCTTGTCTGTTTGATAAATGGAAGTGGATTGAGAAACTTCTGAAACTGGACAAAGATAATGTGGTGGGACGATCCCGTCAGGACAGCACTGGAGTGGGAGAGAAAGCTATCCACAGCTCTTACTATAGCTAGTGAAACACTTTTTTTCTTAGAGCAAAGGGCAACAGTAATTACTCCCTAGAAGCACAGAGAGATGCTGACATTCTTAGCGAGGCAGAAATTGGCCTGTAAACGTATGGATGTGTAAAGGTTGTGTTTGAACCTGTCCAAGGCAGTAACGCTGCGGTGTAGCTCCGAAGGGTGCACGCGCAGTGAGTGGCGCTGCTTGGGCGATCCCGTTGCCGACCGCTACGGGGAGAGCGGGGGCAAGGCGGGCCTAGCAATTTGCACGGTGAATGGAGGAGCTCAGTAACTTTGTCCGACTGGAGATGCAGATAACTTGGAATTTCAATAGAAGGGAGAAATGAAAAGCAGGTATCCCGGAAAATTAACGGGTGGTGTTTGGCACCACATTGGACGTAACCTTGCGGTTTGGGTGAGCGCGGAGACGCTTGCGTAAGGCAGAGCGGAGGAGTGGCCTGCCGCTTGTTTGTCACGCGGGTCACGTTAAAAGACAGCGTCCGTAATAAGAGTCAGTAGCTAAAAATGGTCTTGATTGAAGTGTGGTTAGAAACTGATTGGAGGCTTCATCTGGTGTAAATGGTTTGACAGCGATAAGGCACTGAGTCCACAGTGCTTGTGCTGGAGCAGCAGCAAGGTGTGAAATACCTGCTGGGGCCCCGCTCCAACCCGCGCAGCGCCCTTATCCTCGCTGCCGCCGTGCAAGGTGCGAGGGGAAGGAGCCGGCCGTGGCACCCGCGGGGAGCGCTGCCTGCGCGGGGTCGCGTGCCGGGGAGCCGGGGCAGCATCTTGCCAGTAGTGACAGCTGAAGTCACTTGTTGGAAAGTCTGTAAACTCCGGTTACAGCTGCACTTGTCAGGGGCTTTAAGGGAAGTGTAATCAGCCACAGAGATTAATTTGCATCTCAATTAGGAAAGAGTCAGGAGGAAGCATAGGGTCTGTTGCTGGAAGGTTGTGGAAGAAATCTCATCAGGCACAAAAGGCTCCCAAGTCTCAGTGCTCCAGTGAGTGGAGGACAATATCCGAGTCCGGTTTCCATGGGGACCAGGACCACAGAGCCGCGGGAGAATCTCGCTGTGCGCTGTAATCGCTTGGTCATGATGACACAAATTCCACTGTTGTACCCAAATACATTTTTCTGTTGGAAATCTCTTTGAAAATGAGGAAGGTAACTATAGCAGACTGCATCAGATGGGGTTTTTTAATCTATTTTTTATGTTTATGTAACTGTTCCCATTGTAAGAAATTCATTAAGGCGAGAGAAATATTAATTAAAAAATAATTAACTATATTTAAACTTCAGTTTAAATCCATTCTGGCTATAAGTTCTTTGTGCACGTCAGATGGCGTGCGATGGCGTTACACAGGAGCAGAACCAGGGTAGTTAATGCGTAGCTCAGTTGTCTTTTGAACAGTTAAAGCTCAGTTGTTTCTGTAGCTGCTGCAATGTTTACGTGGTCGTGGATGGGTGATTATACATGAGGATATGTTCAAAATAACCGTTTTTTCAGGAGTGCATTCATTCTTGGTGCAATGAAGCATTGAGGCTGAGCGGCTGCCGACCGTACTAATTGGTGCTCTCACCGTCCTTAAGTAACTGTTGAGTGCGAGGTAATGTGCTTCAGCAGCCTCACCCGTCTGCTTTTTCAGGCAATGATTTTTATTTCGAATATGCCAGTGTATTTTGCAGAAATCATAAACAAGGTGGCTGAAATTACGTACGAACAAGGAAGAATAATATTTAAACTTGTTAAAATTTGTTATATAAAATTGTATATATTTTTGCAAGTTTTTGAGAGCATTAAAGCTACCTTTTTATGTGCTGGGGGAAGGAGGGATCAACTAATCTCACAGACAAATAATTATGTATCAAAACTGAAGTTTCTCTTAATTAAGCCCAGTTAAAGCAGAGGTTGCTAATTGTCAGTATTTAGGAGTAACGTGAGTCTATGAGCAGGATGCCTCAGGAGATGAGAGCAGGGACGAGAAGCAGTGCATTCGTAAGTTGGTGCTGGGGTAATTGTAGTGGGGTTGAGCAGGACCCCCTAAGCAAGGGGCTGTTCTGGTTCCAGTAATGCTGAATGTTTCCAAAAATTATATAAAACTGCATCTTTGTGCTCTCTTCGAGCTTATATTAAATTAGTTGTATGCTGGAAAGGATTTTTGAACACTTCTACATTCTGGAGTCCCAGTCGCCCTAAGCTGCAGTACCGCGCACCTCTGGGAGCTGGTCTTACCTGCAAAGCTGAATACTGGGGGGAAAACCAGGGGGCGTGTTTGAGTCTTTATTACAGGTCTGATTTACAGCTGCTGTTTAAGCTGACAGTTTCTAAGCTCTGGTGCTAGTAAACCTCCAAATATGAAAAATGTAACTAAGTCTGCAGGCGTCAGGCACTTTGGTCCGTAATTTAATGTTGGGCTCCAAAAAGACTTCGGGATTTGGCAATAGTGGTGTCTGAGCCAAAAGCTCCCCTCAGAACGCGTAGGGAAATGCAATTTTGACTACCCAGAATCCAGATTGTCTTTCAAAATGGAGTAATTGCCTTGCTCCTTGAATTGACTGCTCTTGGTTAGAGATTTATAAGTTGGTCTCACTTTTTCCTTATGAAATTTCATAACCAGGATGCTTAATCTTTCCCATGTCACGTGTTTCATAATAACAATAGTTGTAAACGTCCTGGATTCTTAGATCTTTTATCATCTTTTAAAAAAAAAAAAGTGTAGTGCAAAGCTATCTCTGCAATTAAGACAGTCGTTCTTTCAATTGCATTGGCTGAAAGATTGTACCAGACCTGGTTTGTTTTAGAAAAATGTACAAGTGTAAGGCGGAGCAATGCTTTTTGAGCCTTTTTGTCTGCTGCTTAACTGGAAAGAAAAGCTGCTCAGAGTTTGAAAAATAGCCACAGGGATGAAGAGGAAACGTTGGTGAATTGCTGTCATGATCTGTGAAGTTTGTGCAGTGGCCCTGGGTACCTGAATGTAAACGCCTGCATCTCTGCTTCCACTCTGCTCCTGAAAAAAGCTGCTTTTAATTGAAAAATTATTTTGACATTAGCTGTAGTATCTGTTGTGGTTTAGCCCCAGTCAGCAAGCAAGCACCACGCAGCCGCTCGCTCACTCCCCCCTGGTGGGACGGGGGAGAGAATCGGAAGAGTAAAAGTGAGGCAGCTCATGGGTTGAGATAAAGACAGTTTAACAGGTAAAGCAAAAGCTGCGCGCGGAAGCAAAGCAAACCAAGGAATTCATTCACTCCTTCCCACGGGCAGGCAGGCGCTCAGCCATCACCAGGAAAGCAGGGCTCCATCGCGCGTAACGGTTACTTGGGAAGACAAACGCCATTACTCCAGATGTCCCCCCTTCCTTCTTCCCCATTTTTATACACTGAGCAGGACGTCGTATGGTACGGGATATCCCGTGGGTCAGTTGGGGTCAGCTGTCCTGGCTGTGTCCCCTCCCAGCTCCTTGTGTACCCGGCAGAGCACGGGGAGCTCAAAAAGTCCTTGACCAGTGTAAGCGCTACTTAGCAACAGCCAAAACATCTCCGCATTATCACCGCTGTTTCCAGCAAAAATCCAAAACACAGCCCCATACCAGCTACTATGAAGAAATTTAACTCTATCCCAGCTGAAACCAGGACAGTATCTTACCACTTTTTTTTTGTTCTCCATCATTGCAAGCAACTCTCATACTTCCAGTCCCACCTGGTCTCACTAACTGAATTTGAAGAAAAGCAGGGTCGATTTTCACATGTCTGAACTGTTACCCTAGCTTCCCCCAGCTTTTTGTGTGCAGCCTACCGGAGGGTCTAAAACCTCCCCATCTGCAGGCACCACTTGGCTCCTTTCTTGCATTCTTCATTGATTTCTCGTAGTCTTTAAATTATTTTTTTTTTAGCAATTCAGGCTACCTGTATCTTCCTGTGAATGAGGAAATAGGGAGTTAGTTCCTGCTGGGGTTTATTGAGAATTAACATGTTTATAACTAAATTATCTTTTTAAGCAATCTCACTTTTACGATAACTGGTTTGGTCTTATGGAAAGAAAAGGGTTTTGTTCTCATTCTGCCTGTTGATTCTTGCATATTTTTTGTACTCTTACAGCATCTTGACTGGAGCACAGTGCTGTGTTACTCTACGGGGGCAGAAGAAATAACCGATGGGGTGGGCATGCAGACTCGTGTTGGTCAGCCACTACTTTTGCCGTCGAAACCATCCATTTCAGGCAGCTGTGCAAGTGTTCTTGGAGGTGTAATCCTAACAGATATCTAATATAAGCTCCTGCCTTTGTCATTAATGTAAACAGAATTACGTAAGGGCTGACCTGAATATTCTTAGTCTGGTAAGATTCAAAAAAACTACCACAGTGGCAGGTTGTGGTCTTGTTTCCAAAGTTGTTTGCATTATTTGTTGTTCATTCAAAGAGGAAACCTGAAGCTCAAAGAGTTTTAAATTCTTCTTAAGTTTATCAGGGATGTTCATAGTACTTTGCTGCAGCGTAACACGTCTGTGCATTAGAGCAAACAAAAAGCACGATGAGGATGCATACGCTTTACGTAATATCTGAGCACTGGATGTCACCATTTCCCTGCTTACGATTTGCAGTCCTGTTTGTGGGCCAGAAGAAAACACAGCCCTTGCTTTGGAGAAGTAACTTGATACATGAATAGCTCTTAAAAGTTTTCTCCACAGTAGCGAATATGGGATGCCTTCCTAACTATACCAGACAAGTAGTTCACTAGGATAAAATCAAAAGACCGTCTAAATCCATAACAAAAAAGGGTATCCGTAACGTCAGTGCATTCTGTTGCATCCAGATATTAACACATCTACTGTATATTAGTATGTCATGTCTGGAATCAAGAAGATTAAGCAAAGAACATCAACTTTGAATTCTGAATTAATTCCTTTTGTTGGTGTAAGCCAATTTCTGATTAACTTAATGTAGAGCGACTGATCTGCTTACCTGCTTTATCAGAGACTAAAAAAGAAAGATATTTGCTATGGCAGGCTTCATTGTGTGAATGGCGCACGTATGTTTTGTAAGTGCACGTAACGTCAGATGCCTGAAAACACATTTTGCATACCTTTCCAAATGCACTTTGCTGAGCTTGCGTTCAGAACGTTGCTTTGGTTATAAAGGGGTGTTCGGTCGTACCGTGAAAATAAAATAGAAAGCCTGTTACACTTTTTAGAGAAGGGTTGACAGTTTTGTTCCCTTTATTTCATCCGGAGAAGTTATGCCCTCAAGCCATATAGATGCTGTTAGAAATTACTATGAAATTCTAAAGCATGTGTCACAGGAGCTGTGACAATTTATATGACATGGCATCTGACGGTTTTCTGCCGACATGATCGGTCCTGGCTCACGGGAGCGTCTGTCTGTAGTCGGTCCTCCGCCACTTTGTCTGCGGAGAGCAGCAGGTTTAACTTGCCGTCCCTCGCTTCTCTGAGGGTTGCTGTAACCAGCCCTCGTGCGAGGGTTTGAGTTTCAGACAGAAGCATTTGGCCCCGCCGCAGCGGTCTCTGAGGGATGCTGATGGACGTGGCGGTGGCAGCGCGGGGTGGTGTAAAGCAGCACTGACCTTCATTCTGCAGCGCAGCTCCCCGCTGGAGCGGATCGATGGCCGAGCTGTCTGTCTCTGCGGCTGCCTTCCCTCCTCGCAGCCAGAACGTTCTCCAGGCGGCGATCGATGCCTCTAATCTGCTCCAGCCTGTAATAAGTCATGCGAGGCAAAGCTTTTAGGTGGCATTACATGGGATTGCGGAGGCGGCTCTTCAGCTCTTATTCATAGTACTCTTCATAGACTTGCGGAGAAATCTACTGCATCCCGCTTGTGAATATATAAAGGGTATATAATGCTTCCGCGGATTTAAACTTCACACGCTGCTGAACGATGTGTGGACACAGTGGTTTTAGATTTCTGTATTTTTGTGTGCGCATCTGTACGTACCTGTCCCTGCTCATAGTCCCTGGCTAGACGCACGTCTCGTGTACGCATCGCTGCGAGCTGCTGGTGAGCTTCACCGTTTTACAGACAGCACGGGGGGCAGCGGTGAAGTTTGCATGTTAACAATACGATTTATTTTTCTGCTGTAACATGGGGCATCGCTATTCTCCGCAGCTGGAAGCTGTAAAGATCACTGAGGGTTGCTGAGAAAGTCCCAAGCTAATTCTGTAGCAGAGTTTTAAACAGCATGGACTGCTGCCCCTCCTGATGATGATCTCTGTGCAGCAACTGTACTCTCCAGTAAGAGCAAACAAACCCCAACAGTTTTAAAGGCTTTTATTTGCCGAGTGATTTAACGGGTAGTTAAAAAAATGAACCTGGGACTAAGTGACATCATGAATGTAATGCTTTTTTTTTTTATGAAAAATGAATTCACTGTGTGAAATGTCAGAAATAGGAGGGGGGGAAAAAAACCAAGCTGTTTGAGAACAAGTTTCCTAAAATACACAGCCATAACCTCTTCAGCCCCTACCAAAGACTGGAAAGTCATGGTCTTGCTGGAAACAATCTAGTACATCGAGTATAAGCAGCAGGTCAGGACTGGGAGCTGGGAATTTGAATCCTAACTCTCCTCTGCCATGGAGAAGCTGCTGCTTTGAATGAAACACTTGGTTTCTTTATTCCATCAGTAATATTTTATTTGTTCATCAATAATTTTGCAGGAAACTGGGCTTTTTATAGAAGTGCTGCTTTAAACTTGTGGTCTAGTGCTGAATCAAACTTGGGTGAGCAGAAGGGTTTGTGTACCACTGCTGGGAGTAATGTTTATGAAGTTTAAATCTATAAAAGCACAATATAGTTCTTCGTATATTCACAAGCAAAATGCAGTCGATTTCTCTGCCAGTCTGCAAAGAGCACCATGAGCAAGGGCTGCAGAGGGAGGTGTACGGATTCTGGGGTTGTACCGACTGGCCGATAGCTAGTAGGTGTTCACGGGGTGCCTAGCAGGGTGCTTAGAGCAGCCTGGCATTGGCCGCGTTTCTAGATTAACTAGCCGCTCACCTGCCGTCTGCCGGCTTTGGTGGCATTGCTCATGAAATACTTAGTCTGGTCAAGCTGACAGCGAGCAGAGTGTTTCTGCTGTTTCCTGTAAAAACAAAACAAGTTTCTCAGGAGCGCAGTTTTGTTAGCGTAGCCGTGGCTTACCCAGAGGGCTTCCGGGAGGTCCGTGATGGAAGTCTGCCTTCAGTTTGACTTGCAACAACAAGCATCGAGGCAGTGTGGTACCGTTCTTTTGTTCCTAACAGATCTTTCACAGGAAGATGTGAACTCAGGCTCCCTCTCTATATGTAGAGGTCCAAACACCTATTGCTCAGTGTTTTGTGTGTATCAGACAAAGAACCTCTCCCTTGTGTTTAATGAGGGGCTCTGTTTAAAGTTTGACAGAAGCAAAATTGATACATTCAGGTTACTAATGAGTACTTCATTCAATCTTACAGGGATTTTTGGTGGTTTGGGGTTTTCTTCTGCTTATACACCAGACAAATTAAAGGGATTTGTGTGCTTTTATTTCCAAAGTAAGTTTTGATGATTTTGCTGTTCCACCCGTACTCACTTTGGGGAGGGATCTGTGTAGCTAAAACGTCTGTTGTATCCTTTGGAAACTTGCTTCTGAACAGTCGCTTACACTTTGGATTTCCGGGTGTTACGTTTGTTTGGCTTCTGTCATGAATGGGTGAAGAAAAAAAAGCAGAGTTTTATCTGAACGGACTTTAAGTGTAATTCAGGCTGTGCAGCCCTCACACGGACAAAGCGCGCCTTGGCTTCGGCGCGAGTCTCGCCTGACTGAGGGTTGTCATCTTGGCCCGCTCGCCGCGTTGCTGGCGAGAGCAGAGATGACACTTGTGTTTGAGCGGAGCAGGGCGCCCGGCCCCGAGCCCTTGCTGCGGCGCTGGGGGGCCAGCGGGCGCAGGAGAGCAGCAGCGGCGCGGTCCCGAGGCGCGGGCTGAGGTCTCCAAAACGTGGGCCGCGCGGGACCCAACGGCACCGGGGTCGCGCCCCTCTGCGGCGGGCTTTGTGCACGCTCGCCGTCTCATTAGCATGCTGGCTCGCCGCCGCCGCTGCGGCGCGCTGGCTCTGCTAGCTCTGCTAGCGCTGCTAGCTTACCAGCTGTTCCTGCTGCTCGCGACAATGTCCAGCGTGTTCGGATCACCAGGTTCCTGCGCTCGCCGCCGCGCGCAGACAGCCTTTCCGCTGGGGATGCCCACGTGGCCGCCCGGCAGCAGCGGCACCGCATAAAGTAGCAGGCCCTCGCATGGCATATGGTGTCTGGATTCATACAAGATGCAAAACTATTCTGCCGCTAATGCACAATGACTCATAGCATTGCTAATTTTTCTAACAAAAGCCCACTTCCACACCCACACTTTTAACCCCTCAGGCTAAAAAGCCTCTTCTTTAGTTTCAAAGCCTTGGAAATGTAAGGAGGTGGCTTCTGGATCAATATATGAAACCCTATATTTATTTAAAGCATATGCAAGTTCTAACACTGATTTTACATTTCACTAAAACACAGTTTTTAAATCACTGCTGTAACATATGGGGTTTTTTTTTTTTGTTTGTTCCAAAGTAGATTAATTTTCAAATGCTGGGAATTTTTTAGTTTTTGGTAGTTACGTATTACAAAAGTAGTCAGAAGTCAGCATAGGTAACAAAGTTATTTTCGTTTAAGAGAGAATCAAAGCAATGTAGGTAGTACTTCTACAGCGATCATATCTTACAGCATGAGTTACCGAGCTGCTTATTGTAAGACACTTGCAATATCTGGCTATTTTTCCTATGCACTTGCTCTTCGGGGAGAAAAATAATACACTTTCCAACTAGAGGGAGCTGCTGGTATCGCTGCTGCTGATTCTTAACCTTCCAGTCTAATTCCTTTGTGCAGAACGTACAGCGATCGTTTCTACGTTTTAATAAAATTAAGTTAAATTACCCTGAGTAATTTAGATTAAAAGGATGCATCTTAATTCTTACAGTGTAATCATCAAATTAAACTGCAAAATTCAGAGAAAACTAAAGCACATCCTGGTCGCGTGGCACACTGCATGAATGTGGAATTATATAGGTCATGAAAAGACTCGTTAGAAGAGAGTGAAAAGCTCAGGCTTGCTTACTGTTGTTACGAGACAAAAAGCATAAGGGAGGTATGAGGGGTAGGGAAGGGAGCGAGCGGCACGGCGGGGAGCTCCCCGCTCCCTCCACCGCAACAAAGGAACAAAGGGACCTGCGGTGAAAGATGAAGGTGGCCGAGCTCCGTGCTTCGGGCTCCCCGAGAGCAACTTGTTACAAGGAGCCCCTGCGGGCCGCGCTTCGTTGAGGTTAATGCTCCCGCGGGGAATGTTTTTAAGGAGAAGCCCTGGCTTCGGAAAGTCTTTACTAGGGGATGGTTTGAGAGCTCTTGTGGGGCTGGTGGCTCCACAGCAGCCTGCTGCGGGGTTCCCAGTGGCTCCAGCGCGGTGCACCACGTCCTCGCGATGGCCCACGCCTGGGTGCCGCCCTCGGAAGCTGTGGTTTCGACGCAGCAAGGCAGTCCCTGTGCCCCTGAAACCACGCGGTTGCCTCCGCGCGGGTGGTGAGAAGGCGCAAAGGGTGCACGAGGACCAGCTAGACGTGCATGTGGGCGGTTTCGTGTGCGCGTCCCCAGCAATCAGGCTCTTGTGTTAATACAAATGTGTAATCGCCAACATAGGCTTACGTCTTTTTTCAAACTTATTTTTTTCTCTTTTAAAGGAATCCTGACCTCAGTAGGTTTTTCATGAACCATACATGCTGCCATCACTTCAGTCAAAAGTTAAGCAGTCATTTTCTGATCAGGAAAGATATTTTTAAGTTTAGCTTTGAATTTTCTTAATCACTTTGTTTCTCTTTTGCTAAAAATGAGCTTCTGAATGGGGTGTTGACCATGACTTGAGGACATGAGACTAGATCACCTCCTGACATCCATCCAACCTGACGTTTCTGTGCATCTGATGCTAAGAGGACGAGGTGCATAATTTTTGTGCCTCTTATATGAAAGCTACTTTAATGGGTAGCACCATAACTGTATATCATTTTTCAAAGAGGAAAGGGTTTCCCTCTACATGTGCTTGAAAAACTTTTGTAGTCATCCTGTTACTGGGGGCTTTTTTTATTAGGTTGGGGAGCTGAATGTGAAGACAGCAAGAGAGAGGAATAGGAGAAAGCTCCTCTTTCATGGTGGGTTTATTGGCTGATGTATTTAATTTGTATTTTTTCTTTCCTCAGTATCATACTTTTGTGTGTATTTCACAGTAAGATTAACTGTCAGGGTTCTAGTGTATAAACAGGAGCAGATGGCTTTTAATGATTTCTTAAATCTAATGCTAAGTAACAATCTAGTACATGTACAGCATTTTCTGTTAAAAAAAAATAATTCTCTGTTAATTTGCTGTTTTTTCGATACTTTCTCTGAATTGGCCTGGGCCAGTTTTTGGGTTTTTGTGGGATTGTGAGGGTTTTTTTTGCTGTGGGTTTTGTTTGGGTTTGTTTTTTTTTTTTTGAGAGCCTGTAACTGTAACTTCTGCTGAACAGCTAGATTCGTTGTACCTATTTAGGATTATCCATCTTGTTCGTTTTCACCTGTGTAACAACACGGGTGATCTTATAAAGCCTAGCTAGCCTACAGTTGGTTGGCTTCCTTGAATGCAAGAGTCATTCTCCTGCCCACCTTTCAGCTGGGCAAGCAGTGCTGTTCAAGCAGCAGTTATTTCACTTAGAGATCTTAGTGTTATCACCATAACAAACAAACTTGGGGCTAGCTCAGCTATTCATTACTGCAAAGTCTTGGTACCAAAAATGCAGCATCGTGAAAGGGAAGTCATTAAAATCTAGAAAATAACCTCAAGCTAGCGCACATTTTTCTTCTCTCTTGTTCCTGAAAGGCCTTACCTTAACTTGTGCCGTCCCTGTGACCCTAAGGAACTTCCTGGTATTGAAAGCTGCCTTGCGGGGTGTTGCAGGGTTGTGTCTGCCAGAGTCACGCCATCGAGGCGAGAGAAGTGTAGCAGTACAGAGCAGGTGATAAAAGCAGAGAGCCGTTACTCTGGGGAACGGGGACTGAGGCTGATGTCCAGAGACTTATAAGTGAACTCCTCCCCTTAGTATTAATTTCTGTCTCCACCTTACCCCCTTCCTCTCCCCGCTGCCAGCATCTGTTACAGCTGGGAACTTTGAGGCTCTGAAAACACCATTTCCCACAGGTGGCTCCAGTGGTAAGAGGTGGAAGTGCCAGGGATTATTTTTCTGTCCTTAATTTTTAAATAAAGCTCCTTGTTACTTAAAGGTTGGGAGCTGTAGGAATAACAGTTTTACACTCACACATATTGGTCTGAATAACCTCAACTAGACAGTTTTCCAAATAGGCGCATGTTCTAATTGTACAGGTTTTAAACGGCCTCTGTACCTGATGTTTGACATCTCCACTCCACTGGGACGATAAAAAGAAACATCCGTGTCTTTATTTCCAGCAACGTATTTAATGTGCGACAGAGTTCCCGTCTCTCCATTTCTGTAACTGGCAGTTCTTCAGACCGTTGCCTTGCCTTGCTGTTGCTGACCCTTTAGGTACTGCAAAGCCCCCCTATCCAGTCCTCCAGGGCGTCGGAGAGGGACAGCGCGACCCTTACTGCTAAATCACCGAGCGTTTTTACGGGGTTGGCAGTAGAGGGGAATTGTTCCTATCCAGAAGAACCGTTTTAATTCAGAAACTGTTTTCTTTATAGGATTTCACAGAGCCTGTTGGGTTTTGTGCTCCAATGTTTTATGACTTGTTGCCATGATAATTCAGCTCATCTTACAGGTTTCTCTAATTGTGATTGATGTGTAATCATTCATTTTATTGAACCTCATTAAGGTCTGCGAACCTCTGTACCAACTTACAGTAATTAGAGCCCAGATAGCCATTCCATCTGTTCACAAGCACTGTTTAATTAATGAACTTTTAACGTGTTCTTTGCCTTGTAAAAGCCCTTAGTATTCTCAAGTTGTTGAATAGGATTTGCATGCCAGCATTTCCGTTTTGTTTTGTTTTGTTTTAAATACCACAGCAACACGCATTTTGGAATCCCAAAAGTCAACACACAAAGCACCAGGATCTCGGAAAGCAACATGGAGAGGTTTTACTTTTAGTTTCAATTTTTCATGTCAATTACAGTATCTGTGAAACTGGTGCTTACAAATCAAAGGCTCACGTGGAATTTAGCATCCTTTTTAATGCCCAGAATAACAATTTTTAATCTTCCCTTGTCTTGTTGAAGAAGATATACAGGGACTGGTAAACAAAATGTTTTTTTTTTTCCTTTTAGCGCTTACTGGAAGAACATTAGAAATAGGATGCATGCAGACAGGCGTTTTCCTCCCCTGGTATTGAATCTTTTTGTTACATTTAGAGCATCAGACTGAGACAGCTTTGGGTTTGGGCTTTTGGGTTTGGGTTTTGTTTGTTTGTTTTATAGTATTCAGTAAAATGAGATTTTAGGGTGGAGTGGAATCCACCAGTGCTGCTGGAGTTAGAGACTATTGTCATAATGGTCCAGAACTGCAAGAAAACAGTAGGACAGAAGCTCCTAAATACTTTTGGGTGTTTCTGCTGCTTTACCTCTGTGCATTTTGACTGTGCAGTAATGTGCTGAGTCAGTGATTCGTGCAGAATGAATAAATGGTGGCGCTTTTTTTAAAACAAAAGTAAATTTCAGTTTCCTGGTCAGGCAGAAGAGGCAATATTTCAGGAGTGTCAGGATTTTTAAGAAAAACAATTTTAGAAGACTTCTGTATATTAAGAATCAAACAGTTGTGCTGAATGTGACTGTCACATTCCTCTCATGACCGACTTTGGAGCTAGAGAGATTAGTAAAGGAGAAAAAGGACACTTTTGCCTACGGCATTTTTGTGTTTGTGATCTGTTGCCATTTTTTATATATGGCACGGTATTGTGGTACTGTAGTTGTGCTTTACCTAATTTGGATTGATCTGTGTTTACCTTAATTCTTGCCCTGAATATTTAAGTCACACTGCTCAACTCCCTCAAAATCCCTTTCAGCATCCAAAGGCAGACCATCTGTCTGGTCCGGTCATTCTTTCCTCCCCCAGTATGTGTTTTAGCCGGTGCTTTGAGTAAGGCTGTGTCCCAGAGAAGCAAAATACAGAGTGAAACAGCAGTCTTGGGTATGGGGCTGAACCCAGTGTGTTTAGAAAAGTGAACCATATTGCCTGCTTTCTACATTGCAGACGTTATTTGCGAAATTAGTATAAAGGGCCCCTGTTTTTTGTTGTACCTTCAGTGTCCTGTTCTGTAGCGTCATGGGTGTCTGAGGTGAGGCACAGGCAAACTTTTCGATGCCGTGACAGTTCTCGGCCACGTTAATCTTTTGTGGGTTTTCCTCATGCCGCTGTCCTCTTTTGGACCAATTCTAACACAGATGTCGAGTGTTTTCATTGCCCTAAAAGAGAGATTTTCGAAATGGTTATTTGTAATTCCTTTTCCAATGTTTCCACATGCTAACTCATCCTCTCACCTCTGACCCCATGCTGTAACAGCCCATTTCGGTGAATCTAAGTGTGGTCTGCTGCTCCTTTTTAAAGGAACAGAGTAAAAATAAGTTTTGCCTAAGGGTGAAGGGAGCGATCAGAGCCTCCCCGTCCACGGTGTTACACTGCAAGAGGTAACGATTCGATGGAGAGGGTATAGAGAGCTGCATCACTGAGCCCTTCTCGCAGCGTCGGGTAGTATCGTGCTGCTGCCCTGTGCTCTTCTTTTCTGGAAGCGCTTCTCTATTGGCTTTGCTGAGCACAGAGCTGTCGAGATCAGAGTAGCTCCTAAGTGTTTGCTTCTCCGGGCTGAGTGACACAAGTCTTCTGCAGTGCGAGAAGATCTACATGCAGAATTCGCTGAGCTTACTACAGCAGAATGAGCGTGATTAATGTAATGTGCGTTGTACACCTATTTTAGCAGTATTTTCTTTTAAACCTATAAGCACGGGTCCTGTTCCACCGTTGGTTAGCCAAATAGGAGTGCTAAGTAAGCGAATTACACTTCAGGGTGTTCTGTGTTGGGTAACTGACTTTAAATAATACACACTTACCTGCAGATTTTAATATTGCCTGTATTTTGTTTACTACTAATTTCTTAATTTTTTAAAGATTAAAATATTTATAACAGTTTTCCTGTACGTTGCCCGTAAAATGTGTTTTACGTTATTTGGGTTTATTAAGAGAGATAAGGTGGCTGTTGTTCTATCAGTTGTTAAACATTATCGCATGTTAATCCATATTTTAAAAGTTCAAAGACTGTGCTAGCACGTCTTTCTCTGTTCTTTTTGCTGTTGGTAAAGATGTCCTCATATCAAGCATTCACATTTGTGTGAAAAATAGAATTCAGTTCAATCCATGCATAGATTGTCAGGAAGATTAAAGTGTGCATCATGCAATTTTTCTTCTTTCAGAAAGGGGCCTTTGATGTGCTAATGTTCACTTTCTCGCTTTTCATTCAGAAGTGCTGGTCATTGTTTTGAGCTGCAGAACAGTATCTGCTTCATATAGGCAGCTTCTAATACCCTGGTAGCCCAACCTTGCTCACGGTAGCATAATATAAATATGCAGTAATATTAATGGCATTATACAGTGGGATCAGATAATGGTGTGCCTGCACAGATAAATACCACGGCAAAGCCAAGGCATTTATTGAAAATAGATGTTGCAAAAAAGCCAAATGTTTAATTTCAAATAATCCACTTAACGTGCGTCGGCGTTACTGCTGTTATACCAAGTCATAGAATTTGGTTTTCAAATAGCAAGACGGCTTGGTGGTGCAATAAGCACCGTAGTCTGTTAAAATCACCCTCGAAGACAAGGCTGTAATGTATTTCCGAACTTAATTAGCAAGTGAAATTATTTGGATGGCCTCATCTTGTGCTGCAGTGGATATTTTCCAGCAAATGGATGAAATTTTGCAGGCTGCTCACAGGACCACCTCGCAGTTCCCGTAGCAGGGGAGTGATGTAGGTCGCGACACAGGCGTCATCACAAATTTGCATGGAGAAGGGCTACTCGTGCTGAAGACACCGATTCTCCTTTCGTTATTGACTAGGAAGAAATGGTTGACTGAATTCCTCGTGAAGATAAATACGGAAAGCGTTAGCGTGTAACTGCGCAGGAGTTATTTCAGAGTTTATTACGTTCCGTAGGAGGCAGAATAGTTGACAATTGAGTGACAAAAACCTTCCTTTTAAAAACTGTGTGAAATTGGGTGGTTGAGTTTCGAGAGAGCAAGCTAAATAACGGTGAACTAGCCTCTGGTGGTGGATGTTGTAGGAGAGTGTCATCTAGTATGCAGAGCAGCTTTCTGCTCAAAAATCAGAAAATTTGCCTATTGTGTTTCTCAAGCAGTAGAAAACTCTAGCTTTTGAAAAGCTGTAATTATAAAAACAGTAAGTTGCAAATGAAACAGTAAAGTAGGACATGTTCAGAACTCTCACATTGCTTTTTATTTTAATTAAAAGATAAATTTTAATTAAAAGATGTTCATTCAGAAAGCTTATAGCTGGATAGGTATTTCATTGATAAGACTTAACAAAAATTGGAAGAAAACATGAATAAAGAAAAATCTTACATAATCCTGCACTTGAAATATTTTTCCAGTGAGGTACGACGGCAGCAGCATGCAGCGTGACTGCTGTGTAGCTTCTTCCCTAGGTCACGGTCCCTATAGATTTTCCGTCTCTGTTTGCTTCCACCAACTTTGATGCTTCATTAAAAATTCATCTCCTGCTCTCCCCCTTTCTCTCTGGGATCCCCGTGATCTCCTTTTATATCTGAGATGACTCAGCAGTGAAGGACTTCAAAGAACTTCAGAAACGTAGCTTAAAGGGCACTGGCTTCAAGAAATAGTGTCAACAGTAAGAACAGGATGCGTTTCAGTGGAAGCCAAGAACACGAGGAAAACCTGCCGGGTTTCTGCGCAGCCCGTGTCTGACGAGGGCTGTGCAACCCGGGCGCCTCTCATGCCCGGAGCCGCTTGAACGGCCGGACCCCCGCACGTCCCGCAGGCTCACGCGCCCGGCGGGCAGCTCCTCGGCACACGCGCCTTGTTAGGATCCTTCGCCCAGCCTGAAAGCTGGAGGTGTGCTTTGAGGCACGTGCCGGGGAAGGGGCAGCCCACGAGGTGACTTGCGGTCATCTTCAGCGCAGTTCAGAGGAGCATTTCTGCGCCGTCTGGAGCGTGAGCTGTGTCAAAAAGCTCTGGTGGGAAGCAGGTGGCAAGGGCAGTGCAGAGCGGAACAGCTCTGCTCTTCCACTGGGGGCTCTTGGGTGGGTTTCTGTGATAGCCTTGGAGAAAGGGAGCAGAGCTGCAGGTTGTCGCCAGCTGTCATCCACCGCTGCTGCGTGGCGTTGGCTCACAGGGAGCGTGAGCAGGAGTTACTTCTGCCTCTCGCGTAGGATTTCCACTCCGCATCACAGCTTTCTCTACGGCGGCACGAGCTCGCTCATTTGCCTTCTCAAATCAGATTAATTTTCCATTCTAACAAAGTGCTGCCGTTCCGTGAATCGGCCGTAATCTCATCGTGGTGGGAGCGCGTGCTCCGTAACCCAGACACCTTGGCGATGGGCAGGAGCGGGAAGCCTTCGCCAGTGCCCCGTCGCTCGCACAGCAGAATTGCTGGCGGACGCTTTCCCTGGTGTCTTTGTGCGACCCCAATCTTCTGAGCCCCTGGAGGGTCTCCACCATGGGGACGGGTTGTCCCACCTGTGGCGTGCAGCTTGCACGGCCCAACCCCAGCCTGCCTCTAGTGCTGCAGTGAGCTTCAGCAGCTTTTAATTTGAAAACGCAAACTAAATGCCCGGATCTGGAAAGGGCTCCGGTGGCACTTCTGGTCTCTCTGACCACCTTGCTGGTTTTTCAGAGCCCTTCACGTTGTTTCTGTAATCTCACTTCTGCCTACAGGCAGAAGCAGTTTTTCTCTTGTACTGTCTCGGGGCAGTTTTCAGCACTTCTGTTCTTGTTCCTCTGTGCATTGGATCGCCTGTATACAGTAGTCTGTCTTCTGATTGTGTCGTCTTCTCACAGTTTTTTGGTTGAAGTTAGTTTAAAACTGACCAGTCCTAGGCGTTAAGACAGTGACTGTCACCGAGGGCTGGGTAGCCAGCCGAACAGCCCTTCGGCATCCTCCCTAGCACTCTCCATATTCACCATCATTTGTCTTGTGCCTGAATTGAGAACGTGGTCGTTTAAACAGTATCATATGGCTCAGTCATTAACTCACCTCTTGCCCCATAATTAAATGTGATAAGACTCTATGGCCAAACTGAGTTAGTCAAAACCTATGGGGAAATTTTTTTAGAAAGAGTAGAACATTTAGAAGAAGTCAGCAACAGTGAAACCATTGCATTAACTTGCCTTGTTGTGAAGGGGTCGCTTACATTCTCAGTTTTGCTTCCTCCCCTCCCCACTCACCCACCACCCCCACTTTACAAGTAAAAAAAGCAGATTTCATAAACATGCACCAGAATTTTAATTTACTCCCTTGGGGAAATGGAGAGACATCACAGCATGCACACCGGCTGAGCTACGCAATGAAAGGGGAACCCATTCCGCCCACTGAGAGGTCACTTCCAGGGAAAAAAAATGTTGTTTTAAATGCTGACTTAATCATCTGCTTTCGGGGATCAAATTTTCCTGAAACGGCCGTGTGCCCGTGACAATGCCGTGTGAGCAGACAGCGGTGGGTACGCACTGCCGTACCTGTTGCAGGCTGTGTGCTTGAAAGAGTATTTTAATTTAATGGATTTCAAGCAACATTATTCAAAGATCAACAAAAGGCATACTGTGTTATATGAATAAAAGATTTCCTCTGGATACTTGTTAACCCTACAATGCCTAGCTAATGTAATTGAAGTGCAACCACCTGGCAGGGAGCTTTTGCAGTCAGCTGCCAAGGAGGGCCCCGGACCGGAGTACCAGGTGTTGTGCCGTGCCTGCCTGATTGTCGCAGAGGGATAAACAGCATGATTGCGCCGGGCGGCTGGGGCGAGGAGCGGGGCCGGCTGCCAGCCAGGGACCCTGCTCCCGGGGCTCCCCAGTGGGCTCAGGTACAGCGGGAGCTAGGGGGGCTCGTACAGAACGAAAAGGGGGCAGCGCAGAAGTATTGCCTTGCCATTAAGCCCCCACAAGGCTCTCATGGCCTCACGGTTCACAAAGAACTCCTCGGACGCGAAGATTTTTTTTTTGATGTATTGTGTGTCTACTCAGAGCCCCGTGCCCAGGAGATCCCTTGCTCAGTCCCTGGGTCTGCTCTGCAACAGCTATAAACGCATCAGATTATAATTTTAAATACCCCCCCCTCTTTTTTTTTATTTAGAACTGGGACATTCCCACTGATTTCTTGGTGGTCTTTTTCTAATTTGTTCTTCCTTCCTATCCTCGAATGTAGAGCAATTTCCCAGCCTGTATCACTGCAGCAACAAGTACATTTAGTGTAGAGCATCTTGCAAATGGTGTCACTCGTAATGGATGTGATAATAAGCCCCATGGTTACCTATCCCTGATTGTAATGAATGTAAATTATCAAGTATAATAGACCTGAAACTGAGCCATTTAGTGTTAGTCCCAGAAATAATGAAAAGATCTGTAACAAACTACAAGGGGCAAAATTATTTTGTGTAATTATATTTTGTTCTGGCTGTAGCTGCCTGGCCCTTATGCTCTTATCAAACTGACAGTGATGATTTATTAACCTTTAGTAGGTGAAAAAATATGATTATAAATTCATCCGAAAAGACTTTCCCTTAACCAAAGAGCAAGAATTTGAAGCAGAGGTTGCCCGTCCATCAGTTATACCCAAGGCACGAAGGTGGCCTTTGTGCGCGTGTGATGCGAGGCGAAAGCCCACACCGGCCAATTCCAGGCGTCCCGCCTGTCCACGTGCTGCTCAGCAGCAGCTCGGCACGGCTGGTCCCGTGCGCGCAAGGCCCTCTGGCGTGGGGCACTATGCGCTCCCAGGACTCGGTGCCGCTGCGCTCCTGCCGGGGAGGGCGCGAGGCGGGAACCGTATGCCATGAGAGGTATTTCCGCTTATTATTTTCTAGACTATGTGTTAAGATCCTTTATGGTATATTCTCTTTCAAAATTAAACATTTATAAACATTTATAACTGCTTCACAGTTTGTGAAATCTTGTATTTTCAGAGAAGTTAAGCTTTCCAAGGATTTACATTTGGAAAACATTTAATTTTGAAGACCTGGAAACATCGCTATTGAATAGGAAGAAATCAAATATACTGTGCGAGTGATGAGCAATGGCGTAGCTCGCTACCTCTCACCAGGCTTGTACAGGACTTTTTACTCCTTCCTTTAAGGCGTAGATTCTCCCGTCAGCAAGATGTGTGTGAGATGCAGGTCAGTTTAGCAGACGGCTTGCTGCTCTCATTGTGGGCAAAAAGACGGATTCAAAACTAACTGAATTACAATTCTTGTTTCAATTTATTTAAAATCAAGAAAGGCACACCCTTTTGTTCACGTTCATGAAGATAACAACGGTGGTCTGACTTGTCCTTGGCTTGTATGCACCACTTAAATAACACTTGTGCATCCTGCTCAGAAACTTGAAACGCAGACTTTTAAGAGCACATTTGTAGGGAAGTGTAATCTCGGCTGATTTATGAGTCTGCAGTTCCCTGCCCCTGAAAGTTATATATGCAAAAACACAATTAAGTGTGGGCTCTTCCCTGTTTAACACAGATTTTCTAGGTAATTTTATTATCATCTCATCTCGCCGTTCTGCAGGGCTGCGTGTTTAGCTATCCGGTAGATTAGCAAGCAATTTAGGGCGTTGTGGCGAGAGCATGTTACACATGAATCACGCCCAGGCGTGCGTGGGCCTCGCCGCAAGGAGCGTTGTGGTTTCACGGAACCGCAGTCAGCGGTGCAGGCCTTCCCCAGGTAAGGTGGTTTTGACGTTTCTTTAGAGATGAGACCAGCCAGTTAACGGGGGAAGGTTCTGTGCCTCTGAAAGGTGTGTTGGGTCAGGATCGCTTGAAGGCGACCTCTCGTTCTGTGCGGTCTGGCGGGGTCTGTGGGAGCAGGGCGCGGTTTGGGTGGCGCGGCGCACGGCGCGGGAGCTGTGCTCGCCACCCCGCGCCCACGGGGACCCCCTCTGCCGCCCAGCTGCCCGCAAGGGTTGGCGCGCTCTGCCTCAAGCGATGCGTTGGTGTGTAGCTAGGTGAAGCGGATTCCTCTCTTCGGTTATGTCAACTATTTTGCAAGTGTTTTCCTGCCTTTGTGCGGCTTTTCGTATTTAAGCTGTCAGTAATTATACTTTGTCAACTTCCAAAGCGTCCGGATTTCTGAAGTGAATGTGCAGGGAAGTATTTTGATAATTTCTGCTTGCTTTCCCTTATCTAAATGTAATGTTGAGACAAAAGTTGACTTCTGATTTACTGTCGCAAAATTATCTTACGAGATACGTAGTTGTCTTGAGAACTGTTCATCAGGCTTACAAGAATTCTGAACCTGTCATTATCTCTCTCTTCCCCCCCTCTCTGGTTATTTAACTTTCAAAGCTGAGAATGACTTAGGTTGTTGCTGGTACATTCAGTTTTTGAATGGTTTTGAGTGTGCCATTATCCTTAACTGTATACTCACTTTGATACTGCTGTGATGAGCTTGAAAGTACAGGCTCTGAGGAAATGCAGTGACCTGTACCCTTTCTCAGGGTGCACGATAGAACAGAGCGGGCTGAGGGGCAGAGCTGATACAGCAGTTGAGTTTTTTAAGAGGCAGTGTACCAGTTTGGTGACATTTCTGACTTGAGGAGAACATGCTTGCATTTGGAGAATGTGATGGCAATAAGTGTAGCAATGCTAAAATATACTGAGAAGGGTTTAAATTTTAAAATTTTGAGATATAAGTGGCTACCAATAGCATTATGTAATCAACTGATGGCCTTAATAAAATAAACTCACTGACCTTGCAGGCAAGTGTCTGCACCTTTCCTAGAAGTCTGAGTAAAAGGAAGATCTGGTCCAGCCAGCTGAGCATCCCCCCCAGCAGCTCCTTTGCATTTACGTGGGAGAATTGCAGCCCACCGCAGGGAGGTCCGCTGGCCGGCTGGGCTCCACCACCTTGGGATCTGGAGGTTCACAGGATCCCTCTGAGCTCCGCCTGGAATTTCATCACGGCGAGGCAGCGTGGATCCTGGCCGAGGGGCTAGCTGTGCTCCCAACACGCCTTCTTGCTTAATAAGCAGGCAGCTGCATTCTGCATCAGCTTTATTTCTGAGAGCCCTGAGGGTAAAGGTACACGTATAGGACATTACAGCAATCTAATCGTGAGGTACAGAGGCATAACTCACTGAAACAAGGTCCACAGGAAAGGGAAAAGGCCCTCTCCTTCCCTCCTATGTAGACTCAAAAAGTAATTGCTGCAGCTGCGGAAACCTCCAGGAACAGCCCGGCATTTAACGAGAAGGTGCAAGGCCTTCGCTTCGCCATGCCGCCGCCTTTATTTTCTGGTTACGGCTCCGAGTAAATACACCACAATCTGCTGCGCGTGTTTCAGGACCAAATTGTATTATCGGACTTGTCCAGAGGAAGTTGCGGCCGTATAGGAGAGCCATGTGATAAACAGCTCTTCTAATTCCTGCCTGCCTCACTTATCTCCATCAAGACTATTAATATTTCCAGCGTGTAAGCAGTTTCCAACAGCTGTCAAAGGCAAACAATAAGCTACCAGAAAAACTGTTTCTGCTTCTCCCCCGAACTCGATTCTCCAGCCAATATGTGTATATGGCCCAAAGCTAAACATGCTGAAGTCCAAGACAAACCAAAGGTTTGGATATTTTGCAGTCTGCTACTGCTACCAAAAACGGATGCTTTATCTTACGAGAGAGAGAGAATTTCTAGCTGTGCAAAAATGAAACGAGTTCTACTTAAGATTTTAAAACTACAGAACTCCCAATCATTTAAAAAATCCGAATTAATGTCACTTATGTTTCTAAATGGAAGTGTTTTAAAAATACATCATTTACGTTTTTTTTTTTAAATTATTAAAACAAGAGAGACAGGAAATCTGTTAAGGAAAAAGGAAAAACCAAGAGACCCAAGTTATTCTTTAGTTCCTTAACGACAAAATCATCCTGCGTAACTTCTAAATACATTTCTCCGTCTCTCTGCACTTACGTTCTATGTAAAATAAAGGCAATAATGCATCCCATCTGTATGGCTTCCTCTCCTCTTAAGTGTAAAATGTTTGGACCCAGCTATCCTGCTTTGCAAACTGAAAAAAAATTAATAGCAGGGACGCAAAGTGCTCTGTACAAAATAGGTGAAGTGCCAGAGCATTCCTCGGCATATTTATCTGCGTGGATATAGCGATCTGTTCCTCACTTAGCGTGTTCTGGTCCTTCAGTTTTCATTAGGTCACCCAACTACCAGCGAGGGTCTCACACTTGGAATACGCTGAAGGATACCCACGTGGCTTGGCCATCTGCGAGTGGTGAATTAATCACAAACGCTGGTGGACGATGTCTCTATGCTGCACATTCAGATAAGCTGTATTGGGCGATAGCACACACCAGGTCTGACTTTAATTAAATATTTGGTCCACACATGCTGCAAAAATTAGCGAGTTAACAATTTCCTCCGTAACCTGGCCCGCGGGGTGCAGCCTGCAGGCTCCGAGAGAGCACCCACGAAGGGCAGGAGGCAGATGCATGATATGAATAAACCCGCTAGTAGTGGTTTGTGGCGGCTGGGTTTGTAGCTCCAAACCAGCATCGCCGGCCCCTAAACGGCCTCTTCTCCTAAGGGTTCGGTCGCTCGGTCGCTTTCTTCTCTGAAGAACGAGCATCACAAACGCTGACCACCCAGTGCAAACGGGCCTGGGTTTTTTCTCCGCAAGGTTTTGGGGAGGCTTTTAATGCGGTACAGCGTCTGTCTTCATAAGCTGTCATTTCTGCAGCCACTTGAATGATACCTCTGAAGGGAGTGCGTGTTGGGGAGGGACATCGATTCATGGTCTCGTATCTGGCTTTGGATTAGTCGGTCTTTATTGCTGTTATTACAGGGCTGTTTTCAAGGGTTCTAAAGATTTGCCTGATAAAAGCTGTCAGGAGTTTTGCCATCCCTCTCAAAGGGTGGTACGGGTGACTTTTAATGGTTCTGAAGATCCTGCTGCTGCTGTTCGCAAACAGAAAACTATTAGAATACTGTTTCAGTGGAAAAATACTCCAGCTTTCAAAAGAAGCCTCCCTTGCCTGTAACACGTATACTGTAACAAAGAGGATAATAAAAGTAAAAGGGGATAGATAGTATTGCTGGTATGTGGCTGACAATAGTAGACCAGGGATAGCATATTATCCCTGTGTGTTCAAGCGGCCAATTTGAAGGAACTGGAAGGCATAAGTAAATGACAAATAACTGAACCTTTGTACCTTTGCCCTTTTCCTAAGATGTCCAAAAGTAACAGCTCATTAGTGGAATTACTGAAATAGGTGCATTTTGTTAGTGTTTGAATAAAATTAAGGCTGCAACAAAGCACGGGGGAAGCATTGCTCAGTAACATGTGACCTTTCCTCCAGTTATTTATCCCTTGATGATCACCCCGTTTGTGGAACAAGCCAGATAATTGCAGAACATGAGCATCGGCAGCTGTACATACACTGATAAAATGGGACAGCTAGGGTGTTATAATGATCTCTCTGAAAATACGACCTAGGGATTTGCTTTCCGCAGTCGTCGGGCGGCTTTGCTTCTAGCCCCGCGTGGCAAAGGCTCTGCATGGCAGCGGCTCCCTTTCATAAGCTCCCGCCCAGTGCATAGGCAAAGGTAAGACGTGGCCGGGCTCTGCTCTTAATGAGGCTCTTTTGAAGGTCCATCTCCTCCTGCAGCCTGCGCTGCCTCGGGCAGACCGCCAGATCTTGTGGGGCTCTCCCACCCACCTTTAATTTTGCAGTCTCGGGTTCTTTCCCTGGGTGAGTGCTTTGCTGGAGGAGATGGCCAGAAGGTGACTCACCCTGCTGCGCTCAGGAGAGAGGGCCTCTCCGTCTCTCCGCTCTGGGGCACTGGGAAGGTGACTTTCAATTAGACCTGGGCAGCTTCTGTCCCTATAGGGTATCTGTCAGGATTGGGTAGGGAACTATATACAGAGAAAATATGTATCGTGGGAGTCATGCCCCACGAATTTGCTAGCCAAAAACTTGTGTAACTGAAGTCACGATAGTTCTTGCAATACAGAACTAGCTTCTTTGTGTGCCCCGTGGAATGATTTACCAGTTGGGGCTTCTGCTGCGAGAACCGATAGCAGGTAATTATGTCATCATTTTAATCAATTGCAATATTTTAATCAAAGCCTTATCCATATGGAGAAGCAGGGAGTGTGGCTGCTAAATGGACCTTGGATATGCAGAGGGATGTCTGTACAACGCAGAAGGTACGGCGACATCTTCCTGGGCACGGGTGCGTTTGGCAGTTTTGCCACGGGTTTGTGCGCTGCTGTAGTGTTTCGTTTCTGCTGTATTAGGAGCGATCTCAATGACAGCACAGCTCTCACTCAGAGGTGAGGTCCATTTCTAACTTTTTTTTTCCCCAGCAGAGCAGGTGTCTGTACAAACAGGAATACCCAATAGGAGACCGTCACAAGTACTCTATGTTAGAATTAAAAAAAGCTTCAGATAGGGACAAACATGGGTGCCGTTAAAGTAGAGAGTTGTATTATATCAGGAAAGTAACCCATTGTTCCTTCACTCCGGCTACGAAACGATTGCTCTGTAGTGGTACGATGTATTTGCTCCCAGGGGCTTCCCACAAGGAGGAGCAGTAGTAAATTAAGATGAAAGCTTGTTTTCTGCCTTATTCATAATAAATGCAAAATTCTTCCCTGAAGCACTTGGCATGACTAATGTGCCACATATTCTTGATATCCCAGAGCGGCAGGCGAGTGCTTCTGCCAGGCTGGTGGTTCGCAGCACACCTTGGGCAACGTGCTACCTAACGAGCAACGGGAGCCAAGAGCAAGCGCCAGAGCGGGGCTCCGCGCAGGAGAGCACGAGCCGGCGTGTTTTGCCTCGGGGCACCTTCGGTGTGGTTTTGCTGTTAGGTTACTCGATTTCCACAGAGATGGTTTGAAACCATGTGAAACATGGTTTTGTTGTTGTTTCACTGTCCTCTTTAAAGCAATTAACGGCGACCGTCTGTGAGGAAACGAATGTATTGCGCAGCGCTCGTTGGAAAATGTTGTAGCAGACTGCCGTGCTACTTGAAGCAATTACACGTTATTTTTTATTTTGTGTTATGGCGGTATCTGAAGCCCCATCTCCATCAGTCAGGACTGAGGTTCTTTTGTAATCCTGTGCAAAGACCCAGGTCTCATTTGGGGGGAGGGAGGTGGCAGAGCTCCAGACACGGTGCCAAGGCACTGGGCAAACGCTCCACAAATGAGAAATCCGTTTGAAAACCGCTCTGTACCTGTCGGTTTCAGTGAGAGTCACGTCTCTCGTACACCAGGGCGTTCCGTGCTCCAGCCATCCCCCGCAACTGGAAATCCCCCGAGTCCCCCCAGCACAGCAGTAGAAGAGGGCTGCCTGTCTGTGCGATTCCGCACTGAGGGGCGGCAGAGCAGAGGAAAATTATGCTGCAGGGAGGATGAGCTCTTGGTTTTGGCAGCAGAGGATCATCTGCCCGTTCTGGATAAGGAGGAGGAACAGCAGCCCTGGCACAGCCAGCCCCGCTCCGCTGAGGGAGAGCATGGAGCCCTGCCTCCCGCGGCTGCACCGCAGACAGATGGCCTTCTCGGGGGCTGGCCATGGGGCAGCAGAGCCAGGCTCGCCCCCCGCTCACACAGCCCGTTGGTTTGAGTTGGACGGTTACACAGAGTCGGCCTCATCCAGTACGTGCCTGACGTGTTACGTTGGCCAATTTAAGACATGCGTCACTCTGTAAAGTTTTAATCTCAGATGCTTTGGTTGAAAAAAAAAAAAAAAAAAAGCAGCACATAAATCTGCAGCTGTTGACAGGTATAGTTTAATTGCACCTGTTCAATGAAGGATATATGTTACTAAAATTCCCCCAAAACTTTTCAGTTAAATTTATGCAGTGGTGACAGTCACTAGACCGTAAATGATGGCAATCGAGCATATTGAGTTTCACACTGAAATTGCCTATCACAACATTTTAAAAGCACTGCAGCTCTGTCCTGCTCAGAGCTTGAGGAGGACAACTAGGTGCCTAAAGGTCATCTACCAATACATTTATATTAAGCTCAATTTTATGGTCCCTGCTTTATTCTGCTTTGGTAAGTCCCAAACATTTACGTTCTTGTTTGTTTTCAAAACCGCTATCAGGGTGTCAGGAGCAAACCCTTCTTGTGGAACCCTCTTTGGTTCTTATGTTACAAATTAGGAGGATACTGAAGTATGTGTAATAGTCAGGAATGGCTTATCAGGAGTTCTTTGGTACTGAAACCCTGAAAGGGCAGTCAGTAAAACAGAAGTTCACCACAGCCCTGTGTTTCCTCTGCCTTAGGGTCTGTCACGCCTGCCCAAGGAATCGGCTGTTTGCAAAACGGGTACTCCTGCTCTTGTCCACACACTACCTGTGTGATCACCTGCATAAGCACTGGTGAGGCTGGAAAGCCCTAGCGTAGATTTGGGAAACATCCTTTCTTGCGTTGAACAGTAAGTTCACAGATTTTCCCTTTCTTCAAGTCCCCCCAGTTGGGTGGAAGCAGGAGTTGGCACGTGGACATGCAGACAGCCTTGATGTCTGCTGGGCTGGAAAGAGCGGTCTACCTCTATGCTTTCAGCTTCTCCACTGGCCAGATGCCCCGAAAGCCCTTCTCAGGGTGGGATGCACATCACAGATGGGAATTGCAGTAGGTTCATGCCAACAGTCCGCATTAACTTCCCTGGCAGTCCCTCTGGAGCTGGAGGAACAGTTGTTTCAGTGTGTGCTCCCTGTGGGCCCGAGCGGTTGGGTTCCAGTCCTGGGACTAGAGCCCCTTGGCTTTGGCACACAGCAAACAGCGAGCCGTGGAGCGCAGCCAGTCCATTCTCCCTGTGCCTGTTCACAAACCCACAAATAATTTTGACTTTTATTTGCATGAAGAGGGTGTTGTGTCAACAAAATACACAGTTGTTTCCGTTTATTGGTGAGACTATATAAATGTTGCCAAAATGTTTTTATTTTCTAAAAATATTGTGGGGAAGGAATTGCTGGCCCCAACGGCCAGCGGTGGGGATCCCCTCAGCAGTGATGGGGAGCTGGTATTTTTGCTTGCGGTCAGCACAGAGTTAGGGTTAATAAGCAAAAGTTCGAAATTTTCAGGATCGGTTTGAATAATCATTTACTATATTCTCCTTTCTTCTAATATGTAGATTTATGGTTTAATGTTGCGTGTACATGCAGAGAGGGAAACGTTGGACAGATCTTGACCCCAGGATGGCTCAGTTCACCTGCAGGACCCAGGTGACAGGGACTTTGAAGGCTCTTTGAAGTCTTCACATTTTAAAACGTGTGTCTGAAACTGGCTCTACGTTGTAGAGGCTGAATGCAGAAGGGGTGCTCATAGGTCAGAGCCGTGCACTGGCTGGTACCTGCGTCTCCGGTGAATTTTCAAAAAGTTCTACCTTTTGTCGTCTTTCGGATTCTCCATCTGGAAGGAGGTCCTGCATGTGTTTCACCACAGAAGTTCACAGATCATCCTACTGCTTGCAGTAAGATGAAACGGTTTATTGCAAATAGCTAATCTTAGCGTTTTAAGGTTTTCTTCAAACAGCTTACGTTGTATGGCTGAACTATTAAAATAACTGATAAACTGATAAAGCAGTTTATAAAAGCTCATAATATTCAAATACTGAGATTTGATTGCTGTATTCAAATTGGAGCTAAATTCCTGGTCTCCCACAGTTATGTATATTCATGGCCAATAATTCAGGCCTTGCCGCAGCTCTCTACATCATTTAATATAAGCAATAAATGAAAATGCTTGTGCCCGTTGAAAACATTTTGCTGTGGAGTTTTGCCTTGGTAGAAGCAAAATGTAAAATAATGCAGTCGTTGACGAGGTGGGTCAAATTGCCATACATATTAAAAGAGGCGGCTTTTGATCAGCTCCTTTGAATGTCTGGTATAACTCCATTTATCTGAAGATCTCAGGGGACGCCCAAAACCTACAGATAAATGGGGGCTTAGTTAATCAGGGAAGCCAGCTGTCCAGCTCCTTCACCGGGGTAGGGTTCAAGATCACAACCCACCCTCTCTGCAGCCAGGCCGCCTTCAGAAAATGATTTGCATGCTTCGCTTCAGCAGTCTAGCCTTGAGGCTTCTGTAGAAAAGCCAGCCAGGCACTTCAGGCCTTCTCCTGGCCCTGCTCGACCCAGAGCATAGCAATGAGCTATGAGGAGCGGGATTTGCTGATGTATGTGGTGCGTTCTTTAAAAAGTAGTAGTTTATATGGCCCTCTGCGCATGTCGGCTTGACCTGAACAATGCAATGAGGCTTAGCGTCCGTGGGCATCTTCCTGTCAGATACGCTGTGCTGAAAGCCCACAGGACAGAGATGACAAATTTCATATTAAAAAGATTCAGCTTAACACTCAAACGCGTGTAAGTAAGTAAAATCGCATCGCTGTTCTTAAGGATGAAGGCACCGCACATTTACAAGGGCTGCAGTTCTGACAGATCAGGTATTGCACCAGTGATTACCTGGATGAAAGCGTTCTTACGCGGTGATAAATACGAAGCTTCTTGAGGCTGCAGTTGAAAACTACTGTTTCAGACCGCTCCTGTACAAATGGTCTTCAAATGCTGAGTCTTCTCCTCCGCCCCCCATCTCCCTCACGTTCCTGTTCCTTGGGTACGTTATGTTCCCTCAGATCCCCAAAAGCCGTTGCTTGGGGCTGCAGATGTCTGACAGGCGACTGACGCAGCGATGCCTACAGCTTCCTGACATAAGCACAACTCGGTAGCAAAACGGCGGTTGTGTTTGCATGCGGGAAACGCGACTTGAGCCAGTTACAGAACAAAGACTTTGTGCGAGAGATCGGGCGGTATTCGTGATGCGTGCTGCTTTCTTGACCTGTGTTTACAGGCCGGAGGTATTCTTCAGAGGGTTCTCACAGCTTGCTTATTATGTTCCTAATGCCTGCATTGAAATTCCTAAACTTCGGTAAAACTTTAGTTGACCTTTTTTTTTTTTTTTTTTAAAAAAATGAATCCAAACTGCTTTCCCTAATGCGTGTGTTAAAACAGAGATATTTTCCTTCAGTGCCTTAACGCTTTTGAGATCAGGCTGTAAGTGAAAATCAGCACGAGCATCTCGCTCACTGCCCGTACAGCCGGACCACCGTGCTGCCAGGTGCTCCTGGCGCTCGTGCTTAAGGGAGCCTGGGAGAGGCGTAAGGAGCGCGCTGAGCCGTGAAGGGTGGTGGCGAAGCAGAGCCGGCTTATGCCGCGCTCGCCCTCGCCGAGTCTGTGCTGTCGGCACCTACTGCTGTCCGCTTTCTAATCCGCGAGATCGACGCTGGATTGGGAGCGTCCTCGTACGCCTCTCAAGCTGCCGATCGATCTGCACAGCTTCCTGGACCTTGGCTTAAACTCAGCTCAGTATGTTATTTTTCAGATGCCTCTCCTGTAGCTGCCCAGCTGTTTGGCTGAGTGTTTTTTTTCCCAGTCTTTTGTGCGGTTAGGGGCATCTTCCATCTCATAAATAAGGATTTTACGAGATGTAAAGCTAACGCGGTCAAAATCTCCTCGCTCTCTTTTTCCGTGCAATATTTAGCAAAATCGGTACAAACTGCTGGTGTGTTAGCAGTTGTTCTGCGCATTGTATGCTTATGTGTTAGATGTGCAAGGTCTTTCATTAAACAGCAGGATATTATTAGGCATAGCATGAAAAGCCTTTATAGTCTCCCTGCCTTGTTTAAAGCCGGCCCACAAGCAGACCACAGCCTAAAAGGCTGCGCAATGAATCGAGCGCTGATGGCCGGTCCGCAGGCTCAGGTGGTCGTCAGCCGCAAGTTTATCCGAGCCCTTTCAGCAATTTGTCACGCCTGGGTCTGTTCCCGCTGCGCCAGCACGTGCCAGCTCCGTGTCGAAGGGGCTGTTCGCCAGACGGCCGCGCAGCCCCCGCATCCCGCTGTTAGCGGGGCCAGTGCTCGCCCGGCCGCGCGCTCCGCACCGCCCTGGCAACAGCCGAGCGCGCCGCGGAATATGCGTCTTCATAATGAGAAGTGAATGGCATCCGTCAGTCCCTTTAGAATAGGGCCCAGGCGTGTGCCTCCTCTCCTAGGAAGTTTGGCAGCCTATTCATTAACAAGAGTCATCAGGAGTTCAGCCCATAATAGGGAGGCCAGCCCCAAGCGCAGGCGGGCTAATGCTTGCGCTATCAGGAATGCGTTCTCCTGGGCTTAGGGAAAAGGGAGAGAAAAACTAAGCAAATAACGCTGTCAGCAGGTGCAAACTCTGAAATGCTACGTATTGATTTTCTTTCTTCAGGCTTCCACGGGAAGTTTGTAACAAGATTTATCACATTTCAATCGTCCTCCGCTAGCATTAAAAGCAAAATTCTTTTTTGTTCTTTCTTTTTTTTTCTTTTTTAGCACCGTGCCTATAGGAACTTGCGTACAATTAGGACGCGCTTTGCTTATTCCCCTTGAGGAAGAACGCTAGACCGTTGTGGCCTATTTTTAAATACCGCTTTACTCTGCCAGTTTGTTTTGTTTTGTTGTTTTTGAAATAATGTTTCGGAGTGTTTTTGTTAATGTAGCGAAAGTCACAAATGGCACTTCAATATTAATTAGTAATGCTTTTCAATTTCAAATACCCTCACCTGCATTATGGTGTCACTGGCGTTACTCTCGCTGCTCCCAATTTCTAAATTTAAATTGGCCTTTGCTCCCGCATAACAGCCTTGCAGAGTTAGAGTGCATTTCCCCGTAACACAAGCACAATGAGGATCTCAGAACTTTTGTTTTAGATGAGGAAGCAGAGAATGAGATGTCATACCGGCTCCTGCGAGCATTAATTCATAAAGTCATACGTGAGGTTCTTCAGCCCATTGTAGGTTTGTTTCAGACGTTATCCTGTTATTGGGAGTGTATGATTCACCTTCTGAGAAAACAGAAGCTGCACACAAAAGGAAAAGATTTGCTTTCTCCGCTGTGAAAAGCTGCCGCAAGCAGGGGTCCTATTAAGACAGCTGGAAAGTTGCTTCAGCTTGTTACGCTTGTAAGTTTTATTGGTGACTGGTTTTTGATTACACATTTGAATGCTGTGTGTTCCAGGATGCCGAGTTTTAATTAAAAGGAAATAGTCTTGATTTTAGATTGCTTTGTCATCTGCATTATGCAGACTATAATGCATGCAAGTTGTGGGGTGGTTTTTTCCAGGGTGCATCGTTTATTTGGGATACAGAAGGCTTTACACTTTCTAGCACCTGCCTTAAATATAAACTTCACACTTTCAGGAATTGTGTTCATTACGGTTAATTTCTTCTCAGAAGTGCAGTGATCAAATAAATATGGGGGGGGGGGGGTTTCTCCTCTGCCCGGTAGCTTGTTTCTCCGACCTAATCAGTTTTCTAGTCTGACAAGGCCATTGTAGCAGGAATATTGTGTACCAGGCACTTTCTGTAATGCCACAGCTTGTCTCTTGAAGTTGGGTTTCGGTTTAAAAAAGCCTGCAGTCGGGGCGGGGGGGTTGTTTCTGCCCTCGGTAACTTTAGCAATCTGTCGGATCTCCTGAGTCACTGCCCTTGCCTCACGAAGGTATTACCCTTAATTTCAAGACATTAAGTGTATTGACTCCTCATCACTCGCGCTCAGAACCGTTGAGCAGCACTGGGCGGTTTCGGTCCCCCCGTTCCCATGCCCGTGTACGGCCCGGTTAGTGTCACTCTGGGTCTGAAGTGCTGCCGTTCGTGGACATCGTGTAACAGCATTTTACTCTGCGCACACGTTTCCTTAACCTGGTTGTCGCAGTTATGAAGAAAGAGCTCTGTATCTCGAAGCAATAATCCAGAACCATAAAGAAGTAATGACATTTGAGGATTTTGCCGCTCAGGTTTTTTCTCCCTCTCCCAGCTACTCCCTCGGTGGAACTGGTGAGTCTCCGCACGTTATTCTTCTCTTTAGCGCTAAGAACCACTTGAGCAGCAGATGTACACCTGTTTTTTGTAGATAAATGCTTGCAAATTTAAGAAGACCGTTCTTCCCCTGAATCAACTAATGAATATCAAAAGGAATGATGACATTCATTTTAATTTGTTTTGCATCAGAGCTATTCACTCTGCTCCTTTCTTCAGCTATCCTGTTAACCCCCGAATCTAGCAAGGTTAATGAACTTTCTCTCAGTAATGTGCTCTGGTTCATTCAGGAGTGTGGGTTTCTTGCTGAGCTGGGAATATGTTGTTCAAAAGCTATGCCTGAATCGGTGCTTACTTATCGAAAAATAGTTCCTCGCAGTAGAAGCCGTTGCTACTAATGCTAAATGGGGATTATGCTGCTGAGATGCCAGGGTCAGGGATTAATGCAAAAGAAATGTAAGAACGGTGTTCTGTTAGAAAATCAGAGCAGCGTGCAATATGCTAACATTTCCCTTAAATATAGATGAGCAAATTTCAGGCTTCCTTCCAACACCTGGCCTGGAACCTCTTCGGGGCTTTTTCCATGTATGTATGGATATATGTCCGTGCGTGCGTGGATATGTATGCACGCACACATTAATGCCACTCATCATTCATCAGCCCTCCTGAAAGATGAAAATGTGACGCTGGACTCGGTGAATTTATTCCTTATGTGCCCTGTCGAGATTTTAAGTTAGCACGCAGTCAGTGAGATAGGAACCGCTACTCTGCTCTTTTAATTGAGTTTAAGTAAATGACCCCTGAAAGGAAGCTTTGACTCTGAAATGCAGATTTCTGGTACCCTCAAGATTTGTTTTTCCAGCCTCCAGAAAGTATATGGTCACCGTGTGTTGGACTCCCTGACAAAGATTCCTTAATCCCTTTTTTACACTCAGAGGGTGAAACAGGCACTTTCTAATTATTCCCTGCTACTCTTTCAGATTGTTTAATAGATTATTTCAAACCTATATACATGTTGCAGGACACCTGCTCTATTTCTCTTTAGCCTGACTTGTTAGCAAATATCTTCCATCTAAACTGAAAAATTGGAGGAAGAAATTAAATTTACTAAAATAAATCACTTACAAATAAAATCAGCCGTGCATCATTGTTTAACGTTACTGGCTCAAATCCTCGAGCTTCCAGAGCTTTGTTAGGAGATAAGAGGTATATGCATGTCCTTGCATTGGTCGCCAGTAGCAGCAGGCAGAAGGCTTTGGAGATAAGCAAGCTGGCAGGAGTAAAGGGGAACCGGTGCTATTTACATAATCGCGCCTCTGCTTCCTGGAGAGGCGTCAAGAAACACAGGGATGGCCTCTATTGATCTTTGTTGAACTGGAATACTAAACAACATTAGAAAAGCTTATAACTTAAAGCTTTGATTAATGTTTTCTACATTAAAAAGTAGAACAGCTGTGAATTAAATTCTTTTATACACCCTGCCAAAAGTCTGAGGCAAAAAAAATTATCAGTTTCAATAGAAATGTAGATTTCATGCCCAGTGTTGTTAGCACTTTGAATCATTTATCTGTTGACGTATCAGCAAATAAAAATATAGATATATTGATGGATTTTAAATGTTTTGCTCTATGCGTGACTGTATTCAGTTTCAGCGTTCTTCTTGCAGCACACAGTGATCTTTTGATATACATATTTAGTTCCCCAAGCAAGGACAGATTCATTTGATAATACTGTCGTCACACTTCCTAAAGTCTGTGAGACATTTTGTATGCCAAAAATATTTAAAATGTTTCCTAATATCTACCTAAGTTTTTCAGAACGCTGTTAAGTCATTCGTGCCTGAATGTGTTTTAAAGCTTCCAAGATTTTATTCATTTTTTAAGACCTGCCACAGTCAGGTCCTGATTTTTGGACTTCTGAAAGTCAGACTTTATTTCATGCTCACAAAGCAACTGGAGGCCTGTCATGGCTTCTGGCATCAAAATCCTTGCTTCAGAGAGCCTCCTCGTGTCACCTACTGATTTACTTGCATATTTAGTCGAATATTACCGAGAGCTGTGTCAGTCGTTTCCATTAGCAAGTATTTTCCATCAAATGCCGTCCTGGCAATCGGCAGGGAGGCTGTGGTCGCCAACCTCCCAGCTCCGCCGCTGCTGCCAGCGCGGGCAGCCGCCGCTCGGGCGAGTCCCCGTCCCACGAGGAGGGAGCGCCTGCCTCAGCCTCGCCTGTTTCCCGCTGACGGTGGTTTAGGCTGGCGGGTACTACCAACGCGCCGGCAGTGCCCGGAAGTAAAGCACCAGCCCAGCTGCGGTTTGGCTGAGATTGCAGCCACCCATTCGTCCCCGTTAATGATTAGAAAGGGATGAAAAACTATTCTGGAGCCGCCAGTTCCCCCGTCGGCGCGGGCACAGCCGGGGGCGAGCAGGACGGTCGCGGGCCGTGAGCGGCGGCAGCCCTGCGTTTTGCAGCGTGCAGCCTGTCCCCCTGTGTCACGGGTGATTAGACCTCCTCCAGGCTTAGATTCACCTGTCCTGTGCCTGCAAAATCGGCCCTCTGCCGCCTAAGAAGTATGGATGGCATTTTTAATCACGTAAAAGGGGAATTTCTGCTCTCAGATAGAAAAAATGAATCACTGAGCAATAAATGTATGGAGCTAACACAGGTCTGTGCTTCCCCTTCTCAAGTAACAAGCCAGCTGATGCTACTAACCCTGACTAGCTTAAACTTTTCAGGTAAATGTAAGATTAATTCTCCTCTGATCTTATTCTTAATACCACCAAATTGTAATCCTATCATCGCTGTGTATACGTGCGCACAATAGGAAGGGCCAATGAGTGGTATGCTCTTCATGAAAATTAAGATTGTTTTTAGTTGTTAACGCGGTATAAGAAGCAAATCAAGACCATTAGATGAACTGAATATGCAGCTGTTAATCACACACATTATTGGTGTATTATTAACGATGATCTGTTTATTTGAACTAAATGTTTTTGTTTTCTGATGCTGCCTTTAGGGATGCTTCCCCTAGATTCAGGTGGGATGTTGGTTTCCTGAAGAACGCCCTGGCTTAGTCTCCCATATCACAAATAGTCTTGCAGGTGCTGCATTTTGTGCACAAAAACTGTCCAAGTGACCTCTTTTGCTGTTTTCAGAAGTGGAGCCTTAAACTCCCTGTATGTACCAGGGATAGCCCTGTGTATCTTCGGCGTTGAAAATGCAGCCTGGTAGGCAGAACGGACATCCCTGAACTCATTTAGGGGATGTGCAGATTAGGAACAAAAGATGAGAATACGGTCCTTTGTTGTTAAACTGGTACATTACATGCTGTATTTTAATTAGGCTGGGTATGAGAGTCAGCCCAGGAAATCCTCAGTAATCCAACATTATTGAATTATTCTTATCCTTTCCCTCTGCAGATTTCTCTCGTTTTAGAGGATGGGGTTTTAAGCTGCTATCTTCTTCTGTTCTTGCTCCCTCAGCCAAAAAGAAAAGCAGTCATTCAACAAAATACTTGTGTGTACTTTAAAAAAAAAAAATCATAAAAATGAAGCAGGCACAAACAGCTACAAAAGCGTTCCAACTTTAATTACCTCTGCTGACTAAAAAGAGCGTGTTGTTTGGTTTTTTCATTTAAGATCAGAAGCCAGAATCATGTTAACCCTTAGGAACTGGAAGTAGACGGGTATTCTAGAAAGGAAAAGGGATAGCTTTTCCACCAGAGAAGGATTTATAGTTGAGCGTTTTATACTTACAAGGGCAGATTTCCACTTTAAAGAGAGCCCACAAACCTGCTTTTCAGCAGCGTAGACTTGCAGTTAGTGCTTCAAAGGGTTAATTGAAATGGGCACACTTGACTGCTGAGAGGACTGATCTAATCACTGCCATATCCAAGTGCATCTGTTCACCATGAGGTCATTCTTGTGCATGCTAATGATTTGGAAAATAAAGCATAAATGCTTGACGTTATCAGAAAGGATATAGTGTAAATCTTTGCTTTTTTAGTTGCTAATGGCTATTGTGGAAGAAAACAGGCCGGCAAAATCATCTCGCATTATTGCTTTCCATTTTAATTTTTTTTTAAAGCATCGTTTTCAGTGGAGTGTCAGGAAAACTGTGCTGGAAAACTCTGACATGTGGTATCTGTTGATAAATGGATTCTTTAATGAATATTATAGCATTGCCCAGGAGCAACACTTGAGTTGAGGAACTATAGACGTTTTCAGCATTCCCTGGTTTTAAAGCCTTGGAAGCCATGCCTGCTTATTTACATAAAACTGAGATTTTGCAGCCTTTTTGTTGAAAAGGTGACACATGCTTTTCTTTTGTCTCCAGACTTTTACAGGCACGAATGTCTTGTAGAAAATACTTGCATGTACAACAGACGAGATTTGGTTTATTTTAAAACACTCCTTGCTAGGTGCTGAGCTTTATCTTCCCCACTTTAAAGCAAAAGGAATATTTCAAATGGCCATGTGATTTTAAAATATAATTTTGACTGAGACAAAACAAAACCCGGAGTAACTGTTGTCTCAAACAGACTTATGTTCTTTTTAATGCTAACTGAGCAGTGATTCCGTTCGGTGTTGTTTGGTTTTTCTGGGTTTGTTTTTTTTTTTTTTTACTTCTATGTGCATTTTCCTTGAAAACCCATAGGATGTTTTGTCAGTTCTGTGTACGAGGTGGAGTAAGAGTCTGTCCAGGTTCTGTATAATATTTTTGCACATTTTTAGGGAATCCGCATAGAGCTGAATATTAAAAATACACACATCTGAGAACGAGTAGCTGTGCCATGGTATTACAGCATACGCAGCACATGCCAAGTGCTGGGTTTGATCAATATGACAGTGTTGCCTGAAACTGAAAAAAAAAAAAAAAAAAAAATAGTTTCTAGTAACTGGGACGTAGAAAATTCCAGACCGCCCTGGCAGCGAAGAGCCGCTGCTCAGCTGCTTCCACCGTGAGAAGAGGCGGTGCTGAAACCATCTGGCAGTTGTGACCGGCTGGACCGGGACGCTGCGGCGGAGCCACACGCGGCGCTTTGACGCAGCTTGAACCTCAGCGCCGAGCCCTTCCTTCCCAGCGCCGGCGCCGCCCTTCAGCACGGGAGGAGGCACGAGAAGCCGACGCGTTAGCGCAGAGCTCGGTGCAAGGTGCGTCAGCTTAGTTCTCGGTAGGTGAGCAGGAAAACGTGCAATCGTAGGTGCCCAACGCTGCCGTTGTAGAGGTTGTCCAGGCAGTGAACAAAGAGGAGAAGCTCAGGGAGGTGGAGCAGAGGAGTGGGAAGAGTTACCAAAGGAGGCAGGACTCAAGGTGTTTCTCTGGGGTCTTCCCCTCCCTGTGAAGAGTATTCAGGAGGAGGTGCAGGGACCTGGCCTGCTTCCCCTCTCTGTTTAATCCAGCTGATTCTTACAGCTGATGTTCAGCGAACTGGAGCATCCTTCACTGCTGGGTCAGCAGCCTGTTCCAGCCGGCTGTGGTCTTGGTTATCGGCTTTCCTGCCCCTCTTCCACAGAGCTACCACCCATCTGGACTTTGTAACCACCACAGGAACGCGCAGTGCTCAGCAACTGAACGCCGCGCTGGGTGGCTCTCAGCACCGTGCTGCTGTCTGCACCTAACTCCTAAGTCATACTCGCCGGCAGAAACGGCAGGTCTGTAACTACCTCTGTCGCTGCCAGCCTCAGACACCTTGGCTCTGAAATATGGCGGTCTCCCACCACTGTGTTCCTCCCACGGCAGCTGCCAGCCCACCTAGGAAGTCGCTGAGGCTCTGCCTGCACCGCAGCGTCCTGAAGAGCCAGGGACTGGTGGCCGATGGTCCCTGCCTGCCTGGTGAAATTGTCTCTTGGCCCATGGTAGCTGCTCGACAGCAGAGAACGAAAAGGTGCCAAATGAAATTTTCAATTGAATCAAGCATAATTACCTGATTTAATGAAGGAGGAAAGTCAGGATGTTCTGCAGAAACCCCAAATTCACCCTTTCTCCCCAGAGGCGCCTTTGAGCGAGACACACGGAATGAATCCGTTCCCTATTTTCCATTATCTCCCTCCTTCCTGCACATGCAGGGAAACCCACGTGAGCATCTTCAAATAACGTGACACAGCAATTCTGATCCACTTTCTGGATCTTTTAATGGCAAAACTGAGAAATCACAATGATTTCTGTGACAACACATGGACGCTATAAACAAAGGCACGATTTTGCTGGAAGATGAAGCAGCGACCAAGTGGAGGCGCGTCCCTCCTCCCGCAGGAGCACTTGTTACAGTCGCAGAGACGACACCAGAAATCAAACACCGTTTTTCCTCTGTCGGACTCAGGCAGCGGTGTCTGCCTTGGAGTCGTTCATCTGCTCGTGCATTTAGCAGTCTGAAGAGTTTAAACACCTTGCTGGTAGTTATATACAAAGGAACAAAAGGGAAGCTCCTGCATCCTCGATACACCATGGGACTGCTCCCGAGCCGCGGTCAGATCCTTTATGAGGGTGGTGCACGCTGACAGTATGATAGCTTGCATTTTTCATGAAAGAGAAATACTTTATTGAATTAGTAAAATTCTTAGGGTCCCTGTAAGGGTTAGAAATGGTCTATTATTAAGTAGAGATAGGGCAAAGTCATAGTAAATACCATAAATCATTAGGTGGCATTAGCTCTGTACCCCCTATAGCTCCTCTGACTTGAACAGCCTGATGTAAATGAACACCCAGAGGACGAGGCCTGGTTCAGAAGCGTACGAGTCCACGCAGACGGCGAGGAAGTTGCATCATTACCTTGCAGCTCCCTGCAAAGCAGCCGCAGACCGCTGTGGGTACCGGGGCGGTCTCTCCCTTCGCCCACCACCTACAAGGGCATACGGCCTGGACCATCCCCCGCGGCTGTGTAGGTGCTGGGGTTGCTTCTCCCTCAAGCCTGGTGTAACCTCAGGAGCTGCAGCGGAGTGGGTGTGAGAGCAACGTCAGGGCTCTCAGCCTGGGCCCTTTCTTTTTTCCATTTAATTGATTGTCTCGGAGGGAGCTCTCCCGGCTACGATCTCCAGGAGAGGAGATGGCAAGGGAGGGCTTCCTCCCCAGCAATCAGTGCTGGGATGGGAAAAAATATTAGCTTGACGGGCCTCTCTCTTCTGCCGGGTGACAGCTCCAGCTGCTCGAGCTGTCAGCTCGTGAGAGAGCTCCAGGCAATGTGGCCCCTTTGCATTTTTCCTCTGCGCTGACGCACGCCAGCCCTGCAGCCGCCGCGGGGAGAGGGCCCGGGCAGAGCCGTCCTGCCTGCCGCAGGCTGCCGGCGCCCAGGTGGGGGCTTCGGTGGTGGGTTAAGGCTGCGCCACGTGTTGCGGGCCTGCGTGCAGAGGAGAAGTAACCGCTAACGCTTGCTGGGGTCCCGCTGGCTGGCTGGCCTGTGCGGAACTAATGAGTGGCCGCTCCAAGTCACCACCAAGGAGAACTTTGGTGTGCACGTTTAGGGTTTATTTCCAAATCTCTAAAGCAGTCAAGGCTGGGAACGTGATGGGGTCAGCACTCATCGCCCGTGCTGGGAGCAGTGAGTGCTTTAGGGTTGTTTCTGCCCTTGATTTACCTGTAGTTTCAGGCTCTTCGTAATGCTTCAGTTACAGCTTTTCAAGGTACTACTTTTTTGATTTTTCACAACCAAACAACAGTGGAGCAAACCTCCTCGTTCACCGATGTTTCGGCTGTTGCAGCGACTCACTTAGGGCCCGATGTGGTCAGGGGAAGCAGGTACAAACACTGCTCTTGACTTCTGCTGGCCCTGCAAGGGCAGCCTTCGTCCCCCTCCACGCGAGGCCGTGCGTCTGGCGCGGGCTTGGGACGGTCAGCTCGAACATCCTCTCTGCTGCAGCATTGCCGTGGGTTTGGGGGGAAAAGGGACTCTGTAAATTGAGCTTCATAGAAGGACTCTCCAAAGGTAACGGAGAAGTGAGGGTTCATGGCCTTGCCCAGCTGCAGCCTCCGGTGGCTGCCAGCCAGAACACCCGCCTGCGCTTCTGGGCATCCCCTCTGCCACTGCCGAGGTCGAACCACAGAGCCTTTGGGGTTTGCTTGCAGGCATAAGATAAATGAAAGATCTCGATGCAGCTTTAAAACAGCTGTTACTCGTAACAAAATAGGAAATATTTTAACAGCTCATACCAAACATGACAAGTCACCAAAGGGCCACGCGGTGTGAATGCAGTTCCAGCGTCCTTAATGCTGCTGGTTGTTGTATCTGCGTTTCAGGCCACTGAACGTGTGTGGGTCAGCATGAGCACAGCCACTGCTTTTATTTAACGATAATTTCTGCAAAATACTCTCCCCTGAACATGCAGGCTCAGGATGCTGTCCATATTGTATTTTCAGCCTGTCCTTGTGAGTGGAAAGCAGAGCATGTCAAAATGCTAAGCGGATTTACTGGTATGACTCTCTCCGGAATTTTATTACCTTCACATTTACTGGGAAAGAAAACAAAGATTTCCACAGACCTGCCATGGCTGATAGGTTAATTAGAGGGGGTATAGGTCATGGTCTGTGTGAAAACTCCTTGGGTCTTCTCAAGTATAAAGCTTCAAAATCCATAATGATCACACATGATGTTGTTCCCTCTCTACACACTGGGTTGTTACACGTTAAGACCCACCTTTCTTGGCTTTTTCCCATAAGATAGAAATGTTTACTGAGTACGAGCAGTAGCCTTGGCCATAGTCAGCCAAATCGGTTCCTCCCAGGGGATCGGGAAAGGCCATCGCAGCGCTACGGGGTGCTGCTTTCCCCCCGTGCGCTAAGAGGGTGGGTGACCACAGCCCCGCTCGAGGAGGGGTTTGTTAGGCTTTGCTCGCCCGTCGCTAAAACCGCTTGGGTCCGGAGCAGGGCCCGGCTTCAGAGACAGCGCAGAGTAATTCTGTGGAGATCACGTCCCAAAAAATGAACCTAACTTCAGGATCCTGTGGCTGCCCTTCAAACGTGTGTGTTGTGAACGTGGCTAAAGGCTCAAAGGGTTCTACTTGCGCCTGGGGATGGGGCTGAGAGAAGGGCAGGCACAGGAGAGAGAGCAGCAGCCTTCCGCCTAGTTTTATCAAATAATTTCTGTGGGAAACATCCACAGCAGTGAGTCACTGTCTTTTCCATGAGATTTTCAGTACTGTTATAATACACAGGTTCCACCCTTTCTGTTGTTGTAGTTCTTAAAAGCAAACTCGGGAGCTTTGGAGAACAGCAGTAAGGATCCCGTACCTTGTAAAGCCGCGTGAGGTACCTGCTGTACTCCGTAAGTGCTGCTGCAGGACACATTATGAACTTGAAAAGCTGATTTTCGACCACAGAAACACTGTGGCCTTCTGGCAGGTTGGTTGACTTGGTTTGGGGGGAGAAAAAACCTCTCACGTTACTGCACCTGTGAGGGAGCCGACAGAGAAGGTGCTTTTGGTTTCAGTTTTCTGCATGTGGTGCCCCTGCGGAGCGTTTGGCCGGTTTTGGTGAGGAGTTGGACCCCCAGAAGCTGAGCTGCACGAAGGCGGCGCTCTATGGCTCTTGTCCAGGGGGAGGTCCCGCCTGCTTCCTCCATAGGCCGACCAAGAGGATGTTTCACCATCATCGGCGCCGATATTGCTGTGCTTGTGTATACGCTGAAGAGCAGGGAGAGGGAGTTACTTTGCTTTCAGGACCGTTCATCTGCTTCACGAGGAGAAGAGAAATTGCTAAAAGATCATTTTTTCCTAGAGCACGTGGTGGTGGTGTCTGAGAGACCAGGATTGTTCTGTTTGGTAGGTTTGATATAAAAAAAAGCTATCTCTAGCTTTCCAAAAGATAACTCTTCATTTGAAGTATGTTTTTGTCCATATTACTAACCGATTTTTTAATCCCCTCCTGCAAGGAACATATTTTAAAATCGTAAGCCTTTGTCTCCATAAAGCCTTTGCACCCGTAAGAGACCGCAGAGGCATCTGAGCCATCACGCGCGCGCGTCGTACTTGCGCGCAGGCGTACAACTGCCCGTGACGCACTTTTGCACGTGCAAAGGACTCTCCATTCATGGAAGTTTATGTGGCCCAGTGGTACCTACGTTGTTTACTTTCTGGTTTCTTTAACCTGCCTATGGTGCAACAGAGCTTTAGGTCTCTGTGAAGCCGCAAATATTACCCAGTTTGGAACTGTACGACCACTAACAGCGTTGGAAGCGCAGCTGAAATAAGAGGCTGCTGAAGCCCCCTGGAACCATATCGGCAAGTCTGGCAAAAGTTAAAGGCAGATTATTATTCCTTCCCATTTTTGCCAACGTTTCCTCCGTTTTTTCAATCGACAGACCAGCGGGGCAAGGCAGAGCGTGTGGGCACCCATTTCTCTCCAGGTCCCCCAGGGTATCGAGGTGACCTTTGTGTCGTGAGTTGCCCGTGCGGCTGGTGCCCCGCATGTGCCAGGACGGCTGTGGCTGTTCCCGCTGCGCCGGGCGCCCACAAGCAGCTGGCCTGACCTTCACGCAAGTGCGACGGGTGTGCTGTTCCTGTATTTATATGATTTTGTGTTCTCTCCCTTTAGATTAGAATATGTAATGGTCTCGTTACGGTAATTGCTGCAGGTAAGAGCGATGCTTCCCACAGGCCCCGCTGCTGCTGGCGTTGTGCTCCATCACTAACAGCTCTCCTCCTCCTCCTCCTCCTCCTCCTCCTGTGCTCAGCGTGCGGCTGCAGTGGCTCTGGGGCTCTCCGGGTCTGTCTCTGCCTGTCCCTGTCGCCACCGCCCCATCTCCTCCCACTACCCGCACACCAAGCCCCGTGGGGCACCCGCTGCTCCCTCCGGCTGCTGCCGGGCACGGCTGACACCGGCCCCTGCCGCGGTGGGAAGCGTTTTGGTCGCGGCTGGGCCTGTCCGCGTGGCTGTTTGGCCGGGGCACCACGGGACGTGAGCGGGGACGGGGCAGCCACCGGCGACGTGCTGGGTGCAACCCCTGGTCCCCGGCGGCGAGCACCCATGGGAGCCGCGTGGCATCACCTCCGTGGCGGTGCTCGCCCAGAAACCAGCACCACTCGTGGGAAAGAGTTGGTGCCCAGCTTCTGGTGGGTTTTTTCCCCCCTTTTGCAAATTTTACGTTTGGCCGAGTTGTAAATTTTAAGCACTCTGCAGAAACTGCTATTTTTTATTTACTACACCACTGCAGAGCTGCTGCCTGGTTTCTACCACTTACAATTGTGCATCGCCTGCGCACTCTCTGAAGCAAAAACCCCTGAACCTCCTCCGTATCACTGCAAAAAGAAAGAGAGCTACGCCTCTCACGAGCAGCTTCACGTCAATACAAGCACGACGCCGATTTTCCTGGGCACGTGCCGGTCAGTGTGCGCAGCCCTGCTGCTCTCCCTAGCGCGGCTGAGCGAGTAGAGCCTCGTCTCCGAACAAAGTTGCAGGCTCCCCTTGCGAGACAGCCAAGTAATTAGAGTTCGTGCCAGACAGCTTGCAAGTGGAATTATAATATTTGTATGAAAGCCTTTATCTTTTGTGGTTATTACTTGCTCACTCTGCAGCTGCTGTCTCCCTATCAATCAAGGCTGTTTCAGGGGAGCTTCAAGGTTGATTGCATAGCTAAGGACTCGCCAGAAGAACGTTTGGACTGAAGGAATGTGCCGGCTCCCGAGGCAGGCGGATGCTGCGGGTGCTCCCGGAGCGAGGGGTGCCTCCCCTGCACCCCCGCCTGCTGCAGCCGCCCTGCTTTTCATATGCGCAGGCGATGCATTGTTCAGCGCTTGCATGAATATTGCTTGAGCTTATCCATTTGGTGAAAACGGTATTATTTTGACCATCTGCCATTCTGCTTAACTGCAGGAATGTAAAGTACGACACCTCCCTCACAGCCCTTCCCTCCCCCCACGCTTTTCTCCCCACGAACAGCACCGCAGGTTTTGTTTTTAATCCCAAACCGACAGCTCCACATTTTTCACAGCAAATGCCTTTACACGCTAAGTCACATTTTTCACCTTTTTTTAATGTGATATTTCCCCTTCAGTCAATTGTCTTGAAGTATAAATCTGGTAAGTAAAGATTGTCTTTGAAATGCAAACGCCGGTTTGCAAACTGGCTGAGGGATTTCAAAGGAGCAAGAGGTGCTTTGGGTTTCGCTGCCACCAGACCTCAGCATTGTTCCCTTCGCTGCTTTGAGTCATTAAAATATCTGGAGTTAGCTAAAGCACGAGGGGAAAGTTTTAACCCTTGTGGTGAGGAAACGGAACGCGATGCTGCCTGTGCCCAGCAAACCCCATGGAGTTACCCCCCAGCAGATCAGTGCAAGCTGTTAAAGCGCAGGGAGCGGGGCTGCCGCAGTTCCTAGTGATGGGGTGAGATAGGCGGTGGTGTTCGGTGTGAGGTTTAAAACACCCTGACTCCCTTGAGCCGCGTGTTGAGAACGCAGCTGAGTCAATGTGGGTCTTTGCCCTTAGAAGGCGGGTGAAGCCCCAGGTGCTTCGGTGCCTGGCAGAGCCCTGTGGCCAGACCGTGCCCACAGCTGCCCTCTCTGCCTCGCTAAACCCTGAGCGGTTTCCCAGCATGTTTCACAGGGGAAGGCTTGCCCTGCTCGCCACCGCCCGATGGGCAGCGCAACCATCAGCAGCAACAACCGAGGCACTGGCTGCCTTTTGGTGCATTTTCTGCACACTTGAGAGTTACCTGGGCTAACAAAGCAGAAGGGAGCATTAAAGACAGCCCTGTAATTGTCAGTCACATAAACTAACAGCAGATAAAGGCACAGCCTGAGACAGCTCATTGTCAATGGGAAATAGGTTTGTGCTGCAAAACACAACCGTCAGCCTGGAGTTTGGAGGCGGTTGCGTGGCTGCCAAGACTGGCCCGACCTTCAGCGGGGGCTCGGAGCCTCCCTCCCTTCTCCCCACAGGCCGGTAAGCACCCGGGCGCGAGGCTGTTCCTCCGTCCCACCCCTGTAAAAACCTTTCTGTTAAGACTGGAGAGAGAGAGAGAGACAGAGACAGAGACAGAGAATTGTAACAGGGTTTAAAAATACCGTTCCCCAAGGGGGGTGATGAAATGACATTCACGCCAGGAAACGCCTCGGGACGGGTCAGAGCCCCAGCAGCAAGAGCAGGGCCGGGTTGCAGCATGCGCGCTGTATTCCTCGGAGCACCACTACAGCCACGCAGGGCAGAGGCAGGAGCCGCGCACGTGCACACACCTCAGTTTATTAATTTAGTTGTTAGTTTAATAGCTGTATCCTCGTCTGCTCTCATTCAGACAGCCTATTTAGTCCTGGCCTCTAGTCGTAATCGCCTGTGGGGAATAATTGAGATGTAACTTGATGTTGTTGAACAACAAAGCGTAAACACATGTAGACACTGCTACAGCCATCCAGGTTCCGCAGCCCACACGTACAGATCCTGAACGGTGGCCGTGAGTGCACTGACAGTGGTGGGCACTTACTGTCCTAAGTAGTGGAACTAATTAGAAAAAAATTGGGATTCTTTGGGTTTTTTATCAGAAGCTAAGATGCCTTCCAGGTAGAGTTTCCTGAAAGCAGTCATGCTGTGGAAACTTGCTCCAGCTCTCCGCAGTAGCTTAAATACAGAAGAGCTGTTTAGTGACACACAGACAAAAAAAAAAAAAAACACCCAAAAACTTTATATAACATGCACTTAGAAAAAGCATTTTCTGAATTCCATTATGTGGGTTTTGTAGGAGCTTGGAGCAAGCAGGGCCGGAGCATCTGCCCCCCCAGCATGACAGCGCCTGCAGGCTCTGTGCGAACTGGCGCGCCCGGCCCGAAAGGGACTGCTGCCGGGGGCTCTTGCGCACTCGCCTGGGCACTGCTGACTCTTTCTGGAAGCTGGCAAAGAGAAAATCCTTATTTTGCCAGGAAAGCACAGTATGGTGGTTCCTCAGCTGCCTGGGCCAAATTTCTGCTGTAACTGTCAAGCTGACCTGAGTGGTACCCAAGATTAATTTGGAAGAGGAGGTGGAGAGGGGCTGTGTTTGGCCAAGCAGGTACTCTGATGCAAAGACAGGCAGGGTGTTCCTTTCCTTACGTTATTTTTTCTCTCCCCATCCTGTTTTCCAGGCTGCCTCCCCACAAGCGCCAGCGCTGACCTTACTGTCACCATAGGCATAGAGCTAGCAGACCAGACCTCGCCCACATTACCGCGCGCCTCGAAGAGCAGAGTCTCTGGGAAGCTTCGCCGCTCTGCCAGTGCTCTCAGCAAGTCTTCCAACTGAGGTGCTGCGGGAGCAGAACGCCGGCCAAGGAAACACAAGAGACCTTAAAAATAGAGAAATTATTTACTGTGTCTGTAGAACTTACAATTTTGGACGAGCACGTGTTGAAGGGGACAGGCAAGGGCTTTGCTCTGTGAAATCGCAGTTGGCCCATGCTCATACAGGCATGGCCGACAATGAGGTATCACCTGCCTTCTCATCAGGCATTTCCCTCGATCATTACCATCACAAAGAGGACGAAGGCGACGGGGGCTCTTGCCCTGGCATGGCGTTGGGCTGATGGCAGCACGCGCATCTCCCCGAGCACCCGCGCACAAGTACCGGTGTCGCACCAAGAGACGACAAACCAGTACTGAAATGAGTTATTTAACGTAACTTTAGAGCATTGCTTTTAGTCATTCCAGTCAAAAATTGTGTATTAGGGAATTTTGCCTGAACAAAGGTTTCATATGATGAGCCACGTAACGTGTTCCCCTCCTTCTGGGTGCGGGCGAATGATGGAGGTGCTTCCCAGCCTGTGTTCAGCCTCTGCTGCCCTTCTGTTGTCTGCGGTCACCCAGCGCTGGCTCTGTGCATGTAGCTGAGAATTAGTCATCGCCAAAGAGGCCATTTACCTGAAATTCAGGAGGGTTCCGCCCATTTGACAAAGTGGCAGCACGAGTGTTAAAATCTGTTGAATCATGGTATCCCGTTCAAGGCCACATGCCGCTACCTGTTGTGTAAAATCCTGAAGCCAAGGATGCTCCGGCCGCCGCTCGGTCGTGTCCCGGCCAGCGGAGCGGAGCAGAGGTCCAGGCTCCTCTCCGTCGTGCCGGTCAGGCACCCGGCAGCGGTCGAGGTGTTATCGCTGGGGTGGCCGCATCCAGCGCAGGTGTGAGGTGCTGGTTAGCAGCTCCCGCACCACCTGGGTTCAACCACGTACCTTCACGCCTTTGCAATTGTTTTGGACAGGAGCTCTCTCCCCAGCACTGGCTTTGGCTGCGGGATTGCTGCGTCACTTGCAATAGCATGTGCGATGGCTGCGTGCTGTGAACTACTCACTAGAAGAACAGAAATAACCAAATTCCTTTTTGAAGAGCAAATGCCGCACATTTGGCATGACTGCTTCTCACCGTGGTTTGAATGGACGGCACACCTCTTGGGTAGCCTCCTCACCTTGTCGCACCATCAGGGCGTTAGTCTGCAACCTGAAGCACCTCTAGTTAGGATAAAATACACCTGAAGGCTTTTGAGGACGTACAGCACCCTCCTGGCACTCTGTAGCAAGCAAATCCTGTATCTTCAGTAGGAGATGTATTTCACTATACGTGTACCATAGGTTTCTAGGGGTGGTAACAACTTTTTATAGCTAAAACCAGAAGTCGGCTGAGAGACCTCCCGCAACCGCTCGGTGTGAACAAGGATGGCCAGACCACAGGCAGAAAGCTGTCGCTGCTCCGCCGCAAAGGGCCCCGTGAGATGCCGGGCGGCATGGAGCGGGAGCCTCCTCCGCTCAGCGGCCACCGGGGATGGGCACCATGTTCAGCCGGGGCTTCCACGGCCCTCCTGGCACGCACGGGCGAGGGGAGAAGCTGGCGGTGAAGCAAGTGATGTTGTCTAACGTGATTGTTGGAATACCAGTGACTGCCCCTTCTCAAGCGTGGTGTCAGACCCATCTGGCCTGCCGAACCCCGCTTAGGTCTGGGTCGCATTCTGGCTTTTTGGTCCACTTTTGTTTGGTGTGCTGCTCGGCATTCGGAGGCACGCCCCGGGATGTCACGTGCTTGTGTCAAGGGAAGGGGATTTGGTTTTCAGTGAAGCAAAACCCACCATACATTTTTTCTTTTTCCACACTTTTATCGGGGTGTCAACATGACCATCTGCCTGTTGGCAGGTCAGCTGTGGCTCCCCTGTAGGTTCGGGGTCCCGGTTTATACCAACTGCCAGCAGCGTGGTGGTAGCTCGACACTTCGCCATGGGTTACACGGCCGGAGGAGCCGCCGGGCGCCCCTGCCCTGCCCGAGAGGGAGCTGGAGGCGCCGAGCGTGAACCTGGCCAGCAGGGCGGGACACGGGTGACGCTGCCGGCCGCTGGAAGGAGCCCCCTCCGCTAAGGGTTTTGGTGGCCATTTCCATTTTCTGCCTCGTGTCTTGGTTCTGCTTTCTACTGATTGTGTGTCCGTAAAGGAAATTAGAAAATAAAAGGTGTCCTTTAATTTATTTTTCAGGACTGGATAGGTGAGGTGGTCTTGTTCTTAGTTCTCCAATAAATGGTCTGAAATAATTTCAAAGGCATTCTTTTGAATAAAAGGAGACTTTTGTCGTTAGAGCAATATGCATCTGTAATTCAGGGAATAAAACACTGACGAAAATAGTATTTTCCTGATGTCAAACACCTTAAAATATTAATTTGTAAAAATGCAACTGTGGTTTTGTACTACAAACTGGATAACAAAGCTGTTCTGTCACCCCTTGCAAACTTAATAAATCTTGGCTCACAACAAGGCCCGTTCCGAGCAGCAGGCGGGCGCGGGCGGGTACTGCGCGGGGCGCGCAGCGCGGGGGAGGCGGGCAGCGGCGCCGTCTCCGGGCGGTGGTACCGGGCCGGCAGCCGGACCCACCGGGCAGCATCCGGGCAGCTGCACGTGGGGCAGCTTCGGGGTCAGGGGTGAGCAGGGTGGGGATTCCCGCATTAAAGCCGGCACCCGCAGGGCGGTAACACGGTGCCAGCGGCGCGGGGTTTGCCGCAGGGACGGCTGCTGCGTGCGGGGCCGGCGACATCATTTCCAGACCTGAGTTCTGCTTGGCAAAACGTGTAAGCGCTAACGCCACACCACGACCGAACCGAAGGCACCCGACACGGTCACACCTCACGGTCACCTGACTGTATTTTCAATCTGGGGGCCCTGGACACTCAGCAATGCTGCCTTTCCCGCCGCGTGCAGTGATGGCGGCGTCTGCCCCTGCACACGCTGCCACCAACCATGGGCTGAAAGGGAAAGAACAAATGGGTTGGTTGGGCTGAATTCTGCCAAACCACTACTGAAAATCGCTTTTGTGTGCCTAAGGGACAGCTTCAGGGCAAACCGAGGATTTTTAACTTTGTCTTCTGAAGAATAAAAGTTTGTTGCAGAACTGTGTCCTTATTAAAGTGTCTTTACGTCTTTTGTCACCGTTTGTAGGGGTGGCCACCTGAAAGAGAGGCCGTGGAAGAGTTTTAAGCTTTGCAAGTGGTTCAGCCCAGGTGCTGCAGGCGCGGTTGCGCAGCGAGCAGCACCCACCCCATGGGCCAGGGCCGTTCACGCGCCACCAGCCTCAGCCCTTGCAGGAAGCTGAGCCCCGCACATGCACTCATAGGGCACACCGCTGCTACACATGGGTGCTGCTGGCCAAAAACCAGCTCTCCTTTCGCATCCCATGGCTACAGACCCTTTTTTTAATCCGGGGGGGTGTGGGGGTGTCTGTCCTGTCCCCTGCCACGATGAGCCCTTTGCTATTGAATGCCAGCAGCACTTCTGCAGCTCATATGTAGGGGCCTTCGTTACAGCACTCGGGCAGCAAGGGCACGTGTAGTTGATTGATATTTTTAAAGCCCTGGCCCTTTGGCTGGGCGTGGTCGTGGCCCCTCCGGAGAGCGCTTCTGGAGCGCTCTGCTCCTGGCACACAGATCCTGCCGAGCATCCTCGGCGGCCGGGCAGGACAGCCGTGCCTGCATGACCCTGGCATTAGCTGCGGCCAGCGCTGAAGGGGCCTTGCAGCAGGTTGCTAAAAACAATTACAGACCATTACAAAACCCCAGAAGACACTATTTATATACTATGCATTGCAAGAAATTCACGATGACAAGGCTTCCCTCGCTAAGCCGTGTAATGCTTTTCTGCTGAGCGATTTGCATGAGCATTAAACCCAATACGTTTCTAATGGTGATTTTGTACTCTGTGGAGACACTACTTAGGAAAATGGAGGCGGGGGGATTGCACTCTCACTCATAATTATGTCAGGGGTGCTTAGGCATTATCGCACGCTTATGCCAGCAGGAATGCGAGGGGCTCATTTGGCAGTGGGAAAAGGCGCTTGGAAATGTCTGCGCCTTTGCTGGAAAGAGACAACAAAGTTCTGCCTTAAATGGCTTTCAGGTGCTTTAGTGAGAAATGGCGCATTAATCCGAACAGCTCCAGATAAAGCCCTGATTTTCTCTTATTTGTAGAAAATAATTAACACGCTGACTAGGCACTAGGACCCCAGATTTTGCCCACCTGACGCGAGGAGGCTCCCTGTCCCAGGCCCAGCACGGGCCACACACGTGATGGGCTTTGTGAGCGGCCAGGAACCGGCCCCTTTCCCGACCGCTGGGGGGTGAGGGACGTTTCTGCGGCCGTGGGGCGGCCGTGGGCCCCTGGTCGCAGGCTGGCGGGCGCAGCGCCGGGCCCTGGCGCGGGCAGGGCTTCGGCCGCACCTTAACCACTGCCTTTGGTGCTGTGCCCGGCTGAAGGCCCCGAGGCCGAGAGCTGTGCAGGGCCGGTGTACAACGGCTGCGTCACGCTGGAGGAAGCTGGGCAACTTGCAGGGTGTCACTGGTACCCTCCAACCGCATCTGCACCATTACGTGAGCCGTACAGGGCCCCAGCACCCCGGGGCGGCCACCTGCACGCTCACGCGGCAGCAGGTGTGCGCGGGGCATGCGAGTGCCCACAGGGCGCCCCAGCCGTAAGCCCGCCCACACGTCGGCCCCCGAGCAGCCTCCCCGCGGCCCAGGCGATCCCGCAGGGGGTCCCCGCGCCGGAGCAGGGCTGGGTGCAGCTGGGCCGGGCAGGAGGCGGCGGGCAGCACCGCGCGGCGTCGGGGACCACAGGCGCGACCCGGCGCTGGAGCCACCCCAGCCCGCCACAGGCGGAAGCATGCCCTCAGTCACAGCATTAAAGATGTAAAGTAAAATAATATAACACAATATTAGATAATAATTTATACTTATACATAAGAATGCTTAACATTTTTATACATATTATTGCTATACCTATTAATGTTATAGATCATGTAATTATATGAACATTATATATTATGTACATTATGTTGTTACATTTATTATATGTCACAGGATATCTAGTTATATACCTAATATGTATATCTGTATATTAGATATAGTATATATTATATCTATAAAATACACACAGATATAATGTGTGTATAATATAATAAGCATAATACAAATAATCTATGATCTATAACCTATACATTATATAACACATATGTGATATACATTTTAAGATATACATTATATGATATACATTATACTAGATGCACTATATAATACATTGTATATTAGCCATACACTAATATTTGTTTAATAACAATAATAATTATTATAGTTATTAATTTAATCAAAATATGGATTGTAGGTTATCTATATACATTACATATACATTATGTATGTGTGTATAGATATACACGTGCAGACATACCTAGCATATACTTTAGATATAAGTATACATTACTAGATAAACTATGATGATACTATTATATAAACTATAATATTGTCTTCATAACAGATATGCAGGATACTTTTATTTTAAAAATTATATAAGAAAAATTTTAATTGTATAAATTATCTGTGACATATGAATAATATATGTACTAGATTGTATAATGAATTTATAATATATTATACTATATCTTGCATAATGCATCTATAATTCCATCACAGAATACTTGATGCCCCAGGTACAATACAGCATATAATACACTATATATATGCATGTATATAGATTCTGCATAACATGTATCTAGAATAGGTGTTACGTACGCATACGTATGTGTACCTATGTGTACCCCTCTATGTGTACGTACACATGTGCATACACAACAGTGCATTATATAATGCACACGCTTCACTCCGTAGTATAGTCCTACAAAGCTAATGAAAATTCCTATGAGACAATATTATTTCATTATCTGAACGTTGATAATGTATCAGTAGTGACATATGCGTATATAATAGTATGCACTGTATATAATGTATTATAATATGCATTATCTAATAGGCAGTAGACTTTATACTATACATTAGATATTATGAAATAGGATATATTATAATACACGTTAATATAATATATTATGCGTGCTATACTGTACTACATATTATGAAGTATGCTTATAGGCATAAAAGGAATATAATTGACATTTTATGTAGAATTCTAATTTATTATATATAATAAATTCTATATTTCGTGTATTTGTATAATTAAAATAAAATTTTCCAGGTCAAAAGTCTAAGCCACCAGCCCATGCAGATGTTTGGCATTTTCCTCAGGTTGGGTTTTTTTTTCTTTGAACTCACTGCAATAGATGTAACTGACTTAGGAAAACCTGCAAAATCAGCCAAGAAATGGTGCCTTGGCTCCTTACCCCGATAAATAACAAACCCCTCTGGGTGACGCTGAACGGGTCATTTCTCCTGCTGGCCATCACCAAACCCCTCCAGGCCTCGGGCGCTGCCCTCCCAGCAGCCCCACAGTGCAAGCAGAGTCTTTGCCCTGCTTTAAATTACCTTCCATAAACCAACTTCCCCATCACATGAGAAAAGGTTTGAAAAATTAAGTTTGCCTAAAACTACCGTGGTGCTCAGGCCACGGGTAAGGCACGTGGAGCGCAGAGACAAGGCGGGGAACCGGCTTCAGGCGCTCTCGGCTTCCAAGCTGCAAGGGGGGTGATTATTAGTTAGAAACAGCAATTCTTTTCCAGAAGTAACAGGTGGTTTAACGGGCGCTGGCGGCCGGCTGCTAAACGTAATGCCCGGGTGACCGTACCGGGAGGACGTACTGTGTGCTGGCTCCCCTCTGCCGGTGCAGGGCCACCTCGCCCCGCGCCAGCGACACCAACACAGCCGTGCCACCACCCTGCCACAGCGTCTCCGCCCGGCTTCAGCCTCTCCCTGCCTGTGCTGATGGTGACGGCAAAATCAGAAGCTAGGGCCAGAGTATCACCGGGATGTTTATGCCTCTGCTAGACACCATATATCTTTTCAGCCGTGCACTTAGATTAAATAAGATTTTTTAAAGAAAAAGCCTGCCTGTGTCCTGCCCTGGAGCCTTTATCTGTAGGACAGCCCCATGAAATGGAAGGCTGTTCCTGGCATGTCCATCTTTCTGATTAACATATCAAATGTTTCCACGAGGCAGATGTTTGTTATGCCGATTGTACACTAAATTTAATTAAAACCATTTAAAGCAGTAATGAGGCTTTTTATCTGCATGGAAGGCTTTGAGATGTTTGAATGTAATGTGCAAACCATAGGCAGCACAGGCACCCTGGTCCTTCACCAAGGGAGACACTGGGGCGCCCTGGGCAACACCCCACAGCACCCAGCTGCAGCAGCCCCGCTGGCCCACAACACCCACCGGGACTCAGCACCCTCGCAGGCCGGCGAGGAGACAGGAGGCATGTCGGCACTGCCACCACGCGGCGCCCTGCAGCACCCCACAGCACCCCGCGGCACCCTGCGGCACCCCACGGCACCCTGCAGCACCCCGCAGCACCCCACGGCACCCTGCAGCATCCCACAGCACCCCGCGGCACCCTGCGGCACCCTGCAGCATCCCACAGCACCCTGCAGCACCCCGCGGCACTCCACGGCGCCCTGCAGCATCCCACAGCACCCCGCGGCACCCTGCAGCACCCCGCAGCACCCCACGGCACCCTGCAGCATCCCACAGCACCCCACAGCACCCTGCAGCACCCCACAGCACCCTGCAGCACCCTGCGGCACTCCGCGGCACCCTGCAGCACTCCACGGCACCCTGCAGAACCACATGGCACCCCGCAGCACCCCACTGCACCCCGCGGCACCCCGCAGCACCCCACGGCACCCCACACCCCGCTGGGGACAGACAGACAGAAGTGCCTGCGGCTCCATGAATGGTTTCCCCACAAGCTCATTACAAAGCGATGCAGGTTTTAAACAGGTTTGTGCGGAGAAGGTCTGAAATCCAAAGCAAAAGCCTTGTCCCGGGCCCATTTCTGGGCCCAGCCTGGCCCTGGGACCTCTCCCACCCGCCCAGCCAAGAAACAAAGCAGGCGACGCTTGGCGAGGCCGGGCAGCCTCCAGCCGCACAGCCAGCCCCAAAACCTCTGGCTGCGCCCAGGTGCGCTTCCCAGCGAGGCAGCCGATGGCTGCGCCCACTGCATTGATGGCTGCAAGCGACCATGTTGTTGATACCAAAGTTGCTAAAATACTACACTCAAGAAGCCGCATCACAGAGACTGTTCCTCCACTAGCGGAGGCGCAGGAGCTGACACTGCCGACAGGAAAAGCTCTTCCCAGTGTCTTGCTAGCTCCGTGCCCACGGTTCAGTGACGGCGTTCGAGCTGCATTTTTCAGGACCCTGAAGGTTCCTGTAATTAATCTCCCTGGTTCCTTTCCGTTTGCAAACAATCCTTTTCAGACCATGTGTTCAGCTCTTTGTGTGCTCAGTGAGGAGGAAGGCTCCAGCGGTTTGCAAACCGGGCAAGCATCCCTACCCGTTTGCATGGAGAGTGAGCAACCTCGGTACCTGCGCGCCAACTGCCTCCAAGAATTGGAAATCGCATCACAATTGGGGTAGGATCAGCATTTTCCGTGGTGCCCAAACCTGTTCCTGCTGGATGCATTGCGAGTCATCAGCAAATTGATTTGTTAGCTGACAGCAGGAAGCTTTGTTTGCACAGTGCTGGCCGGCCTGCGCTGCCGGATGGTGAGAACATGGCACCAAAAAGGCAACACCTGCATTCCCAGAAGCTGCTGCATGCGGCGCTGGTCAAGCTCTGGTTTCAGCTGCGCCGCTCAGCTCTTGGCGCATCCGCCGAGCTAGAAGTGGGCTTGAGGGGCTCATGGACATGGAGGTGGAGGCAGAGGAGCGCCGGGCCGGGGTCCCGCACTGGGGACAGTCCCCGTAAAGCCCCTGGGGCAGTTAGCACCTCAGACTTCCAGTGACCTCTCCCAAAGCTGGGACAGCGGATGACAGGAGGGCCATGGTCCGAATGGCCCAGGAGCTCACTCTGCCAAGGCTGCTGTGGCCCAGTGACGCCAAAAGCAAGTCCCCTGTTTTACAGGGTGCCTGTGAACGGGGCCCAGTTCACAAAGTACTCCCGTTTCAGCTCTCCTTACTCCTCCCCAAAATACAAGCCTTTCCACTGCACTGTATGCTCCCATCAGCAGAAGATGCAAAAGCTTGGGTGCTGATGGCTACCCTGACGGTCCCCTACAGACCTGGGAATTTCTTCTGACCCCAACAGATTTTGTCTGACTCCTACTGGAACAGGCGTGAATTTACTTGACTTGGGAAACCGATACCAATACGAAGCCGTTGCTTTGTGGCCTGTTGGTGCCACGGGCTTTGAGCACAGATTTCAGCTGGGGTGGGCACTGATGTGAAGATGTGGATGGAGCCGCTGGGCCTCTCTGAAGGATGCGCTGGGCATCGGTCTGCAAACAGCGCCCGGCAGCCCAAAGGCCTGCCACGCACACTGGCAAACTCCCTCGGGGAGCTGGAGCTCTGCTTTGTCTTGAGCAGAGAGACCAGCCTGCCCAGCCCGCGGACAGCTGTGACAGCCCTGTGTCTGGGGCTTTCCAAGGCCGGGGAAGCTGGGAAAAGCAAAACCACACTTCTTGCGAAGCATGTTTTGCTGCTTGTATCTCTGAAGCTGTTGAAGCCATGTTCTCTTTTCCAGTGTATCATTTTACAGCTGAAACCACAGCTTCGCCTAGACCTGAAGTCAGTCCTGGCATAATGAAGTTGGTTTCCTAGGAATCAAGGGAGCGGGAGGGTACTAGCTTTGGTGCTTTTTAGCCTGACTGAACAAGAAAAAGATCTCTCTCTAGAAATATTTTCTTTCTCTAGAAGCTTTGCTACATCAAAAAAATACTCAGACATGTCCTGGGAAGCTTCCCTGCAGGAAACTCCAGGTCCCCTGCTGTCCCCACAGTGAAGCAGCTGCCTCTCAGACAAGAGCCTTTAGGTGAGTGAACAAGGCAGGAACAGGCTGGAAACCGCTTCCAGCAAGCAAAAGCCTCAAAGGCATCATCATCCCTGAGATGGAGCAAGTCAAAACACCCAAGCCACGACCTCTCAACCCAGACTCAGCCCTTAAAGCACCAGAAGGTGACCAGGCATTTGCATTCAGGGTCGCCGAGCAGATCCGCGTGCCATGCCACGAGGTTGGCTGCGCAGCTTCTCCTGCTGGCAAAGGGAGAGATCGTACGGCTGCACTGCCGCGCCTGTGAGAGGGGTTTCACTGACCCAGCACACGTCTTCCCCACTTACACTGATGTTGTAATAATTTTTGCTAAAAAACCCTACTTTTTGACCAAACCCATGCAATCCCCACCTACAGACACAAGCCCTGCACCACCACCCACACGCATCTGGGGTGAAGACCCCAACCGCTGCTACTCAAAACGCCCGCAGGACCATGCCCATCCCATGCAGAGCCCCACCGCAGGCAATGGGACACCGCCGCCTCTCCCCTCCCAGGGTGAACTGGGGCACTTTGCACCTTGTTTTCCCCCTGCCCCAGTCACTGCCCTGCAAGGTTTTTTCACACACTGGTGACCTCCCGTTCCGGAGGGGAGCCCAAGCACACCCGGTTTGCCAAAACCCTGTTGTTATTGAAGGACGCTGCAGAAATCCCAGCACAGGGGAGAGTGGGACCAGACAGGATCAGACTCTAGCCTTGAAACCAGGCACACAAAAGCTTGGTCTTCCTCACACCAGCCTCCCCAGTTCATAGCAAAAGCAGGATGCAGCTTTTCTACAGAGCCCCGGCCCCACACTGCCGAGTGCCAAGCACGGAAGAGCAACCCAAGCAAACCGCACATCCTCTTACAGGCAAGGATTTCTCCAAGCTCTCCGCTTCATCTCCCTCAGAGGTGTCCCCTGTCCCCACAGTTCCCCTGCAGTGCTTTCAGGGAAGGTCCCTGGAAGCTCCTCCACAGCTCTTCCCCGCAGCAGAGCTGGGGACAGACTGCACCCGGTGACGGCTGCAGGCTCAGGGCAGGAGCCTGCAGCCCCCACGCACCCCTTCATGGAGTGGAGCAGCCTTCCCCCAGGACTGGACACACCTCACCTCGCTCCTCTCCCCCCCTTTTAATTCCTTTTTAATTAATCTCAAAGGGTGCGGAGCAGGCTGGTGCCTGCCAGGGCACCCTGCCAGCTCAAACCCAGAGCCCGGCCCCAGCCCCTAGCTCCCCCCCCGAGCCCCCCAGGGTCAGCCCGGCAGGGAGAGGACCAGGAGGCAGCAGGGGCACGCTTGAATTTGAAAATATTTTATTTGAATAGTAAATAATTATACAGTTGAAACAGTTCTATCGAAGCACTCTATAAATAGCTAACAGTTAAGAAAATAATGTGTGTAGAAAAAGAGATTGCATCTAAAAGTAAGAGCTGTCAGTTGCACAGGATAAAATGGTTAAGGTCATGTGTTATTCTAGGTATAAAAGTTAAAACCTTTTTAGCAGATCCCTTTAGAAAAAAAGATCTTCTAAAACGCACAGTGAAATGGCAGGCAGGGGAGACAAAAAAAGCGCATTAGAATATCTGCGATCAAATAATATCGATCTTCATAATTAATATAAATAAATAACGAATAAATAACATAATTACTTAAACCAACATATACAGATAGTCAACTCATGAGCTACCTTAGTAAGGGCAAAACGAACAAAAAACAGAAACTTGGCATGTCACAGTTAAGGCAGTTTCTACAGCATTTTCTGGAGACCATCAACAGCAGAGTCAAGGCATTTGAGGCTATACTAAAGGAAATTCTCGTTTCTCCTCAAGCGGTTTGATCTGTTCACATTTAGAAAAACCGAAACGAACGAATAAACCAAAAAAAAAAAAAACCCAAAGAAAGAAAAAAAGAGAAGAGACCCCGGAAAGGTAAATGTAAAGCCAGATTCCAGCAGTTCGCAAGCCGTATTAAAGCTAATAGTGGGGCGAGTCCGACGCGCAGCGCTCGGCGGCGGCGGGGCGGCCCCGTCCCGGCCCCGGTCCCGGTCCCGGTCCCCGGCCCGGCCCCGGGAAGGCACGGCCGGCTCTAGCAGGCGGGGCGCAGCGGCACCTGGAGCAGGATGACCTGCCTGTTCTCGGAGGGGTGGCACTTGTTGATGTGCCGGGTGAGGCCGGGCGAGCTGTAGAAGGTGGCCGGGCAGTACTTGCAGGGGAAGACCTGGGCGGCGTGCAGGAGGCGGAGGTGCCGCTCCTGGCTGCTCTTGCTGGGGAAGGTCTCCCCGCACACGGGGCACAGGCGGCACTCGGCGGGCGGCGGCGCGGGCGGCTCCTCGGCGGCGGGCTCTGGGGCCGGGGCGGGCGCCGGGGCCGGGGCCGGGTGGCCCAGCAGGTGCTTGCGCAGGTAGGCCTGCCGGCGGAACCGCTTGGCGCAGCGGGGGCACTCGAAGAGCCCCTCCTCGGAGCCCGCCTCCGAGGCACCGCCGGGGCTCGGCGTGTCCCGCTCGCTGCCGCTGCCGCCCGCCTCCTTCGGCGGCTCCTCCGGCGGCGGCCTGCCCGCCTCGGGGCCGCCCTTGGCGGCGGGCGGGCGCGGCTTGTGCCAGCGGCGGTGGGAGGCGAGGTTGGCGGGGCAGGAGAAGACCTTGTCGCACTCGGGGCAGCGGTACTCCACCCGGACGATGCGGGAGCAGCGGTGCTGCGCCAGCGCGAAGGGGTCCCCGTACTCCTCCTTGCAGAGCTGGCAGATGAACTCGCCCAGCGGCCGGGCGCAGCCGCCCCGCGCCTTGGCCGGCGCCTCCACCGGGCCCTCCTTGATGCGCAGCCCCAGCACGGGCGACGTGGTCACCTCGTCCTCGAAGGTCAGCTTGCGGATCGCCTTCGCCTTCTTGCCCGACGGGGCCTTCTGTCGCCCGGGCTCGGCGGCACCGGGCGGACGCTTGGCGGGCGGCGGGCGGCCGGGGCCGGCCGGTGCGGGCGGCGCGGCCGGGGCTCCGCCGGGACCGGGACCGGGGGCGGCGGCGGCGGGGGCGGCGGGCGGCTCGGCGTGGCCGGCGGCGGCCCAGAGCTTGAGCTCGGCCGGAGCGAAGAGGAGCGGGTCCATGGTGCCGGGGACGGCCGGGGCGGGGAAGGACTCGGCCGAGACGGGGGAGCCCAGGCTGAAGCCGCGCTCCAGGTACTTGTCCCTGCTGACGGGCCGCGTGGGGCTGTACAGCGCCTGCACGGCGGCATCGGGTGTCCCGAACGGCACCGGCGCCGGCGGCGAGTCCCGGGGCGGCGGCGGCGGCGCGGCGGCGACGGGGAGCGGCGGGCCGGCGGCCTCGCGGCAGCAGCGCGCCCGGTAGGAAACGGGCGTGGGCCGCCGGCTGCGCTTCACCAGGAAGCCGCGGGGCATCTTCGCGCCGCCTCCGCGCCGGCGGCGGCCGCGGCTCCCGCTCCTCGCTCTGCCCGCGGCGCCGCCGCCGCCGCCGCCTTTAAGCGGGCCGGGGCCATTGTTCAGGCCGGCGGCGGCGGGACGGGCCAATCAGCGGCGGCGGCGGCGGGCGGGGCGGGCGCACCTGAGCCCCGGGCCCCCCCACCGGCCCCCCCCCCGCCGGCGACGGCGGCACACGCCCGGCCCCGCCTCCCGCACGCTCCGCGCCCGCGCCCGCCGGCCCGGCACGCGCGGCCCTTTGTGTGCCGCCCCGCGCCCCGCCCCGCCCCGCCCGGCTCCGCCCCGCCGCCCGGCACCCCCCCCGCCCGCACCCCGGCGGGCTCGGCCGCCCCCGCCCCGGGCAGAGCGAGCCCGGAGCCCTGCGGCGCGGGGCAGGAAACTTGGCGCGGTAGCAGGAGTGGAGAGCGGCGTTCGGGCAGCCGCCGGCGGAGCGGTGCTGCCCGCCCTCGAGGGTGCCGGCGCGGCCCGTCGGTGCGGCGGGTGTGCTCTGCCCGCCACCGGCATCAGGTGGAAAAGGAAGGCGCAAAGCAAGCGCCTCCCGGGACCCCCCCGCGGCCCGGCAGGAACCTGTTACACGGTGCGGGCTCCGCTGCCGCGGTGTTCGGGGGCCACAGTCCCCGCCCCCGGGCCGCCCGGCGGCCCGGAGCCCGGCCCGGCTCCCGGCACGGACAGGAGAGCGGCAGCGGCGCGGCTCCCGGGTGCCCGCCGAGCGGCGGGGATCCTGACGCGCGGGGCCGCCCCGGTCCCCCGCCCGCCACAGCGGGGTGCGAGGCCCCGAGGGGCGCCCGGCGCTGCCCGCGGGGTGGGGGTCCCGCCGGCCGGTTCCTGCAGCGCGGCGGGGCCGCGGCAGGTGCAGCCGCCGCGGGGCGAGCACCGGGCCGCGGCCCCGCTCCCCCTTAACCCTTTGTCTGCGGGACGGGGGCTGCGCGGCGGCCCACGCGGGAGCTCCGCGCCGCTCCGCGGGTCGCAGGTGGTGGCGGGGCGGGGGGAGCCCCTCCCGCGGGTCCCGCGCGCCTTTGTAGGGGGCGGCGGGGCACGCGGGCGGCACGCGATGGCGGGCCGCCCTCCCCCCCCCCGGCCCCGCTCACCGCCTTTGTGCGCCGCATTAGCATAAAGCTGCGCGACCCTCCCGGCGGGCGGCACAAAGGGGCGCGCAGAGCCCGCTGCGGGGGGGCGAGGGGGGGGGCACCGGGGGCCGCCGCTCCCCGGGCACCCCGTCAGGCGGGCTGGCCGTGGGGGGGTGCGGGGCCGCCCTGCCCTCCCAGCCCCCCCGGCCTCCCGGTGGGACAGGCGTGCGGCGGGGCGGGGCGGCCCGCTGCGCATTAGCATACAGCTGCGGGCCCGCCGGGCACGCGCCGCCACCCCCCCCGCCGGGGCTGCACACGGAGAACCCCGTCCCCATCCCCCCGCCCCGGGGCCGCACACCCCGGCCCCCCGCCAGGGCTGCTCGCCGGGATCGCCCCCCCCCCCCCCCCCTTCACCCCCGAAACGGGGGGATGCCGCTGCCCGGCGGGCCCGGCGCGGCCGCCTCACCTGCCGTCGGCGGGGCCGGCGCGTAGACGGGCAGCTGGGCGCGGTGGCGGCGCAGGTAGCGGCGGACGGGCTCCGGCAGCGGTGGCGGGCAGGGGCTGCGCTCCTCGGCGTCCCGCGGGGGCGTCCCGGCGGCGGGGGGCGTCCCGGGCACCTGCAAGGCAGAGCCGTCAGGCGGCTGCACCCCGGGGTGCTCCCGGGGGCACGCGCGGCGGCGGGGACCGAAACGGCATGAAAACGTGGTTTCACGGTGAGGGAGAGACGTTTTTACGGGAGAGGGAGGGCGCGGAGCGAGGCTCGCCCCGGCAGCACGGGCACCGGCTCCGCGGGCTTCCCGCTTAACCGGCGCTGCCACCGGGGAGCAGTTCGAACCCCAGACCATTATTTCCTACTGAGGACAAGTGCCCTTTCTAGAAAACCTCGCGCCGCACATGTGTGCCCGCAGTTTGCTGTAATACTTCAACAGCTGATGTAGGTGCAAAAACCCAGCCCCGCCATCTGCATGTTTGCATAGCTGGGGCTCCGCATGTTGAAATAAACACGTTTGCGGTGCTGTGAAAGGGCAAACACTCCCCGCGCCGTGGCTCGGCTTGCAGCGACAGGCAAGAGCATCGCGGGTACCCGTCACACGTACACCAAGTGCAGCGCTGGGGTGACAATTTCAATACACGGGCTAAAAACGTACTCCCTGTCCCAGCTGTGACTGACTGTGCTACACATGTACTACTTGCTACCAGCGACCATTTCTGTAAATATTGTTCCTAAATGCATGGGGCTCATTTCCAGTTTCTGTGTTAACTGTAACCAGAAATGCCTGACATCTGCGCGTTCACACTCATGGTTCTCAAACATCTCTTTCAAAGGTGTATTTTTCCCTCATTTTTACATTTCATCGCTAGCTTATCTGCACGCTGAAGTGAGCTGGAATACGAGCAACAGGAAGCAGAGACAGTAGGTCTCTTGCCCCATGCAGAAATACAGCCAGTCCCGAGGCGTTTCAGCTATGTTCTGTAAGTGCATGGTACCTACCGTGTATTTGGCAACATGCCCAGAGGGAACACCCATGGAAAATACATAAATGTGACATTTAGTAAATATAGTTAAAATCACCGTGAAGGAAATCCAAATAAAAACACAAAATGACAAATTTGCATTCAGATGCAGATACCGTCATCTGTGTTCACGCAAGCAATTCTGAACTCACGGAGGTGCTTTCAGTCCGTTCAGTGAGACTATCTTTGTGCACCGGGACTACTGCAACAAGAAAAGGGTAAGGCAAGCGAGCCTTTAATTTGCAGAGCACCAATTCCCCTTTCTCTAAAGCTGTTCATGCTTGCAGCAGGCAAAATGTGCTTGAATGAGGGCAAGAAAACACTTCTCATCAGGCCTCCCGTTCTGCGCAGAATTTAGTTTTGTGTTCTTTTATAGACAACTTCCATGAGAATCTAATCCAAAAGTGTGCTGAGGTGCCTTCTGTGTCAAAAGAGGAGGAAAACCGCACCTAGCCCTGCCGGGGGGAGGCAGGCTCCAGCGTTTGCGTGGCTACAGCCGTGACGTATGACAGCACGCCAGCCTGGGCCGTGGAATTGGGTGGGCGACAGGCTGCCCCACGTCCCTTCCTCTTGTCACCCTGCCTCCACTTACAGTTGATTCTGCTTATTTTCTGCACGGTTAACAGCTCTGTGAGCAAATACTTAAAAACAATGGCTGTCGCCCGGAGTTCCACTGAGTTAAGCAAAAGCAGCAGCGTGAGGAGAGGGTAAATGGGTCCCAAGTAGTGGGTTGGAAGTATCAAGACCCCAGACTGCAGATTATGTTTGAGATCAGGCAGAAGTTCATCCCGGGGTGGGGGTGGGGCAGTTTTGGGGGTCATTGGAAATGTGCAGTTGGCAGTTCTGTTCATGGGGCGCAGTGACTTTGGATTTTGAGCAGGCAGAGTTGCAGGCTGCTGTACCAGACTTTATGCCTCTCTGGATGGTACTAAGGCCAAAGCTGTAAACAGCTTTAGCAAACATTTTAATTTCATCCTTATTCAGGAGATCCACTTATCGCTGAAAAAGCCGGTTGCTTTCACTCCTTCAGCTACAAAAGCCATTCCCTGTGGGTAGATGGTGAAAAAATCTACTTCTCATAGGCTCAGCTGAGGCAGGTTTAGGGTGGCCTGTAACATATTCATACTAGGAAACATTAATTAAAAAGGGGATAACTGAACAAATACGCCTCCAGATTCTGCTGGGTAGCTGTACTAAACTGCACGTTTAATGCAAAAATGCTGTGAAGGAAAACAAAGCAACCTACAGTTCTGCCGGCAAATTGGAAAATACGCCTGAAGAACGAAAGTGAGCAACATGCCGTACTTGGTGACACCCCCCCCAAGCCATGAGGCATAGGATCTGCTCAGGTTCCCAGAGGACATAGCTAAACAGAAATGTAAAGCGTTAGGAGAAAGATGGGAGAAGAAACCAAAGTGAACAACGCTAACAAATTATCTAAATAATAAAATGCACTCGCCAGCCATTTTTCTTACCTGTTCCGACATCAGGATTTGGCGCAGTTCCTTCTTGAGATCAATAAACCGATCGTGATAGATGGCCATGGACCAAGATTCTCTGAAGTAGCTGGTTAAAAAAAGAAGAAATTTAGTTATCTTGTGAACCTCTCATTAACCACTAATAAAGTATTTACCTGCTTTTTTGCCTTTATAAATTACAGTTCTGGACCCATCGTGATCGTTTGTTCATAAAATGCCTCCCGTAACAGCACGGTCAATCAATTCTTTTAATGGATGTTCCTGATGTACAGCCAGCTTCAGTAATTACATTTAAAGTGGCTTAATTCAGAGCTGTGGCAAGACCCAGTGAAGAATCCTGATTTTATCAGAATTTAAAAGCCTGAAGACCTGTAAAGAACGGTGTCTCCATTATCTGTCCTCATTTGAGAAAAGCAGATTGCAGGATTAACTGAACTGCTGCATAAACAAATTAAATTTGTGTAGACAATGACACAAATGTTGTTCATCATTAAGGTTTCTGGATTAATAAAGGCCAGAAAAACAGGCCACCACAGTGTTGCAATATGTTCTTTGCACTGCGCTGAAACTAAATTGAACCTGTCCTAGGAGGAAGCTCTTGTAACTTTTTCTTTCAGTGACAGCATTCGTGACAGCATTCTTCTGTGAAAAAGGAGTAAACGGATGGAGGGGACGTGACTCGATGTAGAACCTTGAGGCTGTAAATATAACTGTAGGCAGCTAGGTTACAGAGCTGTGATTTATTTCTCTTTCCTTTATAATGGAAAATAATTTTTACAGCTTCAGCGAGATCCTCTGTGTGTAATTCTTGTCCATGCTACCCGGAGTCAGGAGGGGCACCCAGTGGTGACTGAGCAGATGTCAGCAGGGTCACCCCCGCAGTTGTAAGATGGGTGCATTTGCGTGGCTGCGGCCAACGTTCTCGTCTTCGGAATGGCAGCAGCGCGCTTGGCGCTGCCGTCAGGAGTGCGCGTACCCTAACGCTCCAGTCAGTTGCGTGGTCTTAAAATGAACATCTGGATAAAGCAACTTGAAAGGCGCTGCCCAAGTTTAATAATTCTGGCACAGCTGTCTACAGAAAACTATTGCACAGTTTCCTTTTTGCAGAAGATTTTTTTTTCATTAATGTCAAATGTATTTCCCCCTCCCACTCTTTGAATGAAACAGCTCTCACTAATGCCCTGCACAATTAATACCACTCTGCGCACCTGGCTGAACTTCGCTGGGTTTTTTACATACTCATCTCATCATAAGCTCTCTTCCCCCTTCCCACCGTGCCCCTTCATCTGCGTTTCTCTTTGTCTTGCAGGCTGGCTGGGGCTGCCTCTCCTAGAGTTGCACAGTGTCCGGCACAGTGGGGCTCTTTCCAATAGACATTCTCACAGTATAAATATTTATTGGCACCATTACAAATACTGCGTTCTTGCTGTGGTAAGTGCTGCCCAGCCTAGGAGCCTCTAGCAGTGCGTTACCACGGCTGACACTACTTACTCATTCGGATATGAAACATCAGAAAAGATGAGCTCAGCTTTAAGTTTTTTAATTTAGCAATTATACACCTATAACGTGCAGAGAGCTCAAGAAAAGGATATCCCCCCCAATATTTAAAATCCCTTCAATTTCAGAAGAAAAACCCCACCCAACACTAACCTTTAACTCAATGTTGGCACTGGATAGCAAAGCAGGGAAAAGCGGGGTGTTATACAAGAATAGATGAAGATAATTAAAGACTCTCTATTTTTAGTGATACACCCTGCTAAAAGCCATGTTCCACTGGCCAAACATTTTGTTTTCAAGCTGGCACCTTAACTTCAATTCTAACCCTGACAAGGTGATTTCATCTCTTGATTGAGGCACATCTTTCAACTACCTTACCTTGGTTAAGTTGTTCACCTCCCTCGCTGAGATGCTGCATTAAATGATGTTCTCAAATGTGTCAGGGATGCTGCACGTTACTGCTACTGCTACCAGCTCAGTCCATAACTGCATTTTTAACTGTTCCTGTCCACATTCACAGATTTGGAGCTCAAAATGTGTGGTGACACGTTTGCAATATTTCATGCAAATAGAATGCCCTTTTTTGGGGGCATGGAGAATGTCTTGTCTGTATTTCCTAGATGGGGTGCCAAGAGGAGGAGCTACCAGTAAACATAATTTACTCGCAGATTCCCTTTACTTCCCTTCACCTGAAGAAATGTAACCACCAATTTAAACATGCGCTTCACAGAAACAATTCACTTTCTTTGCCGGCTCTGCATTTTTATCTATTTATCTTTTCAGCTAGAATCACCTTTCTAAGCGGCACGTGGTGTTCTTCAGAAAGCAGATCTACATATGGCTGCTAAAGGGAAGTTTAATAATGAAAAAACCCATTTGAAGCCAAACCAACAAGTTGACTTTCTGAGGCTCATTCTGAATTTTATTACCACTTCAGCAGCAGTCCCTCAGGGCAAGCTGTAGAAGGCTTGAAAGTATAATGCTCTTCAGTATACAAGATGAAGCTGGCATGCTACCAACGGAGGCTCAAAGGCTCCTCAACTATCATGAGAACGGCATCTGCCACATGTGTTTGCACCATTTAGTCTTTCATAACCTGCCAGAGTGATCAGGCTAAATATGTACAAGATGACAATGTTTGCCAGGAGCATAACGGGTTTTCAAACTTGGTCACTTCCTAACGGGGATCCCCTGCTGGCAGACTTTTATATCGACAGAAGCTATCATGGGAAGGCATTTGTAACGAGATGGGATGAAACGGTCTCCTTTTGAAGACAATAAGTGACATCCTTTTTGTTGCTAGGAAGCTGGTCTCGCCTTTCATTGACAAACAATATTTAAAGTCTGTTCTGCCTCATTTGTGATGTGTAGCCTACATTTGATGAAAGGGAAGAAGGAGGAAGATATTTAGTGGCATCCTGCACAAAAGACACCGAATCTTTCCCTTTTCAAGAGGCAGAGCATTACATAAAGTGGACAAAGTTGGCCACTGCTAGCAAGCAAAAATGGAGTGTGCACGCACATGGCTTTCCGTTCGAGAGCTGTCTGTATTTATTCATGTATTTAAATTGCAATGACACACACCACTTTCAGAGAACAAGGCTTCTGCCGCTGTGCAAGCGAATGCTGAAGCTGCTGTACGTCTGCACAGAAGTGTAGTAGAGAATATTTACCATTTACTTTAGAGTACCAGTGTCCTGGCACTCCCAAGGAGAGACAGCGAGGACCCGACGCTGGCCTCTGGCAGTGTTTCTGCCATCTAAGCCAGGCCTAATGGCACGAGATGTGCCACTGACACCAAGAAGTTAAAGCCAGAGAATCCTAAAAATCAAATGAAAAACCCGCAGAATAACACACTTGGTTCATACAACAAAATAAAAAAGCAAGATATAAAGTTAAAAAAATAATAATTGAATTTCTAATGAAGAATTTTAAATCCCATGACTGGAAAGTAATGGCGGAAAGGCAAAGACCAGCTCTGTGGAGTAAGCTTATCTCCTCTGGTAGATCTACTCTTTTATCACTAGTGAGCTTGGCATAACTGTAATACTCATACAGATCAGTTTTATCACACCACTGAAATGTTTTCCAAACATCTGCAAGCTGGGCTTCCCTTCATGAAAATGAAGCAAAGCAAGGCCCAAATAATATCCAGTTATATTATTAAAGATGGGCTTCTGAGGACCATTGTCGATTTCATCTTTATGTGTTTCATATTGGGTGCTTTTCTTGGAAAATCTCAGCTGAAATCCTCTCAAAAAAAAAAAATCACTGCTGGAAAGAGAAACTGAAAGCGGTGATATGAATGCAACCAACATGGCAAAAAAACCCAGAAACCGATTTTTTAAAAAAGGTTTGATTTTCTCATTCCTCTTATTGTGAAAGTAAATTTCATTATTACAGCCTGAGAAATAGTGTCTTTCTTCTTAATATGAGGATTGTAATATGTTTGTAATTACTTCCATTCCTTTTCTTGCTACTTCCATGAGCCTGATGACAGCAGAGATAACTGCTGCCACTGCGGACAGGCCTGTGGGCACACCTTGTGCACTGGGAATGCAGGCCTGACGGCTCATTAAGCCATGTGGAATAATCCCTCCCTGCAGGTGAGCTTATCAAATTACCAGAGCGTGTGTGCATGCCGAGCCTGCCGTGCCCCAGCGCAGTATCCCGTTAAGGGAATACAAACTGCAGCCCTAAGCAGCAGGCGCTTGCTGTGGCCTCGCCTGCACCCCCCGTGACCTCCTCCCCCTCTGCGAGTCCGGGACAAGGTGGGGATTTTCAAAAGCTCAGAGTGCAGCTGGGCACCCGTTCCTGTGACAATGTCTTCGAAAAATCCCTTTGCGGACTACTGGCATGGTATTAACTGCAGGTTTCGGGACGCTGTGTCTGTCTGTGTTCTTTTGCTACTCAAAGCTTTTTGGAAACAATAACAAAACCTAGTTCCACTCCTTGCATCCCTGCTCTCCCCACTCTTTCACTGACATGCATAAACTCAGAGGAAACAACTAAGTTCAGAAGCTCAGACAGTCTGTGAAGTGGTTTGAATCTGTGCAACTTTTGTTAGATGTCTCTAAATAATAATTTGAATATCTTGATTATGTAATAATCTCTTGAAATCATGTCCATTTACTCACAAAGCAGTCTGCAATTCACTGTGACCTGCCCTACGTCCCATTAAATTCAGTGGGACTCTGGTCAGAGTTGGATCTTCCATCATCTGGCACTGTAAGCATATGCAGAGCAGCACATGGTTCTTGAGTATACAATACAAGGCAGAGTCATTGATAAACTTAATCTCCTGTTAATCTCTAAGTAGTACAGAGTCTCCTGTCCTCCCTGTAGCTTCCCACACTTAGTACAACATGGTGAATCTTCAAGCTGGATGTCCATTTTCCTGGGTTTAAATGTCTTTTTTTTTTTTTTTTTTTTTAAGAAAAAATGTAATGCTTGAAATGCAGAATCTCCAGCCTGTATCAGCTACATCTGGAAGATACTCTATCGGTTCCCAGATACTCACACCTCAGAATATTCAAAGTAATTCTTTAGCACATTTGGATTCTTTAAACTTGAATGACTTTGGCAGCTTATGGAAGCGGAGTTTCTCACTGGTGCTTTTGGCACACGATGGAAAAAGCTACCCAAATGCTGGTGCGCTTTTGCTGCAGTTACCTCATTCCTTCTTGGTTTCGCCGCTATCAAGTCAGTAAGAAGAAAGCTGCTGCCATTACAAACACCATGAACCACACCAGAAGGACAAACACAGATGAAATTGAAGCAGCCAGTCCGCTGACACGGGCTCAAGTGTAATGCAATTATGCCAGGAGTGCCTATGAAGAGCAGGGAATTCCACTTCCCAGGAGCGGGGAGAGTACTGCGGTGGGTTGGGATGCAGTGCAGTTCTGATTTCCAGGTCATTCTGACATTACTTCCCAAACACAGTTTGCAGATTAGCAAATGTCTTTTCGCTAACACAAGTGCACATAAGAAGAAATGTCCTGCCTTGCTGGCAAAAGAGGTATGTTGTTTTGGGGGCAACACATGGATGTTTTTAAGACGCTTAATTACAAAGGTATTATGATTCCAGTAAAAGATACGGAGTATTTCCAGATATACTTTGCATAGCTGGACCAGGAATCGTAAAATGTAAATGTAAAGACAATATAAATAAAACCACCGAGCATTTCATGCTAAATACCATCTGACCAATAATTTGAAAGACAGCTTATTTAGGTAAGTAAAAAGGGAGACTAATTTGTGTAAAATCCCATAAAGCACCACCTGAAAGCATTGTTCTTGGTCACAAAGAACATAAAGCGTTCCTGGTTTGCCGTTTCTTCAAATTCATTTCAACTGCTGAACAATCCAGCGAACGCTGAACGAACAGCATGGTTGTAGCAAGAAAGCCATTTAACTCCTTGCTCTGTAGTTCTACTCACTGAACACCTGTTTGCCCGTGCATTTTGGCCACTCCTGTTAAATTCATGAATCTAGGACTCTCTGTTACTGCCCTGACCCAGTAATCAGTGAAATCAATAGTCTTATAGACAATGCATCTGTGATTCACTTCATCAGGCAGATTTACAAAATAATTATAGTGTTCACTAATTTATAAGCTGACATTTCTTTTGTACTTTTTGATAAGTAAATCATAGAAAGGAAGGCTGTGCTTTTTTACCACTTTTAACAGAGCTATGACTAAACCAGCAATGTCTTGTCTTTGGAAGACAACTGGTATAAAGCCTGTGGTTTACAAAACCGTTTTTTCTGTAGCTGCAATAGCAAAACATAGTGCCGTGCAACTGATCCTGCAGTTCTTGCTCAGGAAAAATGGCCACTGCATCCAGACCTCATAGAGGACAACCCTGATCCCGCCAGGCCCAGGCCAAAACCTCGTTGGGGCTACTGCAGAGACCTGCTGAACCTGGGGGGATGTGGGTCATGGTTTGCACGAGGTATTGCTTGCCAGCATCTTCACTTTGCAGAGGCCGGTTATCCATCATGACTGATAAATCCTTTCTGTTTTCTGCATTTTTAATATCCTGGAAATGTTACATTAAAGTGCCATTACCTGGAGGCACCATCAGAAAGCAGATCTTGGCAATACTCGCTTGGCGTTGAGATACTGCAGCCCTTGCCTATTCTAAGTATCCTCGAGAGATATTCTCCATTATTTCAGCACTGGAATTTGGTAAAGTTTACTAGATAGCAGCAGTTATTATGTAGCTGATTCTCAATGAACTGCTCTTTAAACTTTCTAAATGCTGTGTGCTCTTTAAAATTGGTACAAAAACATTGCTGTCTGATCTTTCTATGAGGAAATTATGGCTGACCCTGAAATAAGGTTTATTGCGTTTTTTCACACATAATGTGTTATGAAAAACAATTAAAAGGAAATTAAATCTGACGCACAAAATCAACAAATATGCTGTGTGCAGTGGTATGATTGCTCTTCTGCAATTACTTGTTTGTGAATTCAGAGTTCATTCATTCATAATGGTTTGCATAATTATTAACATGAATCAGCAACTTAATGTGGTAAGATTCAGTTGACTACCCTTTCCTTACTAATTTGGACGTGGGGTTTCTAAGTAACGTAGCTCTGTTAGCAAGTTAGCTGCTCCTTAAAAACTACATTAATATATAGAAACCTAAAGCCACCTAACGGGGTCTACCATTCATATTGATTTGCTCTGAAAGTACCTTGGGGTTAGCATTTAATTCTGGCAGCGAAAAAGCTGTTAGTGCTTTGATATCCCTTCATGTGTTCCTCTTTCCTTATCCTGTCTCTCTCTTCATGAAAAGCACACAAATTTTCCTCTAATTAGGCTGCAAAGTGTACTGAGTAGCATTAGTCCCTCTCAGCCATGCTCACTACCTGCCACATTTCCTTTCTGGTTTTTTTCATCCCTGCAGAAAATAAGTCTCACCGTCTGCCTGATGAACAAAAGCCTAAGGTGGAATCCCTTAAATGTAATCACGGTGTGCTAATGGTATGGGATCCTGCAAATTCCAGACAGCAGTGCATTCTAGTATTTCTCTTAATGAACAATCACTCTTCATTTTTGAAAGTCTGGTTTAAAAACAGCTTTTCTGTGTAGCATTCGTTTCATGTTTAAATAATCGCTGATTAGCCAGGCTGTAAGTAATAAATTTATATTTTCCCCTGGTCCTTTTAAAAATAATACTCAAATAATGATTCAAATAACTATTTGAGAACATCGAATGTTCTTCATTTTCCTAATTTACTTGTTATATTGTGAGATGTATTAGAGTTGCGTCAATAAACAGTCCAGTGGGGTGTTTCTGCTTAAACTCTCATTAAACGACACTGCTTAATAAATCACTTTCAGCCTAGTGCAAACAGTACTATGTTGTGTGAACTGAACTACTGAACTTAAGTGGAAAAGATTTAAATGGTTATTTTAAAAAAAGTAAAAGTTGTTCAGAACGCTCAAAATATTTTTGAGCATTTAGCTTGTACAGCTAATACGGAAAATGTAACGGGGCATAAGTGACCAGGTTTGAAGAGGACAGCTAAGGACACGTCCAGTGATATTATTCACTTTTATATAGTTTCTGGGTGGAATTTTCCGAAGCATCTTAGTGAAAGGGAGTTTGACACCCTTCATGTATTTCTGCTGCACGTTTGGCAGTCTTGCATCCTATCGCGTATTGGTACCTGCTGCTGTTGAAGCTGTGCCGCTTTGGGAGGAGTAGCCCTTACTTCTTCCAGTGCACTTAGCCTGTGGACAGCAACCCCCACCACAGCCAGGCTGCACGCGGGAGAAGGAGCATTCGCCTATGTTTGTGTTGCCTTGCTAACAGCAGTGAATACAGATCTTCTCACAGACATCTGGGGTGGATCACCACAGATCGATGCACATGTAAGTTGCTCGCTCCCTTCACATACGAGCACTGGATCCTACCTGCTATTCTGGCACTGGCAAGAAAAATTTCTTTGTCACTACATTTCAGCAAAATCCTGTGTACTTTTTGTCCTGTGCACAGGTATTGCCAGTCGTAAGCCGCCCTCCCAGCTCCTGCTTGCCAAAGAGCCTCTGCTTAATGTCTGCCAACGGGGGCCTCTCTCTATGGACCTGGCCCCTCGTATCGCCAGTCCCCAAACTGACCGCTGCAGGTTGGTGGACATATAAACCCCAGCTCTGGAGAACCCCAAAGCTTGCAGTGGAGATGAGACACTCTGAGTGCACCTGCACCTTGCTGCAAATAGCTCTGCTATGGTGGGGTGTGCGGTGGCAAGTTCATCCTCCTCGTGGTGCTACCTGAGACCACTATGCAGGCCAGACAAATTGTCAGTGAGTTAGATATGTCCTTAAAATGTTGGAAACCAAGCTGTTAAAAAAAAAAATTAACAAAGTCTTTCTGAGCTCAGCCTGGATGAGTGTGCCTGGAAGGTTTCTCCGCTAATCGTCCTTTAAAATACACGCTGCCTTCTTGGACTCCTTCACAGGACTGACCCTGTAACATTCCTCAGCTCTTAGCTGGAAAGCCTACGCATATATATACAGCAAAATCTGCACGTCAGCCTGTGTGCACCAAGATGGCTCTGTGATGCAAACTGAAGCATAGTAAGTACAGATGACTAAAAGCATACTTCTGGTAAGACCTAAATATAAACACAGTTATTCTGTGTTCTGTGTTATTCAAAACAATTTGATTGCTACACCATGCGTTAGTCTATCAGCATACTTTTCAAACTGTTAAATACCAGAAGAGCTTAACTTTGAGCATCTCACTAACTTCAGCATTATGCAGAGAGTGAACTTGGTGAATAGGTACAAGAAGGAACTTGAGAAAGGGATGGCTGAGCAACGCAACATTTCAGAGGGTGCCTTTTAGAAACTGATTGGCATAATGATGTTGCCTCTGACAGAACACTTCATCACTGTCAGCCCAAATCTGTGCCTCTCCCCCAGTGATGCTGCCTTTGCTGCACTTGCTGCCATGCAACAGTGGTACTCCTTTGCCTCGTCGTCAGTATTACTGCCACATTAATGTGGCGCAACCAGCATCCTCTGTAGGTCGTGACTGAAAACAAGTTCATTAATACAGTATTACAAAATCCCAAGTAAAAAACCACTCACACCTAATTTGATAAATAAGCTACTTAAGTATTCTAGAAACTAGTGGGTCAGATTTTTATGCATTATGTTACTAGATTTGGTTTTCATTAATGCCAAATGAAGCCTACATGAGGCACTTCTATCTCATATTAAAGGCATGATGCCAGTGAACATCCATTTGGTTGCCAAGTATCAGGAGACCCCTCTAATTACCCATTTTGTACTTAAGATGCAGCAGAGGGAGATTCCACCGCTCCGTGGACACGTTCCATAACTTGGCAACTGCCTTACAGTTGCCTTCATCTCAGGAGAATATAAAAGGGTGTAACTGGCTGGTTACACTCCTCCTTTGTGAAGCAGTATGGAGCACTGATGACCAGTAACAAGTCTATAAGATTAAAACGAAAAGAAAAAATATTTCGGAGCTTCCTCCCCACCCTGCTCTTTTATCTGCTGCTATGGCAATGGAAAGAATTTGAAGGCTTTCAAGCGATCACTGGAGACCTCCGAGGGAAGGGAAGGAGTGTGGTATGGGGGATGCTTCATATGAAACTTCCGGAATTTGCTTTCTTTTTCGTTCAAGAGAAGTCTTTCCTGTTGGAGAGAGCCTCGCTCTTGGGTACTCAAATTCCAGCTGAGCCTTTTTGAGATGCAACCTTATGGGAAATGAATAAAATTTGCAGAAAGTCCTTCCTGAAGCAGATTCCAAATCTAAGGAGTAATGGTGTTAAATTTCCAGGTGACACAAAGGGTTTGTATACAAAATCCTCAGCTTTAGGATACCGTGCCTTTGGTTCCTATGGTTTTCCCTGCCCTGACATGGGACAACTGCATGGTAAGACCCCTCTGCTCAGGAACGTAATGGCTGAAGGCCCCGATGGAGTGAGTACACATACCGTGGTGGCACGAGGCAGACAGAAGGTGACCATTGCTGATGGCAATGGTGCCTTTTTCTTGTAGCACAATGACAAGTGAGGATGAGACTTTCCTTGGTTGGTACATGCTGCCTGTCCAAGGCCCTGACAATTTGCCCAGTAGACCTTGGCATCCTATAAAACAGTCAGAGGGATGAAGTGCATCCCACTGTTGTGCAGCCGGAAGAGACAGCTGGCTGACTGGATGTGGTCATCTTCTGGCTTAACAGCATATTTCCTCAGCTGCTGTTTGCATAGGTAGGGACAAAAGCATTGGCTCTTAAATTCGTGTTCAGCGAAGTAATGAACTGACCCCACACAGACACTGCTCTGAATTAAGCTGGAATATCTAACACCTATGAGAATCAGGCCCAAATATGGCTGCAGAAGCTTAGCTATTGGCAGTTATTTTTGAAATAGGCTAATATCTGTTATCACATTAATATCTATATCACTGGGATCACAGATAAGGCTGCTAGGTGTTCTGAGGAGCATTTATTTTAACTGTGCGGTAGTAGAGCTGTACATAGACCTCCTTTAATAATGTCTGTTCTACCTGTTTGCTAAAGAAGGAGAAAGGAAAAGAAACTTTAAAACTCTCTAGTTCCATCGGATACAGCGTTGGCCGGTTTAACTACGAGAGCTAAAAGAATTGTTTCAGTAAAAAAAAATTAATTCAAGAGCATTTGAGGCTTTCAGAGAGCTGCGGAAATACTGTAATACGGAGGGGGAGTATCTAACTCACTAGAAGCTTACACTCTCAAGCGCACTAGTGCATTTTGTAGCCAAGTGACTGTGGCAATATAGCCAGATGATTTTATGCTGGCTTCTTCAGTTACTGCTTGCTAGGTTGATGAATTTATGAACTTGAAGTCTTAAAGGGCAGCAGTCTGGACACACATCATCAGTGGTAGTGTGACTGGGGGCATCAGACTGTTGGTCTTGCCAGTCCAGGTGCTGAGGGGTGTCCTTCCTTGGCACAGGACTAGGCTGGAATGGCAGCCACTGGTAGACTCCTGCGAGCTGCACTGGGGTAGGGCAATGCACGCCCACCACCCTGCCTAGCTTCCTCCGCAAGGTACATCTAGTGCAGGGGAAGGGAGGAGGTGAGAGAAGTGATTTCAGTCTTTCATTTGGTTGTGGGTCAAGTCCTGCAGCTTTTAATCATGTTGAACTCTTACTGAAATCAATGGAACTTTTCTCTCAGCAGAAGGAAATGTCATTTACCTCATTATTACCATTAGCTGCAGTTTCATGCACACAACCGGAAGGGGTTACTTCTTCAAGTTAGCTGAATCTTGAGGGCCTGTTGTTAATGCTAATTTGAAAATGGCACTAGCACATTATGGTCAGGAAATCCGGTATCATGGGGTTAACTCTCAGCCCTTATACCGAACGCAAATCAGTGAGGAAACTCATTGCTAGGTGCAGTTTCTAATTATTTAAAAGACAATTTGCATGCTACACAGAAATAAATTAGCTCCCAGGTGACAGCTGTTCCACTGCATCCATTCCTGGAACTAGACACCAAGCTGGGAAATCTAAATGCAGACCAGAAGATTGAAAAATTGTACTTTCTTGCCTTAAAGGAGGGCCCTCCCAAAAACAGAGGCATAAAAAGGAGGGGAATGAACGTTTCAAACCAGCACATTTAGAAGCTTAGCTAACAGACCACAACGTTTTCACAGTCTACATTTTCTTTTCACTGAGGGCACTTCACATCTTGCTAGAAGATACTGCAAATGGATGTAAGTGTCATGGGTACCAGTTTAGAAGGATTCTTTTCAAAGTCAGAGAGAAGTTCAGTCCTAACATCAGGTTTGTGTTCACACAGTCATGTGAGATCATTACAGCCCACATGAACACCACCCAAAACAGTTTTACTTTTTAACACACACATAGAAAGCAACAAATGCATTTTCATATTCCTTGCCAAAAGAAGACCAGACACCACTTTTTATCTACATAAAAGCCTCAAGACAAAATTCACCTCACAAGAGATGCTAAAACATTTTAAAATTTAATAGTTTTCTAATAGATAGTCTTCTCATGGCTAGGTTCTAACACCGTATATTGTTGCATATCGTACATATATATGTACATTGTATTATGTGGATGCATATGTGCTGGACATATGATATTATATATTATGAGACTACATTATATTGCCAGCCTTTTCGCATTGCTCTACCTCCTCCTGAAAGACTTAAATTTCCTGTGCCAGGTTGCTTTGTGCTAGGACTGTTACATGGAGACTACAGGCAGTTTGCTTCCTCCTCTCGCTGTCTTTTCCTTTTCTCACTAGTCCTTTCACTGCCTTGGCTGACTGCAAAGGGCTTTCCTTTACTGCAGTGGGTTGCTCTTCTGTCTCCCACCTGTTAAACCAGCTAGAGAACCTATCCTCCTCATAGTATAGACGTTTGTAACAGAAATATCAAGACTGATATGAATGGAAATGTACGCGTGTGTGCGTGCACGTGTGTGAAAGCACTGGAGGAAACATGCGAGCAAGGATTAAAGAACAGCACGTGTTAGTTGCTACAGAGCAACATATGTGATTTCATTCAAATGACCAAACAGTGAGAAGAGAAGGAACAAACCTATCTAAAGATAAGGTATAAAGAAGATGAGAAACAGGACTGGAGGCAACAATATAACCAGATAACAAAAACCTGGCAACTGTAATTCAGGAATTTTGCCACAGGCTAATGAGAGGTGAGATAAAATAATGAGGCAAAAGGTCCCAAACAACATCCACATCTAAAGGCCGTAAAAGACAAGTCCAAAATTAGGTCATCATTACTAATTAAGAAGAGCTCAAGAGACCTGGTAAGTGGTATCCCTCTGTGTGGCATGCTCATGATCCTGGCCAGACCACCCGGACAGGTCACGGTGCCTGCGAGTAGGTGGATGCGAGAGGACCCCAACCTCGCACAACTTCAGATCCTGGCAAGCAAAGACCAGTTAAGACACATGCAGTCTTGCAGGAGCTGAGGACTCCCCCAGTGAGCGTATATGCTGTCATCAGATAAAGCTGCACTTCTTACTCTTACGATGTTGACTGACCTGATTCATCCTATTAACAGATCATCACTGGGATCTTCATCTCTCCTGAGATTTTTAAACTCTCTGTGGATGTTTAGAACTTGATCTTACTTGTAATCCCCCATCAGCTCGTGCACTGTGCGGGGATCCTATCGCGATCACAAGAGCAAGAGAGGCAAATATGTTCTTAATTTCTCTCATGAAGAAATAAGCTATCCATTCAGAAATTTAATGTCTCTTCAAAATCTGTGTGCGTAGCTTTTGAGAGCACAGGTGAGTGCAGCTGCACTTGGGTCCTTGGGCTGGGCTACATGACCGACACGCAGCAACAGAGAGAAAGGGAACAAATGCTGGTTTTGTCAATGTCAGGAAAATACTGCTACCTGTGTTGGAGGCAGAAATCCCAAAGCAAGATGATTTATTCTTCCAGATGTTGATACTGGTGTGAAACTTGCTAGTAGATATAACAACTGACACTGTAACCACATCTGGGCAAACAACCAAGGCGTAAGTGTCTGGCAACATTTGTGGTTCATGGAAAAGATTAGGTCACAGCTGTGTTTGCATATTGTAACACCATGAAAAAGACTGATGATATCTTGGCACAACCTGAATATTGAGTTTCTTCCAGAGCTCAAAATGTATTAGCTGATCAGCATCAGCCGTGACAAGGAAAGAAAATTATCTGTCGCCTTAGCCCGTATCTCATACAGTTGTGTCATCCTCCTTCAGTTTCTACTTAACACCCGTTGACAGCACACTGTTTATGCGAGCTTTACATTTGCTGTGTGCCATTCCTCTCTTGTAAAACAAAACCAACATTTTCTGTAAATCAAAATCGATCCCTGTAGCAGCAATAATTCATAAGTTTCATGCTCCTCTCAGCAGAGGCATACAAAGGCCTTCTGAAGTGAAACTTGTAAAGGAGCATTTTTGTCCAGAAAACTTCTAAGCGGCGCAGTTGAAGTTTGGGTTCATCCCGTCTTTGAGTACGACATGAGAAGGAAAAAATGAGGAGCTAGACTGTAATATTTACAATGAGGAGAGAGTGCAGGAAGAGGACTGCAAAGCACATCAGAAGAATTGTGAGAGCTGCACATCCAGTCCCGGTGAAGCCCTGAGTCCTTTTCAGGGGAGTTCACCCTTTCAGACGGCAGCTGATAACACTGTTCTCAAAACAGGGCGTACAAACCAAGCTTTTGTCATTGACTGAAGGGCTCGGCTGGATCCCCCCCCTCCCTGATTTCAGCAGACATTCCCATTTCTCTGCCCTTAGCAGTCTACAGTGGCTTATCCGTTTTCTGGTGAAGCTTTTTGACACTGAACCAGCAGAAGGGCAAAAGGTAGAGAAAGGTACAGGAACTCAGAGGCTCGTAAGTCCCTGTCTCAAGATATCAGGTCTTCATTCCTACAGATTTTTCTGAACCAGTAAATTGCTGTTATCATGCAAAGTTTCTTTTGTACCACAGCGCATACTTTACAGCAAACTTTTACAAACTGTTATCTAAGTAACATTGTTTAACCTGAAAATTTTGCTACCATTTATGTCTTTCTTCAATTCAGTCATAAATATAACAAAAGCAGACTTGGAGACTTCTAAGGCACCCCTATCAGCATTGTAACATGATAAAAATTTACTGTTTGTTCCTGTGCTTGGCCTTCTGTTTCTAAACCAGCTTATGTAATGCGGTACTTCACTTCTCTATCTGTGACAGTTTAGGTTCCCAATCCATCACTTATGTGGGATTTTTTAACATGAAAATCAAAATAAATGTATCAGCAAGTTCTTCTTTACCTCCTGCTTCAATTACACGTTCAAAGGATTCTACCCCATGAATGAAACTCAAGGCTAGGGGTTTTTTGTTGGGGTTTTTTTGTGGGTTTTTTTCAGGTTTGGTTTTTTTTTTAAAGTTTGACCTCCAAAGCACTTGTTTTTACTGAGGCATAAGGAATAAAACAGGTTTGAATTTTTAGGCCAGGTAATTTTTTAAGATACGAAATTCTGGAGAAGTAGCAGAAGATTAAAGATACGGTAGATCACATTTTTTCAGATATTCCTCTCTCCATAATAAATTCTTTAATTAAGTTTGCATTTCCAAAAGCAATGAAAAATTCTTTCAGAGGAGGAGGCACATAAACCTTGGCTAGAAATAGCCAGGGTCTTCAGTCTCTCCCACCACTTGAGAGGACCTCAGTCCTTGCCTTGGAACACCTGGTCCCAGGAGTGCCCTGCGCTCGCTTGGGCACCGAGTCCTGACATAGCCTCCAGCTATAAAATTAAGTTAAAATAACTCCCTTACACAGAGAACACACTCTAGAAAACAAACTTTAGGGTTTATCACCCAATCAGCAGGCAAGTTGTTGAGGGTGACTATCATCATAAGTGATTTAGATCTCCCTAGAAACCTTTGGCTTGAAAATGTGATTCAAAGTGACAAAAATACTGACTTTTAAGAGCAACTTCTGAATATGAATCTTCAGTAAAAAGGATTGTTCGGGTTCAGCTTAATGAGTTAAGCCTACTGACTATTCTGAGCAAAAGTTATACTGAAACGCTCTTTCAGAAGAAAGATGGTTTAGCAAACCGCTGCTCCTTCTCTACATAAATCCGAGACACACAGCTCTCTCCAGGGGGGACTTCAAGGCTTGCATTACCACTGATAATTTTGCCAAATAATGGAAAATATTTTTTTAAATCTATCTTTTCTTCTAAGGGAATATAGCCAGGAGATAAACTGTAATAAAATAAAACCAAAATTCTGCCAGAGTGTAGATTTTATGTGCAATGTTGAATTTATCTTACCTGTAAAGATCTGTAATCTGCCCTTTGTTCCAGCGATAATGAAGATCATTAAGAAGACGCTCATGCTGTCCGTACAAGCAAATGTAGTTAGAGACAGGGAAGGGTTCCTTTGAAAAGCAGGTGATGCTATCTACCATACTGTATTTGTTCATATGCATCCTGAAATAATTCCCATGTCTTGCCTCTCCGGTTATAATCTCCATCCCCTGGAACACAAAAATACAAGGAAAGCTGTGGAGGTGGAACAAACACCTGACTTGGCATACGTACAGGAGCAGCTAGTGTTTCCTAGCTGATATTTACTGTTTCTTAAAATCCACAACCCCTTTTTTGATCAAGAATACCCATTCCTGTTAACATGGTTTATACAACAAGGCACTTTGCTATGGTTTGGACACAAAGATTTTCTGTGTGGTTTGGAGCTTGATTAACTGCACACAAAACTGCGGCACACAGTTGCGTGTGCAGCAAGGGCTTTGGTTGCCCGATCCTGAGTGCTCTTTGAGACACCTAAGGGTATCTGGCCCATCTGAACTGGGCTGGCAGTTATGACACAGGATCCATGGGAGACCTGTGACCTCCTGGAGCAGCAGCTGGAGGTCAGGAGTGATGCCCTGGGGCATCCCAAACAACACTAGATGCCTCTGTTTAGGCAAATGAATTGAAATCTGTTAATCCTAATTTATTATACAGAGTCCATGTTATTGCATACACATGGCATATCATAATTTACTAGAGGATACCATCCTGATGAATGAACATGCTGGTGTACTTTTACTCTCTCTCCAGATTTATAACTATACATACGTATTTGTGCGTCTACAGTGTATATATACGCATGTACCATGTATGTGCAGAGTCCAAATTTATGGCACATCACAGAAGCTGCACGATTGTAGGCAGAGGGTTGATACTAATACATCAATCAGTTACAAGCAGACTTCAATGTTACAACTCAAAGATTTATCACGTACCAGTTCAGCATTTTTGGCTTTGTGCAGACGTTTTCCAGTAGTCAGGTATGATGTGGTGGAACAGCCTCCCAAGGAAAGAAATACCAAGAAGGACCCTGCTCAGTTCTAAAACAAACTTCTACATTTTATAAATGGCACTATGTACTAGATGGTTGCCTGCAATGGCAGGAGGCTGGACTTGATCTCTTAGGATGTTTCCTTCAGGCTATGTTCTAGGCTTTTAAATGGTGAATTACTATTGCTTTAAAAAATATATGCATATACTTACTTTACGTATATATGCATATGTGTATGTGTCTATATGTACACACACACACATATATATGTGATTTAGAATTGCTCTCAGTGACTCCCTCTTGCTAATTTGAACAGGGGCTGACAAGTGTTGGTAACACCAACTCTACCATCAGTAAAAGAATAATAATGTTGGATGTTCATGCTCAAACAGTAGCATTTAGATTCAGCTAGTTACATTGATTGCTTAATAAAAGACAAAAATGTAAAAATTTGTTTCAAACCTCACATTGCAGTGGGATGATCAAATAGCTCGAAGCTATTTTTTAAAGCTGTATTCATGTTCCAGTTTGATGTATTTCTAAAACCTGTTGCTAGGCTACAGTAACCTTTGTTACTTCCACATCTCTCAGCTAATACATTTCACTAGCTTCTCTTACTTCTTCTTAGGAAATTCTTTTAGGATTTACATGAAGTTTCCGGAGTGGGTTTAGAGATGTTCCCTTTTCAGACAGCAGGTAATCAAAGCTGCAGCAAAAGAATTCTAATCATGTTCTAGCAATTTGGAGTGACAAAACCAATTTTTCTCTCTCTGATAGTCCTTCCTGCTTCCAAGTACATGCTGCTTTGGACAGCTCATCCTGCATCTGCAAAGCTGGAAAACAAGGTGAGCCGTGCTTTGATTCCTCCTCAGAAAGCAAGGATTCCTTTTTTAAAAAAATAATTTCTTTCTAAAGACCATTACTGTCTGAGTTTTGAAATCAGCACTGAAGTAGTCTTTTCAAAATTGCTCTTTACTTCAACTACAAGAATGGGCTTGATGCAGAAATCCCTGAGGAAAAATGTATAATCTGTATGAAACAGGAGCTTGTCTAGGTGGATGGTCCTCTCTGACTTTAAAATAAATGAATCTAGTCCTTTTCTTGTTTCACAAGACTGGTTCTCCAGTAAGAGAAGCGTCTCCATGTTTGTATTATGGGACAATCTCCTATGTACCCAACTGTGTCAAGTGCTTCCCTCTTCCCTGTTCAAAGGCAACTTTCATGGTTGCAGCACTAGCTATGTTCTAGCAGCAAAGTACGGAGTATCCCTTCCAGTGTATATTCTTTTCCTACTAGTCTAGAAATCAACTCAATTTCACTGATAGACTGTGGAGTTTTATCATCTGTATGCTTCTATAGCACCTTATTCCAGGGAGGAAAGAAGTTAAGCAGTTAGGCTGAGAGCATACTTTAGTGAAATCCAGCTAATGCTATCCTGCGTCCTCTTTATAGAAATCGTGCATCTTTTGAGAAAGCCACATATCAGAAAGTATGGAAATGAACAACTGAGAGGTTCAGTTAGTTATATGATTCATACTTGTTCACCAGCTGTACCTGATTTGTACGATGCACCAGGCTTAGCTGACTGGATATGTTCTTACGCAAATCCGATGGCAAATACCACCACTACCTTGATGTGCTGTGTATTAAATACGTGCTAAGAACTTCAAAAGCAACATATTCCATATGACTGAGAAAACAACTTACCTTTCTCTACAGAATCAAGCAAAAAGAAAGCTATTCTGAAAAAGAGAGTATGAGGAAAAGCCAACATGATACATCCCAACCTGTGCTGAGACAGATGGCTCAGGAACCAGGCACAGTGCTGAGCCACTAATTCTGGAAAAAAAGGGTCAAGGAGTTGAGCTGCAGTGCTCCATTAGGGAGCTATTTGAGACCAAAGTGCCTCAAATAGTAATGAATTGTTCAGGACATTAGGGCTTGACAAGTATTTCCTGCCTTCAAGGACCAAAAACCCCCTTCATGTTTGGGTTGATTTCATGGCAAAGGAATTAAGACCTGCACTAAAGTAGTTAATCAGGTAATCTTATCTGTATGTATTCCACATTTACAATATGACAGTGAATTTACATTAAAATAAATTAAATATTTTCAAATAATCACAGAGATTTGGTTTTATGTGATTTGTTCCATTCCAGAGTTTTCTGCTAAGTCCCAGCTGTGGAAGGTCTCTAATTCCACACTTAAACCCATGCTTACTCGGGGTATTTTTTAAGGTGCGTGGTACTTATGCATGTACCTGTGCTTTCCTAAGTAAGAACATCTTTCCAAATGGAGGACAAAACAAAGAAAAATTAAATAATATAACTTACATGATCACACAGTGCAAGTTCTAAGTCCAAGCGGATGGGGATTTCGGGTTTGGAAATATGCAGGTAATTATAACCTCCAGGAAGAACACCTCCTGCCGTAAATGAAAATATGAGATCTATTAAATCATAAGCAAAGAAGAAAAGAAAGTATTTGTTTGCCCTCCTTCTCCCATAACCTTATTTGTCTACTGAATGGCTCTAAAAAGAAAACAAGGGACTTATTTTGTTTTAGTGGATGTCATGTTACAAACTTTTTTTTGGTACTCTCTAATATTGGTACAATAGCCACACATTGAAAAGTTCTGGTTGTAGTTTTATTGATTTTGAACTTGGAATAAAGACACTGAGTTCCACTGGAAACACTCCATGTTCACTGCACTACAAATGAGGGTACAACTTGGTCCATTATTAGCAAAAACGTACCACGTAAGCTTTTATTGCAACTCGCCTCTCTCCACTGACTACATAAGGAGCTTTGAGGACTTTACTGCCATTAGATGGCATCTCAGGTGAGGTGGACCTACCCTTATTATATAAGAGCAAAAATACCCAAAAGGGTATGAAAGTATGACAGAAATCCGTTTTGACATACCTTTAATTTTACACCCTTTGTACATGGGGATGAGCCTATCTGTGCCTTCTGGTGGCTTAGAAAAGGGCTTAGGGGTTGGATCAAAGAGATTCAGCATAGATGCAGCAAGCTCAAAGCCAATCTCTTTTGAATTGAAGTTGCTGTGTGTCCATTCATCTACATAATAACTCCTGGAGTACTTTGTTAAAGGACCTGCAGCCCTGATACTGACATCATTAGTATGGAATTCCGTATCGATCACAAGTCTTCCATCAAAAACAAGGCAAGCATCATTAATTGCCTTAAAGGTTTCATAATCCACTGCCCTGTAGGCAAAGCTGAAAAATGCCTGAAAAAGAAATGAAAATAAGTGTAGGTTATTATACATTAGTTACCAGCTAATTTAATAAATCAAAACCTACACTTCGTTCTGAATGTTATTTATTTTAAAAAAACAAAAACACAAAATAAAGTGTGATTTTATATACCCAAATAAATCCTTCTGATCCAGTATTTACAGCTTCTAAAATTAAAACAAAGACATTAGAGGGGAGAATTACTAAACTAGACTCATTCGGTTATGAGATGAGTTTTATTTTAAGAACTGTACTATTAACTGTGTCAAATAGCCTGAGTGCATATTTTCTGTGTTAGTATGAACATATGAAATAGGCTCGAACCCTCTGAAGTTGGTTTTCTTCTTTCAAATGCTCAAGCCAAACTGGAAAACTAAGTAATAGAAAAGTAAAATTTACTTTGCATTTTAGCAGGATAACTGTGTATTACAGATATTTTTCCAACTGTTGTGCCTGTTTACGAAACTACGTTACTACGGCTACCAGCCATGGGATATTCAATGAAACATAAAGATAGGAAATTCAAATCGTTCAGAGGAAATGTCATCCTCATTCAAACTACAGCGGCAGAATTAAAGCCAGTGGAAGCTGTGGAGGCCAAGACATCTGTGAGAGGTATAAAAGGACTGAATATTTGTATGAAAAGGAAAGCATTCAGATTTATGACATTTTTCAGATTTATTGATATTACAGATTTATTGATAGTGATGTAGATTGTGGAAAGCATATCCAAACTTTGTCAGGACTAAAACACATCCCTAGCTATTCCAGATCTGGGCAATACTTGCTTTAGGAAGCAGACTAATCTGTACCTCCTTAGTTCTTGGGACTACTGCCCTTGCAGCAGCTGGGGCTGGCCACTCTCAGAGACTGCGCCAGGTCTAGGTGGACATCAGATCCATCTACATCATCCAGGACAGCCCAGAGGAGGCTCTGTCTGGCAGTAAAGCACTCCGTGCATTTGGCAGTCAGTTACTGACTCTGGTAATGAGCACAGCAGATACCTATCCACTATGTTCTGGTTTGCAGGACTGACAAAAGATGTGACTTCCATTCTCTGAAAACACTGCCTGTGCTGTCTCGCTCCTTACAGAACTGACCCCGAGGTAGGGATTTATCTTGGGACCAGCATTTACTGAAGTCATGAGCTTGTCTTCCCCATAGGAAGATTTCAAGGGTATTGAAAGAAAATCACCCTAAATCCTTAAATTCCTTCTGTAAGTCTCAAAGAAAAAAGCGAGTGGTAACTCCTTTCTTTTGTCTTCTTGTGGCACCTGCACAGTCCCTCTCCTGGGACATGAGGAAGCAGATCAGGCCTCATCTCCCCAAAACAGGAGCTGAGGCAGCACCACCACGACAAGCACTACAAAGCAGGCGGTGCTGGAAGCGGCCACCAATTCGACCTACACGTCAGGCATCGGTGTGGAACAGATGTGCACACAGCACGTCATGCAAAATGTGCTGGATGCCTGAAGAGCCGCTTTGAAATCCAGCGCAGCGCGAGAGCGAGGACCACAGGGTCCTGCCACAGCCCTCGCCTTTTGTCTGCACGCTCTGCACAGACAGACTTCGCACATTGATTAGCAGAGAGGAGCTTTCATATACATTTAGAGTCATGCACATCTGACGTTTCTCCTGATATGTGTCTTATTTGGTTTTCTACATTGCCTAAAAGTGACTTTAAAGAGGCAAAAGCCTGCCCAAAATCTGGAACCAAAAATGTGCTCACTGAGACAAAAGTGCCTACTCAGATGAAGCTGAGAGGTGCGCTGGGGAAGGTAAAACCTGCGTCACCTGGCTGTGTCTCAGTTCTGAAACACGAGAAATGAGGAGCAGGTCAGCGAGGCTGGGTCACTCCCCAGCTTGGAACTGGGGGGCACACGCGCAGCAGAGTCCCTCAGCGCACCGCAGGCGGCAGAGGCGGGAGAAGCCACAACTACGAGCAGTGTCTTTGTAGTTGCCTCTTACACAGAACAAACTGAAAGCTGGCAGAACAAAGGCTCCAAAAACAGCGTAAAACTGGAGTGCACACTGAACATTAAGGGTTAAAAGTAATAAGAATGACACGGTTGAGAGATGTTTTAAACAACATCACAGTCTGCAGAGGGTACAGATGAAGACTGACCGTCTCATTGCTACAATATAGTTTGTGAAGCTCCAGAGCCTTTAAATAGAGCTTTCCCCTTCATCAGTGCCCTCAGCTTTTAAAATGATTAGATGACAAGTTGAATGTTGCTGCCCATCATCAAGAAATATTACTGTACAGGTTGAGGAAAGGGTGAAAAGTTATCAGACGAGTATGCGTTACCTCACTGCCTTCATCTTGAGCAGCCTGAGACATAACTGTATCAGGGCAAACCATCAGCATCAGTAATAAGTCCTTCCCTTAGTGTCAGCCTCAGGGAGGACACTGTTGTGACCTGGGTAAAGGTATTACCCAATTATACCACCAAAGAGCTTTCCTGTGGACTAAGGGCAAGCATCAGATGCTCACAACCAGCTGGATGAGCCAGCCAGAAGAAAAGGCACAGGAGAGAGAAGCAGAGGGAGCTGGAAATTTTAGCAACGCTGGTACGGCAGAGATGCAGCAGCAGAGGAGCCAGGGCCTCTGAGCTTATTCGTATATAAAACAAGTAATGAACTACATGCAGTTAAGGGTATTCTAACCACCTAGTAGATCCAAAATCAGGGAAGCTGTGCCTGTGAGGGCAAGGGGACCACACAGCCCCATGTCTTGCCGGCTGACAGGCAGGACGGTGTCACTGGAGGGGAGGGGAGGGGGCGGCTGCAACCTCCAGGCTGGGAGCCATCTGTCAGCCCGGGAGGGGAGGGAGGGAGGCTGCCGCTTTAGGGAAAGAGGAGATTTTCTCCCGTTGTTTTTATCCTGCAGGACTCAACAAATTAAGCCCCCAAGAACTGCCAATCAACAGTTGATATTGGCTCAAATCCCAAAAGGCCCAGAGCTGCTGCAGCACCGATTCCTGCACAGCCTGCTCCCTTGCGAACGCAGCTGCCTTCCTGGCAAAGGCTGCTCTCCAGAGCCCTGTCCTCCTCTGAGCCTGTCCTCCCAGGCGGCTGAAAGCAGATACAGGAGCCATGCAAGACAGCTGAACCAGTTTTCGAGAATATAAAGCCCCTGACATCAGAAATAATTGCACGTCTTTCATCTTAGAGGCTGGATAAGAGACCTCGAGAGGGAAGAACCATGGCTGGAGGAAGGACGGGCACAGGGCAGGGGGCACAAAAGGGCAGGAGAAACAAACCACGAGGAAATGGGGGTCTTGAAGGAGTGGCACAGGCCACACAGGCAAGGTGGTGGGGAAAAGAGGCAGGGCTGACGGGGAAGTGGTGAATTGAACAAGAACCACATAGAAATCTCTGTGGAAGGACGATAAAAATAGAAGGATTTTGGGGAAAGAGGAGAGAAACTGAAGAGCTGCCTACGAGGAGAGAGTGGGAGGAACATCACTGCTGATAGGGGACCAAAGTCAGGAGACCACTAGAGGACAAAGTGCTATGCAAGGTCTTCGCCTCCATCAGGAAGAGATTCACTATCCATATGTTAAAAAGAAAAGGGTTGGGAAAGCCCAATGCCTTAGAGCTCTCCAGTGCAGGGGAGCCAGTGGGGAGCTCTCCAGGGGAGGCATGAGGCTCTTCCTTTCCAGAATTCCAACAGACTTGCTGCACAAAGAAGCGGGCATGCAGCGGGGTGTGTTGAGGGGGCCATACAGCCTCCTATGGATGCACGTGTTTAAGTGACTCTACTAGAAGTGCTCACTCACATGGATTAGCCCAATAAAGAAAAACAGAACTATTCTGCCCGTTAGGAAAGGCTAAAGCCTGTCCCAGATCTCACAGTGGGGCTGTACCTGTGAGTGTACGTATAATTTACTTAGATATTGACACTATAGATGAACATAAATGCAGTCATTAATGTAGAAGGAGAAAAATCTATTTATTTAAAATAAATTTTAATTAAGTTGCACAGTAGACCTCTCTATCCTAACATTATTGGCTTCTACTATGACTTAATTGAATCTTAATCAAGTGCACATAACTATAGACAGGAGTTGCTGTATGCATTTAAATAATAAAAGGATTTCTAGAATTATTTAGAAAATTAATTAAAGAGTATTTATCATTCAGTGGTGAACAACTATTTGTGAGTCAGGTGACTTAAATACATTATAATCCAAATCAGTCAGCGCATTAACAATGGTTTTATGTAGATTTCTAAAAAACAATCCTTTAGATTAACAAGTGAATGTTCAATCTTCTCGAGACAATGAGAAAATAGATAACCAACGAGGGACTATCTAAATCTGATGGTCTTTGTCTTAAAAAACAGACCGAAGGAAACACAATGAAAGCATATACTTACTGAACACTGCAATTTAAATGGTTTTGTATTAGTAGTGAAAGCAGCACATGTGATAGGGTCTGGGTCGTCGCCTTCGTTCCACTGTGCCAGGATACTGTCATAATAAACAGACACGCCAGCCTTTGACAGTGCCTCCTGAACAGCACTTTCGATTTCGTTGTTGTTAAGGCAAGTAACATTTGAGCTGAGTGGAGGCTGTACGAGATGTATGCGAGAACCATCAATTCCAAGAGATAAGAGGGTTTCTACCGTGGTGTAAATGTCAATTGTATTCCCATAGACAATGACGTTCCCTAAAGGGAAAAAGGGGGGAAAAAATTCTAAGATGTACAATGAAAACCTTATTAGTATAACTCAGATGATAATAACACAAAATTGCTCTCTTTGACCCTCTTATTTCTCTGATGCTATGAAGCAAACAATGCTACCTAGCAACAGTAGCTAAGATAATTTAGTGAAGAATCTGTACAAAACATCCCACAAAGTAGGCAAGTACTTAAATAGAAGTATGACATTCATTCTGACCCCATAATTTGAAATTATTTTGATTGAAAATCCTCTGGGGGAAAAAAACCCAACAAACCATTTTTATTTTGTTCTCCCCTCCTTCCTCAATTTTACTCATTCAAAGGACTTATTCGGGGGAGAGGGAACAGGAGCAAATTAAATACATCATGCAGAGAAAACCCACAAACCGTGGAAAGACCAAGTTATAGAAAACAAGCCATTGTGCAATATGGGAGGTCACCGGTGCTGCCGCTTCCTTCCGCAAAAGCCTAATCTCCAGACAATGGAGACGCCCCTGCAGACGTACCCCTGTGCCGGCTGCTTCCTATCTGCCGGCTCGTCGCACTGAACTGCCCTGCTGAGGGGCACAGGCGGCTGATGCGCTCGACAGGGAGCGGCTGGCAGCTCTGCACTGCTCTTTGAAGACAGCTGCCTCCCTCCAGTGCATGTCAGAGAGTGCCCAAAACTTAAAACGCCTCAAGTACGTGCTCTGAACCAGCCAGCCTCCATCCTTGCATGCTGCCTAGAAATCAGCAAGCTTGAGAGAAATTTCTGATCAGTGGGTACAAAAACATCGTTTGGATGTTGCTGCTGCTTTTGCAGCGCTTTGTCACTACAGCAGAAACCACTATTTAAACCAGATCCATCTTTCCACCCACTGGGTGAAGGGAGCTCCGATTCAAACCCACATCTCCCACCTTCCAGGGGAGCGCCCTTAACTACAAAGCTGCAGGCTACACGGCAGGATCTTGCAAATTCTCCTTCTGAAGCGGTGCCACTTCAAACTGCATAGTTAAAGCTGAGAGCAAATACGTGAGGATGGGAAGGAAGCAGGTTCTGCGTGAGCATAATGTGACTCTCAAGCCTAATGGGTAAAGCCCTTCTGGCAAAAAGGGAGGCAGAGCTGGGATGCGTCGGAGCATCTGTGTGTTTTGTCTAAGGATGGTTTAATATAAAACACATAAACATTCCTCTGAGAAGGGGTTGAAATGTGCTCCTCTCCTCCCCGTTCCCTCTGTCTCCTTGCTCGGAACAGAAACATTTTTTCTGCTCTGTGACCCACTAAGCCTTCCAGTAATCCAAGCAAAACAGCACAGCTCTTGTAGGACAGGCTGGGAACTCCTTTCCCAGTGGCTAAGGACCCTTTGCTATGAGGGCCACAGCCAAGCTCCTGCCCAAGCACAGGAGGATCGAGCCCAGGCTTGCAGGCTTCTCCGTGCATGCATAGTAAGCATGCACACAGCCACCAGCTCCGTGTCCGTGCTGTGTTCAACTGCCCCAGCAATTAGCTCAAGCTGCCAGGCCAAGGTAGGTGGAGGAACACCCGGCCTGTGGATTTTGACAGACCTTCAGTAAGACATCAGCTCCCACACGCTAAGTCTGATGGGTGTTTCAGAATCTGATCTGTCAGCGCAAGGATGCATCGAATGCACATTCCCAGTGCATTTTATGTCCCATACATGGGCAGTGTTGCTGGTCAGCAGGTGCATTTATTGCTTTCTGGGAAATCCCTGGCAGAAATAGGAAATAACTGAGCCACACCTACACAAGCTAACATGTAAGCATCCTTGCAATAGAGGACATCACACACTCCAGCATGGAGCTGGGAGAAGGGAAATTGCAGAAAAGCAAACACCCTGCAAGTGTCGCTTTTCCAGGTAACGTGTAAACCAGAAGAAAGCCAGTGCACAAACCCCAGGCCGTCCCGGGCTTGTCCAGTCTCAGATTGAAGCTGAGGGATAACACAGAGGATACAGGGCCTCATATGAGGAGACTGATGTTATGGCAGAAGTCTCTCTACAAGCTCTGTGAAAATAACTTGTAGCCTGGCATTGAAGGAAGAGCACAGGGTGGAAGGTACTAAAGAAGAATCAGTGTTGAAATATATGAGGTGTTTCAGGAATGGCCGTAATTGACATAAACAGCAGCTGGCGCTGGCTCCCCACAGGCTACATAGCAGTAACTGCCATCAGAATTTGGAGAACCAGCTGACTTTCCTACATAACTGGCTTGATCTTGACTTTTGACAGCATTTATTTTCCTACATGGCACTGCAGTAAGCAGTGATGAGCAGGTAAGAGGGTGCCTCGTGCAACTAACTTGCACGTTTATCTCGGCATTGGCATTTATGTCTCACTACAAGTGATAGCATCCCTTACAATCTAAATGTTATTATTTCATAGGCTAAACTAATTTTGCTGGGACCATGTTTTACTGCAGGAGACAGAGCAATACTAGAGAGCATTCACAAAGACCCAGCTCCCAAGAATATTAATGATAAAAATTGTTAACAGATGTTCTATTATTCCCCTTTGACTACAAGGTTATTTTATTTGTCCCTATCAGTTTGGCTACTTGTAGCTGCTAAATAAACATATCTCTTCGTAACTGCCAGGGAAGAGAACTGCCCCATGATTGCACATGTTCAGAAATGATGGAAAGCATATTCTTACTGTTCACATCAATGATCAGAGGGACAGACCAATTTTACCTGCAAAAGTATTCATCTGAAATTGTAAGAAGAAAGAGATCTTACTACTTTCATAAATATAATACAGAATACGTATCATGTGTGACAATGGGAATTCTGTCCAACGTGTACATTGCTAAGCTGACTTTCCAAGCCAGAAGAACCCTTTCCATTGCTCATGCCTGCCAGGACACCTATC